>NC_141626.1:12500-612500 GCF_047967505.1 Dipteris shenzhenensis
TTTTGAAGCTCAGCTTTCTTCTGACAAAGCTGAAGCAGTAAAGGACTGGGTCATAGCCAGTGCAACCTCCAGGTACCCGACTGATGCTAGCCTACAGTATCGCAGGTCTGTTGCAGTGAATCAAACTCCTCATGTGCATTCCAATTTTGATAATATCACTGCTTCTGAACGTGTCCATCCGATGTTAATGTTCCGGCCCGTCCAATGGCTTGAATCCTCTGGGTTCGAAGTAGAATCGGTGGATGGTTTGGCTAAATCAGTGCATGCTCCCTATGCTCTCGTTGATAAGACAGATGATCATGTTCCAGTGGAGCAACAACAGTCAAATTGGTGCAACTCTCACAATATAGCTATCCCTGGGTATATTCTTAATATTGATGCAACTACGCCCCAAGCAATGAAAGATATCTTGAAGATCTTTTATGGACACATGATGTCCCCGGTCAGCATTTACAGATGGAATCCCCGGGATGCCGTAGTTGAAACAACCAAAGGATTCACCGGTGTAATCGCCAATTGGTGGGAGTCCCTATCTGCCGAATGAAAGAAACAGATATTCTCAAGTGTAGATGTCAATCATCAACCAAACGCTCTTGACGCTTTGATTGCCGCTATTTTAAATCAATTACTTCCCACTTTTACTGATGATTGAATGCAAACAGCAAATGAGCTTTTGGCACTCAAGCTATGCGATTTGTTTCACTAGAAGCATACAATGCCCATGTCTAGCAATTGGTGTATTGTGTTGGAATATTTGCTGATATCTTCGCCAAGCAACACTATCTCTATAGTCTTCTGCATCGCTTAGGGGAAGCAGTCATGGCACTCATCAAAGCCAGACAAAGATCATCAACATCGAAGGTATGGCCACTGAAGTTCAAAAAACCATTGCTGATTTCACGTTTGCCAATCTATTCCAGATGATTCAAGTGTACATACGAAGATAGTGTACAGAGTATACACTTAAGAAGAAGTTGAATTGGATAGGCATTGCCTCCCTTGCCATTTGTGAGTAGTTCATTGGGCATCGCAACTTCTATCCTCCTTTCAAAGAACGCTCCTCCCACAGAACCTCTTCGAGGCATAAATCTCACTCTCGCAAATGTGCATGTGGTTCGTCCCAATTCCCTAAGATCCACAAGTTCAAATGGTGCAAGCGCTATTCTCGACGACCACAGAGGTTTTTAAGAAAGCGAAGGTTTACTGGTAAGCCTAAGTCCTCCCAAGGCTAGATAAATGAGTCCCTAGTAGAATGCACTGAGTCTGATACACCTCAGTGTTTTAAATGCCAACTTCACCCCAGTGATTCTGATGATAATAGTGCCAATGAATATTGGCTCTCAGTCCGGTCGGATGAAGATGATCCCAATATTTACAGTTTCATGAATCGTCCTCTTCCACGACACACCTTTCATGTGGATGTTGGAATATCTCCTGGTTCTAATGAAGATAATGCTCCTCTACCACCAATACCTGTAGCATATGATCCCATTGCAATATGCAGCTCGCATTGCTCGCATAACACGTCTCGCGGTCATGGGTGAGGAAATCATCCAGGATTCTCTGAACCTTATCCGAGTTCCCATCAACAAGAATTGTTTACTTTTGAAGAACTCTTGGATTCTACTTGGACTCCTTCTTCATCTTCAAGGTATCAAGCTCACTCTATACCCTCTGTAAATAGATATTCAGGTTCTTTTGTATTTCATCCCCCGCATAGCATACATGAAGCAACCCCTACATATCTTCCTCCTCCTTTTTGGCATACCCCTGTAACATCCCTGTCTACTCCTCTTCCTCCTCTTCAATCTAAATTTGGTCCAACACCTCTTCCTAAACCCCCATGCTATGACCAGTTTGAAAGTCTCAGCATAAGCATAGATGGTCTCCGTATCCACCTTGGGTCCATCATAGAAAATTGTACAAAGCTTCAAACTTCAGTAGATTAATTAGATAGAAAGGTTTCCGAGCATCTAACCCAATGTACATTGTACGCAACCCCTGATGCTGTGCCAGCTACCAATCCTGTAGTATGTTCCTTCCATGACTTCTTTCAACAACAAGCTCCCCAAGTTAGAAATCCCATGAAGACTTGGCTTGTTAAAGTCCATATTTGTATTGAGAATGTAAAGCTGTACTCCCTTATAGGCCTTGTAGATAAAGGCTTCGGATTTAATGTCTGCAAATACCATGCTCTTCCACATTACTGTTGGCAGGACTTATCAATCACAGACCAAATGCAAGGGTCTACGATGGGTGGTGGTACTATTGCATGTAAAAGGTTTGCTACAGCAACACCCGTTATGCTTCACGGTCATGCCACAACAATCGACTTCTACCAATTAGAATTATAAGGAGTTGATATTGTAATTGGTAATGACTTCCTCAACCGACATCTTTCATTTGGTTTCTCTACATATCACATGGTGGTTACCATTGCTAACAAGATGGTGTACATCCCTACAAGAGAAAAGATTAATAAGGTCTTAAGGCCTTATGATGAACAGTTGCGGATTGTCAACAAGTGTGAGCCAGTTTCTCTGCATATTTCTCCACCTGCTGAATTCCTCACACCCACAGCCTCTCCTGTAGTCACAGCTGATGCAGCTGATGATTCTCAGCGTCCCTCAGAAGGGATTGAACTTGATGCTTTCATCACACAAATGATTCGTAATGATGAAGCCAAGAGTATGTGCTCTCATTCCCATACCATGTATATGATGATTGCACTACAGCAAATGCAAGAAAAGTTCATTAATGACTGCAGCAGTGAGTCACCTCTGGCATTCAAGAATGTGTACCAACACCAGGTGTCTCTCCTTCTTCGTGATGGTGCTAAGCCTTTCAAAGAAAATCCCTACGGCTTCATCCAACAAGATCGACTTTTGTCTAATTCAGAGATTGACGAACTTCTCCAAGCTGGTCTTATTTATGTTTCTCGTTTTGAATGGGCAACGGCAGCCTTCTACATCAACAAACATTCAGAATAGAAGTATGGGAAGAAACGACTTGTTATCAACTATAAGCCTCTCAACAAGTGCCTTATGTCTTTGTCTTATCCTCTGCCCAACAAAGAGCATTTAATGCATAAAATAAGTGGTGCCACTATCTTTTCTAAATTTGACTTATAAGGCAGGTTTTTGGCAAGTAGGCCTTGCCCCTGAGGATCTACATAAAATAGGTTTCGTAGTTCCCCAAGGATTTTACCAGTGGAACGTCCTTCCGTTCGAATTGAAGATTGCACCTGTTGAATTTCAAAAGTTTATGGATTCTTTCTTTAGTTCTTACCATACATTTTGTTTGGTATATATTGATGACATCCTTGTATATAGTAAAGATATGCATGCTCATCTTTCTCAACTCCAGATTGTATATGATCTCCTTCGACAACATGGTTTAGCTCTTTCTGCCAAGAAGATCACTATTGGCACAGAGAATTGAGTTCCTAGGTGTACATATTCACAAGGGAACTTTGCAAATGCAAGAACATGTGCTCAAAGCTTTGCTTGTTTTTCTCGACAAAATTTGCGATCGAACACAACTTTAGAGGTTTCTGGGCTGCCTTAATCATATTGCCTCCTTCTACTAGCAACTCGCCAAAGACAGGTATCAGCTCCAATTGTGTCTATGCAAGAATGGTCCAATCCAAATCTACTGCAGTTAGGCACATGAAAGAACGAGTATAGCATTCGCCTACCCTCAGCATCCCTTCAGCAGATGCCAATCTTATCATTGAGATAGATGCATCTGATCATTTCTGGGGTGCTGTCCTTCTTGAAAAAACCCCCACTCAGGAAACCATCTATGCCTTCCGCTCTGGCACTTTCTAGGGCACCGAATGTAATTATCACTCCATAGAAAAAGAGATCCTAGTAGTGAAGCGTGCTATATGGAAACTAGAATTGTTTATTCTCAACAAGCAGTTTACTGTACGCATCGACAACCAGAATTTTAAGACCTTCTACACACGCAAGATCGACAAACAGATTAGTCATGGTCATCTTGCTCGCTGGCAGGAATTTGTTTACTATGTATGATTTCATTGTTGAATGGACTAAAGGCAGTACCAATGTCCTCTCTGACATGCTCTCACGAGAAGGTTCTCCTTTTTGGGCTGATAGAAATGGTGGATTATGATTGATGAGCTTGATAAACCAAACAATAGTGTAGAGGGCATGTACGAGAGATTTTGGCCAAAGATGCAACATATTGATTGTGTGCAAGTAGTTGATAATGAAAATGATGAGTTTCAAGGAATTGAAGAGTTGAATGATCATTACTGTGGACCTCAAAGGAAAAAGCCAAAACAATCATTTGATCCAATGGTTGATGTACAAAAAGGACACTTTCTTTTGGTCCAACCAGCAGAAAAAATTTACCCAATTTGGCTAAGCATTGCTCAAACTGATGTACAGAAGGATAATAAATCTAAAAATTTCAAGAAGGTTTTCATACAATATTGGGCACCTATATGCAAAAGACAATGCACAAATTGAGGAGGTGTATGCAGATTGTTGGAACAAGATTTGGATGTGCAATAAAGGTGATCCTCCATGTTGGGAATCTGTTGATGCTATTGTATGGTCATGGGTTCCAAAATGTAACCTCTCAAAGAAGGTTTCCTCAAAGAGCAGCAACCTCCCCATCAAGGTGAAGATACCAACCATTGCACGCAAGCGAGCTTTATCCAATTTGTCTCATAGAATAGATTTCGACTCTGATGCTGACTCCACAATGGAGTGAAGGTACATGAAAAGCATGACTTTTTTTTCCTTGCACAATAATAATTTAATTGAATACTGACAAATATTTGGAAGGTATGACATTGATCTTTTTTCTTTATCTTTTTTTTTGCAGACCATTACTTTGTGGTTGCAAGTTCTGCACACTCGACAAAATATCAAGGGCTAGTGTTGCATTCTTACTTTTTCTCCAACTAAACTAAAATGGTGTTTTTGAACACCACCTTTTTTCGAGAAGAGGCAAAAAATGCTTCGTTAAACTCAAACATATGATGTTTTTTTCTCGGCTAATGCAGAATAGGCACACTCCAAATTGTGAGTTTCATATACACGGCCAAATCCATGGAGAAAGTCAATGGAGTGCACTCAATGCATTGTAATTGTAACCCCTCAAAAAATACCATGCATTGGTCAAAACCTCAACATTTGACATTTTATTTATGTTGATGCAAACCATGCACATTTGCTAGATTTGGATGGACTGCCAAATCTATGGGAAAAATCAATGAAAAACATTGAATGTTACATAATTACAACCCCTCAAAAGTTCCCAAATTATCAGGATTTTCCCAAATTCTCTAATATGGTGTTAGCACCTAGAGAAGTGTAGCATTAAACCTGAAAGACCAATCTTGCAAGATAGCCTCTTGTCAATGGAAACCAGGGCCTTTTTCCTTTACTCTCATGAGCCCTCCAGTTTTCTATGGATTTCACTTCATTAGGAGACAATGATTTTATAAATATCGTAGGATCACACTCACAAATGTTGTGTGCATTTATGAGTGTGTCTCACAGGCTAGGTTTGACAATGGCATGCTCATTCATACTACAAGATACATCAAAAGATTAGTTCGTTTATACAAAATAAAAATAATGAAGGTAAAGAATTATACAACACAAAATAACGAAAGAAAAAAAGGTATCAAAGTACTTATGAATTCATGCGCTGTAGGCCAGCCAATAGAGCAATCTCACTTATTTTTCTAGGATCAATTATTGTGCAAACCACTCTTATGTGTCGTTTTTTGTTTGTAGGAAAGATATCCTTTATAACACTCATCCAAGCAGTAGTCCTATAATTTCCCTCCCAAACAAAAAACATCCTTCTTGACATAAATTTAAATTCATGACTTGATAGCAAGTCATTCTCAAACTTGTCATCAACATCTCTCCAAGTGGGAGACCACCTCTCCATCATATCATCTGTCACTACTACCTCCTCTCCATCACTTTTGCAAATGGACACTATGAAAGATCCTTCCTCTGGAAGGTAGCCCTCCACTTGGAATGTGCTTTTTAGTGAAGACACATCATCACGTAGTCCTCGTACTCGTGCATAGGGGATCAATCTACATAATGGAATGCGAGGACAATGATCTGAATCAAGCATCCTGCATTTTCCAATCACATCACCTCCTCCTTCCACTTGCACTTCAGTGTCATGCAATTCAACCTCCTCCAATCTTGGTCCTTCATCTCTTGGAGCAGAGGATGTATCAGGCTCAGAACCTGCTGTACTCCCTGGCTCTTTTGTCCCACCTATTGATGATTGGGTAGGGGGATCTATTTTCTTTCCTCTTGCTAACTTTGGAGGTAGAGCCTCTTGAGGCTTTTTACCTTTCCTTCCAGTCATCTTGAAATGAAATACAAAAATAACACCTTTTCATACACTGGTCACATATGAAATGAGATTGCAAGACAATGAAAATCTAATCCAAGAGCAAATATAGCATAGTAAACTATAGAAAAAATCTATTGTTCACGGCACATGCTATTCTTCTCCAAAACATTCTATGAAGATCAAGAGTTCAATGTGAGCACAACTGTTAAATTTTTTAAACACTAACTAGAGACATGTTTACACTATCATTTTAAACACATGCATTTAGGGTCTAGTTTATCTTAGAGCCAACAGTCAAACTCCTATACTATTAAAGATACATAGAGCTAATAGTCAATATACTATTATTGATACATAGAGCTAACATTCAAACTCCTATACATAGATGTGTATAAAGGAATATCTAAACATATTTATTTATCTTTATAAACATGTCTTTATTTATCTTTAAACACATCTGTTTTCACATATTTATGCATATGTATGCATATCCTTTTCTATGTACAAATAAAAAAACACATGTAAATAGTTTTATGTATGCATGTATAAACTTATCTATGTATGAATTTATATCTGCATATACATACATAACCTCTCAAACTCTCAACCCCATATAGCACTCGTTTGCTAATGGAAGAGACTGCATCTTCCATGCATATGTTTACATTTACAACAGACTTCCATATATACATCTTGACATTTTCATACATGACATATGGACACAAATAAATGTACAATAAATGTATAACACACATACATGTCTATGAATACTTAAGCATGTCTATTTATATACATGTATTGTGTAATACATGTACATGTGGTGATCTTTTGGGGGATTTCTCCAATATTCCACAAACTCTCACCCCCTTCCATAGAGGACTTTCCTCAATCAAGGAGTTCCTCCTTTAACTTGAGGCATGATTCAAGAATGTAGATTAAAAGCAAAAGCATACAATGTGTCGGCAAAATCATCCTTGTGGTCAAAATAACTTGCAGAATTGAAAGCTACATAGATGACATTTATGTTGACCTTATATCTACTTAACTCTTCCTCTTTTAGATCTTATGTCCAAAGAGCATTCATATATAATAAAAATCTTAAAATGTATAGGTTGAATGCAACTGTGAAAGCACACATTAGTAGTGTGCATTTTAGTGCTATTTCTACCAAAATGGACAGTGCATCAACACGCTGTCCATTTCGGTGAAAAGGGCATATAAAATGCTACCCTAATACAAGGCCACTATTGAGCAAGACGTGACACAAGATGGCTTGACACAGTAACTCTGGGATCTGGAAGCTAACTTTATTTTCAAGTCACCATGTAGGTCAAGTGTGGGAGCATTCTTGATCTGAACAACCAATCTTATTGTAGGAAGACTGTTGCAAGTGTGGGAGCATGTCAATGTCCTAAACTGTGAAGCTCTTTCTACCAAAAAAGACAGCGTATTGACGTGCTGTCCATTTTGAAGCAAAAGACATCTAAATGCCACCCCACTGAAAGCCTATTATGAAGCCTAAAAGAGGCCAATTTTGATGCTTGGGATATCGAAATGGACAGCGCGTTGACGCGCTGCCCATTTTGGTGTCACAAGCATCAAAATTTCCTTCTTTACTCAAATATGAAAGATACAATGGAGGATTTTAGATGCCCTTTTCCATTGAAATGGATAGCACATCAACACGCTGTCCATTTCAATGGAAAGGGTATCCAAAATGCTCCTACAAATGCTTAACACCATGGCTCTTCCAAATGCTTAAGGACTCACTAGAGAGGTCTTGGAAGATTGAAAAATTGGAGGATGAGGATGTGAGGAGAAGAAGGATTCACAATTTCGAAATCAATTTGAGGTGCATAGACAAAAATCGATGAAATTTTTTTAAGTTTTTAGTATACCCCCAATGCTTTTTAGTATACCTCCTTTAAGTTTTTAGTATACCTTTCTCATGGAAAGTAGATCAAAATCATCTCTTTTTTTGATCTACTTTCCATGAGAAAGGGCAGCGCGCGCTTTCTCATGGAAAGTAGATCAAAGAGGACCCAATGATTTTGATCTACTTTCCATGAGAAAGGGCAGCGCATCAATGCACTGCCCTTTCTCATGGAAAGTAGATTAAAAAAAGGATGTGAGTAGCTTGGCTAATTCTTTATATGAAGCGTGGTTGTTGTGAAGCTTGGAATTCCTGAAAACAAAAGCGTGGGCGAGGAGCATGTACCTTGGTGGGAGAGAACTCAGCAAAGTCTGGTGGGGCGGAGGGGTGAAAGTGGCAAGTAGGCAAAGGAGAGGAAGTAGGGGGAGGCGATGAAAGAGGAGGGGGAAGGAGGTGAGGTGGCAATGAAAGAGGTTGCAGGAGAGGAGGTGAGGAGAGGCAAGGAAGGGAGGAGGGGGAGGCAGAAGCAGAAGCAGAGGAGGAGCTAAATAGAAGGAGAAGAAGAAGAAGATGAGGAGGCAACATTGGTGTATTTGATGATAAAGGAGAGGGAGAGGTGGGCGATGAAGTTGAGGGTGGAGCTAGAGTATATGTTGAGCGGGTATTGGGAGCTGATGGATGAGTCGAGGCAACTGAGGAGATGGAGAAGATGGGAGTGCATGAGACCTTTTATGAGGGAGGTGGAGGCAACGTTGGGAGAAGGCGGCATGGGAGGAGCATGGAGCATGGTAGGAGAAGGCAGCATGGGAAGAAGGTGGAGCATGGGAGGAAGGTGGAGTGTGGAAGAGAAGATCAAGAGGCCAATGACGACTACTCCAACGATGACTGCCAACAACGACTGCCAAGAACGACTACAGCAGGGGATGCAATGCTCAATGCCATAGCCTTGCTCACCGATGGAAGATGTAGATAGGGAGGAACATCCCCCCGAACATGCAGGCTAGAAGGAGCAAGGAATGGCCCCTCAGAATGAGGTTGGTCCCAAGATCCAAGCTCTCCCATGGGTGGAGAATGGACATGCAGACAAAGCACAGGAAGAGGGGGTTACCAGCAAGGACATGCTGCATAAGAACTCAGAGAGGTCCCCAGCTGCAAGAGAGTCCTACTAAAGGCAAGGAGAGGAGAAAGCCAGAGAACCGAGTAACGCAAGGACATCCTAGCATTGAAACTTCACCAAGGAAGACAAAGTCTCTTAGGAATGTCAAGAGCCGAGCCAGTAAGAATTCTTCTTCCTTTGTTAACATCTATGCTCCTTTGGTAGTCGAGATGGAGCAGTCCGATTCTGACAATGGTTGACCAATATTCTCAAAGGCCTCAACTAGCCTTTCTCTCCTAGAACATCAGGAGGGCATGCACAGAATGGAAGCAGCAAGCTCTGTGGAGATTGGTACAAAGACATAAGCCAGCTGCTGCTGCAATGGTGATCCAAGAATTGAAGGTAGGTCCTAGAAGGGTGGACGGGCTGCAAGTTCCTGGCTACCATTATCTAAGTAATTGCCCAACATTTGGAAAAGGAGGCACCGCCTTACTAGTGAGTGAAGAGCTTAGCCTGCATGCAGAGATCAAGGACCCAGAAGGTGAATTTCCATTGGCAGAGGCAAGTTTCTAATGGGAGCTGTCGGAAGGCCATTGCTGACAAACAGGTGATCCTCAACATTGGCAGCCCATAAGTCTCGTCGCCTAGGCCAATTAGCAAATTTTTGTTGGAGAAATTCTTCATAGCTTAGTACTCGGTGGAGAGCTTGTGCTGGGCGAGGGGCATGAAACTGGCGAAGTCGACGAGGAAGCAAGGAGGCGAGCGAAGCAACGAAGGAGGTGAGCAAAGCAACGAAGGAGGAAGCAACGAAGGAGGCGAGCAAAGCAATGAAGGCCGAGGAAACTGGCAAAGTCCACAAGGAAGCAATGAAGATAGAGGAAATGAAGGCAGAGGAAACGAAGTCGAAGAGGAAGCAACGAAGTCAAAGAGGAAACAAAGGCGAAGCGGAAGTGGAGGGAGAAGAGGAGCCAAGTAAGCGAGCGAGGTCGAGGAAGCATGCAAAACTCTCTTCGATTTTGTGAGAGATGGCTTCCCTCCTTTCTCTTATCTTATGCAAGGTCCCGAATTCAAATATTGTGCAAACACTGCATCCAAGCAAGCGACCACAATGGAGAGCGCCAGTCAGTTTGCCGGTGTAGTGAAGGCTTGCATGTTCTTCTGGAAACCTCGAACATCATGGCTGCTCGCATGGATCAGGCGCTGCATGGATCAAGAGGCCGAGGAGGAGATGAAGAAGAGGAGGAGGAGAAGCTATGGAGGAACACAAGAGACTGGCGTATGGAGAGAGCTTGCAATGTCAGTCAAGTTCAAAATCCCAAAATGGCCAATGCTATTTCATAGAGCTGTAACGTTACAAAAGTGGCAAAGCTGTAACGTTAAGAGCATTTGTTAAGAGCTATTTCCGCACCAATGTATCCTCCAAGTTACAATTGTTTCCTTTACTAAATCTTGGCTATACTTGATTCTGTTCATATTGACAGAAGGTAACGATTCATATTGATTCGGTTCCTTTCTTGTTGATCCAACTAAGCTTTTGGAAGAACTAGACAAGCTAGTTGTCGATCACGCATTTCTTGCAAGTTCACTCAGAGTAGAGAGGCTATTGCTTGGGTGTTGGAGCTCGCATTCCCCTATATTCTTTCGCGAGATATACGACAATCATATCTCTTAAAACAAATTCAACACTTCATAGCGTCAGAGCAATTCACCTACATCATGGAAAATGAGTACAAGGGAAAGAAGAACTAGCTAGATGGGAAATAAGTACTTGGAAAAGAAGACCTAGAAATCTTTCACGGCCTACTTGTCTCCTGGCATTTTAATGAATGTGAGATCCCAGTACACTGTACATCTTTGCAGTGCAATGTACACTGAGCATATTGAATTACACTATGTACAGTGTAGTGTACACTGCATATATTGTACACTAGTGCAGTGTCCACTATAGCCAATCTTTGCAGCCCGTCTTTAATAACTGTGATCATAGCCAACCTTGCATGACTAACCCATGTGTTACTAACTAATGCTATCATTACTAAAATTAACATTCTTACATGACTAGCATTTCATGTGTAAATGTATGCATTAATTAACATTCTAGCATTAAAGTTACAATGTTCTAGTTTTGTAGGCAAGGATATTAAATTTTTCCTCTTACCAGAGTCATGTTTGCAAGTTATGAAGCCTTTATTCAGATTACCATCTTGTGAAATGATTATTATTTTCATGGAAAAGAAACAGGATATTATGAACCATGTCATGGATCCAACCTTTATGAAGATAATTGCGACGGCATCATCTAACTCGCCACCTTTCAAAGACATAATTTCTTCATGTCTTCTCTTCTTTTTTCATCTCTTCCTTCTATCAACATCTTCTCTTCCGCTGCCATGTCCTCTTCTATCAACCTCTTTTCTTCTATTTCCATCTCTTGTGCTTCCATTTGCTCTTCTGATGCCACCTCTTCTTTGGCAATGTCATTTTTTATCACACTCTTCTACTGGCTACATCTTCTTCTGTAAATGAAGAGCCGCTAGATATTCTAGAGCTCCGTCTTCTTTTGTGCTTGCAAATTGATGAAATTGTTCTTGTAGTGGGTGGCGCCAATCCTTTAGTGTTCATTTGTGCATCTAAAACATGCTTGCATCTATGTTCATTTGCTTTGGAGAATCAGAAACATTGTTCATTCGTTATGACACTCCTTTATTGGAGGTCTCCCTAGTAGATCTCAAGGAACACTTTCACCTTGCCAATGAAGAGATTAGTCTACATCAAGAAATCGGAGTGGATGACATTGCCATAGTGCTTCCCTTGGTGGACTTGGAGGACGGTCAAAAAGGGTACAAGATCAATGGAAAACAACATTCAACCTTCAGAGTTGAGGTGATAAGAAGGAAAGATTCTCATAGTGACTTTCAAAATATTGAAGTGAATATTGTTATTTCACTTATAGAGAAGATGCCTTTGAATAGTTCTTTTCATGTTGCATTAACTTCTGCAGTTAGAGTTGAGAAGGTTGTTGAACTGCCTAGAACTTATGATGGGTATGTTGTCTTTGAGACCCCCCCTTTGCCTGATGGATCTCCAATGTTTGGAATGGAACAAAATGCCGATGGTCATGTATGGACAAAATATTCAACATGTTCACAAGACTTTTTCAATGGAATTGTAAGGATGAGTAGATGTTCTGGATACTTGAGATGCTATAATGTTCATTGTCCTTACCTTGAACGAATGGGAGTTCTGAATGATACACAATGGAAGGGAAAGCTTAGGAAGCCACTTGTGCCTAGTCCAATTGATCCGACCTTGGGATCAATTGTCTACAAGCATTGTTTGGAAATCCCAGAGTGTGTTTATCAATGCAGTGCTATCATATATTATTGCTTGCCTCATGAAAGAGCGAAGACAACAAGATGTGCTGTGCATGTTGGGTTCCATGACCATCTAATTCATCTTGCAAAAACATTGAGGTGTCAATTACACAAGACCTTATGATGGATATGTTGCTTGCAAAGGAGGGGGTTGCTATGGAACCTCCAGATTACCAACAATTTGAAGAGGTTTTGGATACAATCACTCCAATGACACAAAGGAGAAGGCTTCAGAGAATAGTGCAGAGTGCAAGATGTGATGTTAGAGGAGGAGATGGTGAAATGGATTCAATACTGGGTTTGAAAAGGAGATGCAAATATCCATATGTGCAAAGTATCTTTTTTCCTGGGCAGTTGCAAGATGAACAACAACCACATATTTTCAAAATGTTGACCATTGGTCTAGGATCAGGGGTTGATTTGGTGAATCGAATGCGGCCAAGAGGTAGCCTTGGATCACAATGGGTGCATTTTGACCACGTCCATCGAGTAAAAGGATGGTCAACCATGGGTGCTCATGTGTATGACCCTTACATAAGGGAACTCTTAACAATAGCTATATGTGAATTCAAGGTGGAAGATACCCATGCACAAGTGCAATTCTGGAAGCTTTTGAATAGTCAGATGGAGAAGAATGGTTTTGAACCACCTGAATTTCGAGGATTCATGGCAGATGGAGCAGGAACAAATTGGCTTGCTATTCGCACAGTTTACAATGGTGGGCCTGAAAATGTAATGGAGGGTAAAGAAAGTACTTGTGGCTTTCACTGGGAGATGAGCATGGTTGAGCATACCAAAAGATGCATTAAGCCACAATTTCAGGAGGAGCATAAGGTTCTATGTAGGAAATGGAGGGAGGCAACGACAATTGCTTCTGCAGATCAATGCAAGAGAGCAATGACCTTGTATTGGTCTCCATTGCATGTGAAAGAGGGTGAGTTGCCAGCACTCCACACATGGTTGGATTGGTGGGATGTTAGAGTCAACCAATGGGGGGGAATGTTTTTGCAGCAAGAGAAAAATTCTGGGTTTGTTCCTACAGTAAATCTTTCGGAGACAAAACACTCTAGCATGAGAGCAACACATGGGTATGCAAGACACATAACATTGTATGAAGCTTGTGGTGCAAATCTTGCAATGAGTGTCCTTTAGAGTGCTCACTATAATGCCTTTTTGAATGGAAAACACTTGGGTATAGGTCCGAATTTGGATGTTCTATGACAAAGAATACTTGATGGTGGTGGATCTAGTAAAGGAGATAGAAATAGGCTTGTTGATTTGTCACACACTGTGATTGAAGAGGTTGGGTTACACTCTCCAGAGATGGATAGACCGATGACAGAACCGATAAGTATGAGAAGAAAGAGGAGTTCTACATGTTCAACTATGGTCCATGCACTTGATAGTCATTGCCCTGCATACATCACTGTCACTACAAAGAGAGTGATTGGAAAAAGATGACAACTTGATTTTTTAAATCCTACAAATCAGGTAGTTTGTAGAGAGGCAAACATTCATGATGCCAATTGGGCAATTAGGAGAAATGAAGCACATAGTGTTGTCACATGCTTTGGTTACTTGACAGAAAGTTGGAGATGGTGTGGGGCAATGATCAATGCGCTTGGTAGAAGTGCAAGCAATGGTGTGCCAGTGCCTTGCTTTTAGGGAAGAAGGCAACATTCCAATGGATTGATAGAACAATTTGTTTGGTTTTGCAATAGTACTGTGACCCATACATGGAAGGTGGATAATTCCATTTAGGGTGTTCCTGGAAACTCTCCAGGTGTGTGGAAGGTTGCATGTGGGACATCAATTACTATGGATGAGAGGGAGACCCTGGTAAGGGCAAGATTTGTATTTGAGACTGATGATGCTATTGGTGTCATGAGCTTCCCATCTCATATGCAAAAAATTGGTACGCCAAGCCATGTGCGCCCATCTCGTCGTGATGGAAAGCTTGTGTCATGGAGAACTAGGTTGAATAAGGAATTCAAAGAAAGGATAAGCAAGGCAATTGCAGAGAATGGGGAGGTTGTAAGAGAGAGCACTATTATTCCAAATGAGGTGCATCTTTTCCACATTCGTACATCACGTTCAATTTCCAAGGGGCTAACATACTGTGTCTCAATTTTAGAATTCCCACGTTGTACATGTCTTGATTTCACTCAAAGGGAGACAAGTAAAACTCCTTATATGCCTTGCAAGCACATATACTTTGTGTTCATTGTAGTGCTAGGATTAAGTGATACAGTGCATCAATTTATGCATCAAGCAGCGTTGACTAAGATTGAGTTGTTTCAAGCACTGGCTGGAAAAAGAAATCCATCTTCCATAGACTAGATGATGTGAAAGACATTCTATTGTTCTTTGCTGAACATGCAGATTATAGAGGTAGGGATCCTTCTATGTTTTTGTAATGGAAGTAAAGATATACTTTTGCAAGCATTAGAGGTAGGATATGTCAGCCTTTAATGTGAATAGTAGAAGATGCAATAGATGTAATGTGCTTTTTGCTCTACATGCCTTCCATTTTTGGGATCAGATGTTTGGAAGATGTACTTCTGCAAACATGGAAGGCATGATATGTACATGTAGAGTATGAGCACGTTTTGGCTATATACTACTTGCTCCTATGTTGTTGTCTCTCCATAAGGATTTCAGTGTGAAAGTAAGGAGAGAAAGGTATTTAATATGATGTGTAGGCTACTTTTCTTTAAATGGGTGTATGGAGGAAGATACCAAGTATGGGTAGGAAGGAGATGTGTAGTCTGATATTTGTCTTCATGATGCATGTATGGAATATGTAATCATATAAGCATGGCAGGCATGATATGTAATGTAAAACTTGTGTGCAATGTTAGTTCTTTTTCAAATCTCATATTCAGTACCACTATGTGTTTGTTTGCCAAATTTATTGTAATGTAAATATATGAGAAGGAAGGAGATGTGCAATTCGAACAATGTGCCCTCTAAGTAGTCTTTGTTTTTGTGAATCATATATTTTATATACTATTGAATCTCTCTCCATAATGAGTCTAATGTGATAGCATGAGAAGGAAGGAGGGAAGCAATATCATTTTGGGGCATGACTCCTCTTTCTAATGAAATTTGATTAATCATATAGTGGATCAAGGGCTGCTCACTTGCCTGTTGTTTAATCACGCTCGCTTAATTGGGCTCGCTCGCTTTTCCTTGCTCGCTCTTTGGTAATCCTCATTTAAAAGCCGCATCTATAGGTGCATCTAATAGCACATCTATACACGCGTCTAAATACACAGAGCAGACGCGGTTTTAGACGCGCTTGTAGATGCGCACCACAAAACAAACAGATGCAGTTTTAGACACACTTATAGACGTGCACCACAGAACAGATAGACGTGGTTTTAGACGTGCCTTTAGACGTGCCATAGAGTTTAAAATTAAATATTTAAAGAAAAGCAAATATTCTTGGATTGTTTGTTTGTAGGATGTCTTCATCTTCAACAAGTAGCTCTAGAGGGGATGAATCCCTCCGTATCCACCATCGCGAAATGTGGTTGGAGCAAAAACTCAAATGTATGTGTGATTGATGTCGAGGAAACATGTATCGTGCATGCAAGATTACACTCAATCACATCTCAAAGTATGGAGAATGGAATGCGACCATAAACATGGTAAGTGTTAAAGAGTTAAGGTTGATTGAGATACCTATGTGCGTTCATATGTTTGAGTTATGATCCCGTTTTAATTTGATACAGGATGCAGTGCCACACCCGCATATGTTGCCCTTTGCTCGCCGCGAGGAGGCAAAGCATCGGCGATATGAGGTGGGATCTTCAAGAGGGACCATTACGGATGCATGGAGTGATGGTGATAGTAGCAATCCACCATTACCTCATGAAGCCATGGAGGAGGAGGTGTTTGATGATATGGTGCGAGATTTATATGTCCATCAAGGGAGGGATGATAGCATGGAGCAGGATGATCTTTTTATTGCAGCATCGACTCCACTGTTTGAGGGGTGCACATTCTCTATTCTACGTGCCTCCCTTGAGTTACTAAACTTGCAAACCATCTATGGATGGAGCAATGCAAGTTTGAATGCATTACTCAAGTAAACTTTAAAGTCTATTTTGCAAACATGGTGAATTATGCTAGTGGGTCAATTACTCGAATGCTTTTCCTCATTTATGGTCTTCACGTGCAGGCTATTGTGTAAAATGCTTCCAAGGGAGAATAAATTACCGACCTCAAGAGATATGGCAAGGCAACATGTGACCTCTCTTGGAGGATTAGATTACAAGCGCATCCATGCATGCGTCAACGATTGCATTTTGTTTCGTGGACTACATAAGGATGCAAGAGAGTGCCCTACTTGTGGAGAGGCAAGATATAGAGCAGATCTCAAAACTTTGGACATGCCTCGTAAGGTTCTGTGACATTTTCCCATAATCCCTCGCATCCAACATATGTTCAAGTGCAAATCCATTGCAGAGCTCATGTCATGGCATTCCTCCCATCGATCAACCTATGGCAAGTGGAGAACTCCCGCAGACTCTCCACGTTTAGTTTGTTTAGTGGTGAATTATAATCTTCCACCCTCTATGGCTATTAAGAAAGGACATGTTATGCTATCCCTTCTAATTCCAGGGAAACATAAAGTCAAAAATCTTGATGTTTATTTGGAGCCTTTGATTGACGAGCTAGAGATACTTTGGAGAGGTATCGAGGTGCATGATGTGAGTAGGCCTCCCTCGTCACGAGACTTCAACTACAAAGCAGTCTTGATGTGGACGATGCATGACTGCCCAGGCTATGGTGAGTGTTCACGTAAGCATTGCACTTCTAATTATGAACAGGCAAAGGATGTGGCACCATAAACTTAGGTCTCACTACATCGGGTTACCATGCATGTCCTATTTGTGGTCCTTCGCTACTTGCCTCATAGGCAGATGCATTGAATAAGATCATCTATGAGAATCACCATCGATTTCTCCCACCTGATCATCCTAGATATGTTGCCCCTTGCAATGAAGTCCTCCCACAATCACTCACCGTGGGAGATTGGATGAGAATTTGGGACAGTTCCACGACTCCTCCACCACTTAGCATGAGCCGGTAAGGGTTTGTAACTATTGTGTGCTATATTGGCTGGAAATAAAGATTGCCCACTAACACTTTATTTTGTTTAGATACTCCATCTTTTATCGTTTACCATATTGGTCCCACCTCAAGATCAATCACCTGCTTGATCCCATGCATATCTTCAAGAATGTGGCATCTACCATTTGGGAGCATTTGAATGGGACACGAGATTCTGCAGACATAAGGGAGGATCTATATACCACAGGGAGGATGCATGAAGCTTGGCCACAAGAGAGACCAAATGGGCGTGTTTTTTTACCTCGTGCACCGTGGAGGTTATCAAAGCTAGAGATGGCGGCTATGAAGCACACTATTACTACAATTCATACTCCCACTGGATGCATGAGGTGTTTGAAGGGAGCCTTTACAAAGAGCAAGAAAAGAGGTGTAGAGCAATTATATGGCTTGAAATCTCATGATTGGCACAAGATGCTCCAAGTATGTATTTTATGTGCATAATATCTTTTTCCTTTCAAATTTGTGAGTGAATAATTATAAGCAACTAATCAACCACCTCCTCGTGGGTTCAGTTCATACTACCTACTAGCATTTCACGTAGTGCATCGAAGGACGTGAAAGATTGTATTTACAAGATGGGCGAGCTTGTGAGGTACTTTACATGATACAAAATATGATGCGTATCAATGCTCCATGCAAGGTGTTCATATTGCTAATATGGTGTACTTTTTCATCTTCTAGGTATGTGAGCTCAAAGGAAATAGATCCCACCACGCTTGAGAATGCTCGAGTTATGTCAGTGGAGGTGGTTTGTTTAGTGGAGGAGACATTTCCACATTCTATTCTCACAAGCCAACTACATCTTATAGTGCATTTGGTGGATGAGATTGCTATATGTGGTACTATACATGCACGATGGTTGTTCTTCCTCTAGCACTTCATGAAGACCTTGAAGGGCTTCGTGAGACAAAATGCAAGATCCGAAGGTAGCATGGCCGAGGGTTGGTTGGTACAAGAGTCACTTGAATATATTTCTGAGTTTCTTGTTGATGTGGATAGCTCTCTCCCACGACTATGGAGAGATGATGAAGACCTAATTATGACCTCTATTGTGCCTCAAGGGAAAGGACGCAACAAAGTAATAGACACGGAGTTGCATAATAGTATCAACCTCTATTGTGTGCTTAATAGTGATGTGATGAAAAGATGGGTGACAAGATACGAGGATGCAAAGGCAAGAAGACAAGAAGAAAGGGGCCTCTTTCGTACACACCACAGATCTCGTGTGCCATACCCTCAGTATCTAAGAGCACTTCCAAAGGATATTCATGTGGATTGGCTACTTGATGAAATGGAGAAAGTAGAGAAAGACGAGGGGATGCATATCACAATGGAAGAATGGAAGTATGCTAGGGGATGCCTGAGCAAGGTTAGTATATAGAATGTTATGCATAAGTTAGGAGCTTTCAATAATTTAGATTGCTTATTTAATTGATTTTTTCATAGTCTAGTGCACTATGTTCAATGCTATATGGTGTGAGGGCAAGCATTTTCGAACACAACGGATCGATGATAAGAGAAACACACAAGCTTGCGGCATCATTGCTAGCTTTGAGGGAGCCAATGGAGCCATGGATGATTATTGTGGCATAATCCAAGATATTATTAAGCTTGACTTTCGACGCTTCTTTGTGTATGTTTTGGATGTAAAGTGGTTTAAGGACGTGGTGGAAAGAGGCCCTAATGCAACAATCAAATGCTATGCAAGTGGCTTTGTAACTATTGACTCCACAAAGTTTTGGCAAAGTAGGAAGGACACACTAGTACTATCGCAACAATGTGAATAGGTACTGTGCACACATATAAAAATACTCACTTTTAAATATTTGATGCAAGGAAAATAACATGATTGTATTTGTGTTTGAATTAGGTTGTCTATCAACCAATGGTGGACAATAATAGATGGTGGCATGTCATACCTATTATGCCACGTTCCAAAGTGATGTATAGTACATTTACTAATATGGAGCATATGGAGGATGATCATGGCCATGGACGTGATACGAGAGAGGAGGATGATCATGAGATAGGAGATACAGATATTAAGGCCATTACCCATGAGGACGAGCCTACCATTGGTGATGTTGATTTCGATGAGCACATGAGTAGCACAAGTAGTAGTGGGTTGAATGTATTTGTAGATCTAAACACTTGTTTGGATTTTGAAGTAGATAGTTGACAAAATATGAAGAGGGGAGAGGAGAAGAGTGGAGATGAGGAGAGAGGGCACAGCTAGAGAGCACACCACAAATGACTAACTGTACACTAGATTTAGTTGAAAAAATAGAATATATACAAACCCTTTTAGGGTTAGGGTTAGGGGATCTAACCCTTTCCTTTATAGCACTCTATAAGGTTGGTGCTATGCACATATGATCATGTGATGGTGCTATGCACACATGATCACATGATGTTGAGCGTGAACTCTCAACACCTTCCCTCAAGATCAACATGATGAAGTAGGCCTTCCCTCAAGATGATGATCCTGGGGAATCGAAGAAGGACTGAGCATTACATTCCATCACACCCCTTTAATGGGAATGTCCTTCCTCTGCATCAAACCAAGAGCTAGTCGGTGTTTCTCGAATAGCTCTTTACCAAGTGATTTGGTAAAGATGTCTGCAACATTTTCTTTGCTATCACAATGCTGCAGTGTGATGTCACCAAGTAACACTCTTTCTCTGATGAAGTGCTCTCTGACATCAATGTGCTTTGTCCTAGAGTGATATACTAGATTTTTGGCCAATGCTTGAGCCGATTAATTATCACAGTATATTGTTGTTGGCTTTGACTCATCAAAGTAATCTGTTTCTGACAATAGTCTTCTGAGCCATATAGCCTCACATGCACCTGTAGTGAGTGCTCTATATTCTGCTTCAGTCAAAGACAAAGAAATAGTTGGCTGTTTGTTTGACAACCATGATATAGCATTTTGACCAAGGAAAAATGCATATCCCTGTGTCGATCTCCTGGTCTCATGATCTCCGGCATAGTCATTGTCACAGTATCCATGCAACCGTGGATGACTTCCTTTGTATTCTATCCCAAACTGTCTTGTACCTCTGATGTATCTCAAGACTCTTTTGGCTGCATTCCAGTGAGACTGTTTTGGATTTGCCATAAACTGTGCTAGTGAGCTTACTGCATAACAAATATCTAGCCGTGTGATTGTCAGATATATAAGAGATCCAATGAGTTGCCTGTAGTATCTGTCATTGACTGTAGGCTTTTCTGAATCTTTGGTAAGTTTCAAACTCTGTTCCATGGGAGTGGCTGCAATCTTACAATCTGCCATATGAAACTTCTTCAGGAGACTGTCAACATACTTGAGCTGACTCATGAATGTGCTATCTGAATCTCTCCAGAACTCAATTCCAAGACAATAGTGCATAAGTCCAAGATCTTTCATGTCGAACTCTGCAGATAAGTCTTGTTTTAATTTTCTGATGAAGCTATCCTTGCTTCCTATCACAATCAGATCATCTACGTACAAAAGTGCAATAGTAATGTCTTCCCCTTGAACTTTGTAGTAGAGAGTATGATCTACATTGGACTTTATGTATCCCAGATCAGCAAAATACTTGTCAATTCTGCTGTACCAACTTCTGGGTGCTTGCTTTAAGCCATAGAGGCTTTTCTTGAGATGGCAAACCTTGTTCTCCTTTCCTGGTTCAACATAACCGGCTGGTTGTTGCATGTAGACTTCCTCGTCTAGATAACCATTGAGAAATGCATTCTTGACATCGAGCTGATACACATTCCATTTACTGAGTGTCGCTAGTGATATCAAGAACCGTATGGAATCCATCTTTGCTACTGGAGCATAAGTCTCATCATAATCTTGGCCATATTGTTGTGCAAATCCTTTTGCAACTAATCTGGCTTTGTATCTCTGAATACTGCCATCTGGATTGTACTTCACTTTGTATACCCATTTGTTGGCTATGGCCTTCTTTCCTAGTGGAAGGTCCCATAATTTCCAAGTGTTATTTTTATACAAAGCATCCATTTCTTCATTCATAGCAGTTTGCCATTCGGGCTTGTCTACTGCGTCTTCGAAGTACACTGGCTCTAGTCATAAGAGCATAGTTGGTGGTTTCCACCTGAATTGCTTTGCCTTTCTGAGCATATGTCAATCTGGCTGGTGGTCTGCTTTCCCTAGTAGACCGTCTGAGCTGCTATGGCACTGCTTGGGGTGTTGCTGGCAATTCTTGCTCTTCTTCATCAACCTGTTCTATAGATGACTGTGAAGTTGATGCTTCTATCTCCTGTGTAGGTGAGGTTTTCCATTCTGATTCCTCATTGAAGATTACATCTCTGGAGATAATGACTTTGCGGTTGATGGGATCATACAATTTGTATGCTTTGCTTTCTTCACTGTAGCCAACCATGATGCATTTGCGTGACTTCGCATCCAATTTCCTGCGATGATCATCATGTATGTGGGCATATGCTATGCAACCAAATATGCGGAGATGCCCAATGCATGGCTTGTGTCTAGTGAATGCTTCATAAGGAGTCATACCTTGTATCGGTTCGGTAGGAAGCCGATTAAGCAAATAGTTAGCTGTAGCTATTGCTTCTGCCCAATATTGATTCGGAAGATGCTTTTCACTAAGCATTGCTCTAGCACTGTCTGCTAAAGTCCCATTCTTCCTTTCAGCTCTTGCATTTTGCTGAGGAGTATCTGCACATGTGAATTGTCTTTGAATGCCGTGATTTTTGCAAAAGTTCATGAATGCTAAAGACATGTATTCACCTCCTCTGTCTGATCTCATGACCTTGATCTTTCTGCCTGTCTGGTTTTCTACCATGGCTTTGAGATCTTGAAATCTGGCAAACACTTCAGATTTCTCTTTCAGAAAGTAGACCCAACAATATCTACTGTAGTCGTCGATGAAGGTCAAGTAATAAAGTGAACCATTGATGCTGCGGGTCTGGGCATAACCCCATACATCTGTATGAATCAAATCAAGAATACCTCGTGCATGAGAGGTACTTCTGACAAAGTTGGTTCGCTTTTGTTTGCCGAAGCAGCATGCTTCACAAACTTTTCCAAGAAACTGTAGCTTCGGAATCCCAATTGCCATATTTTGATTCTTGAGATCTAACAAGTACTTGAAGTTGACATGACCATATCTCTTGTGCCATTTTGCAGATAGTGGCATCTGTTGCATTTGAGTTGACATGGCATGCTTATTTGGTACTATAGCTAGCATCCTGTATAAGCGTCCTTCCTTGACACCTTTTGCTACTAGCTGACCTCTTTTGGATTTGTCTCTGATAGTGCATTCATCACCATCGAAGATGACTTTGTAGTTGTGTTCCGTCATTTGACCTACTGACAAAAGGTTCTTGCTGAGCTTTGGAACATAGAACACATCTTTGACTAATCCTTTTGTACCAGTGAAATTGTTCATAGGGATAACCCCTGTCCCTTGAACCGGATTCGGTGTATTGTCTGCTGTGTAGATGACATTCTTTTGTCCTTCTAATGGCTTCATTTCTGTGAACCATTCCTGGTGATTTGTCATATGAGATGATGCACCACTGTCGATGTACCAAGGATCCTGTTCCACTTGGTCGACTTGATAGCTGAAATCCTCTTTGGGATTGAAATCAGTGTCTAGGTGCATTATTGTATCAGTCTGATGCAATTCCTCACTTGCAAGAAACATATTTCCATGTTCATTTGCAAAATGACTGTGACTAGAATGTCCACCACGATGATTTCCTCTTCCTCGGGAATTCCCTCGATTACTGCTGGATTGACCGCCTTGGTCATACTGCTTCTTGTGGCAATCTCTTTCATAGTGTCCAAACTTGTGACAGTAATTGCACTGAATTTTTGACACATTGGTGGATGCATTCCCTCGTCCTTGAAATCTTCCTCGGTTGGAATGATTTCCTCTTTGCTGATTCTGATGTTGCTGAGGATGATGCTGATGCTGATGCTGATTTTGACTTTGATTTTGCTGATGATGACTACTTTTCTGATATGATCTACCTCTGTTTCTGCCTTTGCCTCTGCTTCTGTCTGAAGCTGTGAATGCCTGATCATTAGAATGACCTTTATGTGCTTGAATGGCCTGAGTCCTAAGTTCTTCACCAAGTAGAACTGACTGAAGGTCTTCCAGTGTTGGAATTTGCCGTTGTATGGCAATACTCTGGACTAGATTCTCATATCCTTCTCCTAGTCCATTCAGGATTACTTGAACCATTTCTGTGGGATTCATAGTCTCTCCTGCTGCTGCAAGTTGATTGTTGTAGTCTTTGATGCGGAGTACATAAGCATGACCGGTTTCACTGCTATTGCGGAAACTCTGGTTGATCTGGTTTCTCAGGGTGAGAATCCTGGATGTGTTCTTGGACTCGTAGAGAGCTGCGAACATATCCCATGCTTCTTTTGATGTCTTAACTGTGTTGAGTTGTCCTAGCATGACATCTTGCACATTCTGCTTGATCAGGTGATAGGCATACTTGTCTTTCTTATCCCATTCTGCTTGAGCTCGGGCAATGGCAGGATCTGCTACTGGTGTAGAAACTGTTTGTGTAGATGTAGATCCCGATGTAGATCCCGTTGCTGGTGCTGTGACAACAGATGGAGTAGAGCTACTGGTGGCTGGTCGGCCAATAGTCTAGGTATAGATCCATCGACATACTCCCATTTGTCCTGAAGCACAAGAATGGTCTCCATTCGGTATTTCCATGTACCGTAATTGGAGTTGTCTAACTTAGCAGATGCCTCCAGATTGAGGTTACTAGTCGACATTGTGCAAGAAATGTACTCAAAAAGTGTCCTGGAAAACTCTGTATGAATCAACTGCAAATACATTGAAGATGCCAAGTGAAATCTCTATACCGTTGGTGAAGATAGAACTACAGTATATAAGATCTGATCTGTGTTACAAGGCTTGTGGCAATGATGCCAGGAATAGCCAAGAGGCTTTACAAGGCTAAAAAATGATGTGCACGATGCCATGAGATAGCCAAATAGGCTTTACAATGGTGGCATGTGTGTGTGAAATCAAGTGCTATCTGCCCACTGAATCAATCTGCAATGCCTCTAAACTCTGAAGTCTACTCACTGAACTAATGAACGTAAGGTTTCAGGTAATGTAATGATGTGAAATCGGATGTGAGCGTATGGACTGACTCTGAGTAGGTACTAGTCAAGAATTTCGGGCATGGCTTAGATTGGCAACTTGGGGAATTCAAAGCGTCCCCTCTATGGCGATCTAGTCTACTCTGATCTAGATCTAAATCAACCGTCGATTGATGAAAGAGCAGCAAATAATTCCTTTTCTTTTGTTCTTTTTTAAGTGCTGGGTCAGATGCGTCGATGTAGAGGCAAATGTGCGTGAAGGAAGTGGTTTTGTCGGCGAGGCTCAAATGTGAGTGTAACTTGCGCTGAAATGTGTGGATGATGTAACGAGCGCGTAGAGCACAAAAAAACGAGCGACTTTCCTTTTTGGAGCCCCTCAAATTCTTCCTGGATCAAGAGATACGACTTGATCTAGGTGGAGGGGCAAAAGGAGTGCAAATGGTGCTCAATGATGATGTGTCACTGTGAGTCACATGCAGTGATGATGTGGCACTGTGCTTAGCAAGAGGTGTGCCAGTGAAGCTCTGTGCTGAGGTGGCAGGAGTGTGCACATGCAGTGTGTGCACAGTGTGCCTGGCAAGGGACTGTGCCTGCAGGGGTCAGTGCTGACTGGACTGCTGAGGTGGTAGTGCTGAGGTGGCACAAATGATGTCAGTAGGGTGACGTGGCAATGCTGATGTGGCACTGATGTCGTGTCGTGGCATAGGTGACATGGCTGATGACATGTCACTGATGACATGGCAGGTGACATGGTTGATGATGTGTCACTGATGATGTGGCAAGTGATGTGGCAGTCGATGATGATGTGGCCTGATGACATGGATTGCTGACGTGTCAATGCTGACATGTCAGTGTGGATAGGCTGATGATGTGGCAATCGGTTGCCACGTGTCAGATAAGATTACGTGGCACTTGGAGATGAGGTGCCACATGTCCAACTGTGGGTCAGCCAGTTAACCCAAGGTGATCTTCACCGGACCGTGGTTCTATCCTATCTGCCACGTGTCGACCAATGGTGCACCAAAATCTATCCAAGATTCTGACAGAATCTTGGAGATTCTGTCGTCTTTTCCATCGATGGAGGCGGCTGGGCGCTAGTCGTTGACGATTCGGAAGCTTACTGAAGGAGCAGGTCGCTCTCAAAGCCCATAGTCATTGCCGTTTGGACTTTGGAGCGGGTAGCTACACTTCGATGGTGAAGCTAGCTTCGAAGCTGGGATTTGCTCAGCTCCTGGGCGTTGGAGGCTGTAGTTGTCGTAGTAACCGGATCACATAGCGCAGTGGATTAGCAGGTGCTATGCCCTTGGTTGTTGCGGGAGCCCTGCCAAGTTGTGCTTGGGAGTTGCAAGGTAGGCAAAGGAGCCTGTGGACATCCCGTGCTATCGCTTGGAGCCCGTAGACATCAGTGGGTGTGAAGGAGCCGAAAGATGAGGCTTGGAGAGGCAGTGCTTGAAGCTAGAGCTGGTTGGCCAGCTTGGCGGTGGCAAGGAGCTCTTTATAAGGGTCGTTGATGGAGTGCTGGCATGCAGAGGTTGAGCATGAAAGAGCACGACTGTAGGAGCTCGTTGAGAAGCTAGAGGATGCTAATGTTGGAGGCGTCATTTGGAGGCACTAAAAGTCGACGTAGTCATCACGGGATGGAGAAACTATAGAAGCATAGGGAGCCAGAGATGAACCGCTTCAGGGCCTGAGTGCGAGGAGCTGCTGAAGGCTTGGAGTCGAGGCTCAATAGCCAATCGTTGAGGATAGTTGGGGCTCTATTGAGGTGTCGTATGTTGCTATTATTGTAGGTAAGGCACTTCGAGTAGATAGTTTGTTGCTAAAGCTTTGGAGCTCATAATTGGTGGCGCTTCATTGTAGAGTTTGCTGAAGGAGTCACGATGGGAGGTTGATGAAGCTTAGGCCGTTTGCTGAGACTATGTAGCCAGTTGGTCTGTGTGCTAAAGCATGCTATTGGAGAGGCGCGCAAGTTGTTGAAAGAAACTCTCTTTTTGTGAACCATGAGAGAAAGAAACTCTCTTAGCTACTATGTAAATGAACTCCCAGTCGGACCTTTCAAAGCAAGAACTCTCTTAACGAATACTCTCTCAATAGATTTCTCTCAGAATGAATAGATTTCAATCTCTTTCTCTCACAGAAAGAAGACACTCCCTATCTTTCTCACGAAACCTTTGAAGACCTCTCTATCCATGGAAGTCTCTCTCTCTCACATGGACGAAATTGTATGACGGAAATTCTCTCTATCACTCTACGGAAGTGAAAGGAACACTCAATCTCTCTCAATCTCTCAATCTCTCTCACACTCTCAAGAATCTCAATGTCTCAGCGGAAGACAAGGAAGCTCTGATACCATGACAAAATATGAAGAGGGGAGAGGAGAAGAGTGGAGATGAGGAGAGAGGGCACAGCTAGAGAGCACACCACAAATGACTAACTGTACACTAGATTTAGTTGAAAAAATAGACTATATACAAACCCTTTTAGGGTTAGGGATAGGGGATCTAACCCTTTCCTTTATAGCACTCTATAAGGTTAGTGCTATGCACATATGATCACGTGATGGTGCTATGCACACATGATCACATGATGTTGAGCGTGAACTCTCAACAATAGTTTGGCAAGGGTTGATCTCATTGAGGATGAGATTGAACCGTAGCCCATCATTGATATTGGCAAAACTATTTTACATATTGTCTCATTCTTCTCACCTCACTTAATTCTTGTATATGTGGGCTTGCAAAAAAGCATTGATGTTTTTGTTAAAATTACGTGCTTTGGTAATCATGGGCAATGTTTGGAAAGCA
This sequence comes from Dipteris shenzhenensis, assembly GCF_047967505.1. NCBI lineage: Eukaryota > Viridiplantae > Streptophyta > Polypodiopsida > Gleicheniales > Dipteridaceae > Dipteris > Dipteris shenzhenensis. The sequence continues at coordinate 40,258 of NC_141626.1, forward strand.
ATGATGTACACCAAAATCTCACTTTCTGTCTTCTCTGTTTTGCATCTAAATACACGTCTAATTCTCAGTGTAAACGTGCTAATAGATGCACTAATACACACGCAAATAGATGCGTTGATAAATGCAATGTTAGACGGGCTTGTATTTTCTCAATGTAGATGCACAAATAGACGTGTTAATACACGTGCAAATAGATGAGCTGTTAGATGCACGATTAGACGCGCCCGTAATTTCTCTATTCAAGCAACGCATATAGACACACCTGCTATTTTGCATGCCTACCAAGCACGTCTATGATGAAATTATGGACCGAGCTCTCCTATCACCTAGCTAAGACTTTAACTGAACCTAACTAAACATGAATCTAACTAAACAAAGCAAACATGGCTACTCTAAGGTGGGTGAAGTCTAAGTGTGCACATGAGTGTTGCTCAAGTCAATTAGGTTCCAAGATAGATTAGCTTGGACTCATAAAAAGAATCTTGAGACAAGTGCACAAGGCTGATATGATTTGATTGATAGTGACCTCTCCTTTTATAGGAGAAAAGGTACAGACCACTTTGGGCCACACTTCTTTATGGGATGCCCTTTTGCCACATGGCATGCTCCTCATCTACTCCCCAATACTACACCCACTAGTGCACTTTGGCACCACATATTTCAACACCCCCCCTTGGTGCCAACACGGCTACTGCAAGGTGTGAGGTTTACATTTTCATCACATTACCTACCCTTCCCTTTGTGTCCAGGCACTTTGACCTACTGCTACTTTGGCATTCACCTTGAGTGCATCATCGGCCTCAGAGGGTGATTTACAACACTTTTTGTAGAATGATAGGGGTGAATACAATAGCTTTTAAAAAAGCTTTTCTGCATTGACTGCATCTTCTTTGACTTCAGTGTAGTTGGCTTGATTCTTTTTGTGGTAGCATTGCTCTTCTTCATGGCCGATCTTTCCACAATATCCACATTCAATTTTAGGCTTGTGTTTGTTGCGACATTCATTCTTTGTGTGTCCGAGCTTTCCATAGTGAAAGCATCTGGGTAGTGGTCGTGAGTTGCCTTTCCCTCCTTTGACATAGAGCAGTTGTGCAGTAGATGGTGAATTGTAGTCTTTCTTTTTTGATTCATGCTCAAGAAGTGCCGACTCTATTTCACTGAGACTCTTATCAACATTTTTCAAAGTGGATACAAGAGAGTCATATGGAGCTTTGTCGACACTGTTAAGTAAGACTGCTGCTGCTTCATCTTCTTCAACTCTTTTCTTTACTCCTGCAAGTTGTTGCTTTAGTGCCTTGAATTTGTTGATATGATCTGTCATTGTGTCTGATTCATTTTTTTCGAGTCGATAAAATTGCATCAAGAGATTCATTTTGGAACTTTTTGTTTCACTTCCAAAAATGTTGTTCAGTTGTTCCCATGCTAGTTTGGCATTTTTAATCCCCGCAATGTAGTGAATAACTTCATCTCCTAAGCCTTGAGCAATTATGCCGAGTGCCTTATGGTTATTCAACGTGCTTGGTACAATTTCATTGTCTTCATTTGGCTCAATGAGTTCCCATAGTCCCTTTCGCATTAGTGTGTACATAGCTTTCATTTGCCATGTAAAGAAGCCATCCCCATTAAACTTTGCGATGCTAGTGTCTAAATGCTCCATGTTTGAGAGGGGTCTTACCAATTTATATGGCAGTGTCTAGCCTCTTTTACAATGTGAGAAGTACTTCACTAAAAAAAAAAAACAATTGATTCGATAAAATTCAATTTTTGAATGTTTCTTTGAAGGTTGCAAGTGGATATTGAAGATCATTCACACTAATACTCAAGGTCTAAGGTTTATGAACCTTAGGGTAAAGAAAGGAGAAAAGAAAAGAATGAGCTGTGCCTGTTATTCCGCCGCGCGTCGTCTCTATTTCGGTGGTTCTTCACGCACTTGCTACACAGGCTGTTCTTCATTCCAGGATTCCTCTTCACTACTGCTTCCTATTTGTAGCTGTTATGCACTTCGTTGATCTGCAGCACGTCGTGTTGCTGTCCTGACTTTCATCCCTTTCCACGGTCAAGCAATGCCCTTTATCTTCATCAGATGTGTATCGGTTTGGCTCGGCAGATGTATTTGAATGTATGAGCGAATTTCTGGGTGTCTTATCATCAAGCAACCTTGCATCAATGCGTTCCCTACCTTTACCTTTGCTGCAACCTATGTGAGATAGAGAATAGGCAGCTTGTTGGTTGTCACAGTGGCGTAGGATGGTAGCAGCGACAGATAGGAAGGGATGGCAGTAGCGACAGATGGTAGCAGTAGCGTAGCTCGAACGTATGTTGAGGCTCGCACGATGGTTTATTGATAGCTTCCTTTCTCAAGTCTCTGGAGCCCTCCTTGTAGAGAACTTTCTTACACAAGAATGCTTGCTTTCATCGATCCTCCACAAGCTCCAATAAAAATGGTTGCTCAAAAAACAACAGCTGAAGGCTTAAAATCTCAACATGAGTTGGATAGGTGGTTTTGATAGAGTGGGTAGGTTTTGCTACAAACAATTTAAGAGAACTCGATGGAGGATGCTCAAAGAAAAGAAGGATATCTTGCCATGACCTTCTAACCTACTCAGTTAAGTTGAACCTAATCTATGAGAGCTAAACTTGGCTCTGATACCATGATGAAATTATGGACCGAGCTCTCCTATCACCTAGCTAAGACTTTAACTGAACCTAACTAAACATGAATCTAACTAAACAAAGCAAACATGGCTACTCTAAGGTGGGTGAAGTCTAAGTGTGCACATGAGTGTTGCTCAAGTCAATTAGGTTCCAAGATAGATTAGCTTGGACTCATAAAAAGAATCTTGAGACAAGTGCACAAGGCTGATATGATTTGATTGATAGTGACCTCTCCTTTTATAGGAGAAAAGGTACAGACCACTTTGGGCCACACTTCTTTATGGGATGCCCTTTTGCCACATGGCATGCTCCTCATCTACTCCCCAATACTACACCCACTAGTGCACTTTGGCACCACATATTTCAACAGTCTATAGTTGCTTTGTGCTGTGTGTCATGAAGAGGGAGAGACACCTAGTGTTGGTACACATTCTTGAATGCCAGAGGTGACTCACTGCTATAGTCATTAATAAACTTTTCTTGCATTTGCTGTAGTGCAGTCATCATATACATGGTATGGGAATGAGAGCGCATACTCTTGGTTTCATCATTGCGAATCATTTGTGTGATGAAAGCATCAAGTTCAGTCCCTTCTAAGGGATGCTGAGAATCATCAGCTGCATTAGATGTGACTATACGAGAGGCTGTGGGTGTGAGGAATTCAGCAGGTGGAGAACTATGCGGAGAAACTGGCTCACACTTGTTGACAATCTGCAAGTCTTCATCATAAGGCCTTAAGACCTTTTTAATCTTTTCTCTTGCAGGGATGTACACCGTCTTGTTAGCAATGGTAACCATCATGTGATATGGAAAGAAACCAAACAGAAGATGTCAGTTGAGGAAGTCATTACCAATTACAATATCAACTCCTTGTGATTCTAATTGGTAGAAGTCGATTGTTGTGGCATGACCGTGAAGCATAATGGGTGTTGTTGTAGCAAACCTTTTACATGCAATAGTACCACCACCCATCGTAGACCCTTGCATTTGGTCTGTGATTGATAAGTCCTGCCAATAGTAATGTGGAAGAGCATGGTATTTGCAAACATTGAATCTGGAACATGTATCTACAAGGCCTATAAGGGAGTACGACTTTACATTCTCAATACAAATACGAACTTTAACAAGCCAAGTATTCATGGGATTTCTAACTGGGGGAGCTTGTTATTGAAAGAAGTCATGGAATGAACATATTGTAGGATTGGAAGCTGGCACAGCATCAGGAGTTGCATACAATGTACATTGGGTCAAATGTTCGGAAACCTTTCTATCTAATGAATCTATTGAAGTTTGAAGCTTTGTACAATTTTTTGTGATGGACCTACTTAAGTTGGATATAGAGACCATCTATGCTTATGCTGAGACTTTCAAACTGGTCATAGCATGGGGGTTTAGGAAGAGGTGTTGGACCAAATTCAGACTGGAGAGGAGGAACAGGAGCAGACAGGGATGTTACAGGGGTATGCCAGAAAGGAGGAGGAAGATATGTAGGGGTTGCTTCATGTATGCTGTGCAGGGGACGAAATACAGAAGGACCTGAATATCTATTTATAGAGGGTATAGAGGGAGCTTGATACCTTGAAGATGAAGAAGGAGTCGGGTAGAATCCGAGAGTTCGTCAAAAGTAATTAATTCTTGTTGACGGGAACTCAGATAAGGTGCACGGAATCCTGGATGATTTCCTCGCCCATGACCGTGAGACCTGTTATGTGAGCAATGCAAGTTGCGTCTTGCAGTGGGATCATATGCTGCAAGTATTGGTGGCCGTAGAGGAGCATTATCTTCATTAAAACTAGAAGATACTTCAACATCCACATGGAAGGGGTGTTGTGGAAGAGGACGATTCATGAAACTATAAATATTGGGATCATCTTCATCCAACCGGACTGAGTGCCAATATTCATTGGCAATATTATCATAAAAATCACTGGGGTGAAGCTGGCATCGAAAACACTAAGGTGTATCAGACTTAGAGCATTCTACTAGGGACTAATCTGTTTGGCCTTGGGAGACTACTTCCCATTTGTCTGGATGGTTGACCATGGCGAAGAAACCCTTCAACTGCTTTTGTTGTTGATTGCGTGGTTGTTCTGAGACTTTCTCGAGCAAAATGGACTTTCTCACCACAAATAAAACATGCAGAGGACTTAGGCTTACCAGTAGACCTTTGCTTTCATAAAAACCTCTATGGTCGTCGAGAATAGCGCTTCGCCATTTGAACTTGCAGATCTTAGGGAATTGGGACGGACCACATGCACATTTGTGAGAGTGAGATTTATGCCTCAAAGAGGTTCTATGAGAGGAGTGTCCTTTGAAAGAAGGAGGATAGAAGTTGCGATGTCAAATGAATTGCTCATAAATGGTGGGGGAGGTAATGCCTATCTGTTTCAACTTCTTCTTGAGTGTATACTCTATACACTATCTTTGTATGTACACTTGAATCATCTGGAATAGATTGGCAAACATGAAATCAGCAACGGTTTCTTGAACTTCAGTGGCCATACCTTCGATGTTGATGATCTCTGTCTGGGCTTCGATGAGAGCCATGACTGCTTCCCCTAAGCGATGCGGAAGACTATAGAGATAGTGTCGCTTGGTGGAGATATCAGCAAAGATTCTAGTGCGATATACTAATTGCTGGACATGGGCATTGTATGCTTCTAGCTGAAACAAATCGCATAGCTTGAGAGCCAAAAACTCATTTGCTGCTTGCATTCGATCATCAGTAAAAGTGGGAAGGAACTAATTTGAAATAGCAGCAATCAAAGCATCAGGACGTTTGGTTGATGATTGCCATCTACACTTGAGAATATCTGTTCCTTTGATTCGGCAAAAAGGAACTCCCACTAGTTGGCGATTACGTCGGTGAATCCTTTGGTTGTTTCGATTGTGGCATCCTGAGGATTCCATCTATAAATGCTGACCAGGGACATCATGTGTCCATAAAAGATCTTCAAGATATCTTTCATTGCTTGGGGCGTAGCTGCATCAATATTTAGAATATACCCAGGGAAAGACTTATGTTGAAGACACCGTTATAAGTCAGCATGTTCATCTAGATCTCCATCTGCAAAATGAGTGGGGAACTGCTGGAATTCACCACACATGAAATGAGAACCAGGAGCATCATAGAAGGCCGTGCATTTACCATGCCACTATTGCTGAGGTTGGGGCTGAGATGTGGAGGCCTGATTTAGATCTTCTTCTTGCATAGGTTTGACTTTAACACCAGAATTCATATACAAAGGAGGTCCTATAGATGTTATTGATAGAGAACTAGGATAAGGGGATTCCGGTAGCAGAGGAGGAGAAGGAGGTGGTGTTGACTCTGTGCCAACATGAACTTATGAAGAAAGAGAAAGTGATACAACTTTGTGTTACGACTTTGTGACACAACTTTGTGTTACAACTTTGTGATACAACTTTGTGTTACAACTTTGTGATACGACTTTGTGTTACATGCAGAGAGAGAAGCTCTCCAACTTGTATAAATACCCCATAATGGAATGAAGCCCACACTCTTGGGGCATTGTGTTGAGTCTACATTGGTATTCCAAGCATTTGTCTCAAGTGTCCATGCTTCCTTGCACTGCACGTCCAAAAGCATGTCCTAACCTTGCAACCCTTCTCCCCTCTCCTCCAACCCTGCAACCCATCCTCTCCCTCTCCTCCTCCCTTCTCCCCCCACCTCCTCCTCCTCCTCCTCCCTCCTCCTCCCTCCTCCTCCTCCTCCTCCTCCTCCCTCCTCCTCCTCCTCCTCTCTCCTCCCTCTCCCTCCTCCTCTTCCCTCCTCCTCCTTCCTCCTCTCTCTCTTACTTCACCCATGCTCTTACACCTTCTTCCTCTCCCACTCCTATGCTTTCCTAAACCCTTAAACTCAATGATCTACGAGGGAGACGAGTTCTCCACCATGTACTATGCTCTGAACCTTGGATCCTCCTCCTAACCCTGAACTCTTTCTAAACCCTGGAACCTCCTTCTGAACCCTTGAACTCTTCCTAAACCCTGGAACCTCCTTCTGAACCCTTAAACTCCTCCTAAACCCTACAACCCCCAATGAAGGCGAAAGCCTTCATTACCCCAACAACAATGGTTTACGTGCCTTTTACACATGCTTGCATTATGTTTACTCACCACACTTAAGCCTACGTCTCTCACCGGAACACGACTCGAGGTCCTAAGCTACATATATACTACAACGACAATCCCAATATATCTGTAGGTGACAAAAAGCCTCGGAACCCTACAACATAGAATACCCAGCTCTTCCTACGGAAGCAGTAGGAAAGAGCCAACACGATGGTCCCTACACAAACTAACATCACTCTAACTCTCCTAACAACACCACCTCCACACCCGCACTTGGGGTAGCGATCCCCTTAGCAAATCACGCACCATCTGCATGCAGTTACGTTCCGGCCAACGACTTCGACTCCAATGCTCGCCCAATCCGCAAATTACTCCACTACAACAATCGCCCCCGCCAATCCTCTACCCCGAATTCCCCCCTGAAATTCAACAACTTCCTTTAACTCCTCCACGCCCCAACATGGCTGGACGCCGTCCTGAGCATGATGGGGACATCGAGCTTGATGCCGAGGCTGACAACTTCTTCAATCGACGAAATCACAACAATCACGGCCGACGCCCCTTGGGAAAACTGGAACTTCCCAAATATAATGGTAGGGGAGACCCTGCTCGCTTCCTCCAACATTTTGATGCCGCATGTCGAGCAGGTGGTGATCAATCCCATGAAACTAAGGTGGCTTGGTTTCCAATGGCCTTAACTGATGAGGCGTCAGAATGGTACCTCGACCTTCTTGTGGAAGAACGTGCCACATGGGACCTACTTCAAACCGAATTCAAACGTCGCTTTCAAACGGAAAGGCTACAAGATGATCCCGCTCTCCAACTCAGCAAGATCGAACAAGGCCGGAGGGAAGATGTACGCACATACCTGGGAAAGATGAAGAGATTGATCGCCAAATGTGACCCACGCCCAGATGCAAAGCACCTCACGGCATGGTTCATAGCAGGCCTCAGAAAGAAAATCCGCAAGGAGATGAAAAAGATAAGTAGCTATGAAACATTCAGTGCTGCTCATGCGGCAGCCATTGACATCGAAGATGGCATGACAGATTCAGACACTAGCAGTGATGATGCCAGGTCCAATACACGAGATAAGCGCTCGAAAAAAGGTAAATCAAAGGACATTGCCGAACCATCCAATGAAGATCACCTCGAGGCCATGACCTTGAAGCTGAAAGAAGATATGATGCAGGCCATGGATTTTATACTTCACTTGTCTCAGCCGCCAACTCAAACATACCCACGGCGAGAAAATGTCTGGTGCCCACACTGCTTGGCAAATCATACAGCAAATGAATGCCCAGTCCTAAGAGCAAGAATCAATGCACAAGCAAATCCACCGAATTACGCTAGTGGGTCAATTACTCGAATGCTTTTCCTCATTTATGGTCTTCACGTGTAGGCTAAGGGAGAATAAATTACCGACCTCAAGAGATATGGCAAGGCAACATGTGACCTCTCTTGGAGGATTAGATTACAAGTGCATCCATGCATGCCTCAATGATTGCATTTTGATTCATGGACTACATAAGGATGCAAGAGAGTGCCCTACTTGTGGAGAGGCAAGATATAGAGCAGATCTCAAAACTTTGGACATGCCTCATAAGGTTCTGCGACATTTTCCCATAATCCCTCGCATCCAACATATGTGCAAATCCATTGCAGAGCTCATGCCATGGCATTCCTCCCATCAATCAACCGATGGAAAGTGGAGAACTCCTGCAGACCCTCTTGCATGGAAGCATATTGAAGACACATGGCCAAGCTTCAAGGAAGAACCTAGGAGCTTGACACTTGGATTGGGTATGGATGGTGTGAACCCATTTGGTCTCAAAAGCACCTTTTATAGTGTATGGCCAGTGATATTGGTGAATTATAATCGTCCACCCTCTATGGCTATTAAGAAAGGACATGTTATGCTGTCCCTTCTAATTCCAGGGAAACATAAAGTCCAAAATCCTGATGTTTATTTGGAGCCTTTGATTGATGAGCTAGAGATACTTTGGAGAGGTATCGATGTGCATGATGTGAGCAGGCCTCCCTCATCACGAGACTTCAACTACAAAGCAGTCTTGATGTGGATGATGCATGACTTTCCAGGCTATGGCGAGTGTTCAGGTAAACATTGCACTTCTAATTATGAATAGGCAAAGGATGTGGCACCCTAAACCCACCTTCAACTCTTAATTGCATCTATTGTTCAGGTCTCACTACATCGAGTTACCATGCATATCCTGTTTGTGGTCCTTCGCTAGTTGCCTCACGGGTAGATGCATTGAATAAGGTCATCTATGAGAATCACCATCGATTTCTCCCACCTGATCATCCTAGATATGTTGCCCCTTGCAATGAAGTCCTCCCACAATCACTCACCGTGGGAGATTGGATGAGAATTTGGGACAGTTCCACGACTCCTCCACCACTTAGCATGAGCCGGTAAGGGTTTGTAACTATTGTGTGCTATATTGGCTAGAAATAAAGATTGCCCGCTAACACTTTATTTTGTTTAGATACTCCATCTTTTATCGTCTACCATATTGGTCCCACCTCAAGATCAATCACCTGCTTGATCCCATGCATATCTTCAAGAATGTGGCATCTACCATTTGGGAGCATTTGAATGGGACACGAGATTCCGTAGGCATAAGGGAGGATCTACGTACCACAGGGAGGATGCATGAAGCTTGGCCACAAGGGAGACCAAATGGGCATGTTTTTTTACCTTGTGCACCATGGAGGTTATCCAAGCTAGAGATGGCAGCGGTGAAGTGCACTATTACTACAATTCATACTCCCACTCGATGCATGAGGTGTTTGAAGGGAGCCTTTACAAAGAGCAAGAAAAGAGGTGTAGAGCAATTATATGGCTTGAAATCTCATGATTGGCACAAGATTCTCCAAGTAAGTATTTTATGTGCATAATATCTTTTTCCTTTCAAATTTGTGAGTGAATAATTATAAGCAACTAATCAACCACCTCCTCGTGGGTTCAGTTCACACTACCTACTAGCATTTCACGTAGTGCATCGAAGGACGTGAAAGATTGTATTTACAAGATGGGCGAGCTTGTGAGGTACTTTACATGATATAAAATATGATGCGTATCACTGCTCCATGCAAGGTGTTCATATTGCTAATATGGTGTACTTTTCATCTTCTAGGTATGTGAGCTCAAAGGAAATAGATCCCACCACACTTGAGAATGCTCGAGTTATGTCAGTGGAGGTGGTTTGTTTAGTGGAGGAGACATTTCTACATTCTATTCTCACAAGCCAACTACATCTCATAGTGCATTTGGTGGATGAGATTGCTATATGCGGTACTATACATGCACGATGGTTGTTCTTCCTCGAGCGCTTCATGAACACCTTGAAGGGTTTTGTGAGACAAAATGCAAGACCTGAAGGTAGCATGGCCAAGGGTTGGTTGGTACAAGAGTCACTTATAAATATTTTTGAGTTTCTTGTTGACCTAGATAGCTCTCTCCCCTCTCTCTCCCACGACTATGGAGAGATGATGAAAACATAAGGATGACCTCTATTGTGCCTCAAGGGAAAGGATGCAACAAAGTCATAGACACGAAGTTGCATAATAGTATCAACCTCTATTGCATGTTGAATAGTGATGTGATGAAAAGATGGGTGACAAGATACGGGGATGCAAAGGCAAGAAGACAAGAAGAAAGGGCCCTCTTTCATACACACCACGCATCTCATGTGCCATACCCTCAGTATCTAAGAGCACTTCCAAAGGATATTCATGTGGATTCGCTACTTGATGAAATGGAGAAAGTAGAGAAAGATGAGGGGATGCATATCACAATGGAAGAATGGGAGTATGCTAGGGGATGCATGAGCAAGGTCGGTATATAGAATGTTATGCATAAGTTAGGAGCTTTCAATAATTTAGATTGCTTATTTAATTGATTTTTTCTTGGTGTAGTGCACTATGTTCAATGCTATATGGCATGAGGACAAGCATTTTCGAACACAACGGATTGATGATAAGAGAAACACACAAGATTGCGGCATCATTGCTAGCTTTGAGGGAGCCAATGGAGCCATGGATGATTATTGTGGCATAATCCAAGATATTATTAAGCTTGACTTTCGACGCTTCTTTGTGTATGTTTTGGATGTAAAGTGGTTTAAGGACGTGGTGGAAAGAGGCCCTAATGCAACAATCAAACGCCATGCAAGCGGCTTTGTAACTATTGACTCCATAAAGTTTTGGCAAAGTAGGAAGTACTACCGTAACAATGTGAATAGTACTGTGCACACATATAAAAATACTCGCTTTTAAATATTTGATACCTTTGATGCAAGGAAAATAACATGATTGTATTTGTGTTTGAATTAGGTTGTCTCTCAACCAATGGTGGATAATAATAGATGGTGGCATGTCATACCTATTATGCCACATTCCAAAGTATGTATAGTACATTTACTAATATGGAGCGTATGGAGGATGATCATGGCCATGGAGGTGATGATGACCATGATACGAGAGAGGAGGATGATCATGAGATAGGAGATACAAATATTGAGGCCATTACCCGTGAGGACGAGCCTATCATTGGTGATGCTGATTTCGATGAGCACATGAGTAGCACTAGTAGTAGTGGGTTGAATGTATTTGTAGATCTAAACACTTGTTTGGATTTTGAAGTAGATAGTTTGGCAAGGTTGATCTCATTGAGGATGAGATTGAACCATAGTTTATCATTGATATTGGCAAAAATATTTTACATTGTCTCATTCTCCTCACCTCACTTAATTCTTGTATATGTGGGCTCGCAAAAAAGCATTGATGTTTTTGTTTAAATTATGTGCTTTAGTAATCATGGGCAATGTTTGGAAAGCAAACAAGTACACCAAAATCCTACTTTCTGTATTCTCTATTTTGCATCTAAATACGCATCTAATTCTCAGTGTAGATGTGCAAATAGACGCGCAAATAGACGCTGTGATAAACATGCTATTAAACGCACCCGTATTTTCTCAGTGTAGCTGTGCTAATAGACGTGTTAATACACGCACAAATAGACGAGCTGTTAGATGCGCTTTTAGACGCACCGATAATTTCTCTATTCAAGCAATGCCTATAGACGCACCCGCTATTTTGCACATCTATCAAGCACGTCTATAGTTGCTTTGTGTTGTGATTCGTGGTGAGTTCTAGACTCACTACATTGATGGCGACTTAAATGAACAAGTAGACTTGCAGCGTCACATTCAACACAAATCCTTTCTTGGCTACATCCTCAATATCGATGCAGCCTCTCCGCAAGCTATGAAGGACATCCTCAAGATCTTCTATGGCCATATGATGTCCTTGGTAACCATCTATTGATGGAGCCCCCGTGATGCCACTATAAAGACTACGAAAGGGTTTATTGGTGTGATTGCTAACTGGTGGGAATTCTTGTCCGAAGAATCCAAAGAGCACATCTTCTCCAGTCTTGATGGCAATAATCAAGCCGATGCTCCAGATGCTTTGATCGCAGCAATTTCCAATTAGTTCTTACCAACATTCACTAATGATCGAGCACAAGCCTCCAATGAGTTCTCTACTCTGAAACTGTGTGATTTGTTTCAGATCGAGGCGTATAATGCCCATGTACATCAGCTTGTCGATCGAGCAGGTATTTTTGCTGATACCTCTACTAAATGTCATTATCTGTACAGTTTACCTCACAAGTTGGGTGAAGCTATAATGACGCTGATCGAGGCCCAAACAAAGATTATCAATATTGACAATAAGCCCACAGAGGTTCACAAGATGGTAGCAGATTTTACCTTTGCCAACCTCTTCCAGATGGTTCATGTATATATACGTAGGCAATGTACATAATATACCTTACACAGAAAATTAAAAAAAATTGGGCATCTCTCTCCAGCAATCTGTGAACAGTTTGTAGGGCATCATGATTTTTGCCCTCCTACTTCTTTCTCTTCTCGACGATCTCGCTCCTTTAAGGCCAAGAAATCTTCCAAATGCTCGTGTGGAACTTCTCAATTCCCAAAGATACGCAAGCTGCACTGGCAACATAGGTATCAATGCCATCCTCAACGATTCCTTCGCTGCCATGGTTTCAACAACAACAAGAAATCCAGTTCTTTTGGTTGTTTTATATGCGGCAAGAAAGGTCACTTTGCCAAAGAATGCCCCAACAACCTCGCAATCCTCAGCAAAAACAGCTAAAGGGATTTTTTGCGATGGTTAACCAGCTAGACCATTGGGAGGTTGTCTCACAAGGTGTCACTGATGAGTCCCTCTTCGAATGTTCCGAATCTGACAGTCCTCAGTGCTTTCACTGCCAGTTATAGGAAGGTTCTTCAAGTGCTTCATCTGACGACTTCCCTTCCTATAACCACATGAACTTCTCCCACCAACGGCACTCCCACGTTGATATTGAAATCACCTCTACTTTGGATGATGAAGACGGACCTGAAGAGGCTAAAGCCTATATCCCTCATCCTCGTCATTTTGCTCCTTGAGGCCGAGGACGTGGCAAAGGATTCTGTAGCACAAGTGACCTGGAGATGTCAGAAGAACTATCTGACTTCTCCAAGACATCTCGTGCTTCCCGAGCATCTGCTCATGTACAACATTTACCTTCTGTAAGTAATCATTCTGGTCTGTCCGTATTTCATCCTCCCCACAAATTCCATGAACATTCTATCTTTCTGCCTTCTTCTTTTTGGCAAACTCCTGTCCATACTCTTTCTGCTCCTCCCCCATCATTCAGCTCCAATGTTCAACCTTCTCCTCGTCCTTCTTGTCAAGACCAGTTTGAAAGTCTTAGCATTAGCATAGATGGTCTCAAGACACACTTAAAGCTCATCACAGCTAACTGCCAGAACCTTCAAGGGTCTATCGATTCTCTTGATCGCAAGGTCAGCGAGCACATGACTCAGTGCTCTTTGTATACCTCTTCTTCTGAGAATAATCCCTCTGTATTTTTGTTCCATGACTTCTTCCAACAACCAGCTCCTCTTGTACATAACCCCATGAAAACCTAGTTGGTTCGTGTACAAATTAGGCCTGATGGAGTTGTACCATATTTCCTGGTTGCCCTTGTAGATACTAATTCCGGGTTCAATGTGTGTAAATATCATGCACTTCCCTCATATTGTTGGCAGGATCTTGAGCAGCATGACCAGATGAAAGGATCAACCATGGGTGGTGGTATAGTAGCCTATAAGAGGTTTGCATCTGAAGTCCCTATCTCCCTACAGAATCATCCTACTATTATAGATTTTTACCAACTCGAATCGCAAGGAGTAGATTTGGTTATTGGGACTGATTTCCTCAATTGTCTAGTGATGAAATGGTCCTGACTATTGATGGCACATTGGTTCATGTTCCAGCCCATGAGAAGATTAAAAAAGAGTTAAAACTTTTTGAAGAGGATTTGCAAATTGTTAGCAAATGTGCACCCTCTTCTCCTTTCACAGATCCACCTACAGAATTCCTGGAGTCTCCCACACCATCACCAACTCCTGCCATAGTAGAATTTAGCTGAAGCACAATAGCAAATGACTACTTCAGAGATGGATACCTACATACAAGGATTGATTAATGCTGATGAACAAAGGAGCTTGCGGCAAAATCTTCATACCCCCTGCATATGTGTTCCTCTCTTCAACAAATGCAACAGATTTTTGTGCAGGATTGCAGTAATGAATCCCCACTTGCCTTCAAGCACATTTTTCAACACCAGGTTGCTCTCCCCCTCAAAGAAGGTTCCAAACCTTACAAGGAGAGTCCATATGGGTTCACACGATAGGATCAAATCCTCTGTAATCAAGAGATTGTAGAACTCCTTAAGATGGGCCTTATTTTTGAATCTCGGTCCAAATGGGCTACTGCTGCATTTTATGTAAATAAACACTCTCTGAGCAGAAATGAGGCAAGAAACGTTTGGTGATCAATTAGAAGCCATTGAATAAGTGCTTAGTTTGTTTGTCTCACCCCATTCCTAATAAGGAGTATTTAATGCAAAAAATTATAGGTGCCAAAATCTTCTCCAAGTTTGATCTCAAGGCTGGCTTTTGGCAGGTAGAGGCCTGCACCCTGATGACAGGCACAAAACAGGTTTTGTGGTACCCCAAGGATTTTACCAGTGGAATGTTCCACCTTTTGGGTTGAAGACTGCTACCCCTGCTGAATTTCAAAAATTTATGGATTCAGTACCACTCCTTTTGTCTGGTGTACTTAGATGATATCCTTGTATATAGTAAAGATGAGCATTCTCATCTTAAGCATCTTCAAATTGTATATGATTTGCTAAAATCCAAGGGACTTGCTTTGTCTGCCAAGAAGATCATGGTGGGCCAACCCACAATTGAATTCCTTGGCGTACAGATACACAAAGGTGCTCTTCAAATGTAGGACCAAGTGTTAAAGGCTCTACTACCATTTCTTGACGAAATCCGAGATCACACATAGCTTTAGCATTTTTTGGGGTGCTTGAATCATATCATCCCATTCTATGAGCAACTGGCTAAAGATCGCTTCCAGCTTCAACTCTATCTCAGAAAAAATGGTCCTCAATGGAGCCAAGCATAGACTGAGGCTGTACAAAGAATCAAAGAAAAAATCCAACATCTGCCCAAACTCACCATTCCCCTCTCCATATTTCCTTGTTCTGTCTACCAATGTTCACTTTCGCATCACGTATGAGTTGTTCTACACTTTTGATCCTTCAGCTACTACCTATCATACTTCTCCTCCCACTACTTATCCAGTATACATTTGTTTCGTCCATGCTTCCTTGCCTAGTTTCACATTCTCACTTCCTCTTGGCATTATCCTTGGCTCCCACACTTGGTCAGCATAACTCCACACTTTTAGTATCGCTCTCCACCATTTATTTGTGTGCTGAATCTATTTGGTATCAGAGCCCTAAACCCTAAACCCTAAACCCTAAACCCTACACCCTAAACCATCTTCATAATGGATCAATGTTGCTGATGAGGGTTCCACCGGTGTTTATCTCCCTCTCTTTACTCCCCACGAGATTGATTCTTTTCAGTCTTCTAGGTATAAATATATACATTATGGATGCTTTATCCTAGCTATAGAACAGCTTTTCTGCATGGGTGTAAATGCTACTTGCATGGTTAGTTTGGTAGATACTCGCCACTATAATATTAAAGATGCCCGCATAGGACTCATCATCCATGGTAGCCTCAATCGAGAGCCTGTTTATGCAGTAGTCTATCCTAACTTCAAGATGTCCCTCATGGACCCCCACTTGTCCACTGCTCTGCGTTTGTACGTCCAGATTAAAGGTTTAGCCATGAAGCCAGAATCAGAGCACAGTGCCATTCATGTCTGTTTTGTGAATTATTTAGTGTCTACCATTAATCTCATCCCTTGCCATGTCACTGCTAATGATGAATGTATTATCTACGGCAAAACTAATGCTCAAGTGACCAGATTTCATTTCGATGCTCTTCCTATGCCAAAAGAGTGGGAAATGGATTATCAGCAAGTCTTGGACGACGAAGCCTCCTCTTCTTCCAAAATGCCTATGTTTCAGGTTGAGGATGCTCTAACAAAATCAGTGGTTCGCCGTCGCACTCCAAATGAAAAGGGTAAGCACGTTATGCATTTATCTTTCCCATCAGCCTCTCATGTTTCTATTGCCAGAATACCTGATGAGAGCCGAACTAGTGCCTCTGATGCTACTCCTGATCTCTCCCCTAACAAAGTTTAATGTATCAGAGGTTGGGTAGCTTCTACAGCTACATCCTAATTTCCTGCTGGTGCCAGTCTATAGTATCGCCACTCTACTACTGTAAATCTGCATGTACAATTGCATTCAAATTTTGATAGTATCACTGCATAAGCTGATCGCATACATCCAATGATGATGCTCCGACCTGTCAAGTGGCCACCGTCTAAAGGATTTCAGGCAACAACTGAAGATGGTTAACTCCTTTGGTCCCATTCTCTACATGAACTTTGGAATTAAACCTGAGCCTATGGAAGAAGATCCACCCCAAGCATCTACCTCACAACAGCTCCCTCAGGAGCAATGGTGAGGCAAGTGCACAGCTTGTGGTGAGATAGTTTCCATAGGCTCAGGTTTAATTCCAGAGTTCATGTAGAGAATGGGACCAAAGGAATTAACGGAGGAAGCTCGGGGAGAACCTGGTAGAGATGGAAATGGAGATTCTGGGAGCGGTGGTGGAGAAGGAGGTGGTGAAGTGAGAAGTGGTAGAGTTATTTCCATATGAGGGGGTAGAGGTTGGAATTGGTGGAGATCATCTCTGTCCTCTTGTAGCATATCCCGTTCATCAATGCTAAATGCTCGTTAGATTGGGTGATGGGTGTCAGTCCACCAATCTGTCGTTTCGAGAGGAGAGTCAACTATTGCATAAGGAGAGTTAACCATCTCGATAGAATCAAAAAACTGGGGCCAAAACATAAGACTGGGAGCTTTGGAAGGATAGCAGGGCTCTGTGAGGGGACTAGTCGAAGAGGGGGGTAATGATGGAGGAAATGACTTATATACAGACCGGGTTGAAGAGGATGCATGGCCCTTCTGAAGTTGCTGGAGCTCATCTAACGCTGTGTGGATACTATGATCTAGTTTGCCCATAGCAAGTTCTAAATCGTACAGGGCAGAGTGGCAAGCATCCAAACATACCTCAGTAGCAAGGTTGTGTGAATTGCACCAATTCAACTGCTGCTACTCGATAGGCATGTTATCATCTTTGTTTGTTAGGGCGTAAGGGGCATGAACAGACTTCAATAAACCATCTTCAGTTGTTGCCTCAAATCCTTTAGACTGTGGCCACCCTACAGGTCGGAGCATCATCATTGGATGTATATGATCAGCTGATGCAGTGATACTATCAAAATTTGAATGCGACTATATAGGCAGATTTATAGCAGTAGAGTGACGATACTGTAGACTGGCATCAGCATGAAATTGGGATGTAGCTGTAGAAGCTACCCAATCTCTGATAGATTCAACTTTGTCAGGGGAGAGATCAGGAGCAGCATCAGAGGCACTAGTTTGGCTCTCATCAGGGATTCCAACAATAGAAACATGAGAGGCTGATGGGAAAGATAAATGCATAACGCACTTACCCTTTTCACTTGGAGTGCGAGGCGAACCACCGATTTTGTTGGAGCATCCTCAACCTGAAACATAGGCATTTTGGAAGAGGAAAAGGCTTCATCCAAGACTTGCTGATAATCCATTTCCCACTCTTCTGGCATAGGAAGAGCATCAAAATGGAACCTGGTCACTTCAGCATTAGTTTTGCTGTAGATAATACATTCATCATTAGCAGTGACATGGCGAGGGACGGGATTAATGGTAGACACTAAATAATTCACAGAACAGACATGGACGGCACAGTGCTCTGATTTTGGCTTCATGGCTAAACCTTTAATTTAGATGTACAAACGCAGAGTAGTGGACAAGTGGGGGTCTGTGAGAGACATCTTGAAATTAGGATAGACTACTGTATAGAGAGGCTCTCGATTGAGGCTACCATGGATGAGTCCTATGCGGGCATCTTTAATATTATAGTGGTGAGTATCTACCAAACTAACCATGCAAGTAGCATTTACACCCATGCAAAAAAGTGGTTCTATAACTAGGATAAAGCATCCATAATGTATATATTTATATCTAGAAGACTGAAAAGAATCAATCTCGTGGGGAGTAAAGAGAGGAAGATAAACACCGGTGGAACCCTTATGAGCAACATTGATCACTACTTTGGATACCTTTACATGTTTGAGAGCCTTGAAATGGAACACAGAGAACTTGTAAATATCATTAGCGTTGATCATTGGCATATTCCATGCCGCCTTGTTGTCCATAAGTTCAGTAGATGAGGAAGTAGAGGAAAAGGGGCGGGGAGCAAAAAAATGGGAAGAGAGGGATTGAATCACCATAGCCATTTTGGGGTGGAAAACTTTCTGATAAGGGATCCTCATGCAGGGCAGCTCAACCTCAACACGGCTCTCTCTCAGCCTTTAACGAGGAGCTCTCAATACTCTCTTGGATCTTCTTACAGGCAGGGCTCTGATACCAAAAAGGATTGGAAGGAATCCTCAAGTGGGGCGGCTCAACCTCAACACGGCTCTCTCTCTCTGCCTTTAACGGGGAGCTCTCAATACTATAAACCCTAAACTCTAAATCGGTTTAGGGTTTAGGGTTTTTAGGGTTTAGGGTTTAGGGTCTCTGTTCAATCCCTCAAGTCTTGCTAGATACGATGGCCAGCATCATCCGATCCCTGTCTGCCCATGTCTCTGCTCCCCGCTCTACATCCACCTCTTCCAAAATTACGGATTCCAAGAATGCTTGGAACTTACCGGTCATTGATATGAAGGATGTGTACAAGTCTTCAGCATTTCAGTTCAAGGCCATCAAGCATGTTAAAATATCAGAGGTCTGTGTAAATATTGTCGATGAAGGCAATACTTGTGTGTATCTTCCCTTATTTACTCCGTCTGAGATTGAGTCTTTCCTGCATACTGGCTATCATTACATCCATTATGGTTGTTTTGTATTAGCTATTGAACCATTGTTCAGGTCTGGCGTCAATGCCACCTATATGGCTAGTTTGGTCGACACCCAGCACCTTAACCTCAAAGATGCACGTATCAAGTTAGTCCATGGTAGTCTAAATAAGGAACCTATATATATAGTTGTGTATCCCTTGTGTATCCTAACTTTAAAATTTCTTTGCATGATCCTCATCTTGCCACTGCTTTTCATCTTATGTCCAAATTAAGGGTCTGTCCATGAAACCCAATTCCAAACATTGTGCGATCCATGTTAGGTCTGTAAATTATTTGGTCTAGCATTAACCCTATCCCTCGCAATATCCAACCGCAAGACGAATGCATTTTGTACGGCAAATCTAATGCTGAGATTATGCATTTTCCCTTTGATGCTTTGCCAATGCCTGCAGAATGGGAAATGGATTACTAGAATGTTTTGGAAGAAACTACTTCACAGCTTCCCTAGTACTAGATCAAAGATTCGCAATCCCAAGCTATGATTCATAGAAGGCCTACTCGTGATCATGGTAAACGTGTTATGCATTTATCCTTTCCTGCTTCTTCCACAGTATCCATTGCTGGTGTCCCAACTCCTAATAATGATGTTGCATCTGAGGTTTCACTGCCTCCAGAAAAAGCTGAGGCCAGATTGGGTCACCTCCTCAGCTGCCTTGAGATTCCTCACAGATGCCAGTTTGTAGTACCATCACTCGACTGTAGTTAAAACCAGCCGCTGCACAGGCACTCGAATTTTGATAATATTACTTCTTCCAATCGTGTGCAGCCCATGATGATGTTTTGACTGATCCAGTGGCCTGCTACATCAGGTTTTTAGTCCACATCGGAAGATGGCCTCCTGAAGTCCATCCATGCCCCCTATGCTTTGGTGGATAAAGCCGAAGATCAGATGCCAGTTTGACAACAACTCAATTGGTGCAACTCTCATAATCTTGCAGTTCAAGAATGTCTAGATGCATGCTACACCGCACTCTATGATTTGCATGCTCGCTGTTGGCAAGCTTGACAGAAAGGTACATCATATCCTTAAGGAGTTGCAATCTTCTAGACCTGCCACTTTAGCTACACAGTCTGTTTATAGCTCCTTCCCCCTTGCATTACCTCCATCCTCTGCTAGTCCCTCAAATCCCTCTTTGCATCCTGTACATGCTCCCACTTTCATGTTGTTACCTATGGATCTATACGATGCTGATGATTCAGATTCCAATGATGAGCCTACCCAATGGCTAGATGCTCATCGTATCATCCGTGCATTTCGATGGACCGACCAGGATGCTCAAGCAAACGATCCCACTGAGGTCAATCCACCTATCCCCATGATCCCGCTGTTGAGATATCGAGCTCCACTCGAGATATGCCAGGGTGACCGTTGTGTACTTATGTCACCGGCTTGTTAGCTGGAGATGCGGTTGGTACACCGCCCACGAATAATAGCTGGATGACAGCTATCCTTATCTACTATAGTTTGTGGCTCAGTTAGTATGCCACCTTAGTTAGTTGAGTTTGGTTTGAGACCCACATATAGGGTTCTTCTATTTCTTTGTACTTGAGTTCTTTTGGCTTTCACAACTAAGAAGAGGAAAACTGTTTTCAGCCTCCACCTTTGTGTGTATTCCCCCCATTGTGCATGTGAGAAAGCCGCAAGTGAGACTCCTTCCCTCTCTCCCACTATCTTCACATGGTATCAGAGCCTTGTTCGTGGTAAGGAGCTCAAGAAAGCAAGCCAAGTTCGTGGTGTCCTGGTAAGAGGACCAGTGTTGCTGTTGCTTTCCTATTTCGAGTTTGGGAGCAAATCTCTGCAGGTAGCACAGCCAGAAGTGCAGGAGTGCACTGTTTCAGATTGAGACGCCCTTCGCGGTGTGGCGAGAGCGCAGTATATGCTGCGGGTGACGGCGAAGCCCTCAGTGCCTTAATTTTTCTGATTTGAGGCCGTTTCGGGGCCCGTTTTGAAGGCGGAAGTTCTTCGCAGGCACTCAGAAAAAGGCCCTGTTTTTTGCTGTGCGACCATTGCACGGCTAGTCGGTGGAAAGGTGCCGCAGAAATTGCATCGTATGCCTATGTGCAGAGATATTGGGAGTTGCAAATTCATGCTTGTTGCCTGTTGATGCAAAATCGTCACTAGGAAGTGACTGTGTGGTGAAATACCACTCTCGTCGGTTTTGCAAATCTGCCCGTGTGAGGCAAAAGCTGTGCAATATTCATGCAGTCATACCCCACAGCAAAATGGAATTGCAGAAAGAAAAAACAGGCATATTGGAGAGGTATCTCGGGCTATGCTAAATGAAAAAGATCTACCAGATTATTATTAGGCTGAAGCAGTTGCTACAGCAATCTATATAATGAACAGGACTCCCACTGCAGCAATACATGGCATGACACCAGAGGAGATGTATACTGGTAGGAAAGCAGATATCTCTCATTTGAAGATTTTTGGTTGCATTGCCTATGTCCATGTGCCAGATGAATTGAGGTCCAAGTTGGATCCAAAGGCTGAGAAGTGCGTCTTTATTGGTTATTCTCTGCAGCAGAAAGGGTATAGATGCTATAACCCTTCTACACGTAAGTTCACAGTGAGCAGAGATGTTGTTTTTGATGAGATGAGCAGCTGGTATAAACCAGTAAATGTGATGATTGATGTAGATGCACAAAATGGTAATGCTGCACAGAATGCACAGCAGTAATCACAAAATATCAGTGGACCTGGAGTGTCCTCTACCAGTGGTTCACATACTTCGCCATGGACTGGCAGATTGAGATCAAGAGAATCCCCTCAAAGCAATGCAGAGAGTGGTACGCAGGTATCACGAAAAGGAAAAGAGAAGGTAGATCAGCCCATGTATGATGTGAATGCAGGTCACTCTTGTGTGGATGGTGAATCCAGTGGCTCAGAACAGAGCATTGATGATGAGTTGGGTATTCCTTCTGTTGTTACACCTGGAGTAAGGAAGACTAGGGATGTTTTGAGAGCACCTGGAAGTGAGCCTATTTTGCGCAAGTCTACCAGGGTTAGGTATCCTGTGGATAGGCTGAAATATGATGGATTTACAGCCATTCACTATGCCTATATGGTCAAAGTGATATAGGAACCAGAACCCACTTCTTTTGAGCAAGCCATGGGAAATGAAAAATGGGAGAAAGCCATGGATGAAGAAATGGATGCCTTGGATGCTAATGCTACATGGGAATTGGTGCCTTTGCCTAAAGGCAAGAATGCAATTGGTTGTAAGTGGGTTTATAAGATCAAGCACAATGCAGATGGTTCTGTGAATAGATACAAGGCAAGATTAGTTGTCAAGGGGTATGCACAGACATATGGCATTGATTATGAAGAAACTTTCAGCCCGGTTGCAAGGATGTCAACCGTAAGAGCAGCCATTGCTATGGCTGCATCAAAGGGATGGTCTTTACATCAGATGGATGTAAAGAATGCCTTCTTGCATGGTGATTTGCAAGAAGAGGTCTTTATGGAGCAGCCAGCAGGTTATGTTCATGCTATTCATCCTGAGTTTGTTTGCAGGTTGAAGAAAGCCTTGTATGGCTTGAAGCAAGCACCTAGAGCATGGTCTGACAAGATAGGACAGTATCTTGTCACTATTGGCTTTCAGATTTCCAAGGCAGATTTCTCACTCTATGTGAGAAAAACAGAGAAAGGGATTATGCTGCTGGTCATTTATGTTGATGATTTGATCATCACAGGTGATAGTGATGAAGATATCCTTCATGTGAAAATGCTATTGAGGCAGAAGTTTGAGATGAAGGATTTGGGAGAGCTGCGTTATTTCTTGGGCATTGAGGTGATTAGATCACCAAGTGGGATACAGCTCTTGCAGAGGCAGTATGGATTGGACATGCTGTCCAAATATGGGATGACAGGCTGTAAGCCTATTTCAGCTCCTTTGGAGCAGAATGTGAAGCTGAGCACAGATGCAGGTGAGCTTCTGGAACACCCTACTATGTACAGACGCATAGTAGGAAGTTTGATTTACATGACTATTACCAGGCCAGATTTGAGCTATGCTATTGGGTTGGTAAGTCAGTTTATGCAGGCTCCAAGGAA
This sequence comes from Dipteris shenzhenensis, assembly GCF_047967505.1. Classification (NCBI taxonomy): domain Eukaryota; kingdom Viridiplantae; phylum Streptophyta; class Polypodiopsida; order Gleicheniales; family Dipteridaceae; genus Dipteris; species Dipteris shenzhenensis. The sequence goes on from NC_141626.1 coordinate 63,617, forward strand.
ACCGCATTTGGATGCGGCTAGACGCATACTCAGGTATGTGAAGTCCACATTGCAGTATGGACTATTTTATGAGGCTGGGGTTCAGATACAGTTGCATGGATACACTGATGCTGATTGGGCTGGTAGCATTTCTGATAGACGATCTACCAGTGGATATGTGTTCTCTTTTGGGAGTGCTGCAGTCACTTGGAGCAGCAAGAAACATCCTACAGTTGCCTTGTCGAGCACAGAGGCTGAGTACAAGGGTGCAGCAATGGCTGCATGTGAGGTAGCTTGGTTGCATAAGCTACTCTATGATATGCATCAGTCTACAGATGGGCCGGTTGTCATTTATTGTGACAACATGAGCAGTATACACTTGGCAAAGAACCCAGTCTTTCATGCCAGAACAAAGCACATTGAGGTGCATTATCACTATGTGCGGGAGAAGGTTTTACTAGGTCTTATTGATCTAGTTTATGTCAGCACAGAGGATCAGGTAGCTGACATATTCACGAAAGCATTGGGCGCAGAGAAGCTGCGCAAGTTCAGAGACCTGCTTGGTGTGCAGGATTTGGGATTGAGCTCGAGGGGGAGTGTTGAGATATCGAGCTCCACTCGAGATATGCCAGGGTGACCGTTGTGTACTTATGTCACCGACTTGTTAGCTAGAGATGCGGTTGGTACACCGCCCACGAATAATAGCTAGATGACAGCTATCCTTATCTACTATAGTTTGTGGCTCAGTTAGTATGCCACCTTAGTTAGTTGAGTTTGGTTTGAGACCCACATATAGGGTTCTTCTATTTCTTTGTACTTGAGTTCTTTTGGCTTTCACAACTAAGAAGAGGAAAACTGTTTTCAGCCTCCACCTTTGTGTGTATTCCCCCCATTGTGCATGTGAGAAAGCCGCAAGTGAGACTCCTTCCCTCTCTCCCACTATCTTCACACCCGCTAGATCCAAACCTTGTCATGACATATGTCACTCCTGGTACTCCTCTTGCAGCTCCTGAGCCAACTCCATCTCCTACTCCCCCCTATGGATAATCCTCGTCCTGTTTCTCCTAGTGTCTATTCAGTCAGCTCTTCCAATCTCTCTCCATTCCTGTACATGAACCAATGTACAAAGCCCGAGCCTATGGAAGAAGACCTGTAGCCTTCTTTTTCTGTTCCTCCACAACAACAAGCTTGGCGTGGCAAAGGAGCAACGTTCTATGATTCTCCTGGAGCACAGTTCATTCGTGGTGAGTTCTAGACTCACTACATTGATGGTGACTTAAATGAACAAGTAGACTTGCAGCGTCACCTTCAACACAAATCCTTTCTTTGCTACATCCTCAATATTGATGCAACCTCTTCGCAAGCTATGAAGGACATCCTCAAGATCTTCTATAGCCATATGATGTCCTTGGTAACCATCTATCGATGGAACCCCCATGATGCCGCTGTGGAGACTACAAAAGGGTTTACTGACGTGATTGCTAACTGGTGGGAATTCTTGTCCGAAGAATCCAAAGAGCACATCTTCTCCAGTAATGAGTTCTCTGCTCTGAAACTATGCGATGATTTGTTTTAGATCGAGGCATATAATGCCCATGTACATCAGCTTGTCTATCGAGCAGGTATTTTTGTTGATACCTCTGCTAAACGTCATTATCTGTACAGTTTACCTCACAAGTTGGGTGAAGCTATAATGACGCTGATCGAGGCCCAAACAAAGATTATCAATCTTGACAATAAGCCCACAGAGGTTCACAAGACGGTAGCAGATTTTACCTTTGCCAACCTCTTCCAGATGGTTCACGTATATATACATAGGCAATGTACATAATATACCTTACGTAAAAAATTAAAAAAGATTGGGCTTGTCTCTCCAGCAATCTGTGAACAGTTTGTAGGGCATCATGATTTTTGCCCTCCTACTTCTTCTTTCTCTTCTCGGTGATCTCGCTCCTTTAAGGCCAAGAAATCTTCCAAATGCTCGTGTGGAACTTCTCAGTTCCCAAAGATACACAAGATGGACTGGTGACGTTGGTATCAATGCCATCCTCAACGATTTCTTCGCCACCATGGTTTTAACAACAACAAGAAATCCAATTCTTTCGGTTGTTTTATATGCGGCAAGAAAGGTCACTTTGCCAAAGAATGCCCTAGCAACATCGCAATCCTCAACAAAAACAGCTAAAGGAAACATATAAGATCACACCTTCCCCCATGGTCTTTGTTTTGCTCTCATCCCATAAGACAACCTTTTTCTCTTTCCAAGATTCACGAATGAAATTGTCAGTTTCCAATGAAGAAACTGGCATTGCCTCAACATAAGGTCACTCAGGCTCACTTGTTGCAGCTTCTTCAGTTACCGCATCATCTAAAGAATCACCGACATGTTAGAGAGCCCTTAGGCCACTTGACAATGCTCCAAATTACCTCACCAACAAGCACTGCATCCATAGTGGGAAATGACAAGAGCATTTCACTATTGATAGACTTCTCCACTATCACCGATACATTTTCTGTCCCAATCTTCACACCACTACAGTAGGCCTCCGGATCTATTGCACACACTCCACCAATTCAAACCATTTCATTCCCCACCATCATCATGACTTTCTCCCCGCTTCTGATAGCCATCCCCTATCATTACGATTACGGAGAATTAATTATGAACAAATTACAACCAAAGAATTTCATAAGACCATCAAACATGTCCTTCTAGAGGGGAAGAATGGCAATGGTGCAAATCTCTAGAAAGCATGAATGAGTCTATACAAAATTTTCATGAAAGCATGAATTATTTCCCTAAAAATTTTAGCAATTTGATAAAACTTTTTCTAAAGCATGAATTATTTTCACCATCGTTATGACCTGATTTATGCATCTAATAGTAGCCATCCCCTCTCATTACGATGACAGGAAATTGATTATGAACAAACTACAACCAAAGAATTTCATAAGACCAACAAAGTTGTCCTTGTAGCGGGGGGAGAATGGCACCAGTGCCATTCTCCATGTGAATTTGGCTAACCTATGGAGAATTGCATATCCCATCTTTGAAAAGGGGAATGGCACCAGTGCCATTCTCCCCATGCATTGACTTGAGAAAAACATTTGTCTTCATAAGAGGAGAACAAACTGTTGAGATATCGAGCTCCACTCGCGATATGCTAGGGTGACCGTTGTGCATTTATGTCATCGACTTGTTAGCTACAGATGCGGTTGGTACACCGCCCACGATGGATGACAGCTATCCTTATCTACACTAGTTCGTGGCTCAGTTAGTATGCCACCTTAGTTAGTTGAGTTTGGTTTGAGACCCACATATAGGGATCTTCTATTTCTTTGTACTAGAGTTCTTTTGGCTTTCACAACTAAGAAGAGAAAAACTATTTTCAGCCTCCACCTTTGTGTGTATTCCCCCATTGTGCTTGTGAGAAAGCCTCAAGTGAGACTCCTTCCCTCTCTCCCACTATCTTTACATGGTATCAGAGCCTTGTTTGTGGTAAGGAGCTCAAGAAAGCAAACCAAGTTTGCAGTGTCCTAGTAAGAGGACCAGTGTTGCTTTCCTTTTTCGAGTTTGGGAGCAAATCTCTACAGGTAGCACAACCGGAAGTGCAAGAGTGCACTGTCTCAGATTGAGGCACCCTTCGTGGTGTGGCGAGAGGGTATTATATGCTGCGGGCAAGGGCAAAGCGCTTGGTGACTTTATTTTTCTAATTCGAGGTCATTTCGGGGGAAGTTCTCTACAGGCACTCAAAAAAAGGCACTGTTTTTGCTGTGCGACCACTGCTTGGTCGGTGAAAAGTTGCCGCAGAAATTGCATCGTATGCCTGTGTGCAGAGATATTGGGAGTTGTAGAATCATGCTTGTTGCCTGTTGATGCAAAATCATCACTAGGAAGTGACTGTGTGGTCAAATACCACATTCATCAGTTTTGCAAATCTGCCCGTGTGAGGCAAAAGCTGTGTTTTTTGCAGTGACAGAATATTTTGCAGTGTTCTGTAATTGCATCTGATTCTCTTTCGCAGATTGTCACTGAAAAGCTTGACAAGAACAACTTCCAAGCATGGAAGTTTAGAATGACGAATTTCCTTATGGGAAAAGGCTACTGGGAGTTCATTACAGGAAATGAAGAAGAACCAGTTCTTCCTAATGTTCCCAATCAACAAGAAATGCAGGCATTTAAAGGATGGCATGAGAGAGCCAAAAAAGTTATGTACTGGCTGTCTATCAATATTTCAGATTCAATGATTGTGCATATTCAGGATGCAAGTACGCCAAAGGTGGCATGGGATACTTTGGCTAAAATGTACAGCACAAATACACAGGCCAGGAAAATGCAACAGCTCAAGCAGGAGCTGCACAATGTTGTGCAGAGAGAAAATATGAGCATCAATGACTACCACATGAAGGTGAAGAAAATTGCGGATGCACTTGCTTCCATTGGGTCGCCAGTGGATGATGACGATTTAGTTTCTATGACCTTGAATGGTCTAGGAAAGGATTATGCACAGTTCCGGACATCCATTACCGTCCGTGAAAAATTTCCTGATTTTGAGGAGTTGATTGCTCTTCTAATTTTTGAAGAGCAGAGAAAGGGTGGTGCATCTTCTTCAGGAGGAACTTCAAAAGAAATTGTCTTCTACTCAAATGCTGGAAGGGGTAGAGGTAGAGGTAGAGGAGGCCGATCTAGAGGCCGTGATAGAAATCAAAATATGCAGCAAACTCAAGAAAACCAGTCCTATGTAGGAGGACATGGTAACTCTAGAGGCAGGGGGAGCCAAAGAGGTCGTGGTGGATGGCAGAGAGGCCAAAATGCAAACAGCAATGTTGAATGCTACTACTGTGGTAAAATGGGGCATATGGCTAAAGACTGCTACAAAAAGCAGAATGACATTATGAATGGAAAATTGCAGCAAGGCAATTATGCATCCTCTAGTAGACAGGGTGATGACAGAAATGAGCATCTATTTATGGGGTGCAGCATATGACCAATTCTGTGACAAGTGCAGAAGAACGAAATGATGTGTGGTATGTTGACTCAGGTGCATCAAACCACATGACAGGTCATGTGGAATGGATGCAAGATGCAAGGAAAATGGAAAAACCAGGATTTGTGGAGACTGGTGATGATACTGCACATCCTATTGTGCAGATTGGCAAAATTCCTTTGTCTATGCAGGATGGGAAAAAGAAATACTTGTCTGATGTATTTCATGTCCCGAACATCACCAAGAACCTGGTTTTTGTTGGTCAGATGGTTGAGCAGGGCTTGCAGGTCAGATTTAATCCTCATGGATGCTTTGTTGAGGATATGAAAAATAATGGTCGCTTGATAGCAAAAGGAAAGAAGAAGGGCAGGATGTTTACGTTGGATGTAGACATGCCTGAATTGAGTGCAGCAATGTTTGCACATGGGACCGGTGTAGTTGCAGATATTGATATCTGGCACAAACGCATTGGTCATATTAATATACAGTGACTTAAATCAATGTAAGCCCAAAATATTGTTGCAGGATTGCCTAAATTCAAGGTTTCAGAAATGCATAAGGTGTGTGAAGCCTGTCAATTTGGAAAATAGGCAAGGAAACCATTTCCTAAGCATGTTCAAGAGAGTAAGAAGCCATTGGAATTAATCCACTCTGATGTGTGGACTACTAAAGCTGCATCTATTGGAGGCTATCATTACTTTGTCTCCTTTATTGATGACTACAGCAAAAAAGTTTGGGTGTATTTTATGAAAAAGAAAAGCGAAGTGTTTGGGCACTTCAAAGTTTTTAAAGCTATGGTTGAAAAAGAAACAGGCTTGCAAATAAAATGCCTAAGGTCAGATGGAGGGGGAGAGTACCTCTCAAATGAATTTGCAAGGTTCCTGCAGGAGCATGGCATAAAGCAGCAATATTCATGCAGTCATACCCCACAGCAAAATGGAATTGCAAAAAGGAAAAACAGGCATATTGGAGAGGTATCTAGGGCCATGCTAAATGAAAAAGATCTACCAGATTATTATTGGGCTGAAGCAGGTGCTACATCAGTTTATATAATGAACAGGACTCCCACTGCAGCAATACATGGCATGACACCAGAGGAGATGTATACTAGTAGGAAACCAGACATTTCTCATTTGAAAATTTTTGGTTGCATTGCCTATGTCCATGTGCCAGACGAGTTGAGGTCCAAGTTGGATCCAAAGGCTGAGAAGTGCATCTTTATTGGTTATTCTCTGCAACAGAAAGGGTATAGATTGTATAACCCTTCTACACGTAAGTTCACAGTGAGCAGAGATGTTGTTTTTTATGAGATGAGCAGCTGGTATAAACCAGTAAATGTGATGATTGATGTAGATGCACAAAATGGTAATGCTGCACAAAATTCACAGCAGCAATCACAAAATATCAGTGGACCTACAATGTCCTCTAGCAGTGGTTCACATACTTCACCATGGACAGGTAGATTGAGATCAGGAGAATCTCCTCAAAGCAATGCAGATAGTGGTACGTAGGTATCACGAAAAGGAAAAGAGAAGGTAGATCAGCCCATGTTTGATGTGAATGCAGGTCACTCTTATGTGGATGGTGAATCCAGTGGCTCAGAACAGAGCATTGATGATGAGTTGGGTATTCCTTCTGTTGTTACACTTGGAGTAAGGAAGACCAAGGATGTTTTGAGAGCACCTAGAAGTGAGCCTATTTTGCGCAGGTCTACCAGGGTTAGGTATCCTGTGGATAGGCTGAAATATGATGGATTTACAGCCATTCACTATGCCTATATGGTCAAAGTGATACAGGAACCAGAACCCACTTCTTTTGAGCAAGCCATGGGAAATGAAAAATGGGAGAAAGCCATGGATGAAGAAATGGATGCCTTGGATGCAAATGCAACATGGGAATTGGTGCCTTTGCCTAAAGACAAGAATGCAATTGGCTATAAATGGGTTTATAAGGTGAAGCACAATGCAGATGGTTCTGTGAATAGATACAAGGCAAGATTAGTTGTCAAGGGGTATGCACAGACATATGGCATTGATTATGAAGAAACATTCAGTCCAGTTGCAAGGATGGTGACTGTAAGAGCAGTCATTGCTATGGCTGCATCAAAGGGATGGTCTTTACATCAGATGGATGTAAAGAATGCCTTCTTGCATGGTGATTTGCAAGAAGAGGTCTATATGGAGCAGCCACCAGGTTATGTGCATGCTGTTCATCCTGAGTTTGTTTGCAGGTTGAAGAAAGCCTTGTATGGCTTGAAGCAAGCACCTAGAGCATGGTCTAACAAGATAGGACAGTATCTTGTTACTATTGGCTTTCAGATTTCCAAGGCAGATTTCTCACTCTTTGTGAGAAAAACAGAGAAAGGTATTATGCTTCTTGTCATTTATGTTGATGATTTGATCATCACAGGTGATAGTGATCTCATAGTGATGAAGACATCCTTCATGTGAAAATGCTATTAAAGCAGAAGTTTGAGATGAAGGATTTGGGAGAGCTGCGTTATTTCTTGGGCATTGAGGTGATTAGATCACCAAGTGGGATACAGCTCTTGCAGTATGGACTGGACATGCTATCCAAATATGGAATGACAGGATGTAAGCCTATTTCAGTTCCTTTGGAGCAGAATGTGAAGCTGAGCGCAGATGCAGGTGAGCTTCTGGAAGACCCTACTATGTACATATGCATAGTAGGAAGTTTGATTTACATGACTATTACCAGGTTAGATTTGAGCTATGCTGTTGGGTTGGTAAGTCAGTTTATGTAGGCTCCAAGGAAACTGCATTTGGATGTGGCTAGACGCATACTCAGGTATGTGAAGTCCACATTGCAGTATGGACTATTTTATGAGGCTGGGGTTCAGATACAGTTGCATGGATACACTGATGCTGATTGGGCTGGTAGTATTTCTGATAGACGATCTACCAGTGGATATGTGTTCTCTTTTGGGAGTGCTGCAGTCACTTGGAGTAGCAAGAAATAGCCTACAGTTGCCTTGTCGAGCACAGAGGCTGAGTACAAGGGTGCAGCAATGGCTGCATGTGAGGTAGCTTGGTTGCATAAGCTACTCTATGATATGCATCAGTCTACAGATGGGCCAGTTGTCATTTATTGTGACAACATGAGCAGTATACACTTGGCAAATAACCCAGTCTATCATGCTAGAACAAAGCACATTGAGGTGCATTGTCACTATGTGTGGGAGAAGGTTTTACTAGGTCTTATTGATCTAGTTTATGTCAGCACAGAGGATCAGGTAGCTGACATATTCACAAAGGCATTGGGCACAGAGAAGCTGTGCAAGTTCAGAGACATGCTTGGTGTGCAGGAATTGGGATTGAGCTCGAGGGGGAGTGTTGAGATATCGAGCTCCACTCGTGATATGCCAGGGTGACCGTTGTGCATTTATGTCACCGACTTGTTAGCTACAGATGTGGTTGGTACACCGCCCACGAATAATAGCTGGATGACAGCTATCCTTATCTACACTAGTTCGTGGCTCAGTTAGTATGCCACCTTAGTTAGTTGAGTTTGGTTTGAGACCCACATATAGGGTTCTTCTATTTCTTTGTACTAGAGTTCTTTTGGCTTTCACAACTAAGAAGAGAAAAACTGTTTTCAGCCTCCACCTTTGTGTGTATTTCCCCATTGTGCTTGTGAGAAAGCCTCAAGTGAGACTCCTTCCCTCTCTCCCACTATCTTCACACAAACTAGTGCCATTCTTCCTTTGGAAGACAAAATTATGACTTGGGACTTTGCCTTGGGAGAATGCCAATGGTGCCATGCTCCCTTTGCAAAGCCAAAATTTTATATTAGGACATTGCAATGGCAGAATGGCACTAGTGCCATTCTCCCTTTATGAAGGCAAACTTTGAATCAAGACATTGCATTGGGAGACTAGCACTCGTGCCATTTTCCCTTTGCAAAGCCAAGATTCTGAATCATGACATTGCAATGGGAGAATGGCAATAGTGCCATACTGTCTTTGTGAAGTAGAAATTTGAATCACAACATTGCATGGGGAGAATGGCACAGCCAAAGTTTTGAATCGGGACATTGCAACGGGAGAATGGCAGTGGTGCAAATTTAAAATTTAAATTTTTTGGCTTTGTAATAGGAAAATGGAGAATGGCACTAGTGCCATTCTCCCATTGGAAAATAGAGAATCCCAATGGAATGTCTTAATTCAAAATTTTGGCTTCACAAAGGTAGAAGGGCACCAATGCCATTCTCCCATTGGAATTAGTGGAATGTCAATCTATAGGTTTAGTTTGTCTAGATTACTAGTAGCGGAGAATGGCAGTGATGCCAATCTCATGCTAGCAACTACTCAAACTCACATGTGGAATGGAATCGGAAACCACTCTCCTATGATCACAGTCTTTGCTCTGTAGAGTTCATATGGATTTGTGTCAATCTCTGTGGAGAATGGCAGTGGTGCCAATCTCATACCATGAACTGAAAACATGCACAAGGAATCCTAAACTCACATGTGCATTTGCACTTTTGCCATTATCCTACTATAGCCAATAAAATTAGTGGAATGTCAATCTATAGGTTTAGTTTGTCTAGATTACCACTAGCGGAGAATGGCAGTGATGCCAATCTCATGCTGGCACCTACATAATGACACTGAGATCATCAAACTCACATGTGCCATTTTGACTCTGTGAAGCCAAAACTTTGAATCTGGGAGAATGGCACTAGTGCCATTTCCCCTTTGCACAGCCAAGATTTGAATCAGGAAATCACAATGGGAGAATGGCACTGGTGCCATTCCCCCTTTGCAAAGCCAAAGTTTTGAATTGGGACATTGCAATGGGAGAATGGAAGTGGAGCAAATTTTAAAAAATTTAGCTTTGTAAAATGGGGAGATTGGAGGATGGCAGTAGTGCCATTCTCCCATTGCAATGCCAGAACTTGAGACCATAGACTCTGTGTGTGTGTGTGTGTGTGTGTGTGAACGTGGTATTCATTTGAAACCATACACTATTTTACTTCCATTTATTCATATATGTGGTAAAGTTGATCGATATTACTTTATGAAACCTAGCTTGTTATGTGAGTTTATTCACGTTAGTTTGGTTATGCTAGGTTGGTTAAGTTACAAATTTTTATGTTAGAGTATGTTTTTCTTGATCAAGGTCCAAGTAATGTAAAATTTTGCTTTTTGTATATCTCGCCATCCTTGCTGCCTTGACTCAAGAGGTAAACTTACCGCCCAATACAATATTCTCCTGTACATTTCGTTGCGCTCTGTCTGTCTGTCTGTCTCTCTCTCTCTGGCTTTGTTGACCTCAGCTCAGACGTGCCCCTCTGTAGGCTGAAGTGCCCTTAATGTGGCAACTTGAATGCTTATGCTATTTTCACACTAGAGCTGCCTAAGTCCCTCTATGGTGCATTGAATGCATCTGTGCCATGGGTTGGATGGGGCGAGCAATCTTGCCCATCCATGATGTGTGAATGGTGCCCATGGTGCGCCTATGAGAGTAACTCCTTTTGAATAAAGGTGCACTTGAATTATGTCCTTAATCTACTTGATCTGGATGCTTAATGTTTTAGAATTATCATCCTTAACCCCTAGCCCATCAATTTCTTAAGAAGCACTCTTTAAGGAAATCATCCTCAAGCCATTGTTGTCTTCCATGGATGACTTCTATGTTCACCTTCTCAAGCACTTCTCATGAATCTCTCTCTACTATGCCAAAGTAACTAATGAACTTCACAAGTGGTCATGCTTGCATTTCATTTAGTAGAAATAATTATAAAGTTTTCATAACATGTATCTTTATGGGAGTTGTATCAAGCGACAAACTAGTTAGGTTGTGTATATTAGTCTTGTCAAAGGAGGAAGTTCACCTCAATAAGAATTTGGAAATATAGTAGCACATGAGTCATAACATCGCAAGGCTTATAGAAAGGCTTTGTGCACAACCAACTAGATTGTCCTAATGCAGCGGCTTAAATTTTATGGTCAAGCCATTGACAATCTCGATAAGTGCCCTTCAAATAGATTTGCCCTCTTGACACAGCTAACCTTTCATTGCAACCTAGCCATAAATTGTTTAAAAAGTGTTAAATTGCACTATTATCCTCAACATGTGGATTATAAGGAATAGTCATTATCCACTAAGATGTATATTTACCCTCATCTTCATTTTCTAATGTAGTGTACAATTAGTCATCTTGTCCCCTCTCTCTCACCCCTATCTTTATATCAGCCCATGGTGTTCTTCTCCCCCCTATAGTGTCTCTCTCTTGTAAGCCCTTGGTTTTGTTACGCTCCAAAGCCCTCCCTCTACAACATTGCCCATCTTCACCATTTCTTTGAGTAGTATAGTTCCCATTTATATTTGAGAGCTCTAGAGCTTGATTGTAGGAGCCCCCTAGGAACTCATTTTCTTGTTGTTTGAAATTTATGTTTGATAGGATTTGTGTGTGGAATTCCCTTCTATGAGAGAGAGAGAGGCAGAGGTTTGTGAATTTGCACAAAGATGACTTCTACATCACTATGAGTATGTCTAGACAACATTGACTATATTTTTATGTGTTGCCCTTGAAGCTTGCATTCTAAACTCCAGTGAGAACTTATTTCAAGCTAAGTAGTTATTGAAGTACATTCTTATGCTCTTGAAAAGACTGTAGTTCTTGTCAAGGCCTATTACAAGAGGCTTCTAGAGCCTTGTGTGGTTTATGGAGCCCAAGTGTATACTTGAAGCTCAATGACACATCTCTAACTTTGTATATCTCGCCATCCTTGCTTATTTCTCTAGAAGGATTTTGGCTGACACCACTACTTTAACGTCCCTCTTGTTCTCTGATCATAAGCCAAGTTTAATATCCCTTGAGAAGGGTGTAGGGAGGATTCTTAGATCCTAGTTTAATGACAGTGATTTTAATAGGTTACATTAAAAAAAAGTGCATAGGTAGGATATATTAAACGTGTTAAATTTGTTTTTTAACGAAATGCAAAAGGTTAAACTAATGAAGGTAAAAAATTGAAAAACCCTAGTACCTTCTCTTTCATTTCTCTCGTTGCCCTATGTTGATCGCCTCGCATGCCGTGCTGTTGTGGATCTCCTCGTGCACGTAGATTCCTCAAGCTATTAGCTTTTCCTCACAATCTCCTCAAGCGTAGCTTTTCCTCAATCATAGATTCCTCGTGTGCGTAGCTTTTCCTCAAGCCCTCGTGCGCATAGCTTTTCCTCAAGCGTAGCTTTTCCTCCTGCTCCTAGCTTTTCCTCAAGCATAGCTTTTCCTCAAGGCTCTCACAAATCCTCTTTTAAGCTTACACGTATGCATTCCCAGGATTCAAAAGGTTTTTATTCACAAGGTAGATCTCAAGCTTCTACTTTAGTAATGGAATCGGAGAAGCATAGACTCAAGGAGCGCTTCGCCTCCTTAAAGAATAGAAAATCAGCCGCCTTCTGTTCCAATCACTACTACAAGTAATCGGCACTTCGTTCGTAGTAGCGAGTCTTGGATCAAGTGCATCGAGCAGTCTGAGTCCATCATGGGTATATCTCTCCTCTCTTTCTTTCAACCCTCCTATTATCTTGTTGCGTCGATGGTGGAGGAGGAAGCCAAATTGCAAGAAAGAAAGCAAAAAATCCGAAAATTAAAGAGGAAGCTATCGAACTGATTGAGCATCAATTGTGTTGTTTTCGGTGGAATTCAGGCTGTCGAGCCATTGGTTGCCTTCTTGGATGCTCAAACATAAGCTTTGCCTACGCTCAAACGACCATCAAGCTCCGTGTGACCTCCTCGATTCTGCCCCTGCCTCAAGACTCTCCGTGCGAGTTGTGGTGAGTAAAACTCTGAGACTCTGAGACTCCTCTCAAATTTGTTTGGAATGAATAGAAAGTGAATGAGGGAAAGGCATCAATTGAAATGAGAGAAAAGGTCTTGATTTGTCTGAAATGTAGATTTGAAAGTTAAAAGTGATAGTTTGAAACTACTAAATAATTCAAAATTTGAAATATAGCTCTTCTCGCCATTGTTCCCTTTTGAATTTTGGATATATAGAGTGGCACTTATGCCATTCTCTCCAATATTAAATTTAAATTCAAATTCATATTGATATTTTTAATTTCAATTTGTATTTCAAATTGAAATTATTCTTTTGAAATTGTATTTCAAAACCTAAATTCTAGTTTTCAAATTTTGATTTCAAGTTAAACTTCAATCTCAATTTTGATTTTCATGATTGAATGGCAAATTTAGAGATTGAAATTCTAATTTTAAATGGAGAATGGCACCAGTGCCATTCTCCAAGACCTCATAAGAAGTCCGTGAGAGTGGCACTAGTGCCAATATCCCTTGAGATAAATAAAATTTTGAAATATAGAACTTCCCACCATTGTTCCCTTTTGAATTTTGGATATATAGAGTGGCACATATGCCATTCTCTCCAATAATATATTTAAATTCAAATTCAAATTATTTTGTTTGAAATTGTATTTCAAAACCAAAATTCTAGTTTTCAAATTTTGATTTCAAGTTAAACTTTAATCCTCCTTTAATCTCAATTTTGATTTTCATGATTGAATGGCAAATTTAGAGATTGAAATTCTAATTTTAAATGGAGAATGGCACCAGTGCCATTCTCCAAGACCTCATAAGAAATCCTTGAGAGTGACACTAGTGCCAATATCCCTTGAGATAAATTGAAAGACTTGCAACACTAGTCAAGATTTATGTGTAAGATTTGGTACCAAAATAAAAATTACACTACCAATAAAATCAATGGAATGCCAATCTACATGTTGAGTTTGTGCAGATTTCCACTGGGATCTACATAATGGAACTTAGATCCCCAAACTCACATGTGTATTGGAACATGACACCATTCTCCTATGATCACTGGAATACCCCTCCTATAATATTAGGGTAAACAACTGTACCAAGGGAGAATGGTAGTGGTGCCAATCTCTTATTAGGCCCTAGAAAATGGCACTGAGAAGCCTAAACTCACATGCCATTCTTCTATGTTCCACCAGTGGAGAATGGTAGTGGTGCCATTCTCTAAAACATCCACAAGGAATCCTAAACTCACATGTGCATTAACACTTTTGCCATTATCCTACTGTAGCCAATAAAATTAGTGGAATGTCAATCTATAGGTTTAGTTTGTCTAGATTACCACTAGTGGAGAATGGCAGTGATGCCAATCTCATGCAGGCACCTACATAATGACACTAAGATCAACAAACTCACATGTGGATTGGAATCGGACACCATTCTCCTATGATCACTGGAATACCCCACCTAGAATAGTAGGGTAAACATTTGTACAAGTGGAGAATGGCAAGGTGCCAATCTATTATTAGGCCCTAGAAAATGGCATTGAGAAGCCTAAACTCACATGTGCATGCTTCTCAATGCCATTTTCTAGGGCCTAATAAGAGATTGGCACCACTGGAGAATGAATTTGTGTTAATCTTTGTGGAGAATGCCACCAGTGGAGAATGGCAGTGGTGCCAATCTCATACCAAGACCTTAAAAATGGCACAAGGAATCCTAAACTCACATGTGCATTGGCACTTTTGCCATTATACTACTGCACCCAATAAAATTTGTGGAATGTCAATCTACAAGTTTAGTTTATCTAGACTGCCACCAGTGGAGAATTGAACTGATGCCAATCACATGCAGGCAACTACATAATGACATTGAGATCCTAGGACTCACATGTGGATTGGAATCAGGCACCATTCTCCTATGATCCTTGAAATACCCCTCCTAGAATATTAGGGTAAACATTTGTACCAGCGGAGAATGGCAATGGTGCCAATCTCTTATTAAGCCCTAGAAAATGGCACTGTGAAGCTTAAACTCACATGTGTAGCCAATAAAATTAGTGGAATGTCAATCTATAGGTTTAGTTTCTCTAGATTACCACTAGTGGAGAAGCCTAAACTCACATGTGCATTCTTCTATGCAGTGATCACTGTCTCCACTGTGTACAAATGTTCACCACTCTCCTATGATCACTGGAATACCCCTCCTAGAATAGTAGGGTAAACATTTGTACAAGTGGAGAATGGCAGTGGTGCCAATCTCATACCATGACCTAAAAACATGCACAAGGAATCCTAAACTCACATGTGCATTGGCACTTTTGCCATTATCCTACTGCAGCCAATAAAATTAGTGGAATGTCAATCTATAGGTTCAATTTGTCTAGATTACCACTAGCGGAGAATGGCAGTGATGCCAATCTCATGATGGCAACTACATAAAGACATTGAGATCATCAAACTCACATGTGGAATGGAATAGGACACCACTCTCCTATGATCACTGGAATACCCTCCTAGAATAGTAGGGTAAACATTTGTACAAGTGGAGAATGGCAGTGGTGCCGATCTCTTATGAGCCCTAAGAGATGGCATTGAGAAGCCTAAACTCACATGTGCAGAGATCATATGGAATTGTGTCAATCTCTGTGGAGAATGCCACCAGTGGAGAAAATCTCATACCATGACCTGAAAACATGCACAAGGAATCCTAAACTCACATGTGCATTCTTCTATGTAGTGATCACTGTCTCCGCTATGTAGAGATCATATGGAATCCTAAACTCACATTTGGATTGGAATCGGACACCACTCTCCTATGATCACTGGAATACCCCTCCTAGAATAGTAGGGTAAACATTTGTACAAGTGGAGAATGGTAGTGGTGCCAATCTCTTATTAGGCCCTAATAAATGGCATTGAGAAGCCTAAACTCACATGTGCATTCTTCTATGTAGTGATCACTGTCTCCGCTGTGTAGAGATCATATGGATTTGTGTCAATCTTTGTGGAGAATGCCACCAGTGGAGAATGGCAGTGGTGCCAATCTCATACCATGACCTGAAAACATGCACAAGGAATCCTAATCTCACATGTGGATTGGCACTTTTGCCATTATAGAATGCCACCAGTGGAGAATGGTAGTGGTGCACAAGGAATCCTAAACTCACATGTGCATTCTTCTATGTAGTGATCACTGTCTCCGCTGTGTAGAGATCATATGGAATTGTGTAAATCTCTGTAGAGAAGCCTAAACTCACATGTGCAGAGATCATATGGAATTGTGACAATCTCTGTGGAGAATGCCACCAGTGGAGAATGGCAGTGGTGCCAATCTCATACCATGACCTGAAAACATGCACAAGGAATCCTAAACTCACATGTGCATTGGCACTTTTGCCATTATCCTAATATACCCAATAAAATTAGTGGAATGTAAATCTATAGGTTTGGTTTGTCTAGATTACCACTAGCGGAGAATAGCAGTGATGCCAAACTCATGCTGGCCCTAAGAAATGGCATTGAGAAGACTAAACTCACATGTGCATTCTTCTATGTAGTGATCACTGTCTGCGCTGTGTAGAGATCATATGGAATTGTGTCAATCTCTCATTAGGCCCTAGAATGTCAATCTATAGGTTTAGTTTGTCTAGACTACCACTAGTGGAGAATGGCAGTGATGCCAATAAAATTAGTGGAATGTCAATCTCTTATTAGTTTAGAATGGCAGTGGTGCCAATCTCTTATTAGGCCCTAAGAAATGGCATTGAGAAGCCAAAACTCACATGTGCATTCTTCTATGTAGTGATCACTATCTCCGCTGTGCAGAGATCATATGGAATTGTGTCAATCTATGTGGAGAATGCCACCAGTGGAGAAAGACAGTGGTGCCAATCTCATACGATGACCTGATAACATGCACAAGGAATCCTAAACTCACATGTGCATTGGCACTTTTGCCATTATCCTACTGCAGCCAATAAAATTAGTGGAATGTCAATCTATAGGTTTAGTTTGTCTAGATTACAACTAGCGGAGAATGGCAGTGGTGCGGATCTCTTATTAGGCCCTAAGAAATGGCATTGAGAAGACTAAACTCACATGTGCATTCTTCTATGTAGTGATCACTATCTCCGCTGTGTAGAGATCATATGAAATTGTGTCAATCTCTTATTAGGCCCTGGAATGTCAATCTATAGGTTTAGTTTGTCTAGACTACCACTAGTGGAGAATGGCAGTGATGCCAAACTCATGCTGGCACCTACATAATGACACTGAGATCATCAAACTCACATGTGGAATGGAATCAGACACCACTCTCCTATGATCACAGGAATACCCCTCCTAGAATAGTAGGGTAAACATTGGTCATTGAGAAGCCTAAACTCACATGTGCATTCTTCTATGTAGTGATCACTATCTCCGCTCTGTAGAGATCATATGGAATTGTGTCAATCTCTGTGGAGAATGCCACTAGTATAGAATGGTAGCGGTGCCAATCTCATACCATGACCTGCAAACATGCACAAGGAATCCTAAACTCACATGTGCATTCTTCTATGTAGAGATCATTGTCTCCACTATAAAGAGATCATATGGAATTGTGTCAATCTCTGAGTTTATCAAACTCACATGTGGATTCGAATTGGACACCACTCTCCTATGATCACTGGAATACCCCTCCTAGAATAGTAGGATGAACATTTGTACAAGTGGAGAATGGTAGTCATGCCAATCTCTTATTAGGCCCTTAGAAATGGCATTGAGAAGCCTAAACTCACATGTACATTCTTCTATGTAGTGATCACTGTCTGCGCTGTGCAGAGATCATATGGAATTGTGTCAATCTCTGTGGAGAATGCCACCAGTGGAGTAAACATTTGTACAAGTGGTGCCAATCTCTTATTAGCCCCTAAGAAATGGCATTGAGAAGCCTAAACTCACATGTGCAGACATCATATGGAATTGTGTCAATCTCTGTGGAGAATGCCACCAGTGGAGAATGGCAGTGGTGCCAATCTCATACCATGACCTGAAAACATGCACAAGAAATCCTAAACTCACATGTGCATTCTTCTATGTAGTGATCACTATCTCCGCTGTGTAGAGATCATATGGAATCCTAAACTCACATGCAGAAGAAGGGGAATTGTGTCAATCTCTGAGATCATCAAGCTCACATGTGGATTGGAATCGGACACCACTCTCCTATGATCACTGGAATACCCCTCCTAGAATAGTAGGGGTAACATATGTACAAGTGGAGAATGGCAGTGGTGCCAATCTCTTATTAGGCCCTAAGAAATGGCATTGAAAACCCTAAACTCACATGTGCATTCTTCTATGTAGTAATCACTGTCTCCGCTGTGTAGTGATCATATGGAATTGTGTCAATCTCTGTTGAGAATGCCACCAGTGGAGAATGGCAGTGGTGCCAATCTCATACCATGACCTGAAAACATGCACAAGGAATCCTAAACTCACATGTGGATTGGCACTTTTGCCATTATAGAATGCCACCAGTGGAGAATGGTAGTGGTGCACAAGGAATCCTAAACTCACATGTGCATTCTTCTATGTAGTGATCACTGTCTCCTCTGTGTAGAGATCATATGGAATTGTGTAAATCTCTATGGAGAAGCCTAAACTCACATGTGCAGAGATCATATGGAATTGTGACAATCTCTATGGAGAATGCCACCAGTGGAGAATGGCAGTGGTGCCAATCTCATACCATGACCTGAAAACATGCACAAGGAATCCTAAACTCAAATGTGCATTGGCACTTTTGCCATTATCCTAATACAGCCAATAAAATTAGTGGAATGTAAATCGATAGGTTTAGTTTGTCTAGATTACCACTAGCGGAGAATAGCAGTGATGCCAAACTCATGCTGGCCCTAAGAAATGGCCTTGAGAAGACTAAACTCACATGTGCATTCTTCTATGTAGTGATCACTGTCTGCACTGTGTAGAGATCATTTGGAATTGTGTCAATCTCTCATTAGGCCCTGGAATGTCAATCTATAGGTTTAGTTTGTCTAGACTACCACTAGTGGAGAATGGCAGTGATGCCAATAAAATTAGTGGAATGTCAATCTCTTATTAGTTTAGAATGGCAGTGGTGCCAATCTCTTATTAGGCCCTAAGAAATGGCATTGAGAAGCCAAAACTCACATGTGCATTATTCTATGTAGTAATCATTATCTCCGCTGTGCAGAGATCATATGGAATTGTGTCAATCTATGTGGAGAATGCCACCAGTGGAGATAGACAGTGGTGCCAATCTCATACGATGACCTGATAACATGCACGAGGAATCCTAAACTCACATGTGCATTGGAACTTTTGCCATTATCCTACTGCAGCCAATAAAACTAGTGGAATGTCAATCTATAGGTTTAGTTTGTCTAGATTACAACTAGCGGAGAATGGCAGTGGTGCGGATCTCTTATTAGGCCCTAAGAAATGGCATTGAGAAGACTAAACTCACATGTGCATTCTTCTATGTAGTGATCACTATCTCCACTGTGTAGAGATCATATGAAATTGTGTCAATCTCTTATTAGGCCCTGGAATGTCAATCTATAGGTTTAGTTTGTCTAGACTACCACTAGTGGAGAATGGCAGTGATGCCAAACTCATGCTGGCACCTACATAATGACACTGAGATCATCAAACTCACATGTGGAATGGAATCGGACACCGCTCTCCCATGATCACAGGAATACCCCTCCTAGAATAGTAGGGTAAACATTGGTCATTGAGAAGCCTAAACTCACATGTGCATTCTTCTATGTAGTGATCACTGTCTCCGCTATGTAGAGATCATATGTAATTGTGTCAATCCTGTGGAGAATGCCACTAGTATAGAATGGTAGTGGTGCCAATCTCATACCATGACCTGCAAACATGCACAAGGAATCCTAAACTCACATGTGCATTCTTCTATGTAGAGATCATTGTCTCCACTGTGTAGAGATCATATGGAATTGTGTCAATCTCTGAGTTCATCAAACTCACATGTGGATTCAAATTGGACACCACTCTCCTATGATCACTGGAATACCCCTCCTAGAATAGTAGGGTGAACATTTGTACAAGTGGAGAATGGCAGTCATGCCAATCTCTTATTAGGCCCTAAGAAATGGCATTGAGAAGCCTAAACTCACATGTACATTCTTCTATGTAGTGATCACTATCTGCGCTGTGCAGAGATCATATGGAATTGTGTCAATCTTTGTGGAGAATGCCACCAGTGGAGTAAACATTTGTACAAGTGGTGCCAATCTCTTATTAGCCCCTAAGAAATACCATGACCTGAAAACATGCACAAGGAATCCTAAACTCACATGTGCATTCTTCTATGTAGTGATCACTATCTCCACTGTGTAGAGATCATATGGAATCCTAAACTCACATGCAAAAGAAGGGGAATTGTGTCAATCTCTGAGATCATCAAACTCACATGTGGATTGGAATCAGACACCACTCTCCTATGATCACTGGAATACCGCTCCTAGAATAGTAGGGGTAACATTTGTACAAGTGGAGAATGGCAGTGGTGCCAATCTCTTATTAGGCCCTAAGAAATGGCATTGAGAAGCCTAAACTCACATGTGCATTCTTCTATGTAGTAATCACTGTCTCTGCTGTTCAGAGATCATATGGAATTGTGTCAATCTCTGTGGAGAATGCCACCAGTGGAGAATGGCAGTGGTGCCAATCTCATACCATGACCTGAAAACATGCACAAGGAATCCTAAACTCACATGTGCATTGGCACTTTTGCCATTATAGAATGCCACCAGTGGAGAATGGCAATGGTGCACAAGGAATCCTAAACTCACATGTGCATTCTTCTATGTAGTGATCAATGTCTCCGTTGTGTAGAGATCATATGGAATTGTGTCAGTCTCTGAGATCATCAAACTCACATGTGGATTGGAATCAGACACCACTCTTCTATGATCACTGGAATACCCCTCCTAGAATAGTAGGATAAACATTTGTACAAGTGGAGAATGGCAGTGGTGCCAATCTCTTATTAGGCCCTAGGAAATGTCATTGAGAAGCCTAAACTCACATGTGCATTCTTCTATGTAGTGATCACCGTCTCCGCTGTGTAGAGATCATATGGAATTGTGTCAATCTCTATGGAGAATGCCACCAGTGGAGAATGGTAGTGGTGCCAATCTCATACCATGACCTGTAAACATGCACAAGGAATCCTAAACTCACATGTGCATTCTTCTATGTAGAGATCACTGTCTCCACTATGTAGAGATCATATGGAATTGTGTCAATCTCTGAGTTCATCAAACTCACATGGGGATTGGGATCGGACACCACTCTCCTATGATCACTGGAATACCCCTCCTAGAATAGTAGGGTGAACATTTGTAGAAGTGGAGAATGGAAATGGTGCCAATCTCTTATTAGGCCCTAAGAAATGTCATTGAGAAGCCTAAACTCACATGTGCATTCTTCTATGTAGTGATCACTGTCTCCGCTGTGTAGAGATCATATAAAATTGTGTCAATCTCTTATTAGCCCCTGGAATGTCAATCTATAGGTTTAGTTTGTTTAGACTACCATAATGGAGAATGGCAGTGATGCCAAGGCCCTAGGAAATGTCATTGAGAAGCTTAAACTCACATGTGCATTCTTCTATGTAGTGATCAGTGTCTCCGCTGTGTAGCGATCATGTGGAATTGTGTTAATCTCTATGGAGAATGCCACCAGTGGAGAATGGTAGTGGCGCCAATCTCATACCATGACCTGCAAACATGCACAAGGAATCCTAACTCACATGTGCATTCTTCTATGTAGAGATCATTGTCTCCGCTGTGTAGAGATCATATGGAATTGTGTCACTCTCTGAGTTCATCAAACTCACATGTGGATTGGAATCGGACACCACTCTCCTATGATCACTGGAATACGCCTCCTAGAATAGTAGGGTAAACATTTGTACAAGTGGAGAATGGCAGTGGTGCCAATCTCTTATTAGGCCCTAAGAAATGGCATTGAGAAGCCTAAACTCACATGTGCATTCTTCTATGTAGTGATCACTGTCTCTGCTGTGCAGAGATCATATGGAATTGTGTCAATCTCTATGGAGTATTCCACCAGTGGAGAATGGCAGTGGTGCCAATCTCATACCATGACCATAAAACATGCACAAGGAATCCTAAGGTCACATGTGCATTGGCACTTTTGCCATTATCCTACTGCAGCCAATAAAATTAGTGGAATGTCAATCTATAGGTTCAGTTTGTCTAGATTACCACTAGCGAAGAATGCCAGTGATGCCAATCTCATGATGGCAACTACATAATGACACTGAGATCATCAAACTCACATGTGAAATGGAATAGGACACCACTCTCCTATGATCACTTGAATAACCCTCCTAGAATAGTAGGGTAAACATTTGTACAAGTGGTGCCAATCTCTTATTAGGCCGTAAGAAATGGCATTGAGAAGCCTAAACTCACATGTGTAGAGATCATATGGAATTGTGTCAATCTCTGTGGAGAATGCCACTAGTGGAGAATGGCAGTGGTGCCAATCTCATACCATGACCTGAAAACATGCACAAGGAATCGTAAACTCACATGTGCATTCTTCTATGTAGTGATCACTGTCTCTGCTATGTAGAGATCATATGGAATTGTGTCAATCTCTTATTAGGCCCTGGAATGTCAATCTATAGGTTTAGTTTGTCTGGACTACCAGTAGTGGAGAATGGCAGTGATGCCAAACTCATGCTAGCACCTACATAATGACACTAAGATTATCAAACTCACATGTGGAATGGCATCGGACACCACTGTCCTATGATCACAGGAATACCCCTCCTAGAATAGTAGGGTAAACATTTGTCATTGAGAAGCCTAAACTCACATGTGCATTCTTCTATGTAGTGATCACTGTCTCCGCTGTGTAGAGATCATATGGAATTGTGTCAATCTTTGTGGAGAATGCCACCAGTGGAGAATGGTAGTGGTGCCAATCTCATACCATGACCTGCAAACATGCACAAGGAATCCTAAACTCACATGTGCATTCTTCTATGTAGAGATCACCGTCTCTGTTGTGTAGAGATCATATGGAATTGTGTCAATCTCTGAGTTCATCAAACTCACATGTGGATTGGAATCGGACACCACTCTCCTATGATCACTGGAATACCCCTCCTAGAATAGTAGGGTGAACATTTGTATAAGTGGAGAATGGCAGTGGTGCCAATCTCTTATTAGGCCCTAAGAAATGGCATTGAGAAGCCTAAACTCACGTGTGCATTCTTCTATGTAGTGATCACTGTCTCCGCTGTGCAGAGATCATATGGAATTGTGTCAATCTCTATGGAGAATGGCAGTGGTGCCAATCTCATACCATGACCTAAAAACATGCGCAAGGAATCCTAAACTCACATGTGCATTGGCACTTTTTCTGTTATCCTACTGCAGCCAATAAAATTAGTGGAATGTCAATCTATAGGTTCAATTTGTCTAGATTACCACTAGCGGAGAATGGCAGTGGTGCCAATCTCTTATTAGGCCCTAAGAAATGGCATTGAGAAGCCTAAACTCACATGTGCAGCGATCATATAGAATTGTGGAGAATGCCACCAGTGGAGAATGTTAGTGGTGCCAATCTCATACCATGACCTAAAAACATGCACAAGGAATCTTAAACTCACATGTGCATTCTTCTATGTGGTGATCACTTTCTCCGCTGTGTAGAGATCATTGAGAAGCCTAAACTCACATGTGCAGAGATCATATGGAATTGTGTCAATCTCTGTGGAGAATGCCACCAGTGGAGAATGGCAGTGGTGCCAATCTCATACCATGACTTGAAAACATGCACAAGGAATTGTAAACTCACATGTGCATCCTTCTATGTAGTGATCACTGTCTCCGCTGTGTAGAGATCATATGGAATCTTAAACTCACATGTAGAAGAAGGGGAATTGTGTCAATCTCTAAGATCATCAAAATCACATGTGGATTGGAATCGGACAGCACTCTCCTATGATCACTAGAATACCCCTCCTAGAATAGTAGGTGAACATTTGTACAAGTGGAGAATGGCAGTGGTGCCAATATCTTATTAGGCCCTAAGAAATGGCATTGAGAAGCCTAAACTCACATGTGCTTTCTTCTATGTAGTGATCACTGTCTCCGCTATTCAGAGATCATATGGAATTGTGTCAATCTCTGTGGAGAATGCCACCAGTGGAGAATGGCAGTGGTGTCAATCTCATACCATGACCTGATAACATGCACTAGAAATCCTAAACTCACATGTGCATTGGCACTTCTGCCATTATAGAATGCCACCAGTGGAGAATGGTAGTGGTGCACAAGGAATCCTAAACTCACATGTGCATTCTTCTATGTAGTGATCACTGTCTCCGCTATGTAGAGACCATATGGAATTGTGTCAATCTCTGAGTTCATCAAACTCACATGTGGCCAGAGATGACGGCGGGGGTCCTGGGAAGAGTTCTCTTTTCTTTTTAGCAGCCCGCCCACCCTGAAATTGGATTATTCGGAGATAGGGTCCAACGGCTGGTAAAGCACCACACATCTCGCGGTGTCCGGTGCGCCCTTGGCGGCCCGTGAAAATCTGGAGGAGCGATTGCCAATCACACCCGGTCGTACTCATAACCGCATTAGGTCTCCAAGGTCAACAGCCTCTGGTCGATAGAACAATGTAGGTAAGGGAAGTCAGCAAAACGGAACCGTAACTTTGGGAAAAGGATTGGCTCTGAGGGCTGGGTCTAGGGGTCTATGAACTGACCCCGGAGGCTATTGGGGGTTTGCCGGAGCTGCATCAATGGCAAGGGCGGACCTCCACGTGCGACGAGCGCAGAACATCGTCCCTTGCGGGGTGGCCCTCCCTAGGCAATGAACAGTCGTCTTAGAACTCGTATGGACAAGGGGAATCGACTATTTAATTAAAACAAAGCATTGCGATGGTCCTTGCAGATGTTGACGTAATGTGATTTCTACCCAGTGCTCTGAATGTCAAAGTGAAGAAATTCAACCAAGCGTGAGTAAACGGCGGGAGTAACTATGTCTCTCTTAAGGTAGCCAAATGCCTCATCATCTAATTAGTGATGCGCATGAATGGATTAACGAGATTCCCACTGTCCCTATCTACTATCTAGCAAAACCACAGCCAAGGGAACGAGCTTGGAAGAATCAGCAGGGAAAGAAGACCTTGTTGAGCTTGACTCTAGTCCGACTTTGTGAAATGACTTGAGAGGTGTATAATAAGTGGGAGCTTTTGGCGCAAGTGAAATACCACTACTTTTAACGTTATTTTACTTACTCCATGAGGTGGAGGCGGGGCTCGGCCCCTGCTTCTGGTCTTAAGGCACGTCCGTGCACCGATCCAGGCAGAAGACATTGTCAGGTGGGGAGTTTGGCTGGGGTGGCACATCTGTTAAAAGATAACACAAGTGTCCTAAGATGAGCTCAATGAGAATAGAAATCTCGTGTGGAACAAAAGGGTAAAAGCTCATTTGATTTTGATTTTCAGTACGAATACAAATTGTGAAAGCATGGTCTATCGATCCTTTAGTGTTTTGGAATTTGAAGCTAGAGGTGTCAGAAAAGTTACCATAGGGATAACTGGCTTGTGGCAGCCAAGCGTTCATAGCGACTTGCTTTTGATCCTTCGATGTCGACTCTTCCTATCATTGCAAAGCAGAATTCGCCCACAAATAGGGAACGTGAACTGGGTTTAGACCGTCATACGACAGGTTAGTTTTACCCTACTAATGAGCGGTGCTGTAATAGTAATCCAACTTAGTATGCGAGGAACCGTTGATTCACATAATAGTAATCCAACTTAGTACGAGAGGTGCGCTTGGTTGAAAAGCCAGTGGCGCGAAGCTACCATGTCTACCTGCCTGCAAACCGGTTTAGGATTTAGGGTTTAGGGTTTAGGCAACTCTACACCCTAAAAACCTAAGTCGTGAACCCTAAACCCCGAAACACTAAACCCTAAAAACAATGAACCCTAAACCCTAAGCCGTGAACCCTAAACCCCGAAACACTAAACCCCTCAAGACACTTAACCCTAAACCCTAAAACCTAAACACTAAACCCTAAACCTTAAATCCTTAAACCCTAAAACCTTAAAACACAAAACCCTAAAACCCTATACCTTATTCTAATTCCTAAACCCTAAACCCTCACAAACCCTAAACCCTAAGCCGTGAATCCTAAACCCTAAAGAATAAGGTGCCGAGTGTCGACTAGGCTGGCCATACATGTAGCATTAACTCTTGAACGAAACAGAGGCTCCATTGCTAAGATGAAACATTCGTAATGGATGTAGGAGTATCCCTAAACCCTAAACCCTAAAACCCTAATCCCTAAAACCCTAAACCCTAAACCCTTATAAACCCTAAACCCTTAACCTTAAACCCTCAAAAACCCTGAACCCTAAGCCACGAACCCTAAAACCCTTAACCCTAAACCCTGCAAACCGGTTTAGGGTTCAGGGTTCAGGCTTTAGGGTTTAGGGTTCAGGGGTTCAGGGTTCAGGGTTTAGGGTTTAGGGCTTAGGAACACTAAAAACACTGAACCCTAAACCCTAGGCTGTGAACCCTAAATCCCAAAACCCTAAGCAATGAACCAGTTTAGGGTTTAGGGTTTAGGAATTTTAGGGGTTTAGGGTTTAGGGTTTAGGTCATGGTATGAGATTGGCACTTTTGCCATTATCCTACTGCAGCCAATAAAATTAGTGGAATGTCAATCTATAGGTTCAGTTTGTCTAGATTACCACTAGCAGAGAATGGCAGTGATGCCAATCTCATGATGGCAACTACATAATGACACTGAGATCATCAAACTCACATGTGGAATGGAATAGGACACCACTCTCCTATGATCACTTGAATAACCCTCCTAGAATAGTAGGGTAAACATTTGTACAAGTGGTGCCAATCTCTTATTAGGCCATAAGAAATGGCATTGAGAAGCCTAAACTCACATGTGTAGAGATCATATGGAATTGTGTCAATCTCTGTGGAGAATGCCACTAGTGGAGAATGGCAGTGGTGCCAATCTCATACCATGACCTGAAAACATGCACAAGGAATCGTAAACTCACATGTGCATTCTTCTATGTAGTGATCACTGTCTCTGCTATGTAGAGATCATATGGAATTGTGTCAATCTCTTATTAGGCCCTGGAATGTCAATCTATAGGTTTAGTTTGTCTGGACTACCAGTAGTGGAGAATGGCAGTGATGCCAAACTCATGCTAGCACCTACATAATGACACTAAGATTATCAAACTCACATGTGGAATGGCATCGAACACCACTGTCCTATGATCACAGGAATACCCCTCCTAGAATAGTAGGGTAAACATTTGTCATTGAGAAGCCTAAACTCACATGTGCATTCTTCTATGTAGTGATCACTGTCTCCGCTGTGTAGAGATCATATGGAATTGTGTCAATCTTTGTGGAGAATGCCACCAGTGGAGAATGGTAGTGGTGCCAATCTCATACCATGACCTGCAAACATGCACAAGGAATCCTAAACTCACATGTGCATTCTTCTATGTAGAGATCACCATCTCCGCTGTGTAGAGATCAATGGAATTGTGTCATTCTCTGAGTTCATCAAACTCACATGTGGATTGGAATCGGACACCACTCTCCTATGATCACTGGAATACCCCTCCTAGAATAGTAGGGTGAACATTTGTATAAGTCGAGAATGGCAGTGGTGCCAATCTCTTATTAGGCCCTAAGAAATGGCATTGAGAAGCCTAAACTCACATGTGCATTCTTCTATGTAGTGATCACAATCTGCGCTGTGCAGAGATAATATGGAATTGTGTCAATCTCTATGGAGAATGCCACCAGTGGAGAATGGTAGTGGTGCCAATCTCATACCATGACCTGAAAACATGCACAAGGAATCCTAAACTCACATGTGCATTGGCACTTTTGCCATTATCCTACTGCAGCCAATAAAATTAGTGGAATGTCAATCTATAGGTTTTGTTTGTCTAGATTACCACTAGTAGAGAATGGCAGTGATGCCAATCTCATGATGGCAACTACATAAAGACACTGAGATCATCAAACTCACATGTGGAATGGAATAGGACACCACTCTCCTATGATCACTTGAATAACCCTCCTAGAATAGTAGGGTAAACATTTGTACAAGTGGTGCCAATCTCTTATTAGGCCCTAAGAAATGGCTTGGAGAAGCCTAAACTCACATGTGCAAAGATCATATGGAAATGTGTCAATCTCTGTGGAGAATGCCACCAGTGGAGAATGGCAGTGGTGCCAATCTCATACCATGACCTAAAAACATGCACAAGGAATCCTAAACTCACATGTGCATTCTTCTATGTAGTGATCACCGTCTCCGTTGTGTAGAGATCATATGGAATTGTGTCAATCTCTGAGTTCATCAAACTCACATGTGGATTGGAATCGGACACCACTCTCCTATGATCACTAGAATACCCCTCCTAGAATAGTAGGGTGAACATTTGTACAAGTGGAGAATGGCAGCGGTGCCAATCTCCTATTAGGCCCTAAGAAATGGCATTGAGAAGCCTAAACTCACATGTGCATTCTTCTATGTAGTGATCACTGTCTCCGCTGTTCAGAGATCATATGGAATTGTGTCAATCTCTATGGAGAATGCCACTAGTGGAGAATGGCAGGGGTGCCAATCTCATACCTTGACCTGAAAACATGCACAAGGAATCCTAAACTCACATGTGCATTGGCACTTTTGCC
The DNA here is from genome assembly GCF_047967505.1 of Dipteris shenzhenensis. Taxonomy (NCBI): domain Eukaryota; kingdom Viridiplantae; phylum Streptophyta; class Polypodiopsida; order Gleicheniales; family Dipteridaceae; genus Dipteris; species Dipteris shenzhenensis. Next base: position 92,182 of record NC_141626.1, read on the forward strand.
ATTATCCTACTGTAGCCAATAAATATAGTAGAATTTCAATCTCTTGTACAAGTGGTGCCAATCTCTTATTAGGCCCTAAGAAATGGCATGGAGAAGCCTAAACTCACATGTGCAGAGATCATATGGAATCGTGTCAATCTCTGTGGAGAATGCCACCAGTGGAGAATGGCAGTGGTGCCAATCTCATACCATGACCTAAAAACATGCACAAGGAATCGTAAACTCACATGTGCATTCTTCTATGTAGTGATCACTGTCTCCACTATGTAGAGTATTATATGGAATCCTAAACTCACATGTAGAAGAAGGGGAATTGTGTCAATCGCTGAGATCATCAAACTCACATGTGGATTGGAATCGGACACCACTCTCCTATGATCACTAGAATACCACTCCTAGAATAGTAGGTGAACATTTGTACAATTGGAGAATGGCAATGGTGCCAATCTCTTATTAGGCCCTAAGAAATGGCATTGAGAAGACTAAACTCACATGTGCTTTCTTCTATGTAGTGATCACTGTCTCCGCTGTTCAGAGATCATATGGAATTGTGTCAATCTCTGTGGAGAATGCCACCAGTGGAGAATGGCAGTGGTGCCAATCTCATACCATGACCTGATAACATGCACAAGGAATCCTAAACTCACATGTGCATTGGCACTTTTGCCATTATAGAATGCCACCAGTGCAGAATGGTAGTGGTGCACAAGGAATCCTAAACTCACATGTGCATTCTTCTATGTAGTGATCACTGTCTCCGCAGTGTAGAGATCATATGGAATTATGTCAATCTCAGAGTTCATCAAACTCACATCTGGATTGGAATCCGACACTACTCTCCTATGATCACTGGAATACCCCTCCTAGAATAGTAGGATAAATATTTGTACAAGTGGATAATGGCAGTGGTGCCAATCTCTTATTACGCCCTAAGAAATGTCATTGAGAAGCCTAAACTCACATGTGCATTCTTCTATGTAGTGATCACTGTCTCCGCTATGTAGAGATCCTATGGAATTGTGTCAATCTCTATGGAGAATGCCACCAATGGAGAATGGTAGTGGTGCCAATCTCATACCATGACCTGCAAACATGCACAAGGAATCCTAAACTCACATGTGCATTCTTCTATGTAGAGATCACTATCTCCACTGTGTAGAGATCATATGGAATTGTGTCAATCTCTGAGTTCATCAAACTCACATGTGGATTGGAATCAGACACCACTCTCCTATAATCACTGGAATACCCCTCCTACAATAGTAGGGTGAACATTTGTACGAGTGGAGAATGGCAGTTGTGCCAATCTCTTATTAGGCCCTAAGAAATGTCATTGAGAAGCCTAAACTCACATGTGCATTCTTCTATGTAGTGACCACTATCTCCGCTGTGTAGAGATCATATGGAATTGTGTCAATCTCTTATTAGGCCCTGGAATGTCAATCTATAGGTTTAGTTTGTCTAGACTACCACTAATGGAGAATGGCAGTGATGCCAAACTCATGCTGGCACCTACATAATGACACTGAGTTCATCAAACTCACATGTGGATTGGAATCGGACACCACTCTTCTATGATCACTAGAATAGCCCTTCTAGAATAGTAGGGTAATCATTTGTACAAGTGGAGAATGGCCGTGGTGCCAATCTCTTATTAGGCCCTAAGAAATGGCATTGAGAAGCCTAAACTCACATGTGCATTCTTCTATGTAGTGATCACTGTCTCCGCTGTGCAAAGATCATATGGAATTGTGTCAATCTCTGTGGAGAATGCCACCAGTGGAGAATGGCAGTGGTGCCAATCTCATACCATGCCCTGAAAACATGCACAAGGAATCCTAAACTCACATGTGCATTGGCACTTTTCCCATTATCCTACTGCAGCCAATAAAATTAGTGGAATTTCAATCTATAGGTTCAGTTTATCTAGATTACCACTAGCAGAGAATGGTAGTGATGCAAATGTCATGATGGCAACTACATAATGACACTGAGATCATCAAACTCACATGTGGAATGGAATAGGACACCACTCTCCTATGATCACTTGAATAACCCTCCTAGAATAGTAGGGTAAACATTTGTACAAGTGGTGCCAATCTCTTATTAGGCCCTAAGAAATGGCATCGAGAAGCCTAAACTCACATGTGTAGAGATCATATGGAATTGTGTCAATCTCTGTGGAGAATGCCACCAGTGGAGAATGGCAGTGGTGCCAATCTCATACCATGACCTGAAAACATGAACAAGGAATCCTAAACTCACATGTGCATTCTTCTATGTAGTGATCATTGTCTCTGCTATGTAGAGATTGAGAGTGCTCTCAACGGAAGCAAGAATGGAAGAAGGAGAGAGAGCGAGAGAGAGAGACACACAAGTTTGGTGGGTGCAGAACCACCCTAATCTTCTTTTTCATTCATTTATATATGTGTTTGAGTATTGTACATAACCGGGGTTAAGGCACAGTGACCTTTAACCCCCACAACCTCCCACTTAAAGGACAATGTGCCTTTAAGGGAGAATAACTAGTGAGCATACTATCCAATGCCCATCAATACACGACAATACTCAAACCGCTGACTAGGTAGACTCTTCGTCAGCATATCTGCAGGGTTATCATCTGTATGAACCTTGACAAGCTCTATGCGCTTGTCCTCAAGTACCTCCCTGATGAAATGGTACCTGACCTCAATGTGTTTGGTCTTTGCATGAAAGACCGGATTCCGTGCTAGCTGAATAGCACTCATGGAATCACTATGCAATGTCGGTACACCTGTATGAATCCCCAAATCTCCCACTAGCCGATCAAGCCATATAGCCTCCTTGCAACCCTCTGTGGCTGCAACATACTCAGCCTCTATGGTAGACAAAGCAACACACTTCTGTGCGCGAGACATCCACGACACTGCACCACCTGCAAAGGTGAACACATAACCAGAAGTGGATCTCCTACTATCCACATGCCCTGCATAGTCTGAATCTGTGTACCCAAGTACATGCATGTCTCCTTTACCAAAGCAAATGCACATCTCCTTGGTACCCTTCATGTACCTCATGATGCACTTTAACTGCCTCCCAATGCCTCTTTCCTGGATTAGCCATATATCGGCTAACAACTCCCACTGCAAATGCAATGTCTGGTCTAGTAGCTATCATAGCATACATAAGACTCCCAACTGCAGATGCATAAGGAACCTTGGCCATCATGGCCCTTTCCTCATCTGATTTGGGACTATCTGTATGACTCAGTTTCACATATGGAGGCAATGGAGTACTCACTGCCTTCCCCCCCTCCATATTGAAACGCTGTAATACTTTTGTAACATACTCTTTTTGTGAAAGCCAAAGGAGTTTCCTACTCCGATCACGCGTGATGCGCATACCAAGAATATGACCTGCAAATCCCAAATCCTTCATATCAAAGGCCTCATGCAACTTGGCCTTTAATGCATCTAGCTCATAAGTATTCTTGCTAGCCAATAGCATATCATCCACATATAGTGCCAGGATTATTAGGCTATTATCCTTAGCCCTTTTAGTGTAGAGGCAGTGATCAATTTCACTCCTTCTAAAACCCTGGGACCGAATGAAAGCATCAAACTTCTGATACCATTCTCTAGGTGCTTGCTTAAGACCATAGAGACTCTTCTTTAGCTTGCAAACTAAATGCTCTTTGCCCTTTTCTTCAAAGCCTTCCGGCTGAACCATGTAAATTTCCTCATGCAAATCCCCATGCAAGAAAGCTGTCTTGACATCCATTTGCATAAGCTCCATATCCTCTACTGCCACTAGTCCAAGCATGCATCTAAGTGTGGTCATCTTCACAACCGGAGAGAATATCTCATCAAAGTCCACACCCTTCTCTTGCTTGAACCCTTTAGCAACCAAACGGGCCTTGTACCTAGGCACATCATCACCTGTGACCTTCATTTTGTAGACCCATTTACATGGCAATGCTTTCTTTCCATGTGGCAAAGAAACCAAGTCCCAAGTCTTATTCTTCATAAGTGAACTCATCTCTGATTGCATAGCATACTCCCACTTGCGTTGATCCTCACGCATCATAGCCTCTTTGTAACAAGAAGGCTCCCCGCAATCAGTAAGCATCACATAGTCTACCCCTGGAACAAACCTATCAGGCGGTCTAGACACTCTAGATGATCTTCTCAATGGCATTTCAGCTTGCTGTCCCACTTGCATATCAGCCACATTTGGCTCATCATTTCCACCAATAGATGATCCATCATCTACCCTTGATTGTATACCTGTGGGAGTACTTGGTTGTACCATTTCTTGCACATTTGGTGCATGGACAGCTTGCTGTCTATCAACATATGCAGGTGGATTCACATCCTGGAAAGTGATTCTCCTCATTTCCACATTCCTCATGGGTGCCTTATGCATCTTCTTCTCATTGAAGACCACATCATGGCTGCATATGATCTTCTTTGCTTGTGGATCCCAGAGACGATAGCCCATCTCTCCACTTTCACCATAACCCAGAAAGATGCATTTCCTAGACTTAGGATCTAGCTTCTTTCGAAGCTCTTTTGGCACATGTGCATATGCCTTACACCCAAATATACGCAAATGAGAGTAAGAGGGCTTCTTGCTACTCCATGCCTCTTCGGGAATACCACCATCCAAACTCTTACTAGGTGATCTATTGATCACATGCACTGCAGTCTTCATTGCCTCAGCCCAAAAACCACTAGAAAGACTTGCATTGGAAAGCATGCATTGCAACCTTTCTTGAATGGTACGGTTCATCTTTTCTGCAACTGTGGGAAAGGCAAGCAAGGCTTTAAGAATATGATCCTGCATTTGTAAAGCCCCTTTATGAATTTGAACATCGAGGAAATCAATGGTGGGTTGACCTATCATAATCTTCTTAGTGGATAAGGCTAACCCCTTGGTTTTGAGGAGATTATATACAATTTGTAGATGTTTGAGATGAGTTGTCTCATCTTTATTGTATATCAGAATATCATCAATATATACAAGGCAAAAAGAATGGAAGGGACTGAAAATGGAGTCCATAAATTTTTGGAACTCTACCGGGGCAGTTTTTAGCCCAAAAGGTAAGACGTTCCATTCATAGAACCCTTGCGGGACTACGAATCTAGTTTTATGACGATCTGCAGGGAGAAGACCAATTTGCCAGAATCCTACTTTTAGGTCAAGTTTAGAAAATACCTGTGCACCCGTAATCTTCTGCATGAGGTATTCCTTGTTTGGAATTGGGTGCAAGAGGGAAACCAAACACTTATTAAGAGGCTTGTAATTAATTACCCACCTCTTTTTCCCTTGCTTCTGCTCTGAATGCTTGTTGACATACAACGCTGCGGCATCCCATTCAGAGCGGGATTCTGAAATAAGACCCATGGCAAGAAGTTCTGATATTTCCTGATTACAAAGCAATCGGTCTTGTGCTATGAATCCATAAGGGCTCTCCTTATATGGCTTTGAACCATCCTTAAGGGGGAGAGCAACCTAGTGCTGAAAGATCTACTTAAAAGCCAAGGGTGACTCACTGCTGCAATCGGAAAGAAACTTATCATACATTTGTTGCAATGAGGCACACAAATATAAGGAATATGACTGTTGCCTTAGGCCTTTTTGCTCATCGTTGTGGATCATTTCCTGTATGTACTGATCAAGCTCAGTATTTGAAAAGGGAGCCTGAGCATCAGGAGGAGGACTGAATTCAATCTGAGAAGGGACAGGAGATACTACAGGGGTCTCCATGAATTCAACTGGTGGATCACACAAGAGAGGAGAATGTATAGGGGAACAATTGCTAACAATCTCGAGATCTTCAGCAAAGGGTTTGAGAACCTTACGGAGTTTTTCTCGAGCAGGAACGTGAACAAGAATGCCACCAATTGTTAGAGCCATTTGGTCAGTGGAAAGGCCAAAGGGTAAATGCCTGTTGAGGAAATCAGTACCGATGACGATGTTGACTCCCTGGGACTCCAGCTGATAGAAATCTATCTCTGTTGGATGTTTCTGGATAGAGATAGGAATCCGAGTTGCAAATCTTTTGCAGGCAATAACACCACCACCCATGGTAGAACTGTGCATTTGATTGGAAGGATCAAGTGGTTCCCAACAATAGGAGGGGAGTGCATGATCTTTTGCAAATGTTAAAGCCCGAGCTAGTATCTACAAGGGCAACAAGAGGGTAAGGAACCACTCCAGGAGGTCGAATGAGGATCTATATGAGCCAAGTTTTCATAGGATTTTTGACTCGAGGAGCAGGTTGCGGGAAGAAATGATCATGGAATGAGAAGACAGAGGGCTTATCGTCTGAAGTAGAATGAGCTGAACAGTGAGCCATATGACTGCTGACTTTCTTATCCAATGATTCTATAGAAGTATGCAACTTGGCACAGTTATCAGTAATGAGTTGTAGATGGGTTTTTAGACCATCAATGCTAATACTCAAACTTTCAAACTGATCATAACAGGAAGGCCTAGGGGTTTGTGCAATTGGAGGAGGAGCAGTTAATGTATTATTATATTGAGAGTGATTATGAGGGATGTTTCTTAAAGGAATTATTTTTCAACACTTTTTTTAGGTAATAACAGGGGTACAAAGGGATGTCTATGAATAAGAAAATTTATGTTATGTAAAAATGAATGAGTGACTAGTCTATATATTTTTATGATAAAGAGATCTAGTTCTAGTAAAAATAAACGTGTAAAAACCATGTTTCCTAAAGAAATACAATTTTTAAATCTCTTGAAAAACATGCTCGGATAAATCTGCTCATAGGTTTTTGCTCATAAAATTGACGCATCCTTCGATTGCTCTGATCCCTTAGCTCATGTCATTGAAATAATTCATTGACAAGGTGAAACCAAAGGTGTATGAAAGCAAGACATAAGCAATCCACTGCTTGTCATGATAAGCTCTACCCTCACTGGGCATAGCAAACGTACTTCTATTTGCTAAGAAACTCAGATAACCAAACATATACACCAAAGCGACTCATTATCGACGTTCCAAAGTAGATAATTATTCAAAATGTGTAACATAATTTTGTCATAGTTCTATACATCTGACAATCACTAGAGCATGCATGGGTTCTATGGTACACAACATTGTGATGACAGTTTTTTTTTGAACAAACAGTAGTCTGTATCCCAATATAGAGTTCATCGTACATTATACTCAATGAATGGAGAGATGTGGAGAGGTTTCCTCTCATCACAGTCCTTTCCTAACATGAGAGACAAAGTACTAAGTCTTCTGAAATTATACAGGAGGACGTATTCTAGTAGCTCATTGCCTCCATAGCCAATAGCTCAAATATATTGCTAAGGCGGCATAAATTAGCGCGTGGGGGGGCTTTGCTAGATTCACCATGTAGTTGATTTTATTGGCAGCAGACATCATGAGCATGGGGGGCTACTATTAGGATAAGAGACTTCCTAAGTCTCAAAGTTCTTGACTCATTAGTTGCGGGCTGAGTCTGATCGTATCGTCATCCCAGTAATCGCTAGTATGCCCAAAACCTTCACCTCCATGGAAATGGTGAAAAATAACCAAAGTCTAAGAAATGATTATATCCCAGTAGGCACCCACGATGAACTTTATTCTGGCATTTGTATTAACAGGAGTAGGAGTGTAGGGCTGAAAGTCCATTTAACCTAATGTTGATGGCAACAAATTAAGGCAATGGTGGCAGTTCAAGAATCTTCATTCTAGAACCTTTGTTCTAGAAGCTTCAAGGCTCTTGAGCAGCTATAAAGAGGGGGTGGAGAGGGGGGAAGAGTGGGAGGGAGAGGAAAGTGAGGAGAGAGGTGGGGAGGAGGAAGAGAGGGGGAGGGAGCAAGAAAGGATCGAAGGAGTGGAAAGAAGGAAGCAAAGGGGCAATGAGGGAGCCAGTGAGGCCAGAGAGAGGCAGTGAGGTAGATCAATTGATAGGAGACTCAAGATCTACTCCAAGGGCTGAGGCTCTGAACTATATGTGAGAACCTCTGTTATTTTTTTTCCCATAGTAAAGTTTCATATATTAAAGAAAAGATAAAGAAAATTTACAAGTCACCTTTCTGTGGAAAGGTAGCAAACTTCGAACCCATAGCCTTATCAAGGCATTAAAGCTTCGTCTTTTAATCCAAAAAGGGCAGTGAGTGCCCGAATCTCCTCAAATCATTTATCTATTGGGATTCTAGATTTTGGTACTCTATGAAAGACTATATCATTTCTATGCTTCCATATGGATGTCAACACTAGGGCTCTAATCACTTGGATCATCTGGTAGATTAGATCATTGTGCTTTTTCTTGTCACCTAGTAAGGTAGTTTTCCACCTAATCTTGACATGTACATTCATTTTTGCTAATCTAGTCCCAGTTGCCTTCCAAAGTTCATGATAAATAGGGCACTCCCACAGTAGATGCATGTGTGTCTCCTTGAAATTATTGCAAAGCGGGCAAAGTGGTTGTATTCTCGGGTTCCACTTGGCAAGTCTTGCTCTAGTAGGGAGCTTGCCTGAGAACCTCAGTTGTTGAACTCATCCACTCCTCTACTCTTAAATAGATCATTGAGTTGCACATTGGAGTATGGTGGAATGCCCAGAGACTAAAATCATCTATGCCCCTCATGATGGGGCCTTTGTAGAGGAATGTGAAGCCCTAATTGGCCAATTGAGTTAGTAAACAACCTACTAGTTTGTAAAACAAACTAATCGTAGGCAACCAATTTGCCATAGACCCACCAACTTGGTTGGTGGCTTTGCCAACTTGTTCATGCTTTTATAAGGATATTTTCTACAACCTTTGTGCTACTGGATTCTCTTTAGCTCTGGTGCAGCCTACAAACCATCTCTCACACCTGCAACAGCCTTCCAACACCTTTATTCCTAGCAACACTTACATAGTTCGGCACAGTAGCCACTCTATGGATCCACATGCCTTGTGGATGCTCCAAGAAGTTTTGCATATGTCGCCATATAGCTTGTACTTCACGCGTGCCCTTCATTTTGCTCATAAGTTTGCTTTCTTCCTCAGCTTTTTCCCAATTATCATAGTGGCTATGTGGTAGCCCATGACAACACACACACACACACACACACACACACACACACACACACACACACATAGATATATATGTAGATATAGATAGATAGATAGACATGTATATATGTATGTATGTATGTATATATATGTATGTATGTGTATATATATGCATATATATATATATATAAATGTATATGTATGTATGTATACATATATGTTTGTGTGTGTGTATAAATAAATAAAGAAATAAAGAAATATATGTATGTATGTATGTATGTATGTACGCACGCACGCACGCACACACACACACATGCATATGTGTGTGTATGTTTGTGTGTGTGTGTGTGTGTGTGTGTGTGTGTGTGTGTGTGTGTGTATGTATGTGTATATATATGTATGTATGTATGTAGATATGTGTGTATATATATATGTATATTTGTGTGTGTGTGTATGTATGTGTGTGTGTGTGTATGTACATACATGTGTGTGTGTGTGTGTGTGTGTGTGTAAGCATGCATGCATGCATGTATGTTGTATGTATATACATTGAACACTTTCTCACTGCCATCATCCTCACGCGACATCTACCTTGCTTCCTCATGGATCAACAAGGCACCAAGCTCCTTGAAGGTTAATGACTTTGATCTCTTTGTAGTTGTCAGGGTTGTCTCGCTAACCCATTGAAGCTTCTTGGCAGGTTCCTCAACATGACGGTGGCAAACTGATTGCTTTCCACCTTTTGACTTCTAGTGGCTAGTTGATCCTTTAAGGTTTTGACCTTTAGTAGATGCTCACTTGCTTGGTCACCTTCATGAACAATTGATTTTAGAGCATTATAATGTGACTAGTATTCACCATCTTGCACAAGCCTTTTAGGATTGTCCATGCATAAGGTATGGTTAATTCAATATGTAGAAGCCGTGAATTTGCAATTGTCTCGAAAATCCTTGCTATTGAAGCCACATCTTTCTATGTCCATTCTTTTATGTCATCTAGATGTGCCACTTGGATTCTCTTTCTGATGCATTCTTTTGTTCCTTTGGTTTCGAACCTCATCCTTTAGTTATATCCCACAAATCCATGTGCAACCATGTGACCTTGAATCTTGATCTTCTAGATTGGTAGTTTCTCCTATCTAGCATCCAAAGTTTAAAATTGGTGTAAGCATGTGGTTCACCATCTACACTTGTGGGATGCTATTTCAATAGGGAATTCTTACATACACATTGACCTTCTTCTCACATCTAAAGATCAAAAGTGCCTTCCTCTTTCAATTGTCAAAGTTGGTCGCTTACTGGATGGCTTGATCACTAAGGCATACACCTTGTCGCTTCAGATCTCTACCTCCAACAAAACCCTAGTCTCGAAACTTGATTCCATTGAGAGGTTATGTGACTTAGCTTGCCATTGGCAAAAATTGGACCTATTAGTTGAAGCACAAATTTGATGGTAGCATTGACCACTACGAAAGCAAGCTTGTTGCAAAAGGGTATGCCCAATAGCATGGGATTAACTATGATGAAACCATTGCACCCAATTCACAACGATGTGTCATTGTAAGGGCAACATACCGTGATTGGAATGTGGACATGTAGAGCTACTAGGGGCATTAGATAGATGTAGAGCTTGAAACCACTACTAGGTGCATTAGATATTAGCAAATAATAAACCACAATGTGGCCATTCTTCATAACACTGGTGCACCAAATGGTGATGTACTGACTTGGATGTACATCTCGTCACATGCTTTTCCAATTTATTGGAAAAGCAAATACATATAGCTATGTAAGATGTGTTCCTCATAGATGCTTGCAGTGTTGTCCATCGAGTTTCCCTTCACAATGAACGATGATCCATACCATGACATCACTACTATTAGTGATGCTATTTTCATATTTTTGGCTTGCCCTTTGGGTAGGTCTAAGTGGAGGTTCTTCTCTAAGAAGCTAAAATTCAGAATTTTCTTTTTGTGAAAGTCTTAGATTTTATGATTGGTCCAACTCCCCACTTTCTTTTTTTCCCTTGAAATCCTCCACCTTCTCTCTCTCTTTCCCCCGCTCTCTCTCTCTCTCTGTCTCTCTCTCTCTCTCTCTCGCCCCCCCTCTCTCTTTCCTTCGTTTATCTCCTGTAGTCTCCCTATACATCATCTCCATTGTATTCTTTTTCGCTTTTGCAGGCCTTATGAATGATTAACTATCATTCACCTAGTTTGACATTTATTGCCAGAATGTGAAAACATCATAACTAGTTGGAAATATTCAATTGGTGGAGGGTGTCCATTTGGAGAAAATGATGCACATGTCATGGGACGACTGCGTGTGTTGGGAACTCGTGATAATATAATATTGGAGCTCTGTTAACTCTTGTTTGGACAAACAAAAGGAGCAGAAGAGTTCGGAGCTTCTGCAATTCTGCTTCTGGTCAGCAGTTTAGTGTTTGTCCAAGAGTCTATCGGCATCCCAATTATCATGGGCATCTCTGGATCAAAACTTGAGAAGGCATTAGGCGACCAGTTTCCTGAAGGAGAACGTTATTTTGGTCTGGAGAATTTTGGAAATACCTGCTACTGCAACAGCGTGCTGCAGGTATAAGTCTGACGCTGTACCAGCTCCAGTATTTCCCCGATCTTTGTTCCCATAGCGCTTGGTAGTGATTTAAACAAACTCAAAGGTAGTCTTTTAGAGTCCTCAGGCGGGTCAGAGGAGCTTGATCTGATAACTGGTGTGTCTCGACCTTTGCTTGCTGTTTGGTTTTTACTGAAATTTCAAGCGGGGGTTGTATTCGATCTGGGCAGAGACAGCGGTCTGTAAACTTTTCTTCAGTGACCGAAATTCACCGTAAGAAGTTTTCAGGAGCCTGTACCAACTCTATAGGTTTCTATTTGTGACTCTAAAAGGCTCTGTATGTCCTTTGGTAACAAAACCATGTTGCGTTTCCTCTTGTTTCAATCCTCCACCTCCTCGAAATACTTTCTCCGAAGGTCCAGCACAATTTGTATTACCTTGACCAGAACTGTATTTTTTACACCTATTTACATCCCAATCCCTTTTCACGTGCGATTGAGTCTAGTTGAGGGAGGGCAACATTGGGTTTCGCTTCACTCTCTCCATTGGAAACCCTCCTATATGGCCAGTCTCGTCCCCTGCTACAAAGTCTTGAGGATGTCAGTGCTACAAAGCCTTGAAGGATGACATCCTCGGCCAAGAATAGAAAGAGAGCTTTTCCCTGCACAACCATAATGTTTGGAGTGTGACAAGCTTTTTGGCCACAGTCGGGCGCTGATGGGATGTCACAGTAGCAGGTCCCTGGAATGCGGGATGGAGTTTATGGCTTTCAACCTTGTGATTGACTGTCATTAGATTGAAACTGCGCACTGTGTTGTGTTTTAAGAGGATGAGTTTGGGCATGTTCCTGGATTCATCTAGATATATGCTCCCACCCTATTAGTGGACATGCAAATTTCACTTTATGAAGTTTTCGTCCATGTTGCGTCTTGCTTTATAAGTGGTGCGTTGCCCTGTTAGCTATATTATCTAAGATTTTTTGGTTAGAAATGGTCGTTTTGGAGAGGCTAAAATGAAATCATAAGCAGTTGTGGCTTGAATGAAGAGAATGTGGGTTACTTTTTGATTAGCCTTGTCCTTTAGTGGTAGCCTTTGTCACAATTGAGTCTACCCTTCACCTCTGGAGTGCTGACAAAAGCTCACTACGAAGACTTTTGTATAAATGAATGCTCAAGAATGTGTGGGTGTGTGTTTATGTAAGTGTGAGAGCACATGCTTATACTATGGTCTACACCCACCATTGGACGTCGGTGGGGATGTCATAGTAGGTAGTCCCTACTATGCGTGATGGAGCTTATGGTTTTCAACCTTGTGACTGTCATGAGATTGAAATTGCATATATGATGTGTTTTAAGAGGATGAATTTGGGCACGTTCCTGGTTCATCTAGATATACTCACCTTCCAGTGTGTAAATGTACTACGAACACAAGTCTTACTATTACCACTTTATCTCACTTCAGTACGTGCACTCAAGTCGATAGAAGCAATCCAGAGCTAGAAGAGAGAACACTGAGATGTACAGCCAACAGAATATATAGATCGATGTGAAGATCCAAGTAGAAAACCTGCCAACGTGAAAGGTGCTGCAAGATTCTGAAATCATAGGAGCAGACTGCACAAGCAAGGTCAGGTACCTGATTTAGGAGTGAAATCAGGCTGAAATCAGAATTAAACAGCTATTTTGGCTTGCAATACACAACCTTCAACAAGCACTTTCCCTTTCAGTAAGCTCCATAATCAGTTTGTAAGGGACTGCTTTCAGAATACAGTCATTGTTAACTTGGTTAAAACTATAAGAGTATTTGAGCTTCTTTTTGCGCAGAAAAGCGAGGCTTCATAGACCTGTACGCGACCTCTGAATTGTGCAAGTGTAATGGTTCTCTTCTAACTTCAGAAACATTTTCAATTCTAGTTGTACATCAAAAAATGAGGCATGGAGGGACTGCTTTCAGAATACAGTCATTGTTAATTTGATTGAAACTATTTGGCTAAGACTGTAATGGCCTTTAAGCTTGATTTTTGCCGACTCCTGAATCATGCAAGCGTAATGGTTGTCTTCTAATTTCAGGAACATTTTAATTCTACTTGTACATAAAAAATTAGGTATGGAGGTTCATTCTTTATTTATAACAATTATTAACTCAAACATGTTTATGTACAGGCTCTTTATTTTTGTGTGCCATTTAGAGACCAAGTGTTGGACTACGGAAGCCGAAACAAAACCATTGGAGAAACTGATGAAAACCTGCTCACATGCCTTTCAGAGCTATTCATACAGGTTTTTGTTTTCTCATTCTTGTTACTGCTCTTTCCGGTGGAAACATATTATGTTATGAATGTGATTTTGGGATGAAGAACGTGTTTTCAAATTATGACACAATATGTTTGAAAACATTGGAAAAACGTTTGTAAGTGGGTCTGGAAGGAACAACATGAAATGCTTTATTGATGTCAAGGGGAGGCCAACGAGGAAAGCTACTCTCAGGATTTCCCCCTTGCATACTCCTCCATTTTTTTTTCAAATTACCAAGAAAACATGACAATGATGAATTAGGATGTCTTTGTCCAGTTTTTAAATGTGTATTTGAGACAGAATTGTGATAGTTGTGCACGTGCAGAAGCGTACACGAGAGAGAGAGAGAGAGAGAGAGAGAGAGAGAGAGAGAGAGTTTATTAAAGTGTTCGAAAGACCGATGGGTCTATGAGACTGAAAAATCCTGATACAAACAAGCTGTGTGGGTGGATCTACTAAACGAGCATCCACTCCAATGTAGAATGCAAATGATAAGTGATGAGTCCTACATAGCAATGTCAGATTGATAAGTGCCGAGTGCTACATAGTCATGTCAGAATTGTGATAGTTGTGCACATGCAGAAGCGTACACGAGAGAGAGAGAGAGAGAGAGAGAGAGAGAGAGAGAGAGAGAGGCAATAGCAACTGTATAAATCAAGGGATACAACCATAGCCAAGGCCCAAGGGGGCTAGTGAAAGAGAGAGAGAATGCTCCGAGAAGAAGCACCTGTGTGAGACAAATGGAGTGGAGGGGGGAGCCAGTTATAGGCCCCCTAGGCAATGGACTGACCAGTAGGTTGGCCCTGACCCGATCAGCCAGGTCGTGTGACCCGACCCAACCAAGGCCGGGTTGACTCAACCAGTCAGTTCGGGTAACCTGCCTTTTCTGGGGCCCAGTTTGGGCTCCCAACTTGGCCCTACCAGCCTGCTAAACTAGTCAAACCAGCAGGTCAGCCCTGACACGACCCCGACAGACTGACCAGTCAGGTCAGGTAACTTGCCTTGGTTGGGTCCCAGTTTGGGCTCCCAAAACAGCCCTACCAGCCTGCTGAACTAGCCTAACCAGGCCTCTCCGGGTGGGCACACCCACATCGAACGCCTTTCTCACTATGAGAAGCCACTCTAAAAAGAACTTCCTTGACTAGTCGCAAATCATGTTCACACCAGCACGCGGAGAGAGAGAGAGAGAGAGAGAGAGAGAGAGAGAGAGAGAGAGAGAGAGATGCATTAACGTCCTCAGGAGGTCTCATTGGGAAGTTCAACAACTGGAAATGAAAACTCATACAAGCCACAATGGGCTGAAGCATAAGGCCCTTGCTGAGTTCTATGCTAAGCTACCTCTATATAGCTTGAAAAATCTCAGAAACAAAAACTCAGTAGCTGAACCCGGCACGGTGGTAGCTCTCCAGTGGGCTGCAAAGATATCCCGGATCTGCGTTTGTCAGGCTGTCTCCTGCTGTGGTGGAGGGTGTGGTCTCCTCGACCTCTGTATCCAAAGAGCAATATCAAGGGTGACACCTCGTCTCGGACGATCTCCTTCAAGGAGGGCGGTGATGGGTCGAACTGATCATGCGTGCTCTGGTAGTCTTCGTGCCATGCGTGGACTTTGCATCCCTTGCTCGGTGGTACTGTGTTGCCCCTCTTTGTTGATCCATGCTGCTTGCGTGTGTGAGAGAGAGAGAGAGAGAGAGAGAGAGAATAGAGAGGGAGAGAGAGAGATTTATTAATGTTTGTGAAAGGCCAAAAAAGCCTTTGAGACCAAGAAAAGATGAGAATACACCCCCACTGAGGGAAGTAGAGGTGTCTATAATACCTACAAGAAACTACTGGTGAACCTAGGAACTATAGGAAAGAAACTTCATGTGTGGGGACTAGTTCATGTAATGTCATCTTGTGTTGTATATCATCATGAGTAGGCTGAGTTTGCATGGGCCTAACTAGGTTCTTGTCGGGAATTGTGGTGTCTCTAGAACGTGTTTAAGAAGCAAAGTTTGGGGCTACACCTTTGTAGCTGGATGCGTCCTTCGAGGTGGCCACATACATTCACAGAGTCAGGGACTTCGGCACCACTACATTCAGGATGGTGTAGGCTACCTAGGCTGGCCATGACCTCATCTATGGCACTAGAGATTAGAGGAGTTGGTATGCTGGGACACACGGATTGTTTGTAGGCCTGGGATTCTATATGGACAAACCGACATTGTTTCAGAGTCCCCATCATTCCACTCGCAAGTATTGCATCTAGTGCATGTGCTTGATGCATTCTGATTGGGCACATTGTGTCAGTGTCCACACAGGATGGGCTGAAGCCTTGACTTTGATGAGAAGCCTTTGGGAAGCTTCTCCCTCCTCACCTCCACACCTGCTCATTTGGGGTTTGTTATATTTGAGGTTCATTGTGTATTTGCAGTTCAATTGCTGCATTTTTAGTTGTATGCTTTCATCCTAGCCACGATTGACATTTCAGTTTGCAGCAATTCCATTGTATGTGTGTGACCCATGCAACTGTCAAGGGCATTGCAGTCTAGCAGGCCTCCCTGTTTCTGTTTTCCAACATTAGTTGCTGACCAGACCAGACGCAGACCACGGGAGATTTGTTACTTATTTTGTTTGTTGTGCATGGTAGCCTCTCCATTGGATCATGGCTGTTGCATGGTAGGGGACTAGGAGACCAGTGTTTATGGAGCTGCTTGTCAGCAAAGAGGATTTGACAATGCGTGCTCAAGATCGTTTCGCGGGTGTGGCACATTTGATTGTAGGCAGCCAAGCAAAGGCTGCCAAGTGTCACTGTTGGGTGTTGGAAGAAATGGAAGCTCAAAAAGGGAAGCACAATGGAGAAAAACGAGATGCTGTAATAGATTGCTGCAAAACTGAAGTGTGGAGGCTTAAGGGAGAGCCAACATAACAAAACCCTAGGGCTAACTGCCCTAACTGGACTAAGTTTCCTAACTGACCTAGATGGTACATAAACTAACTCTACCAATAGTCCTAACTGACTATACTGCTCTAACTAAACTAAGTTTCCTAACTGACCTAGATGGTACATAAACTAACTCTACCAATAGTCCTAACTGACTATAACTAGGCCTACAAGGATAGCCTACAAACCCCTCTCCATGGTATGAGCTGAAGTATCTTGGACATGGCTCAGGATACCTAAATATCTAGTGTCATGGTCGCACATGTTCGTCCCGTAGGGATATAGCAACCTATGACTATATAGAGTACAATAGATCAAGTTACAAAAGGTACTAAGTTTAAAGCTTGCCGAAAAGCCTCAAACTTAGGTCGAGGACCGAGGTAGAGCCTTCGTAAAAATGTGAAGTTGTCTTCAGTGGGAACATAAGACAACTCAATATCACCTCCCTTTCTGACATAGTGATAGTGAACCTCAATGTGCTTTGTGCGAGCGAAAACTGGATTCCGTGCAACAGCCAAAGCACTCTGACTATCAGTGAAGATGACGGTAGGAGCAGTCTGACATGCACAAAGATCTACAAGTCGCTTCCGAAGCCAAACACACTCCACTGTAGCTGTAAAAGCCGCTCTGTACTCAGCTTCACAGCTAGAAGTAGCAATCGTACTCTGCTTCTTGTTGAACCAAGAAACACATGAAGTACCAAGCATAAAACAGTTGCCACTATGTGACACACGAGTGTCAGAACAACCAGCCCAATCACTATCAGTGAACCCATGCATGACAAGTGAAGTATCAGCCCCATAAAGAAGGCCTAAATGTTGAGTGCCTTTAAGATATCTGAAAACACGCTTCACGGCATGCCAATGGTGCATAGATGGGCTGTGCATATTTCTGCTCAACTATGAGACAGCATAATGTAGATCAGGTCTTGTATGGCATAGGTAAATCAAACAACCAATTGCCTGCTGATAGAGAGTGACATCACATGTACCGCTGCCATCCTCAGAAGAGAAGTGAAAACTAGTCTCTAATGGTGTGGATACTGGCTTGCAATCCTCAAACTGAAAACGCTGCAAAAGCTGTCTAATGTACTTGGATTGTGACATCAAAATGCCCCCCTCACTGCTAGCAAATTGAATGCCCAAATAGTAGTGCAGAAGACCAAGATAAGACATAGCAAATGTCTACTGCAAATCAAATTTAAAATCTGCAATTTGCTGAGCATGTGTCCTAGTTACAAGCATGTCATCCACATAAAGGACTAAAATCAGCAAATCTGTCCCACGCTTGCGGATGTAAAGGATAGCCTTTGTGGGGCTGTTTTGAAAGCCAAATGTGAGAAAATGAGAATGAATTCTCGAATACCAAGCCCGAGGTGCCTGCTTCAATCCATAGAGGGCCTTTTTCAAGCGGCATACCTTGCTGGTCCACTGAACCATCAGCTTTCCGTTTGATTTTGTAAACCCACATAGTTCCAATGACATTCTTGCCAAGAGGCAAATCACACAACTCCTAAGTGTTTTCTGATGGATACAATCCAATTCAGCTTGCATGGCCTTCATCCAACAATCATTCTGAAAGGCATCTTGATGACATAAGGGCTCTTCATTGCATGCGGTAGCAACCAAAGCATAAGCAACAAAACTAGCATGCTCGTTCTGGACAGCTGCTCTCATACGGGCTGGTAGAGGAGTATCTTGTTTGCTGTCTTTTAATGTGTCAAGGAGCCAACGGGGTACCTTTTTAGGCTCCTGAATTTCTGCTCAGGCTGAATTCCTGGCTGCACATGTGGCTGCAAATGACCAACAGATGGAGGAGGTACAACCTCAGATGGAACATCATCCCAAGCATCGGATGGAAACAAAGGCATCAAGGTGTCAAATATGTCTAGGGCATCAACAACGGGCTGTTTTTGACAGTCCAGTGGAAGATTCATCAAACACAAGATCCTGGCTGACAAAACACTTGCCCGTGCGGGGCTGATATAGCTTAGAGCCCTTGCTCTCTGAACTATACCCAAGAAAAATGCATTTAACAGCTTTATCATCCAACTTAGTGCGTTTTTGTGAAGGTACATGAGCATAAGCCAAGCATCCAAAAGTCCTCATGTGGGAAATGTGAGGCTTACAACTCGTCCAAGCCTCATAAGGTGTGATAGTCTGCCATGCCTTTGTAGCACATCTATTTAAGATGTAATTGGCACACATGACCGCATCCAACCACAACTTATTAGGCAAATGTTTGCCTTTCAACATGCATATGGCCATTTCCATCACTGATCTATTCTTCCGCTCAGCCACGGGATTCTGTTGAGGAGTGTAAGGCACCGTGCATCGATGATTGATGCCACGGGAAGCCAAAAAAACAGCAAACTCCAACAACATGTATTCAACCCCCGTCTGTATTTTTTTTTCAAGAAATCCCCCCCGTCTGTATTAATGTGAGCAATGTGCAGCGCACTCTCATTCTCAGCCAAGGCAACAAAGTGCTTGAAGCATGAAGGAACATCGGATTTGGATTTCAATGCAAAAATCCAAGTGTACTTGGTGAAATCATCAATAAAAGTAACAAAATGGTAGAATCCCCCAAGAGCTGCAACCCTCATGGGTCCACAAGCATCACTATGAACCAGATAAAGCTTGCGTGAAGCACCAACTCTCGCATCCTTGGGAAATGCAGCACGGTGCATCTTACCAAATAAGCATGGTTCACAAACATGTTTGGTAGGCATATGCATTTTGGGAAGATCCACAACCATATCTTCCTTATATAACTTCACCAGGGCTCCAAAATTGAGGTGTCCAAACCTCTCATGCCACAAACGAGTATCTGCCATGGTAGAATCAATAGCAAAGACATGTGCATCGGCAAGTGCAGCATAATGATCCAAACATCTGTCATAAGCATCAAGTCTATAAAGACTGCTAGACAATGTGCCAGTCAAAACCAGGGTAAAGGCATGTGTAACATCATACACTGCACACCTCACACCATAAAAAATAGCTTGAAAGCCACATGTAGCAATGGCTGAAATAGAAATGAGGTTCTTACGAATGCCTGGAACATAAAGCACATGCTCTAGAGTGACAATACCACCAGAGACAGAAGTAAGAGCAACTTGACCAATACCTTTCATGGTATATGATGCATTATTGACACATGTGACACTTGCCCCCCTTAGTTGTAAGCTCCAATGAGCTGAATAACTTCCTGCAGAAAGTGATGTGCTTGCTAGCACCACTATCAAAGAACCAGGCATCACGAACATCTGAAACTGCCATACAAGCATTATGAACATCAGGATTATACTGACATGTAACCAAGAAAGCCCAATGGTGGTCTTGTGTGAAATTAGCGGACTCATGTCGATCTTCTGCACCAGAAGAACCAGATAGTACAAGACTAGACTCTTTCTTTTTCTTTTCAGATGCTATGTGCTTCCTGCATTCAGAAATATCATGCCTAGGTTTCTTGCAATAATTACATCTCTTCTTCTTTTTGTTATCCCGAAGAGGCACCATGTGAATGATCAGCATGGGAATGAGAGGGCTTTCCAGCTGAAACCTTGCCTTTACCTTTGTGTTTGTGATGGGCAGCAAATGCTTGATCACTAGCCATAGTAGCATTGCGATTCACACGACTTTGCTCCTCCTGAAGAAGAAGAGCAACCAGCTGGTCAAATGAGAAATGATTGGCATCACCCCCTGCAACCAACCTCAATGTAGTAGCAAAGCCTTGATATGAATCAAGCAACCCATGAAGGGTATTAGAAACCAGCTGAGAATTAGGCATAATCTCATCAATGTTGGCCAACTGCTCTTTCAAATCCTTCACATTAGTGAGATAGGCATCCATGTTACCATCCTTATCAAGCTTTAAATCTTTCAACTGCCTGCGGAGATAGGCAATCCTCGCCTCATTCCGCACCACGTGATACAAAGATGCAAGCTGATCCCATGCTTGCTTAGCTGTCTTGCAAGATCGAATATGAGGGATAATTCATTGAAAGAGCAATCAAGGCATGTGCTTTGGCATCACAACCATTCCACTTAATTTGCTCCTGTGAAGGAGGCAATGCACCTGGAGCAGGAGGTGCAGGTGTCCTAGCAGTAGCATTAGAACCATCACCTGAAGAAGCAGAGGTTGTAGGTGTAGCACCAGTAACAATATGCCATAGATCTTGGCAACCAAAACATGTCCCATCATGTATGACCACATGGGGTAATTGGTGCCATCAAGCTTGTCATCGGCCCCAATCAGCCCAAACAATATGCCATAGATCTTGGCAACCAAAACATGTCCCATCATGTATGACCACATGGGGTAATTGGTGCCATCAAGCTTAAAAAATAACTCATGCGTCATTCATAGGAACGTGCTTCAACCACTTGCAAACATCCTCTATGGTTTCTTCTTTGTTGCTAAGCACTTCCAAAATATGAGGATCGAGCATATATGAAACGCTTTGTATATTTTGCGGAAAATTTACTATAACATTACTATATTAAAAAAAAAAGTATTAGCTTCTCCTCAGATTCTGAAACAATATGCCATAGATCTTGGCAACCAAAACATGTCTCATCATGTATGACCACATGGGGTAATTGGTGCCATCAAGCTTGTCATCGGCCCCAATCAGCCCAAACAAATCATCTTTGCCACCATATATGGTGCTGAAATGCAAGACAAGTGCACCAACTGGCAAAGCAAATAAGAGAAAGACCCCAAAAATCTACCCAAGCTTCAAAGCTTATGCCTGCAAAAGACTCTGCTGTCCCAAGGTGTGCCTGTTGCAAGAAAAATCCCCAAAGGCAACATGAGGCCTTTCCAAAATGCAAATGAAGCAGAAATTTGAAAAAGCCAATGCAACAACGGCTCACCCAAACATGTGCAGCAGTGACAGGCTCTGAAAGCGAGCAAATGAGGGCTGGAAATGAGAATAACAGCAAAAGAAGTGCTCCCACGAGGAGGAGAGCACGTAGAAATGGGGAGAAAGAGATCCAATGGAGGGGAACTCGCAGCCCGAGGCAAAGGGATGCCAAATGAGGAGGGAAGGGCTCAAAGAGAAGTCTCCGGATCAATTCAGCACGCTCCAAATGGCTCCAAACGCCAGCACGCAGCTTGTTGCAGCTCTGAAATGCTGGCACGCAGCTCGAGGCAGCTCCGAAATGCTGAGAAACCTTCAATGTGGCTGGCACGCACCTTGAGGCAGCTCCGTACTGCAATAAATGCTTGCTGATGCAGTCTGTACTGCAATAAATGCAGCTGATAGGTTTGTACACACTCCGTACAGCTTTAAATGCACACAAAAAGGTCCGTACAGCATTAAATGATATCTGACAGGGCCGTACAAAATCCGCACAGCAGTAAATGCTGTCTGACAGGTCCGTACAGGTTCGCAGCAGCCTTAAGTTCACACGCGCGAAATCCGTACAGTCCGTACAAGGTGTACGGAATTCCGTACAGAAGCTGCATGCAATAAATGTGCAGTAAATGCACCGATTTCAGTACAAAAAGCTCCAAAGCACCGATTTCCTGTGCCGAGGAGGTCACAGGTCCTCACAGATGTGTAGAAAACCTCGAAAAGTGAGCAAATCAGCAAGATTGAGGGCTCAAAAGGCTGCCAAACAGCTTGAGTAAGCTGTCAATGGCTGTTCTCTCTTGCCAAAAGATCCCAGGGAGATGAGCGAGAGAGAGTTTGTAGTCCCTTATTAGGGGCACACATTTGTATATGGGATTAATTCCCATTGCCAATTGGCGATGCTCCACAACGTGCAAATGAGGGCGAAGGCTACCACCTCCAAGACCCCCCTGTGGACAAACCTGGGGGTGCACCACGACCAAACCCAAGGCCGGGACAACCACAAAGACCAGCCGCCACTAAACACACCACGGGTAGCAGTGTTCTGCCAAAGTCCAAGGGGAGCTGGAGCTGCCACGTGTGAGTAGTCAGGAGCAGCCCGACATTGTTGTCCAAACAAACGGTCAAGTCACACTTAAGAATTCCTTGGAGATGGTGACATCTCCACATGTCAGAAATAGTGGCTACCACGCCACATGTCATGTGCGTGACAATTGAGTCCACAGTCCACAGTCTGCACTTGCTCTGATACCACTGCTAGATGTAGAGAGCTCACAGTTGGCGAAAGGGATCCACGGACAAATATCAAATGAATAGTGTTATAGTAGCAATAGGACCGATTACAACTTTTATAGCCTCATGGGCTCTTCCGTCAATATCATCAATGATGTCATCTAAGTATCTTCTAGATCCTAGATCAACTCCTAGAATATCTCCATCACACCAACCAAAAGGAGCCAAGCTCTATCAACTCTGACCAATACACCTTAAAACATGTACCTATCAAAGGTTTGTGTACCCAACATTGACGAGTGTGTATATGGGGGATGGTAGCCGGGCAGACAAAGGGTAACCACCTTTTCCATTGAGATAATCTCTCCAGCCTACTTGTAGATGAAGATGATGGAGGTTAACATTTCCTGATGCCACTCTAAAGAGAGGGCCTTGCTTTTGTGTGAGCCCGCCTAGTGTGAGGCTAGGTTAGGTTGAGAGAGGGCCTGTGTTGTGGGTGTGACCGCTTCCTGTGAGGGTGGAGTAGTGTAGGCAGAGATCTGTCCATGTGGAGGAGGCTCGGGATCACTATGGTGGTGTGCCTTGTGCTGGTCAGCCTTGGATGCCAGCGTGGCTTCTTTGTGAGGAGGAGACCAGCCCCTATGAGCCCTTTATAGGCTGAGGTGGGCATCGACACCGTAAATAGGTTATTATCGGTTTCTTACGAGGACCTTTGTCTAAATGGATGTGTGGCTTTGTATGTGTGAGAGCATATGTTTATACTATGGTCTACACCCATTGTTGGGCATTGATGACATTAGTGGGGATGTCATAGTAGCTAGTCCTGCTATGTGAGATGGAGTTTATGGTTTTCAACCTTATGACTAACTATCATGAGATTGAAAGTGCATTGTGTTGTACTTTTAGAGGATGAGTTTGGGCATGTTCTTGGATTCATCTAGATATCTGTGTTTTGAGTACATTGTTCGGGGTTCTTGAACGTGATGGAGTCACCAGAGGATCTTGGGTGTGATGTGTTATGTAGCTTAGCATTCTTCACTTGGAATTCCATGCACACTACAAGTCTCTTTGCAGATCGAGGTGGCATTATGTTTCAAGGATCCGGGCTGTCAGATGCTCTCTCTGAGGTGAATCTAGTATTCCGGGTGCTGGAGGGTCCATGGTTGCATCTGCATCAACTTTCTTCTTCGGACTTTGTGCTCACTATGAGCTGC
Source organism: Dipteris shenzhenensis (assembly GCF_047967505.1). Classification (NCBI taxonomy): domain Eukaryota; kingdom Viridiplantae; phylum Streptophyta; class Polypodiopsida; order Gleicheniales; family Dipteridaceae; genus Dipteris; species Dipteris shenzhenensis. The sequence continues at coordinate 116,294 of NC_141626.1, forward strand.
AAAGCGGGTGTGAGAATTTAGGGCATCTCATGAGTGAGGCCTTGTATGTGTGTGTGCCCGCCCTGGAAAGGAGTACTATTTTCTTTGTATTTGGGGCCTGTGTCAGGCTGTATCTGGGGCTGTATTTGGTGCTGTTCACCCAGGGCTTGGGGCCAGCTAGCCAGGCCACCAAGTTGACCTTAACCCTAGTCAGGCCAGTCGGCTTACTTGGGTCGGGTCAACGGACCTGATCTGGGTCGCTGACTGTCCCTGGGTTGGCCACATGGCAGCTCCTGTGTTGGCTACTTGGCAGCCTATTTATAGGGCCCTTCCTCCCAATTGGGGGTGTTTCATCCTACTCTCTCTCTCTCTCTCTCTCTCTCTCTCTCTCTCTCTCTCTCTCTCTATTTGTGCACAGTTTTCCATGCTGTAACAAGAGCTTCTTGCCTCGATCGGACTTGTACTCTTTCGCTCTCTCTTTGCTGTCTCGTGTTTTACGGTTCCGCATGTGCAATGGTTGACACTTTAAAGCAACTGCCTTTGAATCAACCAGATCAATTGTCAAAAAAAGAAGACTGGAGTCATTGCTCCAAAGCGTTTTGTACAGCGTGTGAAGAAGCAAAATGAACTTTTTCGGAGCTACATGCACCAGGTATACTGCCCTCTCATCTCCATGCACTTGCATGGGTTGTTTCCTTCAGTTTGTGTCGGTTTTTCTTTTTTTTTTGCGTGTGGTGTCGGGGGGGGGGGGGGACTAGATAGCAGGATCACTTCAAAGATTATAGGGATTTCACTACATGGTGGTTCTCCAAAGAATCTGTTTAAATATGGCCAAGAAAATGACATGTGAATTCAATTGATGGAATGCCACAGGATGCTCATGAGTTCCTGAATTATCTGCTAAATGAGCTAGTGGATATACTAGAGAAGGAGGCAAAAGCAAGTGCTTCAGCTCTGGTAAATGCAGGGCATCAAGAGAAGGGGATGAATGGGACAGCTAATGGCTCTGGAAATGCAGGCCAACAACCTATTATGACCTGGGTGCACAAGCTGTTTCAGGTATATCATTACTGTTTTTCATTAGTCGTGAATCCAACGGCTGTCAGTAAGACTGATAAGATATATTCACTGCAGGGAACTTTGACTAATGAGACACGTTGCCTGTGCTGTGAAACAATAACTGCAAGAGATGAGACGTTTCTTGATCTTAGCTTGGATATCGAACAAAATAGCTCTGTCACAAGTTGTCTCCGGAACTTCAGTTCTACCGAAACTTTGAATGCCGAAGACAAGTTTTTCTGTGATAAGTGTTGCAGGTATGCCTCTATCCTTATCTTATGTAATTATTTCTCCCAGAAGTCAATCGAGTTCATCTGTTCATTAAGTACACAGATAACTTCTGTAAAATATTAGATGGTATATCAAACCATGTGCTATATGTAAGGGAGAGAAATGAGGTGAAATGAATGAGAAAATTATGATATGACACATTTTGGATAGGTTCAGTTTTAACTTCGCTTGTCTTTGGCTATTGAAGAATGAATATAACCTGAGAGCTGAAAAGACAGCTCTTTATACTTGAAATGCTGCTTTAGGGCTCACGACTTTTCAAAATTGTATGCAATGTATGTCATATCTTAAGCATGCTGTAAATAATGTATGCCTCATACCCTGCATTTTGCATTCACATTTAGCTTTCTGTGTCTTTGGGGGGTCATGAATAGTGCATACCTTGTGAAATACTTGCTGGCATATCTCATGGTTGCATAGAGAAGTTTTTAAGTCAATGATGTAGACTCATCAATTTTGACTAAAAAATATGAACTTACTACAGTTAAAAGTGCTGCTCTCCTGTGTTCCCCCTCCTCGTCTGAGCTTCTTTCCAGCCTACCCATGTCTTACTACCTCCTCTCCCTTATTTTCTTGGCACCCCAGCCTGTTTCTACCCCCTTACCTTCCAGCTCGTTCCAACCTGCTTGCCTTTTTCTGCCCCTATTAAGCTTCCATTTCCATCCCTACATTGCTAGTAGACTCGAGGATCTTGTTTTCAGTCAGGAAAGGGCATTCAGGTGTTGACCACTTAGTGTAACTGGAGGAGCTCACATGGTAGCATTCTCAACTCCCACCGTTGCTTGGAGTTTCCTTTCATTCATGGACAAACAACAGGTAGAGGGCCCCGGGTGTTTTGTGAGGGTGAGCCTTCTTCTTGGGCACTCTCGGTCCGCCGGTAGGTGATAGAGCCCTGCTCTCTTCAGGATGTACCACTTACTTCCCTCAGAGCTTCTCATGCTTCAGTGGACAGCTCTTGGGAGATTTTGGTTAGCATTTCCTCTTGGCACATTTGGAGAGCCAGATGTACAGAGGCATTGGATGGCACACAGATACACCCATCATAGGGGTTCACGGGTATTTGGATTGACATGGTTCACACGTTGATAGCCACTTGGGCTAGCATGCAGGGCCCTTCACGGGCAGCCTCTTCTAGGACTGTTTTTCTTTGAGTTTGGAGGGGTTCTCCCTTTTTCTTGGAGGGTTCTACTGGATTGAGATGGCACTATCAGCCACAATCCTTTCTTTTTGGCTCTTGAGCTTTTCATGCATTGCATGGTGTATCCCGTATGGGGCTTGCTCTAACGGTTTTCTTTAATACTTACTAGAAGTCTCTTTTTTCCAAAAAAAAACAACAGCAGGTAGAGCATGTGGTGTAGGAGCTTGAGGATTGGGTCGTGGTGCCGCATTGTTTGTCTATAACAATTGGACTAGAAGGGGACCATCGAGGAGGCCATCCTCTATGGGAGTCTAGAGGGGTCTCCCTTCTCTAACTTACCTTATGAATAAGTACTCGGTTCTTGCTTTAGCGGAGCCCAGTTGGCTCACACTGGGTTTACCTTTTACCTTTGTTACCATGAGTTTACGATTGACGACCTGGAAATAAAACATCATGTTCCCAACTTTGTGTCACTTTGCACTCCCCCATGGCTGCAAATGCTCCCTTATGTTCCTATTTTTGTGATCACCTTTTTGCGGGGGGAGACGAAAGGCCAAGGACCTGATAGGACATGGAGTAGCCAAGGGAGCGTGGCCAACACCAAAGTAGTTTCTTGAGGAGCTTAGTTCCCACTTTGCTCTGATCCGAGATGGATGATCTTATCTCCTTAAACCCCCTTTAGGGCCAAACCCTAAGTAGGCTCCTCTAGAGCCTCTCTAGGAAGTTTCAGCACAGTGGCCTCAGGATCCTGTCATTGCTCTCCCTCCCAAATGGATCCTTTTTTTGTTGAAAAGTTATCGATGAACAATGGATTTAATTTATCAAATCACTGATTTGGATTGAGGATTATTCAAAGGTCAAAAGAGTGGTAGTTAGACCTTAGGTCTTAGGTTAGTCCACTCATGCTATTATGTCATTGGTTGGTCGTTAGAGATTTTAAGGGGCCACATGATGTGGCATACCCCCACATATATTCAATCAAGGATGATAGCCAAAGTTATTAGAGGGCTTGCTGAAGTTATTCCGAGCATTGTGAATGGTCACAAGGGCATCCAAGCTTTTTCATCGAGTATTTTCTCTTAGCCTTGCCATTGAAGGTTGATCAATATGCATTGTAAGATCCCCCCCTTCGTTTGTGTAATCTCTCACCTCTATTATCCTCACACTGTTATGATAGCTAGGAGATCCTCACTCTAAGAGAAGAGCACGTGTTGCTAGGAAGTGATTCAGGGTTGAAGGAAAGCATCATGATCAATTCCTGAAGACTTTGAAGTTTGAATAGAGGTAAGGACTTAGGCCTTATTCTATTTGGTACTTGTTTAGTTGTGCTTTATTTGAAAATGCATTAATCATGTTTCATTATCATTTGGTTAACACATGTCATGCACATAGTCTGTGTGATATGCCAACAAGGCACAATAAGTCAAACCAGTGAGTGTCTCCCTTTCAGAAAATGCCAAGTTGGATGGAAGCAACCATGGCATCCAAAAATTTAAGCTTGAGAGTATTCTCAAAGCTAAAAAATTATGGGGTAGAATGGACGGGACGTAAAACTTTCAAGGGAGAATTTCGAAAGTGATGATAATGGAAGATACTGCTTAGTACATATGAGAATGCCAGTACTTCAAAGGCTCTAGTCATTAAGCATGCTTAGAATGCGAGAGGATCAAAATGTTAATGATCATTTAAATGAACTCCAGAACCTGCTAGACCTACTGTCAGTGCATGGTTAAAGATGTCTGATGAAAAAGATATCTTCGTCTCATTGGTATTTGAAACTTGTGGGGACAATTTTGTCACCATTCTCCCTTATGGAGTTAAGCCTCCCACACTAACTCAGCTTCATTGTATGAAGTGGAGAAGTATGTGAGAGTGTGTTGCCTCTCATGGTATGATTGGTGGACAAGGATGATGCATGTCTTAGTGTGATGCGTGAAGGTATTGATCAAATGCTTGAGAGTATAAAAGTGCCAATGAAGCCACAATGTATGAAGAAATAAGAGAACTTGGAGAAGTAAAATGGGATATACTTCATTCTCCTTTCCATGCAACAGCCTTTCTTGTAAATCAGAAATGACTCCACAACAATGCTAAATTGATGAGAGGTTGGAGGCAGACTTTGGATAGAGTGGGAAAGAGAGGATTCTTTTTTTTTTTTGCAAAAAGAGACTTCTATTAAATATTAAAGAAAAACCGTTAGAGCAAGCTCCATACGGGATACATCATGCAATGCACGAAAAGCTCAAGAGCCAAAAAGAAAGGATTGAGGCTGATAGTGCCATCTCAATCCGGTAGAAACCTCCGAGAAAAAGGGAGAACCCCTCCAAACTCGAAGAAATATAGTCCTTCTAGAAGAGGCTGCCCGTGAGGGGCCCTGCATGCTAGCCCATATGGCTATTAAAGTATGAACCGTGTCAGTCCAAATACCCGTGAACACCTGTGATGGGTGTATCTGGGTGCCATCCAAGGCCTCAGTACATCTGGCTCTCCAAATGTGCCAAGAGGAAATGCTAGCCAAAATCTCCTAAGAGGTGTCCACCGAAACATGAGAAGCTCTGAAGGGAGTAAGTGGCACATCCTGCAGAGAGCAGAGCTCTATAACCTGCCGGCGGACCGAGAGTGCCCAAGAAGAAGGCTCACCCTCATAAAACACCTGGGGCCCGGTAAGAGATAACCATGCGACCGAGCCCGAAGTCATGAAGAAAGGGGAAGTGTGAAAGATGCTGAGTATCGAGCAACCCCTTTCCAAACAGTCCTCGCCTGACTGCAGTCCCAAAGGCAATGTTGCACTGACTCCTGTGCAGAATGACATCGAGGACAAGTGGGATCAGCCCCAAACCTTGATCTCCACAGGTTCACTGCAATCCCTCTATGAATAGAAAGCCAAAAGAAAAGAGTGATCTTTCTATTTCTGAGGGATTTCCAGAGCCTCCTCCAGAAATTTCTACGCAAATCGGCGGTGATGAAGAAGCTTTCCCAATGGGGGGCTCTGGAGGGAATCCAACCCCTACTGTTCAGATGTTAATGTATCTGGGCCAAGTGGGTGCGTTGCTCCCTACTTCGTCAGACAGAGAGTATCTTTCTCCTATTATTTGGTGGGAGAACTATGGTGCAGATACCCCTCATTTCCAAAAGTTGGTGATCAGGCTCCTCTCAGAAGTATTGAGTTCCTCTGCAGCAGAGCAGAATTGGTCCACCTATAGTTCAGCCATTCAGTGAAATGCAATCGGCTTGCTCATAAAATGGCTGAGAATCTTGTGTATGTATACGCACTTGCATTGTGTATGTGTCCGCATTTAGGATTCTTGTTGGAATGGTCACCTCCCTATCTGTGAGCCCCCAAATGAGGAGTGCATTGGGGGGGTGAACCATAGGTGGAATGACCTGCCACATGGATAGCATCTTGGCTGCCATGTGGGCAGGAGACTCATGGTGGAGAGGGGGCTGCCACATGGGCAGCACCTCATAGGGAAAGGGCTAAAGGGGCTGCCATGTTGGCAGCACAACAGCCTGGCAGAGGCAAAAGCATGTGTGTATGGGCTGGAACAGGCCCCTAAAAGAGGCGCACAGGTGGCGGGACAGAGGCCGCATGTGGCGCAGCAAAAGGCGCCTGCAAAGAGCAGCGCATGGGGCTGGCAGAGACGCACAGGTGACAGCATGAGCAGGGCCAATAGGCGCCTGCATGGGAGACCTGGAGCAGCAGTACATGGGCCTGCAATAGGCGTAGACAGGGACAAAGCCAGCAGCCCAAAAGGGCCTGGCAAAGGCCCTTATATAGGGCTGGTTGGACCAGCTAACCAAGTCGGCCAGCAAGCAGACTGGTCCGCCAGGATGAGGCTGGCTGGTCGGTTTTATGACAGCCCCTTGGGGGCCTATGAAAGGAGGGCCTCCAGGTCCTCATTCACATCTTCTGGAGCAGCCTTTCATAAGCAGTTTGGAGCAGTGGAGCAGGTATCAGAGCCCAAGTAGGAGGTTCAGAGGTGTGGGAGCCTAAAGGCAGGGACCTTGCTGAAGGACGACATTCAGAAGCTCTTGGGAATCGAATTCCACGAATGGAGAACAGTGCCCTTGCGAGAAGGAGGGTGACTCAGGTTCAGTCAGGTGCATAAGGAGTTCTAGTCTACTAAAAGCTGAGTTTGATTGACTTTGCTGTGTGGTTTAGCAGTAGAGATGTCGACCTCTACAACCTCTTCAACCCCTTGCTCCTCCCCCAGATTTCTTTCTTTCACCATCCCTAACTTTGGAGAGTCTGGGAAAACTGGACAGGACAAACTACTCGATCTGGAAGGTGAAGATCCGGAGTCATTTAGTGGCTCGAAAGCTGTGGAAATTGACAACGGGAGTGGAGGCGAAGCTCGAGGACATGGTGGACAAACAGAGGAATATACTCATGGAAGTAGACGGAGAGGAGCTCGAAGCTTGGGAAGACAGAGATGCCCGTGCCTTGGCATTGATCATAGGAACTACGGCAGACTCTGTACTTCCTCACATCCAGATGGCCAAGACGTCAGTAGAGGTGTGGGTCACTATGAAGGATTTGTACGAGACAGATAACACATCCCGGATCTTGCTTCTTCAGCATCAGCTCTACAACCTTGATATGGATAAGGGAGATTCGATACATAGCCACTTGACGAAGGTCAAGGTGGTGAGGGATCAACTGGCATCAGTTGGTCAGAAGGTGGACTCATGCCATTTGGCCTTGATGGTATTGAGGAGGCTACCTCGGAGTTTCAAAAGCTTTGTTACGACTGTGATAGTAGGACAGAGGACCAAACCTTTGACTTTTGAGGAGTTGGGTACTGCTACAGGAGGAAACTAGGGAGAAGCTCTACAACAACGACAAAGACGACAAGGCGTTGCTGGCGAAGGATTACGCTGGCAAAGGAAAGGGCAAGCCTAACAGTGGTAAGTCCAAGAAAGACGACTCTGTTGACGAGGACACTTCCAAGAGAAAGCGAAAGAAGAAGTGCTTCTATTGTGACACGCCATGACATTTTGCGAAGGAATGTAGAAAGAAGAAGGTGGATCAGAAAAACAAAAGGAAGGAGTCCGACCCAGATTCAGAGGGTGATACAAAGGCCAAAGCAAATGTGGTAATCGAAGAGTTGTTTGTGGTAACATCTCCGTGTGTTACTGAGATTAGATATGTTGACCTAGAAACCACAATGATGATGTCTGACATTGAGATGTGGGTCGACGAGGAGTCAGATGCGTTTGTGAAGGTGAAGGAGAGCATGGAGTGCTTGGTATCTTCCAGGTGCGTGGCTGTTGACACTGACACGAGGGTGGATTCCATGGAGTGCCCTGGGGTCTCATGTTCAGATGGATGATGTACTTCAGAAGGGGACAGTACAGGATTACAGAGGTTGTTGGTGGGTGCCTCGATGAGGTGCATGGTTTGCTTTCAGAGCAAGCGTATAGGCAGTACAAGGATCTGGTATGTACTTGATGTTCTTCATTTGAGCCTTTATAGCATGCTGTGGAAAGACTCTGCTCTTCATTTGTCTTAGGTAATGCGAGATTGGAAGGAATTGGCCTTCTTCGAAGGCAGAAGGGGAAGTGTGGTTGCTTCTTCAAATCTCGGCCATAGATTGTTGGAAGGTGATGGACAAAGTGTACTGAAGCCAGAAGAGTATGTGCTTGAGAACTCAGTGAGAGTTCATGGTCCAGGTTATCTGGAAATATTCATTTGTTGCACACCTTGCCAAAGGAAGGACGGGTTGAAATAGACCCTCAGAGCATGGTGCCTGGAAGACTCCAGGTTGTTCACTCATTATGAGGGGGACAACTGTAGGCCATCTCATGGGTAATCCATAGATGCCACTTATACCTTGGTATGTGCCTTGTAGGCCTAGTTATAGTGAGTTTAGGACTATTGGTACAGTTAGTTTATGTACCATCTAGGTCAGTTAGGACACTTAGTCCAGTTAGGGCAGTTAGCCCTAGTGTTTTGTTATGTTGGCTCTCCCTTGAGCCTCCACACTTGTACTTGCAGCATTTTTGATCATAGCAGCTCGTTTTTTAGCTTCTTACACTCATTTATGAGCTTCCATTGCTTCCTACACTCAACAGTGGTATCAGAGCAGGTTAGGTATCCACCCTCTAACCATTTCCAGTCACCTGGAGCCCTTCTGGAGCCATTGGGAGCTGTTTGGCAGTGTGTTTGTTGCTGGTTTGCTGGTCTTCTACACATTTGTGAGCATCTGTGGCTTCTCCAAGCATTTCTGTCACGGGAAGCTTGCATTTTGGAGTGCCTGCTACAAAGGAAGACCTATTTCGGAGCATTTTGGAGCATTTCGGAGCTGCATCTGCCTTATGAATCCGTACAGCAGTACGGCATTGATTCCTACTTCCGCCTCATAAGTGTGCCTGTACGGCCATCCGTACACCCTGTACAGGGCTGTACGGACGATTTTTACCTGCATTTATTGCTGTCCTGCAGCTGTACGGACCTGTCAGTGGCTCATTAACTGCTGTACGGACCTATCAGGGTTGCATTTAATTCAGTACGGCTACCGTACATGCCCATAATTGCTGTACGGAACTGCTGTGTCAGTATTTACTGCTGTATGGGTCTTCCTCGGGGTTCGTGACAGCCATTTCGAAGTTTTCTTGCATTGTGGAGCTGTTTGGTGAAGCGTGCCAGCGTTTGGGAGCTGCCTTGATCTGCGTGCCGGCTGTTGAAGCCCTTCGGAGCAGTTTTCTTGCTGCCTCGAGCTACGTGCCGGCTGTTGAAGCCATTTGGAGCGTGTTGAAGTGATCTGGAGTCCACTCCTTGAGCTCATTCATCCTCATTTGGTATCCCTTTGCCTTGGGCTGCGAGTTCTCCTCCATTGGATCTCTTTCTCTCCATTTCTAAGTGCTCTCCTCACTTTCTTTTGCTGTAATTCTCATTTCCAGCCCTTATTTGCTCGCATTCAGAGCCTTTCACTGCTGTCCTTTCAGGCTACATCATTGGGTAAACTGTTGTTGCATTGACTCTTTCCAATTTTTGCTTCATTTGCATTTTGGAAAGGCCTCGTGTTGCCTTGGAAGGCCTAGTGTTGCCTTTGGAGATTTTCTTGCAACAGGTACACATTGGGACAGTAGAGTCTCTTGCATGGAGATTTTCTTGCAACAGGTACACATTGGGACAGTAGAGTCTCTTGCAGGGATAAGCTTTGAAGCTTGGGCAGATTTTTGTTAGTTAATTTTGAGAGATTGCCTTTCTCTCATTTGCTTTGTGTTATGCTCTAGCCGAGATAGCATGACCTCGGAAAGATCGGTGGGCATTTTCTCTTAGATGACCAACTTTTGTAATAGTTAATGTGCGTAAATGAAACGGTCAAGAGAAGTAACTGCCAAGGTCCTAGGTGAGGGTGAAATGGCATTGACTAGGTGGTTCTGAGTGCTAAGGCCTAGGTGCACCTAAATGTGCAATAATGCCAAGGGGCAAGTGGTTTTAAATGTGCCCCAAGAGAGGGGTAAATGGTGCACCAAGTGGAAAGGCTAAAATGATGACATTTGGCAAGGGGAACCATCTAGGGAGATGAGGGTCTCGTGGATGTGCATAAGGAAGGAAAAAAAGGACGTATGAAACGATATTATGCGATCTAGGAGAGTAGGCTGGGTGGAAATAATAGATGCCATCGCCCGTGATCTGAATGGGTTTTAGGGAATAGAGTTTCTATCAGTTGGTATCAGAGCGGAAGGTAAGGGTAGGGGCTCGTTAGGCTGTGACGAACAGCAGGCGGAGAGAATATCAGCGGCTGCTCGTCGACGGGCTCCACGAAGACCATCGTAGCCTTCAAAGACTGTGGAAGACGATTGCAGATTGGGAGCAGAGGTAACGCGGGCTGTCCGTGACGGGGTGGTTGAAGATTGCGAGCAAGCATCGACGGGCGTCTCAGAGTAGCGAGCGATGACCTGGCCACTACAGCAGTCGTGACGTGGACGTTCGTCTGCGAAGGCGTAGGATTGACGCACATTTGCTGCAAGAACGTGGTCCGTCAACGAGTTTACGGGACCTCCTTTAGTCAGCGGATTATCTACCTCGTGGAATATCGACGGACGACTGCGTGCAGACAATAGGAGGTGGAACGGAACGAAGGCCTGGGGGTCATAGTTGACGTAACGAAGGCGAAGGGTCGGGATGTAGATGTCGATGCTGACCGGGTGATCTACTAGTTAACTCTGAGCGCTGTTGACGTGACGGACTTACACACAGGGAAAATCGGGAAGCGAAAGTCACTGCCTTTGAGTTTGTCTAAGAGTGAAGCGCGCGCCCACTTAATATGCGAGGAATTTCCAGGGAGCATTTTTTTCCCTCTATACAAATTTTGGGCGGTTGTTGATTTGTTTTCTACAACAGAGACTGTCGCCTAATTTCGTGCATTTATTTAAAAAAAAAAAAGGGAGATCTGAAAAAAAAAAACCATTTTCTCTTTTTAAACTATGGAGGCAGAAGGACAGAATTCTAGGGTGAATCCTAGTGAGTCTAGAGCACAGTCTACACAACAGATGTCACATCACACAGCACCTACTTTGATCGGTAGGATTTCGATATTAGAAGATGCTTTACAGCAGATTATGAACTAGCAGCTTCAAGTGAATGCTGGTCAGAATGAGATCAGGGAGATGGTGCAAGCCTTGTCGGCTAGACCGTCTAGAATTGATATGGGCAAAGCTCCAGCAGAGCCAGAGCCCAGTATACATTCATTAGAGCGTGCAAGGGTCAAAGTGCCTAATATCGCTAATTATAGACCGGAGAAGTACGCTGGTCGGATGACCGAGCGCAGCTCTGATGTGATCGAGGTTTGGTTACACAAGTGGGAAGAAGCCTTCGCCATTTGTGAAATTAGATCTGATCTAAAGAAAATCCGTGAGGCCACACACCTATTTATTGAGGCAGCGGATAGATGGTGGATAAAGCAACAGAAGGATCAAGTTGCTCCTACCACCTGGGAAGGGTTTAAAGCTGAATTCAAGAAACACTTTCTACCACCTGATGAAGACTCCCGGGCTTGGGATGCTTACAGAAATCTTCGTCAGAGGAGTCTGTCGGTGGCAGAGTACACTGACAAATTCCGGGAATGTGTCATGAAAATAACAGACCCTCTCCCTATGTCGGTTCAGTTAAAAGACTATATCTATGGACTGAACGACAAGATCAAAATGGAAGTTCGGGCTAAATATGTGACTACATTAGATGAATCTATTGCAGTAGCCCTGAACTATGAGGATGCCAGAGGTAGATTTGGTGGATTTGTGCAGGCAGGGACTCAGTATGAGTACCCGAAAAAAGGGGGATTTCAGAGGAAATGGACTTCAAAGACAAGTGTCTCGCAGCCAAGTGGCCAAACCAAGCAGGTGAAGCCGGTTGAGGGACCAGCAAAAACAAGTACCACCGTTGGGGTGAAAAGAAAAATAACTCCAATGGCAGCCCGGGCTTGGTCAAAGTCCTCGTTGACCCCTGAACAAAAAGAGAAAGCTAGAAAAGAAGGATTGTGCTTCGGCTGCCTTCAGCGACATCAGTGGAAGGATTGTCCACTGGATAAAGACCGTCGCACGGCTAATATGATAATATCTGAATGCGATGTGGAAATGCAGGAGAGTCCCAATGCGGAACATATGCAGATGCAACTGGTGGGACCTTCTCAGAGGTTAGTACCTTGTTTGTTATGTGTGTCTGTTGCTAAGCTAGTGACGAGTGCACCTGATAACATCCTATCTAAGCCCACAGCAACGGGGTATACAGCCTTTAATGATACGGAGTTAATTAAAATGAAAGGGCAAGTGGCCAATCATGATGTCATTGTGTTGTTTGACTCGGCGTCAACTCACAATGTGATTAACTCCAAGCTCGTGAAGAGGCTGAAATTAAAGACAAGTCCATCTGACTATGCGTATACAGTCAGGATGGCGGACGGAAGTTTAACTGAAGTATGGAACCAAAGGGTTACCCAGTTGGAGCTTCGGATTCAGGACTATGCGGAGAAGCTTGATTTTGAAATGACCAAGCTTGCTCATGCAGATATAGCCCTGGGTATGGCGTGGCTTTCTAGGAAGAATCCAGCCATTGATTGGAAAAAGCACGTATATCAATTCAAGATGAATGATGTGCTTTATGTCTTGCGAGGTGAAAAAGATATACCTCAGGGACCGTTGGTTTCCGTGATGGAAATCAGAAAAGCTCAAGTAGAGTTTTTATTCCTTTGCACAGCATCGGTAGAGCCGGTTGATGATTCTTCGGTTAGCACTGATGTTACGCAAAGTGATGAGATGGCCAAGCTGGCTAATCTTATAACAGAGGAGTTCTCTGAATGTTTTAGGGATGAACTACCTTATGGGTTACCTCCAGAGCGGAATGTTCAACATAAGATTGAACTGATCCCGGGGGCAGAACCTGTAAATAGACCTCCCTATAGAATGAGCTTTACTGAAGAGGCGGAGGTGCGTAGACAACTGGAAGAATACCGCAAGTTGGGGCAGATTCAACCAAGTTTCTCACCTTTTGCTTCGCCAGTGATATTAAAGAAGAAAAAGGATGATACGTTTCGCCTCTGTATAGATTACAGAGCATTGAATAATATCACTGTTAAGCACAGGTATCCGATGGCTCGGATTGATGATTTGCTAGATGCATTACATGGAGCTGTGGTTTTCAGCAAGATAGATCTTAAGTGTGGCTACCATCAGATCCGGATTAGAGCCGAGGATGTGCATAAAACCGCTTTCAGAAGCAGGTTTGGTCATTATGAGTTTTTGGTAATGCCCTTTGGACTTACCAATGCTCCAGCGACCTTCGTCATGCTTATGAACGATTTACTACGTCTGTATATCGAAAAGTTCGTAGTACATTTTATTGACGATATCCTGATATTCAGTAAAAGTCTTACTGAGCATCGTGAACACTTAAGAGTAGTGTTCAGTACTTTGAGGAAAGCCAGTCTTTATGTAAATAAAAAGAAAACTATACTGTGTATGGTTAGACTTGAGTATTTAGGATTCATAATTACTCCACAGGGGGTAGAAATGGATCCGAAGAAAGTGGCTGCGATACTAACTTGGCCAATCCCTCAGAGTCTGACCGTGTTGCGATCATTCTTGGGATTTGTCCAGTTTTATAGAAGGCATATCAAAGGATATTCCGGAATAGTATCGCCATTGACTGATCTGACCTCAGATAAAGTACCTTTTATTTGGGGACAGAATCAACAAGAAAGTTTTAACACCATAAAACAAGCTGTGGTCACAGGACCGGTGTTAAAAATAGTTGATCCCCAGAAACCGTTGTTCCTAGAAACCGATGCAAGTGGCATTGCGGTAGGAGCAGTTCTCCTTCAAGAGGGAAGGCCAGTAGCCTTTGAAAGCAAGAAGCTTTCTCCCTCTCAAAGGAATTGGCCAACTCATGAATTGGAGTTGTATGCTGTTATCCATGCTTTGAAAACATGGAGGCATTACTTGTATGGTTCAGAGTTTTATGTGGATGTGGATCATGATACTCTGAAACATTTTTGTAAACAGCCTGACTTGAGGGGCCGCCAAGCTAGGTGGGCAGAGCTCATGCAGGAGTTTAATCTAACGATTCGGTACCGAAGAGGAAAAGATAACAAGGTTGCTGATGCGTTGTCTCGCATTATGCACAACCTGAGTTTCACGGTATTAGAGAGTGCTCTAATGACCGAGATAAGAGAAACTCAAAAAGTGGACGAGTTTGTCCAGAGCTTATGGCCTAAAGCTCATGTGTTAAAACCCGGGGAAAGTGAAAAGGATGACGTGGCATCCAGAAAAGGCCAAACTTATGCAAGATATACCATAAGGGATGGGATGCTAGTTAGAAATGGCAAGGTTGTAGTACCTAGTCAGAATGATCTCAGGCAAAGAGTCATTCGACAATGCCATGATAGCCCGTGTGCGGGACATCCAGAAGTCGAGAAGACATGATCTCGTGAAGCGAGATTTCTGTTGGCCAAAGATGAAAAAGCATATTCATGAATATGTGACACGGTGTTTCTCGTGTCATGTAAGTAAGGCTGAGTGGGTGAAGCCACCCGGACTTTTACAGCCCTTGGAAATACCACTAAGTAAGTGGGAGAGCATTTCCATGGACTTTATTGTAGGGCTGCCTACGACACAGGGAGGGTATGATTCTATCCTTGTGGTGGTTGATCGTCTAACCAAGATGGCTCACTTCATTCCGACTAGAGAGTCTGTTAGTGCCCCGCAAGTGGCGGATTTGTTCATTAGACATATATTTCGTCTGCATGGATTGCCTAGATCCATAGTGTCAGACAGAGATGTCAGATTTACCGGTCATTTTTGGACAGCGGTATTTGAGACACTAAGGACTGAGTTGGGAATGAGTAGTGGGGATCATCCTGAGACGGATGGTCAGACGGAGAGAGTCAACCAGACTTTAGAGGATATGCTGAGGGCATATGTGTCATTGAGGCAACATACGTGGGACAAGTGGTTGCCATTATTGGAGTTGCCTACAATGATAGAAAACATTCATCTACCGGGTTCAGTCCGTTTGAGCTGAACTATGGTTATAGACCAGTCAATCCAACTATAGTTGGAGTACCTCAGAAGGTGCCTAGTGCCGCGAACTTTGTAGTTCAGATGCGGGAGATGCTAGCACTTGCGAGAGCTAATATTCGCCAGGCTATGGATTTTTTTTTTCCCCCCGAAAAAACAGTGCTGATTATATTACTTCGAAAAAACAAGATACATAAAAGTCAGTTTTGCAGCTGACGGGGCTGCGTTCACAAATCGGACGCAGCCCTAAGTGGAAACAAAAAGCTCTCTCTCACGGAGGGATCAGGCGGGTGTGGATAAACAGCCAGAGAGGCGGTGAGTAGCTCCACTGAAGGCCCTGAGAAGTATGCTCGAAGAAGAGGCCCTGCGTATCCCAATCTCGGAGGAAGCGTCTCCGCTTCTCCCGGCCAGCCCGGGAATCCCCCTGGATCTGGTCCCACTGGCCTCTGAGCGTGTGGATAATCTCGCTCCAGATGTCGGTCATGACCTGGGCAGTCGAAAGAGAGGTACCACCGAGGATCTGCGCGCAGCGCGAAGTCCAAATGTGCCATCCGACGATGCTGCTAATAATCTCCCAGACTGGCGGCCTCACCTGAGATCGTGTGTCCGCCTCTGCCAAGTGCTGCGGGATGCCCTCAAGCGGCCCCCAAGTCCCCTGTGTGATAAGGAACATAGGGTCCTGCGGGCCTGCCTCGAACAACTGATGATAGCCAGGTGTGGTGCTGCACCAGCAGAACGCGTCCCAGGTGATCAAACCTAACTCCGAAGCTGTGCGAGTAAGGATCCCGGAGGCCCACCTCCACACGTCCTGGGTGCGAGTGCAGCTCCACAGGCAGTGCTTTGGTGACTCCTCGTCCTCATGACAAATCTGATAGAGTCCATCCTGACCAATCTGCCGCAACCAGCTCCCCACTGGAAGATCCTTGTGGGCGAGTAGCCAAAGGAAGTAGGAAATCTTCCGCGGCCGCTAGCTCTCCCACAAGGCCTTCCAGAAGGCCTGCAAAAATAGCCTGGAAATACCCTGAGAATACCAACTGGGCCGCTGGGTGGGCGGTCGGCTCTGCATCCTCCCGAGAACTCTCCTGCCCAGTTTCGTGCTGTAAGCGAAGAAAGGGGTCGGCCCCTGGCCTGCCACAACCTTTGGCCATCTCCACTCACCTGGGTCCCAATCAAGCTCTGACAGGGCCCGCCCCTCCCAAAGCCAAAGGCGCCAAAGCTGCAGCTGATCCTGCTCTATACTAGGATCGATCCGCCAAACCTTCCCCACGAGGCCTACGACACGAACCCTCTGCCACGAGAGAAGGGGGTCGATGAGTACACCCTCTCTCCTGAGTCGGCCATCCCCCAAAACCGCGAAGAAGGATACAGAGGTGTCGTCCAGCCTGCTTGCAACCACCAGTGGGATGCCACGAGGGGTGAACTGTCCAAGCCAACGGGCATCACCAGGCATGAGGATCTGAATCTCGGGTGGAACCAACCAACCGGCAGGAATCGCGCCATCTATCTCTGTGCGTCTCATCTGAGCTCCACGGACACCTCCGGCTGCGGCTGCTAGAGCAACGGTCTCCAAGTGTCTGTAAGTGTCGCTCCAAACTCGAAGGGACCGGGCAGGCCCCCGCATCCAGCCGTCCCACGAGATATGTGACCTCTCCCCCAACTAAAGGCCCAAGGCATCTCTGACCTGATCGTTCCAGATGAGCGGCTGGCGGTCGATCTCCTCCTGACTGCTAGGAGGCGATTGGAGGAGACTGAGACGGAGTCGCCTCCAAACCGTGAGAAGGCTACGAATGAGCGTAGAGCGGGGGCGAGTAAGCGGTGCAGAGGTGAAGATCCACCGGAGGGATAGTAGCCACTCTCCGCCTCGGCGCGGGACGCAAGAACTGATCCCCTGCTGAAGTAACATCTTCCACGTTTGCCCCCCCGGGGTCAAACCGCGGATAACTAACTTGCCCAGCAGGGCCTGACTCTGAAGCTCCGGATCAATGACCCCCAAGCCACCCTCAGCCTGCGGAAGAATGACTGTCTGCCAGGCTACCCTGGCTCTGGTATCTCTGAGACCATCCCCCCCAGACCACAGGAAATTCCGGACCATCCTCCTGAGCTGTGCCACGCAGGATCGCGAGAAGCACCAACAAGAGGCCACATACCAGGCCGTGGCCAGGAGAACCTGGTTGACTACAAGAGCACGGCTGGCATGATATCCAGGCCGACTTGAAAGCTGAGATATCTAGTAGTCTGCCCCCGCGGGATCCATCTGAAACCCAAAAACCTCCCCCACTGTGAGCATGCCCCAGGGTTTGTGAGAAAACCAACTGATTTGTTCAAGTTGATTTTCGCACCGGTTGCCGAACAGAAGACCTCTAAGGCCAGTCTCACCCTCTCCAGCATCATCTCATCATCCTGAACATACAGCGCTGTGTCATCTGCATCCTCCGAGTCCAGGAGCTCCGTGTCCTCCCTGATGGGAAGGCGAACACCCCGGGTCCCTGTCGACCTCACCCGAAGATAGTATGTCATCGCCTCGGCGAAGAAGAGAAACATGTAAGGAGCGAGGGGGCAACCCTGACGCACTGATCTCTCCAATCGAAAACGCTCTCCCATCCTGCCGCCGATGATGACCCTGCTGGAAGCTAAACTGTATAACGCTGAGATACCCTGAATCCATCCCAGTGGAAATCCAAGTCTCTCCAAAGTACCCTCCAGGAAGGACCAGTCCACTCGATCGTAGGCCTTCTCAAAGTCGAGAAGTAGGATGGCTAAGTGCGACCGGCTGTGCTGAGCCCACTCTGTCGCCTCTGAGAAGGTGAAGACATTACCCAGGATACTGCGAAGGATACTGCGATCCTGGACAAAGCCTGTCTGAGTGTCATGAATGAGGTCAGGAAGTAGAGGCCGATCTCTGGCGCTGATCATCTTGGCAAGGATTTTATAGGCAGTGGTGAGGAGAGTGATTGGGTGCCACTGACGGATCTCCTGTCGATCTCCCCCCTTTGGGATGAGGTAGATCAAACCCGAAGAGAGGCTCTCTGGCATATGACCGCTGCTGAAAATCCTCTGGAGGGCTGCTAGGAGGGGTGATGGATCTGATCCCAGAAAGAGGTGAAGAAAGCTCTAGAAAGCCCATCCTCACCAAGGCATTTCTGCCCATCGATGGCCATCAAGGCCTCCTGCATCTCGACAGTGGTGAATGGTGCCATCAGCGTCGCCTGCATGCTGGGCTGAACAAGGGTCGGAATGTGCCTCCACACCTCCTCGCGGGAACGTCTAATGCGGGGTGCAAGCTGCTCCTACTGGAAAAGAGTCCTGTAGAAGTCGGTAGCCAACCCCAAGACCTCTTCCTGGTCCGTAATGATGTGCCCCTCCGCTGTCCTAAGACTCCGGAGCTGGTTACCTGCTGCCCTCTGGCCATGCGTCCTGAAGAACTCTTTGCTCATCCGGTCGTCCTTCCGAGCCCAGTAGGAGAGAGAGGCATGATAAGAAAACTCTGAGCGATGCTGGAGAGTCTCCTCAAGAAGGGCTCTGGCTCGAAGGGCCTGGATCCGAAGCTCCTCCGAACCCGGAGCTGCCTGCTGGAGCCGCTGAATGGAGGCGAGGTCCCTACGAAGAGCTCTCTCTCTGCCCCACCACTCTTGGCGAACCTGAAGGGCTGCGAGGTGGCAAATCTGGCTGGACTCCTGTAGAGCTTGCGCCACCGACTCTACCAGATCCACGCACCCGCCCCAATCTCTGTCCCAAAGGCTACCGATACTACTGCGCACCTCCTCCCTAGAGAAGATGGAATCAGGAATCCTGCACGAACGGGGAGGAAGGGACTGAGCTGCCGAGTCTAGTGATAAGAGCACTGGTGCGTGGTCGGAGAGCGTCGTCCTTGGCACTACACCCACCTGACCACCTCTGCTGATGGCCCAATCACTGATATAAAATCTGTCCAATCTCCCAGAAGTCTGCCCCCTTCCCTGCGGAAGCCCCATGAGAAGTCCAAGCTCCCGTGCCATCGGCGGGACGGGTCTCTCCAGCTGTCCCTACCTCCTGTTGCGAAGAGAAAGGAGTCCCAAGCGGACTGCTCTGCCTGAGCTATACCTGTAAACTCTGCTCCTCTGCCCTGCTGGTCCTCCAAAGTCTCCAGATTGTTGAAGTCACCTCCAACAATCCACGAATCCATGTCTGGGAGAATCTCTGTGAGTGTCCTCCAGAAGGTGGCTCTGCGTCGGAGGTCTGTGGGTGCATAGATGTTGAGGATTCCTATTTTGGAGCCCTCCAACTCTAGGCCAACCCAAAGTGCACGGCCTGGGATCAACGTACCATGGCCAAAAACTACCTGGGCAACCGACTCGCAAACGGAAGTGCAAACACCGCCACTCCTCCCCTGTGCACCGACGATTGAGGGCTCCCAATAAGTGTGCGAGCGTCCAGGGAGGATCTTCTCGCAGCTACGGGTATGAGCCACTGAAAGCTTATGCTCCTAGAGCAGGAGGATATCCAAGCGACCAATCACTGCTGGTTGAAGTTCCTGTCTCAAGATGAGCTTCCTAGGACCACGGGTGCCAGAAGAATGAAACCCGTTCACGTTCCAAGAGACAAGGTGTAAGACCAAGATGACCAGAGCTCAGTGTAGCAATGTTATGCGTGCTTCTTTGTTTTATAGTTTGTGAGTGAATGTTCCAGAAATTTCTTGGAACTTTTACTAGTTTATCAATCACCCGAAAGAGACCTTGGATAATGGCTGTTTTCTTTTTGCTTCTCTTTCGTCTTTCTGTTGCGGAAGGGCCTTGCTTTGGCACTTTCAACCTGACATGTGGTGATAGAAACGGTGTATCTGCCGACTATTGTGCATGCATGTTCATGCACCTGAAAAGTGTTCATACCATTGAAGAGTGCTGCTGTCAGTTTGTGCACATCCTAGACTTTCTTAATGCTTAATTTGGTTGTCCATCCTTGACTTTCTTCTGCAGTTTGCAGGAGGCACAAAAGAGAATGAAGATTAAGGTTGCTCCTCACATACTTGCACTTCATCTTAAGAGATTCAAATACATTGAACAGCTTGCCAGATACAAGAAACTTTCTTATCGTGTTGTATTTCCATTGGAGTTGAAGCTTTGTAACACAACAGATGATGCTCCTGGCTCAGAGGCAGAATATTCACTATTTGCAGTCGTGGTTCATGTTGGTACAGGTCCTAACCATGGTCATTATGTTAGCTTGGTGAAAAGCCACAATCATTGGCTCTTCTTTGATGATGAGAATGTTGAAATTATTGATGAGTCTGTAGTGCAAACTTTCTTTGGTTCTACCCAGGAGTACTCCAACAACTCTGAGCATGGGTATATCTTGTTTTATGAGAGGCTTGATCAAATGGTATAACATCATTAACTTTTTTTGGTCATCAGTGTACATAGATATCCTGTATATTTTCAGTTCAATAAAGTTTTACACTTTTAACATGCATACGAGAACATGGCATGGAAATGAAGGCAATATGATTGAGAAAATTGTACACCAAATGCACTGTGGTGAAGCAACCTGCTCAGTTGCTGCTTCTTGTACATTATCTGTGTCATTAGCTATGATGCAATTGTTGCAAACAAAAATATTTAAAAAGCAGTTCTATTAGAACGATGTCTATTCAAGACTTTTAGGATCTATCTTGCCTTTCATAGGATGTTGCGTTAGTGCAAAAGTAAGTTTTACATTTTTAAAATTTGAATTTATTCTTTATTCCCCGAGTATCGGTCCCTTTTTGGCTACCATGCTTGTAAGGAGCTGCCGTCTTGGCTATTTCATAATGATTCATCAATTAGATCATAAGTGCTTGAGAATGATTTTCATTGTTCTCTCCCCCGTGTGTGCGCGTCCCCCCCTTTTCTCTTTTTATCTGCTGAGTTCCCATGCAGCTTATGTGTAGGATCTCCCCTCCAATGTAGGCTTCTTTGGTCCTCGTTCTATGCATTTCTCTCTCTGTGGACTTTTCTCCCTCTTGTTTTTGCTTTATGTCCCTTCTATGCGCGCCCCCCCCCCCCGCCTCCTTCTCTCTCTCTCTCTCTGTCTCTCTCTCTCTCTCTGCTGTTTGCCTCAGCATCTACTTGTCACGACCTCCGAGGGTCCCGTACTGCTATCGCTTGTCTACCAGTCCACTTTGTTGCTTGTGTTGCTTTTGTACCAGGCCCCCCCCAGTGGTGGTGGTTGCACCTTCCAAAGTCCAAAGAAATACTAGGGCACAGTAAGAAACTACCAAAACATGTAAGAATTTCAAGGTACTTCAGGTATATTGGGCATTTTATGAAAAAAAATGGGGCTTTCAATTGATTTCCTTTTGCACAATGCCTACTTGGGGATGTGTAGAGGATACATGGGAGAAGCAAGCTCTAGAAAGTAATGTGACAAACATATTTAGCACCCAAGGCTAGCTCGGATGTCATCACCACAATAAAAGCTGCTTGGTCTTGATTAAGAAAATAGAGAATCTGGAAGCACAAATGTGACCCTACGAGCTGAAAAATTACAGATAGATAATGTATTATCTCAAGTGAAAGTAAAGAGGAAAGATGCAAGAAGAATGGAGGAAAGAGAAGGCCAAAATAGAGGAATGGGAGAAGGAAATATAGCATGGGAAGCAGAACGGATTTGCCTCGAATAAAATGCAAGCCGTGTTTGTTGAAACACGACAAATCAAGGACACCAAGGGTATACCAGAGGGGGATGCAAGATCATTGATGAGTTGAAATCTAAGAGTGAAGATCAAGAAAGAAATGGCAGATTTGCAAGTAACCAACAAAAGGGAAAGCGAAGATTCTTGCATGGAAAGAAATGGTTAAAAAGGGCACAATAGCAACCAAAAAGGAGTTCATATATGAAACTTTGAAGGAAGAAAAGAGGCAAAGTAGCAAGGCATTGAATATGTTGGTTAGGGATCTACTCCCATGGCAAATGCTAAAGTCGTTTTTGTCAAGATGGGGTCCAACCCGACTTGTGAAGCAGCGTGTAGAGTGGGTAAGGAAAATGCACCTACGACGCCCATAGTAGTGAAACTACAGACAACCACAGATAGTTCCTTCCTCATGAGTGCATGAGGGTAACATTGAAGGGCACCAAGATTTTCTTTGATGATGATCTCACACTCGTACAACAAGAGCATAGAAGGCACTGAATAGTGCGGGTAATGGCAACAAATAAGAAGGGAAATGGGCAGTCTATAGAGATGGCAAAGTGATCATTGAGAGAGGCCAGAGAGATGAAAGGGAAGAAGGGAAATTAGGTAGCACATGATGGTGTTTGACTCGCAGAATGGGAGCACAAAACATTAGGAAAAAAGGGAGCTCATTTTGGGGCCCTGTAAGAAATTCACTATTTTCTCTTTTCTCTCTCTACAAAAGCAAGAAAATATGGATACTTGCATGAGAAATGTCAGTGTGAAAAGGGATAAATATATTCTTTTACATGCTTTACATTCAATGTTCATATAAGAGCAACACTTTTCTGTGCAGGATTTGGTGATTCTGACACCGCAGACGCGTCCGGAACGGCCCAAAACCCCAAAAACGGCACTGGAAACGCTGGAATCGGACATCCGGAGGCCCGGAAACGGCCAAAAAAGGCCGAAACGTGGGATTTGCAGCAAAATGCGATCTGGCCCCTTTTGAAATTTCAAAAGTGCCATATCGCATTTTGCTGCAAATCACGTTTTTCGACCTTTTTTGTTTCCGGGCCTCCGGATGTCCGATTCCAGCGTTTCCAGTGCCGTTCTTGGGGTTTTGGGCCGTTCGGGACGCGTCTGCGGTGTCAGAATCATCAAATTCTGCACAGAAAATAAAATTTTTAAAGATTCAAATCAGATCACCTCATTAATGTGACATGCTTCTACGAACATATAGTACTATTTCTTTTTCTTATTTTCATCTTCTTTTGTTGAATTTTCAACGTTACATTGGCCCACTCCTAATTGGTTGAGAGCCTATTTTCTCTCTCTTCTAAAAGGCCCCAAAATGAGCTCCCTTTTTTCCTAATGTAGGTTGAAGATGGTGTGTGGAATTGTAATGACACTCTAATCTAGCCCAGGGGGTTTCTTAGAGACCTATATTGACAAAGACACAATTTTCTACATCCCACAGTGACAGGAGGATACACTTGAGAGTCAACATATAGGAGAGAGATGAGGAAAGACAGCGGGATATAGGGCTCGAGAGGAGTAGCAGTTCTCTTTAGATCACATCTGAGACCACTTATATTGGTGATGCATGACATGTGGATACGAGTCCAGCTATCATTTGAGACCACTTATACTGGTGATATGGAGACATGAGCATGCATGACATGTGGATACGAGTCCAGCAATTGTGCGCTTTGCTAATCTTCATTGCGGTGTGCTATTTCCCCCTAGATCCATCATTCTATATGTATGAGGTCACTACAGATGGACACATCCCATATGAGATGATCTATGATAACATCACAAAGCTCTCTAGGTTGGGAGACGTCCTCATCCTTGGAGACTTCAATAAGCTCATAGAAGATAAACAAGTAGGCTTTGTGATGTTATCATAGAATCCTAGGTGACTAATATATTCATAGCTCTAAACAATCATTAAAAAAAAGAGAGTGATGCAATCAGCAAAGGAGTTAACTTGCATTGATTTTTTTGAGAACTAGATGTTCTAGGCTCACAATACATTCAATTTCCAAAATATGAAGAATCAAAACATATGCTACACTTTGGCAAGGCAGTGGAAATTGGATGAGCTACAACTTTGTGAAGGCTTCAAGTTTCTTGCTTGTGTTTTTGTTAGTATTAGTATCCAATTTATTGATCATCATGTTCTCACTAGAGTCGAGGGTATCAATGGTAGAACATCTAACTTTGATATTGGTCCTCATATTCTCACTAGATTGGAGGGTAAAGATGGCAAGACATCTAACTGTGATGTGTTGGTTACATGATGTTCTAACTGCAGTGGAGGATATAGATAGAACATCTAATTGTGAAGGAGAAATAGTTCAACCATATAATTTGAGAGGCATTGGTAATAACTGATTCACTTCAATGTACTTGTCTGCCAGATTGCCATCTCCGAGATATTATAAAGCATCAAATAATTCTCAAGACCATTTAGCATTTGACTTTCAGGATAAATATTTGAAAGAAATGGGCTCAATGGGTAATGGTCTCACAACTAGAAATTCAAGACAAACGAAAGTATGCGAGTGTCAAGGCAACGAATCATGGAACAAATTCTAGAACCTAAGAGACATGGACTTTTGTCTGAGGAGAATATGGAAAGGATCCTTATGCAAATTTGTTGTAAGAAAGTTTGCATTAGAAAGTTTATAGAAGGTGATTGTGAGGCCATATGGTTAGGTATTTAGAGTAAGACGGCGGTCTAATAGACATAACCATCTTCTTCAAGATTTTTCTTGCTTCCTTTGATAAGGTCATCAGAGCTGCAAACCTAGATTAAACCCATCGTTAATGGGATATACATTTGCAATCAAGGATATCAATGGTTGACGAGAATATCACATGGTACATACTAGAGCATATGGGTAGAGGTGAAAGACAACATGGTTCATAAAATTGAAGGAAATGCCTACAAGTTCAAATAGCATGGAAGCACTAGAAATACAATTTTGACATCAAAGCAAATCCTTGAAGATCATGCATTCCTCTAGCCTCATCTTTACCAAACATTGCTAGATGGAAGTCTACAATTCTAGCATCATCTTTCTTTGGGAATGACAAAGACGGTGGTGCTAGAAATTTTTAATAAAGCTTTACAACATAGAAAAGAAAACATAATTTTAAGGTCAACCTTGTATAAAAATTGGCATGATGGAAAATTTTGCAATGTCAAGAAGACATCAAAGAAAGGGATGTCAAAATGCAAGACATGTGATGGATGGAAATTCCATTGAACATATTAAATGCAAGAAACTTATAGAAAGATATAGAAAATGGAAAGGAATCCATTTACATCATGTTCAAGATGCTAGAAGGTTGTATGCTTATTGGAGGGATCAATAATTCCATGTGCATACCATTGATGGCATGGATCAAAACGCACCAACTTTATCGAGGTATAAATGCACCCAACCGCCATTAAGGGTTAAAAGTGACAAGAATAGATACATATTCGGTTTGTGCTCTATGCTAGTTGGTTTTCTTATTGTTGTCCATACACATGAAGACATAGCCCAAATATTTAGTGTTGCCTCTAGAGAGCTGAAGTCAAGAGACATTTTGACTATGGAGGATATTTTAGGCCAAATTGGGGAAAAAATTGGAGGCTCTTAAAAGGAAGAATTAGAACTGGCTATCTTAAGGCGGATGGTAGATTAGAGAGCATCCATAGAGCCACTTACAAAACAAAGAGATGATGCACTAGAAGAGCACACAAATCCACACTACTTCTAGTTTAGCATGTATGACAATACCTTAGTTATGCAATGGAAGAACTACTCAGTGGATGGAGATCATTTATAGAGTAAGCCATATGCTTAATTAGAATGAATAACTCCATTGGAGGAATCTACATTTGTTCTTGCAAAAAACAAAGGACTGAAATGAAAGCTCGCAAGCATTTATTCAGATGTTGAAAGTATGATGCAAAATTATCCTGAGTAGCTAAGTAAAAGTTTCTAGATCATATAGTCAAAAGAGGCACTTGTTGAACATCTAAAGGGACAAGAAAAATTAATGAGCAATGAACGCTCTGAATCTATTTGGCCAAACGGAAGAGTTATGAGGATGTGGGTTAGATGGGAATACGATGACAAATGTGGAAGTAGCTGAGAAATGTATTTTACCTCAAAGATATTGTGGTAGGAAGATGACAAGGCTTTGTACCATTTAACAAAACTCAAGAAGGTATTTTTGTTTTAGTTTGGGCATCTAATCTAGAGTTCGAGTTGGATGACCAAGGTGGCCCAATTTGTGTCATAAAGGTTCTTCAAATAGAAAGGAATGAGAGAGATATCCTTTTTTTGTGCCTTAATACTTGTCTATATATTTGAGCTTTCTCTTGCTCCTCTATTGGAATTTCCATTCTCGAAGCTCTATTTGCAACCTTGCAATTCTCCCCTTGCTTTTAGTGAAAAATTTCTGGGTTGTTGATAGTAGCAGCATATTTATTATGTATTTTCTCATTTCCTAACACATTGAAAGCATGTGCCCTTGTACCATTGTCTTCTCTATCTACTTTTCATAAATATGGGAATTTTTGTAGTCCATTCTTAGCCTAGGATGTGCATTATTTTTTTATTTTTCCATAGCATTGCTTGTCCTCATTATGCTTATGGACATAGCTTGATGGTCTACTCATCCTCAATCTTGATGTAATCAACCACATGCTTTGCATGTGAGCTTGTTATCACATATAATCAACTACACTTGACCCTTGAGCTATCTTGCATGTGTACCCTCCCGTGTTTTGAAAAGTTGTTGTGGCATTGCATAATTGTAGTCCAATGCATCCGTTGTTATGATGCCTTGCATTGATCCTGTTGATGCATTGAAATCCCTTTCTAGAATGATTGTACTCTCTTTAGAGAACCTGGTTATATCCTCCCCTAAGTGCATGAGGGGGTCTTCTCGAGGTAGGTTGCTGTTGTTGTTGAGAGACCTGGTTATATCCTCCCCTAAGTGCATGAGGGGGTCTTCTCGAGGTAGGTTGCTGTTGTTGTTGAGAGACCACAGTCAACATCATGTGATTACATGTGCATAGCACTAACACATATAGAGCACTATAAAGGAAAGGGTTAGATGTGCATAGCACTAACACATATAGAGCACTATAAAGGAAAGGGTTAGATGCCCTAGCCCTAACCCTAAATGGGTTTGTATATATTCTACATTTTCAACTAAATCTAGTGTACAGTTAGTCATGTACAGTTAGTCATTTGTGGTGTGCTCTCTAGTTGTGCTCTCTCTCCTCATCTCCACTCTTCTCCTCTCCCCTCTTCATATTTTGTCATTGTATCAGAGCTCCCTTGCCTTCCGCTAAGGCATTGTGATCCCGTACGAGAGTGTGAGAGATTGAGCGATTGAGAGTTCTTGAGCGATCTTGTGTTCACTCTTTCACTTCCGTTGAGTGATAGAATTTCCGTCCATGTGAGATAGAGAGTTATGTTCATCTCCATCGAGAGTTCTTTGAGAGATTATGTGTGTGAGAGAGAGTTCATGAGGGAGCAAAACTTTCATTGAGAGCTTCTTGTGAGAGAGAGGTATTCTTATTCAGAGAAATCTCTCTGTTCTTGTTCTTTGAGAGAGAAAAGATCTCAGCTCTTGTGAGCAACAACTCTCACAAGAGCTTGGGTGAGAGAGAACAAGTAGGCCTCTCAGCCTGCGGCAAATCACTCAACTGCATACGGCATTGTATCCAAGACACACAGTGCAAAATCTTATCTCCAACAAGCATAGCGGCTCTTCTACAACGACTGGCATCTCTTCACTGACTAACACTTAGCATAGCGGCTCTACCTCAGCTTTACAATAAGGACTTATGAGCCGCCTCCAATGTGCAGTGCTTGGCTCCCCATCGGCTACAACTACCATAGCAGAGCAGTGAACCATTCAGCTCCAAGGACCTTTTGCCAGGGGGGGCAACTGCCATAGCCTATTGGCAGCTTATTTAGAGAAATCTCTCCGTTCTTGTTCTTTGAGAGAGAAAAGATCTCAGCTCTTGTGAGCAACAACTCTTACAAGAGCTTGGGTGAGAGAGAACAAGTAGGTCTCTCAGCCCGGCAAATCACTCAACTGCATACGGCATTGTATCCAAGACACACGGTGCAAAATCTTATCTCCAACAAGCATAGCGGCTCTTCTACAGCGACTGGCATCTCTTCACTGACTAACACTTAGCATAGCGGCTCTACCTCAGCTTTACAACAAGGACTTATGAGCCGCCTCTAATGTGCAGCCCTTGGCTCCCCATCGGCTACAACTACCATAGCAGAGCAGTGACCCATTCAGCTCCAAGGACCTTCTGCCAGGGGGGGGGCAACTGCCATAGCCTATTGGCCCTCCCGCAAAACAACTCCACGCCTGCTTCACGGCTCCAACACACGCTACTTGCCTAGCCTCCAGTCACGACAAGCAACAGATAGTTGGGACGGTCGACTAGTAGCCATCACCTCTCTACAGCAACAGCAACTCATTGCATACGGCTTGTCTTCCAGTCCGACACTAGCAACGAAGTATCTACGGGCTCCAGCTGCGGGTTGCACACGACGACCTAGTGCCAACGCTGCAAACTCAACGTCTCCAAGCAGAGCCATCATCTTCTCAGAAAACAACACAGAGGAGCAACTCCTCCAAGCCTTCACCTAAGCTCCAAGTGACTCCTCCAGCACGTAACGTAACCGCATCTCCTCGACGGAACGCCTTGGCGGGTTTTCTCCACGGTGACAGTCTTTTAGATTTTGTTGGAATCTATAAAGATATTGGTTAACCTTATCACCCTTCACATAGTGCCACATGGCATATTGCCAAAACTGCCACATCAATAGCCCATCCAAAGGTGCCACATCAACAACATCCCGCACAGTCCCACGTCCGCACAGTCCCATGTCAGCACCTTATCTCCCGTGTGCCACATCTATCAACTACCACGTCATCAACCAACTCATCCTGCCATGTCACCAAGATGACATCATCATCCATGTCAACAAGTCCATGTCATTTGCCATGTCATCAGGGTTGACCAATCAACTGCCATGTCACCCTGTCCAGTCAATAGTGCCACATCTCACTACCACGTGGCACTATCTCCTACCGGGCACTCTGACCCCTCTACGAGCATACTTGGCACCCTGCATGTGCACCTGCCTACCACATTAGCACACTACTCCACTAGCACACCTCCTCACAGGCACAATCATTGCATGTGACCCCCTAAGTGCCACATCATCATTGAGCACATTGCACTCCTTTTGCCCCTCCACCTAGATCAAGTCGTGTCTCTTGATCTAAGAAGAATTTGAGGGCGCTCCAAAAAGGAAAATCGCTCAATTTTTTATGCTCTAAGCACTTGTCACATCAGCATGTAGGAGTTGCAAGTACAACTCGCATGTGCAAGATGTCATGCTAGGATAGCTCAACACAGTCAAGACATCCAAAGAAGCATGGGATATGTTCGCAGCTCTCTATGAGTCCAAGAATACTTCAAGGATTCTCACACTGAGAAACCAAATCAACCAGATTTTCTTCAACAGCAGTGAAACAGGTCATGCTTACGTACTCAGGATCAAAGATTACAACAATCAACTCGCGACAGAGTAGCAGGAGAGACCATGAATCCAACAGAAATGGTTCAAGTCATCTTGAATGGACTAGGAGAGGAATATGAGAATCTAGTCCAAAGTATTGCCATTCAATGGCGGCAAATTCCCACACTGGAAGAGCTTCAGTCAATTTTATTGAACTCTAAGTACAAAAGAATAGGTGAACCCTATATGTGGGTCTCAAACCAAACTCAGCTAACTAAGGTGGCATACTAACTGAGCCAGTAACTAGAGTACATAAAGATAGCCGTCATCCACCTATTATTCATGGGTGGTGTACCAACTGCATCTGCAGCTAACAAGTCGGTGACATAAATACACAACGGTCACCCTGGCATATCACGAGTGGAGCTTGATATCTCATCATGGAATCCATCTTTGCTATTGGAGCATGCAAATCCTTTTGCAACTACTCTAGCTTTGTATCTTTTGATGCTTCCATATGGATTGTACTTTACTTTGTATACCCATTTGTTTGCTATGGCCTTCTTTCCTAGTGGAAGGTCCCATTATTCCTCAGTGTTGTTCTTGTACAAAGAATCCATTTCTTTATTCATCGTAGTTTGCCATTCTGGCTTGTCAACTACATCTTCAAAGTACACTGGCTCTTCTATAGCCATGATGGTAGTCATAAGAGCATAGTTGGTGGTTTCAACCTGAATTTCTTTGCCTTTCTGAGCATATGTCAATCTGGCTGGAGGTCTTCTTTCCCTAGTAGACATTCTGAGTTACTGTGGTTCTTCTCGGGGTGTGTCTGGCAATTCTTTTCTTCTTCATCAACCTTTTCTGTAGATGACTGTGAAATTGGTGCCTCTATCTCCTATGTGTTTGAGTTTTTCCATTCTGATTCCTCATCAAAGATTACATCTCTGGAGATAATGACCTTTCGGTTGATGGGATCTTACAACTTGTATGCTTTGCTTTCTTCATTGTAGCCAACCATGATGCATTTACATGACTTCGCATCCAATTTCCTACAATGGTCGTCATGTATGTGGGCATATGCTATGCAACCAAATATGCGAAGATGCCCAATGCATGGCTTGTGTGCAATGAATGCTTCATAAGGTGTCATACCCTGAATTGGTTGAAGAGGAAAACTATTTTCAGCCTCCACCTTTGTGTATATTCCCCCATTGTGTATGTGAGAAAGTTGCAAGTGAGACTCCTTCCTTCTCTCCCACTCTCTTCACATGGTATCAGAGCTCGGTTTGTGGTAAGGAGCTCAAGAAAGCAAACCAAGTTCGGGTGTCCTAGTAAGAGAATCAGTGTTGCTTTCCTTTTTTTTCGAGTTTGGGAGCAAATCTCTGCAGGTAGCACAGCCGAAAAGTGCAAGAGTGCACTATCTCAGATTGGGACGCCCTTCGTGGTGTGGCGAAAGGGCAGTATATGCTACGGGTAAGGGCATAGCCCTTGGTGAAATTATTTTTTTGATTCAAGGCCATTTCGGGGGCCGTTTTGGTGGCGGAAGTTTTCTGCAGGCACTCAGGAAAGTGCCCTGTTTTTGCTATGCGACCACTGTTCTGCAGATCGGTGAAAAGTTATTGCAGAAATTACATCGTATGCCTGTGTGCACAGATATTAGGAGTGACAGAATCATTCTTATTGCCTGTTGATGCATAATCATCACTAGGAAGTGACTATGTGGTCAAATACCACTTTCGTCAGTTTTGCATATTTGCCCCCTTGAGGCAGAATTTGTGTTTTTTTGTAGTGATAGAATATTTTGCAATGTTCTATAATGGCGTCTGATGCTCTTTCACAGATTGTCACTGAAAAGCTTGACAAGAACAACTTCCAAGCATGGAAGCTTAGAATGACGAATTTCCTTAAGGGAAAAGGCTATTGGGAGTTATTACTGGAGCTGAACAACAACCAGTTATTCCTAATGTTCCCAATCAACAGGAGTTGCAGGCATTTAAAGGCTGGCATGAGAGAGCTAGAAAAGTTATGTACTGCTTGTCTATCAGTATTTCAAATTCTATGATTGTGCATATTCAGGATGCAAGCATGCCAAAGGAGGCGTGGGATACTTTGACAAAAATGTATAGCACAAATACGCAAGCCAGGCAGGAGTTGCATAATGTGCAGAGAGAAAATATGAGCATCAATGACTACCACACGAAGGTGAAGAAGATTGCAAATGCACTTGCTTCTATTGGGTCGCCAGTGGAAGATGATGATTTAGTTTCTGTGACCTTGAATGGACTAGGAAAGGATTGTGCATGATTCCGGACATCCATTGCCGTCCGTGAGAATTTTCCTGATTTTGAGGAGTTGATTGCTCTCCTAATTTTTGAAGAGGTGGTGCATCTTCTTCAGGAGGAACTTCAAAAGAAGATATCTTCTACTCAAATGCTGGAAGAGCTAGAGACAGAGGTAGAGCAGGCCGATTTGAAGGCCGTGGTAGAAATCAGAATATGCAGCAAATTAGTCCTATGGAGGAGGACATGGTAACTTTAGAGGTAGGGGGAGCCAAAGAGGTCGTGGTGGATGGTAGAGAGGCCAAAATGCAAACAACAATGTTAAATGCTACTACTATGGTAAAATGGGTCATATGGTTAAAGACTGCTATAAAAAGCAGAATGACATCATGACTGGAAAATTGCAGCAAGGCAATTATGCATCCTCTAGTAGATAGGGTGATGACAGGAATGAGCATCTGTTTATGGTGCAGCACATGACCAATTCTATGACAAGTGCTGAAGAAAGCAATGATGTGTGGTATGTTGACTTAGGTGCATCAAACCACATGACAGGTCATGCAGAATGGATGCACGATGCAAGGAAAATGGAAAGACTAGGATTTGTGGAGATTGGTGATGATACTGCACATCCTATTGTGCAGATTGGTAAAATTCCTTTGTCTATGCAGGATGAAAAAAAGAAATACCTGTCTGATGTATTTCATGTCTCGAATATCACCGTTGGTCAAATGGTTGAGCAGGGTTTGCAGGTCAGATTTAATCCTCATGGATGCTTTGTTGAGGATATGAAAAATAAAGGTCGCTTGATAGCAAAAGGGAAGAAGAAGGGCAGCATGTTTACGTTGGATGCAGACATGCCTGAATTGAGTGCAACAATGCTTGCACATGGGATGGGTGTAGTTGCAAATATTGATATCTAGCATAAACACATTGGTCATGTTAATGTACAACGACTTCAATTAATGCAGGCCTAAAATATTGTTGCAGGATTGCCTAAGTTTAAGGTTGCATAAATGCGTAAGGTATGTGAAGCCTGTCAATTTGGGAAATAGGCAAGGAAACCATTTCCTAGACATGTTCAAGAGAGTAAGAGGCCATTGGAATTAATCCACTCTGATGTGTGGACTACTAAAGCTGCATCTATTGGAGGCTATCATTATTTTGTCACTTTTATTGATGACTACAGCAGAAAAGTTTGGGTGTATTTTATGAAAAAGAAAAGTGAAGTGTTTGGGCATTGCAAAGTTTTTAAAGCTATGGTTGAAAAAGAACAAGCCTGCAAATAAAATGCCTAAGGTCAGATGGAGGGGGAGAGTACCTCTCAAATGAGTTTGCAAGTTTCCTGCAGGAGCATCGCATAAAGCATCAATATTCATGTAGTCATACCTCACAGCAAAATGGACTTGCAAAAAGAAAAAACAGGCATATTGGAGAGGTATCTCGCGCCATGCTCAACGAAAAAAACCTGCCACATTATTATTGGACTGAAGCACTTGCTACAAAAGTCTACATAATGAATAGGACTCCCACTACAGCAATACATGGCATGATGCCAGAGGAGAGGTATACTGGTAGGAAACCAGATATTTCTCATTAAAAAGTTTTTGGTTGCATTGCCTATGTTCATGTGCCAGATGAGTTGAGATCCAAGTTGGAGCCAAAAGCTGAGAAGTGCATCTTTATTGGTTATTCTCTGCAGCAGAAAGGGTATAGATGCTATAACCCTTCTACTCGTAAGTTTACAGTGAGCAGAGATGTTTTTGATGAGATGAGCAACTAGTATAAACCAGTAAATGTGATTGATGATGTAGATGCAGAAAATTTTAATGCTACATAGAATTCACAGTAGCAATCACAAAATATTAGTGGACCTGTAGTGTCCTCTAGCAGTGATTCACATACTTTGCCATGACCCTCCGTCGGCAATTTCTCTTGCCAAAAACTTAGCATCAAGGGGTTGCCTTTTGAGCACACCCCCTTCTGGCTATACTTCATTGTGGTTCATGAGAAGGTTGCCATCTTTAGGAATGAGCCATGGCAGCTTGAGGCTGCTGGCTTGTAGAGATGTCCATGAAGTAGGCCTTCCCTCAAGATGATGATTCTGGGTCTCATGGTCTCATGATCTCTGGCATAGTCACTGTCACAGTATCCATGCAACCTTGGATAACTTCCTTTGTATTCTATCCCAAACTGTCTTGTACCTCTGATGTATCTCGAGACTCTTTTGGCTGCATTCCAGTGAGACTGTTTTGGATTTGCCATAAACTGCACAAGTGAACTTACTGCATAACATATATGTGGCCATGTGATAGTTAGATGTATAAGAGATTTGATGAGCTAGTTGCCTATAGCACCTGTCATTGACTGTAGACCTTTTTGAATCTTTTGTAGGTTTCAAACTCTATTCCATGGGAGTGGCTACAATCTTGCAATCTGCCATATGAAACTTCTTCACGAGACTATCAACATATTTGAGCTGACTCATAAAGGTGATGTATAAATCTCTCCAAAACTCAATTCCAAGGCAATAATGCATAAGTCCAAGATCTTTCATGTTGAACTCTATAGATAAGTCCTGTTTCAATTTCTTGATGAAGCTATCCTTGCTTCTAGTCACAATCAGATCATCTACGTATAAAAGTGCAATAGTGATGTCTTCACCTTGAAACTTGAAGTAGAGACTATGATCTGCATTGGATTTCATGTATCCTAGATCAGCAAAATACTTGTCGATTCTGTTGTATCAACTTCTTGCTTTAAGCCGTAGAGACTTTTCTTGAGATGGCAAACCTGATTCTCCTTTCCTGGTTCAACATAACCTACTAGTTGTTGCATGTAGACTTCCTCCCTAGGTAACCATTGAGAAATGCATTCTTGACATCAAGCTGATACACATTCCATCTTATGAGTGTTGCTAGTGATATCAAGAACCGTATGGAATGTGAAGAGAGTGGGAGAGAAGGAAGGAGTCTCACTTGCAGCTTTCTCACATACATAATGGGGGAATATACAAAAAGGTGGAGGCTGAAAACACTTTTCCTCTTCTTAGTTGTGAAAGCCAAAAGAACTCTAAGTACAAAAGAATAGGTGAACTCTATATGTGGGTCTCAAACCAAACTCAGCTAGCTAAGGTGGCATACTAACTGAGCCACTAACTAGAGTACATAAAGATAGCTATCATCCAGCTATTATTCATGGGTGGTGTACTAACCACATCTGTAGCTAACAAGTTGGTGACATAAATGCACAATGATCACCCTGGCATATCATGAGTGGAGCTTGATATCTCAACACTCCCCCTCGATCTCAATCCCAAGTCCTACACACCAAGCAGGTCTCTAAACTTGTGCAGCTTCTCTGCACCCAATGCCTTTGTGAATATGTTAGCTACCTGATCCTCTGTGTTGACATAAGCTAGATCAATAAAACCTACTAGAACCTTCTCCCGCACATAGTGATAATGCACCTCAATGTGCTTTGTTCTAGCATGATAGACTGGGCTATTTGCCAAGTGTATACTACAATGTTTGTCACAATAAATGACAATTGGCCCATCTGTAGATTGATGCATATCATAAAGTAGCTTATGTAACCAAGCTACCTCACATGCAGCCATTGCTGCACCCTTGTACTCAGCCTCTGTGCTCAACAAGGCAACTGTAGGCTGTTTCTTGCCGCTCCAAGTGCCTGCAGCACATATATCCACTTGTAGATCGTCTATCAGGAATACTACCAGCCCAATCAGCATCAGTGTACCCATGCAATTGTATCTGAACCCCATTCTCATAAAATAGTCCATACTGCAATGTGGACTTCACATACCTCAGTATGCGTCTAGCCACATCCAAATGCAGTTTCCTTGGAGCCTGCATAAACTGACATACCAACCCAACAGCATAGCTCAAATCTTGCCTAGTAATAGTCATATAAATCAAACTTCCTACTATGCATCTATACATAGTAGGGTTTCCAGAAGCTCACCTGCATCTATGCTCAACTTCACATTCTACTCTAAAGGAATTGAAATAGGCTTACAGCCTGTCATCCCATATTTGGACAAGATGTCCAATCCATACTGCCTCTGCAAGAGCCATATCCCACTTGTGGATCTAATCACCTCAATGCCCAAGAAGTAACATCTCTCTCCCAAATCCTTCATCTCAGACTTTTGCTTCAATAGCATTTTCACATGAAGGATATCTTCATCACTATCACCTGTGATGATCAAATCATCAACATAAACGACAAGCAGCATAATGCCTTTCTCTGTTTTTCTCACATAAAGTGAGAAATCTGCCTTGGAAATCTGAAAGCCAATAGTGACAAAATACTGTCCTATCTTGTCAAACCATGCTCTGGGTGCTTGCTTCAAGCCATACAAGGCTTTCTTCAATGTGTGCAAACAAACTCAGGATGAGAATAGCATGAACATAACCTGTTGGCTGCTCCATATAGACCTCTTCTTGCATATCACCATGCAAGAAAGCATTCTTTACATCCATCTAATGTAAAGACCATCCCTTTGATGCAGCCATAGCAATGATTGCTCTTACGGTTGCCATCCTTGCAACCAGATTGAAGGTTTCTTCATAATCAATGCCATATGTCTGTGCATACCCCTTGACAACTAATCTTGCCTTGTATCTGTTCACAGAACCATCTGCATTGTGCTTCACCTTATAAACCCACTTGTAGCTAATTGCATTCTTGTTTTAGGCAAAGGCACCAATTCCCATGTAGCATTTGCTTCCAAGGCATCCATTTCTTCATCCATGGCTTTCTCCCATTTTTCTTTTCCCATGGCTTGCTCAAAAGAAGTGGGTTCTGGTTCATGTATCACTTTGATCATATAGGCATAGTGAATGGCTGTAAATCCATCATATTTTAGCCTATCCATAGGATACCTAGCTCTGGTGGAGACTTGTGCAAAATAGGCTCACTACCAGGTGCTCTCAAAACATCCCTTGTCTTCCTTACTCCAGGTGTAACAATAGAAGGAATATCCAACTCATCATCAATGCTCTGTTGAGCCACTAGATTCACCATCCACATAAGAGTGACCCGCATTCACATCAACCATGGGCTGATCTACTTTCTCTTTTCCTTTTCGTGATACTTGCATACCACTATCTGCATTGCTTTGAGAAGATCCTCTTGATCTCAATCTGCCTATCTATAGGGCTTCTCTTGCTACCGCCATGCTCTTGTGTGGTGAAGCAGCCTAAGCTGTTTGGGATACGCCATCAAGCTATCGCACTTATTGAATTGTTGCTATCGACTTGCTATCTTGAAGGGAAGCGGTCTCGGCATACCAATTGTTGTGAGAGGAATGAAGTTTCCACTATGAATGAAGATGAAGAAAGTGCATGCAAGCAACATGAGGATGCTTGTTGTTCTACTACGCATAGTGGTTCCTGCCCACGTGGCGTGCCCACATTGACCAACAAAAATAAAAATTCAGCCAAATAAAATAAACGAGTAGCCTAACCTCTCTACGACAGGTTGGAGACCCACTCTGCTGGGTCTCAAGGTGGGATCTTTAATTTTAAAAGAGAAATTCTGAAGTTTGATGACCCCTTCCAACACTGGAACCGCTTGGCTTGGCTCACTTAGTGTAGGATTACCCCTTAGGGTATTGTTGTAATTTTGTCCACCAGCTTTCCTAAAACCCCCTCTCTGCTTTCATATATAAAATTTTGCAAGATTACGTGCGGAATGCATTGTATGCCAATGTAGTGCTAGATTGCAACACAATCAATCTTGGTTTATGGGATACATTAGTTTGAGTGTAAATAAATAAAATTCATGAATTTTTTTTCATACATGGAATTTTGCAAGATTACATGCGTTATGCATTGTATGCCAATGTAGTTCTAGATTACAAAACAATCAATTTTGGTTGATGGGATACATTAGTTTGAGTGTAAATAAATAAAATTGAATTAAACATGTTTATATGCATATTTCCTCTCTGCTTTCATACATGGTTCCAAGATTACGTGCGTAATGCATTGTATGCTAATGTAGTGCTAGATTGCAACACAATCAATCTTGGTTTATGGGATACATTAGTTTGAGTATAAATAAATAAAATTCATGAATTTGTTTGAATTAAACATGTTTGTATGCATATCCCCTCTATGCTTTCATACATGGAATTTTGCAAGATTACATGCACAATGCATTGTACACCAATGTACACCAATGTAGTGCTAGATTGCAACACAATCAATCTTGGTTTATGGGATACATTAGTTTTAGTATAAATAAATAGAATTCATGATTTTTTTTGAATTAAATGTGTTAGAGTATAAAGAAATAGAATTCATGAATTTGTTTAAGTATAAACGTATATGTGCATGCTTTAATAAACACAACAAAAGAAGATTGATTAAAAATAGCATACCTAACAAAATATACGCTCTATAAAAGAGTACTACAAAATCTTACAAATTCATATATCTAGATATAGAGTGTCTATATCATCTCCCCTAAGAAAACATACTACATCTATGTCCAACCCCACATACCACCACATGCGTGCGACATCATCGATGGACGCCACCAACACCTATGTAAGGCAAAAAGATCATTTAAAAATTATAATCATAAAATCAAGGAAAATTTAGAATTGTGTCTTAATAATACTCAACACATTAATTAGAATGCTTACACTGGTGCACAGGAGTGTGTATGTGGTACATAAATGCATATACAAAGTCTCCCTTTGCCCTCGATAAAATACATCTGTTCCTATCGGCTCCATGTACCCAATGAAGTGCACATAGATGGTCTAGGGACCATTATTCCCAGCAAGACGCTGAGAACTCATGGCAAGATATCCAAAATTGAGATGTTCCACCCCATCATACGTTGGACTGAGGAGATTCAATGCAAAACTTGAATCAAGAACTGTCCTAAAGGAAAATAATATCATGTTTCGCTTATATATCTAACCTAAGTAGCTTTCACCTATATGAAAATACAAAACAAAAAAAAATATAGGTTATCTACCCAACAAAGCTCTCCAACTCCAAGATGTCACCCAATAGTTGGGCATGCACCCTAGCTCTCCAACCATCGGGATCTGTATATTCCTAAAGGTAAATGACTATACTATTAAATAAGTCAACTTAGCAACTAACTACTACACAATTATGTACCTGCTACCCATGCAATTGTCGCGGTGCTGAATGTAAATGACGCTGCCATCCTATCATATCATATTACAATAACAATACATATCATATTACAGTAACAATATATGTGTCGACCTATATATAGAGAAGAAATTAAAAGGCTTCACCAAGCCACAAATTAAAAAGAACATTAGTTATAGTACATTTGATAATCCATAATTTGGAGAAAAAATAACAATGTGTGAACCCATAAAACTCACAAAAATCATACATTGTCAAAATTCCAGAGATGACATTGTTTGAATGGAATATGGAATGAGCTCATGAAAATTATACAAAAGTAGTCATCACCGAATTTTAATCCACACTTCAAAGGCTTACAATTGATTAACCTTTGATCACCTAAAAGAACACAATGATACAAAAAAGACTGTGAAAATTTGTCACCCAACAAAGTCTGAAGAGGCTTTCAAAGAGCACTGGCATACTGCTAGGTTCTTCTTCATGCCAATTGTAAAACCTCTTTGTATACAACATTTGTGATACAACTCATTTCAGCATCCTCATCACTAATCCACACTTCAAAGGCTTATAATTGATAGACCTTTGATCGCCTAAAAGAACACAATGACACAAAAAAGAATGTGAAAATTTGTCACCCAACAAAGCCTTACTGCTAGGTTCTTCTTGATGCCAATTGTAAAACCTCTTTGTATACAACATTTGTGGTACAACTCATTTCAGCATCTTCATCACTTACCCGATCCACACTCTCTGGAAGGAATACTTTGATTGCATTTGATGATCGGAAATGCGAGAAAGCCACATATAATTTCCCGTGACTAAACAATGGTGTCACCAAGTATAAGCCTAGGATAGACATTGTTTGGCCTTATGCCTTGTTTACTGTCATGCCAAATGCTAGCCAAATAGGAAATTGCCTTCTTCTCATATCGAATGGAAGTTTTAAGTTAATGGGAATGAAAGTTACTCTTGGAATGAACATCCTATCTCCAACATTGGTACCAATGATAATCTCAACTTCCAATACCTTTGTGTGGAACTCTTTGCATATCAGCCGAGTTCCATTGCATAATCCCTATCGAGGATTTAGATTGTGCAACAAAATGAGGGGAGCATTTTGTTTCAAAACTAGCCGATGAGGTGGGTATCCACCATCAAGATCGAGCATGTTAAGATACTCTACTGCATACACAAAAGAATCTCCACATGAGCTCTCTACAGAATCTGCACTTAGATACTCCTTTTCCTCACCGGGCATTGCCTTTAGTGCAGTAGCATTGACTACATCAACTTCAAGGTTTCGAGGTGCGAGAATAGTGTGGTCTCAAAAATACGGTGCATAATCCACAACCCTTGCAAGTCCTGTATACACCCACTCAATCAGACCTTCCATAGAGTTTGTTCTTAAAAGCATCTTTGATGGGATTGCAAGAGTGTCTTCTTTTATACACCTGCTAGTTCCATTTCCAATATCTAACACCCATTGTATGAATTCCTCCTAGACTATTGAATTATCACCTTCTTGAATAACCCGCATATTCTATACCAGCTTCAATACCTTGATGCATCTCCAAATCCTTTCCCTGAGTGGCACAATGTAGAGTTGACAATGTCTTCTCGTCTTGCCTTGGGAATAACTGGCAAGACCTGCCTAAAATCCCCCCCCTAACAACACCACCTTTCCACCAAACAGTTGGTCATTTGACATGATATCTTGCAGCATCCTATCCAGTGCCTCAAATGTGAATCGATGAGTCATAGGTGCCTCATCCCATATTATCAACTTTGCTATCTTCAGAACATATGCAAGATGAGTGTTATAACACCTTTATATTGCAACTACTGCTGGCATCCAAATCCAGTGGTATCTTGAAGCACGAGTGTGCTTTTGGTACTATTTTTGCAATCTCTCTCTCTCTCTCTCTCTCTCTCTCTCTCTCTCTCTGAGAATTGTTTCTATTTCTATTAAGAGAGATAAATTTTAAATAAAATTTTTTTGGTTCTATTTCTGCAATCTCTCTCTCTCTCTCTCTCTCTCTCTCTATGTGTGTGTGTGTGTGTCTCTCTAGCCTCCACTTCTCTAACATTATTAAACCTTGCCAATTATTATCTGTGCTAAGGTCTCTATTGCCAGTTATTATCTATGAACAATAGAGACCTTAACACAGATAATAACTGGCAAGGTTTAATAATGTTAGAGGAGTGGAGGCTGGAGAGAGAGAGAGAGAGAGAGAGAGAGAGAGAGAGAGAGACACACACACTTTTTTTTTTGGTGTGAAACACACACACACAATCAGAGAGGTCTGCATATAATAAAGAATATAAAAGGGAAAAATTGTGTATCTCTCCTAGCAAACCAATCTAAGGAGGAGAGTGACACCTTTTTGTAACATATATGCAAGTAGAATACAAATATTGGGAAGAGAGAGAGAGACTCTAACATACTTTAATTAAAAACTAATTCCATTTTTCATTTATCGTTTATGTATATATTAAAGCAAATGCAAGTGGCAAGGAGAAAACATCACTTACCTCGCCAAACAAAAGAAAGTCCTAGTTTGGAGTGCTATTGCTAATAGCTCAATGGAGTGCCTATAAAAATACAAAATAATATTTAAAAACAATGCCTTTATAAAGAATGTTTGTTTGTTCTTTCACAAAACACACACACACACACACACCTACAAAACTAGAGAGGTTTGCAAGCTCGATCTGGCTGCCCTAAATTTTGAGACCTCACACATATTGGGAAGAGAGAGAGAGAGAGAGAGAGAGAGAGAGAGAGAGAGAGAGAGAGAGAGAGAGAGAGAGAGAGAGAGAGGATACACACCCAGCCACACACACACACACACACACACTCACTCACACACACCATTGAGCTATTTAATATATAGATAAACCATAAATGAGAGAGAGAGAGAGAGATACACACCCAACCACACACACACACACACACACACACACACATACTCACGCATGCCATTGAGCTATTTAATATACAGATAAACAATAAATGAGAGAAAGGGACTCTAACACACACTCACACACACCATTGAGCTATTTAATATATAGATAAACGATAAATGAGAGAAAGAGACTCTAACACACTTTAAATAAAAATTGAAATAAAAACTAATTCCATTTTTCTATATATTAAATAGCTCAATGGTGTGTGTGAGTGTGTGTGTGTGTGGTTGGGTGTGTATCTCTCTCTCTCTCTCTCTCTCTCTCTCTCTCCCTCCCCTCAACATTTAATTTATTATATTTAAACATACTAACAGCCCTTCAGGGCCCTTGATTGCCCATGACTTCCGAGGCACTAATGGGGTTTCTCCAAGCAATCAATGAGGCCCACAATACACATCCACTCATCACTGCTAAAGGCAAGGATAAGAGAAATGGCTAAACATAATTTCACACACAAACACACACGCACATGCACACACACACGGACTTAACACATCTAGAAAAAATAAATATAGGCTACAATATTTATTAAACTTCTTTAAAGCACCACGTTGGCTCAATTTACTAATTTCTAAAGGATTTGTGAGATAAGTGTGCAAAGTGTATGTGTGTGTATCTCTCTCTCTCTCTCTCTCTCTCTCTCTCTCTCTCTCTCTCTTTGTCTCTCTCTCTCTCTGCTTCTCTGTCTCTCCGTCTCTGTCTCTCTCTCTCCCTCCCCTCGACATTTAATTTATTATCTTTAAACATACTAACAGCCCTTCAAGGCCTTGATTAACCATGACTTCAGAGGCACTAACGGGGTTTCTTTAAGCAATCAATAAGGTCCACAATACACATCCACTCATCACTACTAAAGGTCAAGGATAAGAGAAATGGCTAAACATCATTTCACACACACACACACACACACACACATGGACACACACACAAACTTAACACATCTTGAAAAAATAAATATAGGCTACAATGTTTATTAAACCTCTTTAAAGTGCCACATTGGCTCGATTGATGATCATTCAAGCTTGATTTAAAGTGCCACATTGGCTCAACTGATGATCATCCAAGCTCGATTTATTAATTTGTAAAGAATTTGTGAGATAAGTGTGCAAAGTGTGTGTGTGTGTGGGGGTGTGTGTGTAAATTCATCGACCGTTTTGAATTAAGCTATCATTTGCAAATGTAGTTTTGCAGCTCTGAAGTCTGAGTATTCACCGAAAGCATTTACAAAAACCTCTAAGTTGAGAATTTTTAAAGACTAGTTCATTCAAAATTTGGAAGTTTTAAGCAAAAATATATCTTAAATGCCTTGCGATTTGTAAGTTTTAAACCTTCTATTTTCAAATTTAAAACATTTTCACAAATTTCCATTCACCTTCTATTTATGAACATTAGTAAAGGCCACAACCTCCCTCCCCCCAGCGCCTCTTGTATGGATATTTAAGGAGAGTCACCCTAAGGACTCTAAGAAGACAAAGATCAAAACAAATCCAAGCATTCTCAAAAGTCTTCTCTATGCACTCTTTTCATGACATAATGAAATGATGTTTGGAAGAAAAATTTTCCCACCAATTAAGCCACTTAAGTAACCTCTCTACACAAATCTAGTCCCCTTCATCTTCCAGCACACCTCACACCCTAGATTATTCATCTCACCATGCTTCTTGTGAAGATTTGCATCCTTATAATTTTAAATATTGTTTTATAGCTTAACAAATCATGTGATGGATACAAATTCTTACCATATTAAATACCTTACATATTATTATACTCTCAAATCACGATGCACTTTTATAGTTTACGGACATCATACAATAGATTACTATGGATGGCTACTCTAAGCTATAAGGAAACTATATAAAACATTATAAGGTACACCACTCCATCTTTCATAGGTTTTAAATTTAATTAGAAGAGATGCAAAGGTATACCTTATTCCCGTTAGCCCCTAACCTATTGCCCTCCATTATAACACATTCTCAATGAAGGTTTGCCCATATAAAGTATAAGAAATGTGGATCATTATTGCCCATTTCATGCATTTTTTTTAAAGATATGGCAATATGTCAAACATACATGATAACTATTCTCCTTGCATTCTTAGGTAATGAATAGGCATTCCATCTTCACTATAATTTAGTATAGATGTCCAGATATTCCCACTTGTCACCATTAAAGCATACTTAGCATTGAAGAATATGGTAGAATGCAATCCAATTTAAATAAACATCCAATCACATCCAAATCATATCTTTATAAGTGGCTATGGTTATGTCTCATAAACCTTTTCTACAAAGGCCTCAATGTTGGTCTTGTAGGTTCAAAAGCACAATTTTATGGCTACACAAACTAATTAAGCATCTGGCTTATATATGTCTCTTTCACACACACATTGATCACCCTAGCCATTCCGTGGTGTATGCTACTTTTTAAAATGCATGCATGCATGCTTTTTATATAATTAAAGCCCTATGTTAAGTAACAAACGTTTGATGAGAGCCTTCAGTCTCCCTTAGCATCAAACTATCTAAAAATGCCATAAATGTTTTTATTTTAAAAACATTGACATCCCCCTCACCTCTCCTTGCATTTGCTCTCTTAGTCCCTACTCCACCTCTCGCTCCCCTCTCCTTGTGGTGCAGCTACTCCCTTAGCCCCGCACCTCTACTTACCATCACCTTCTCATGGGTTGCTCTCTCAACCCCCTTCAACTTTACTCCACCTCTCCCTCTACCCCTCTCATGGTGACTCCCTCAACCCCCTCAGATCTAATCACTAACCTTTCCTTGTGGCTGCGCCCTCCCCCAACAAAAGAAAAAAGAAAAATAATTTGTGTCCCACCTTCCCCTCCCCTCTCCTTATGGTTGCTCCCTCCTTCTCTCTCTCTCTCTCTCTCTCACTTTGCTCTCTCCCTCTCTCTCTCTCTCTCTCTCTCTCTATCTCTCTCTACCTCCCTCATCTCATCTCTTCCCTCTCGCGTCTCTATATATTATTATAATGTTAAAAATATTAGTTGGGCA
This sequence comes from Dipteris shenzhenensis, assembly GCF_047967505.1. Classification (NCBI taxonomy): domain Eukaryota; kingdom Viridiplantae; phylum Streptophyta; class Polypodiopsida; order Gleicheniales; family Dipteridaceae; genus Dipteris; species Dipteris shenzhenensis. The sequence goes on from NC_141626.1 coordinate 160,905, forward strand.
CAAACAACTATTTTCCCATGAACTCATTGTCTACCCTTTGCTCGATAAATGATTAATAGATGTGCTAAAAAAATAGGAGCGGCCTGGCATATTATTTTTAAAAATGTCTTAAAAACCATCTTAAAACATGTTTTCAGAACATTAGAAATATTAATTATTATTATCGAATTGCTTCATTAAAAACATCTTAAAAATAAGTATCTTAAAAACATAATAAATTTCTCTTTTAGATTAAATTTTGTATCTTATAAATTTATTATCTTAAAAACAAACTATAATATTATTATGCTAAATGATTATGGAACTAATATGATCATAAAATATGCTCTCTCTCTCTAGCTCGATTTATTAATTTCTAAAGTATTTGTGAGATAATTGTTCAAAGTGTGTGTGTGCGTGTGTTGGGGGGGGGAGGTGTCTCTCTCTCTCTCTCTCTCTCTCTCCCCCCTTGACATTTAATTTATTATATTTAAACATACTAATAGCCCTACAGGGCCCTTGATTGCCCACGACTTCAGATTTTTTAAAATAAATGTTTCTCTTTTTTTTTTAAAAATTGTGGTGCTGCAAAGGCCTAGTTGAGGAATGAACTCATGCATGCATGCTCTCTCTCTCTCTCTCTCTCTCACACACACACACACACACACACACACACACACACACACACACATGACACACACTCTCTTATGTGTGCACATGTGCACACATAGTTTCTTACCACACATTTTAATATTTTTAAGATAAGATACAATTGCTTAAAATTTATGTTAAAATATGTTTTTCAAACAATAAAAACATATAATAGTTATATGTTTTTATTTTAAAATTTATGTTTTTAATATAATATGTTTTTTATATTGAAACATTAAGAGAGAGAGAGAGATTTAAAAACATATTAAAATGTACGACACCTAAGAATTATTATTAAAAACATATGAAAAATAATAGTATCTTAAAAAGAGTAAAAATAATAGTATCTTAAAAATTGTTAAGATACTATTATTTTTAATCTTTTTAAGATACAATTGCTTAAAATTTATGTTAAAATATGTTTTTTAAAACAATTATTTATATTAGATGTTTTTATATTAAAATTTATATGTTTTTAATATAATATTAAGAGAGAGAGAGAGATTCAAAAACATATTAAAATGCAAGACACCTAAGAAAAATATATTAAAAATATTAATTATTATTATCGACTTGCTTCATTAAAAACATCTTAAAAAATAGTATCTTCAAAACATAATAAATTTCTCTTATAAATTTATATTATCTTAAAAACATACTATAATATGATTATGTTAAATGATTATGGAACTATTATGATCATAAAATATCTCTTAAAAATTTATAAAAAATATTTTAGTATAACATTAAAAAATTCTCCACACACATTCTCTCTCTCTCTCTCTCTAAATTATTATTAAAAAAAGTGTGTGGAATATCTCTTTCTCAAATATGTGTGGAGAGAATGAATGTGAAGTCTCTCTCTAAAATTATTAAAAAAAGCTATTATTACAAATATCTCTTTCTAAAATGTGTGTGGAGAGAATGAATGTGAAGAGAGAGAGAGAGAGAGAGAGAGAGAGAGAGAGAGAATATGTATGATTTGCTCACTCCTCGTGGAATTCCATCAAGTGGGGGGATCTCGACTGGATGCTGTCGGACAAAAATCTGAGTGGTGCTAGGGAGATCTGGATCGGACATCCACGCAGCTCTCTCAGACAGATGGACTTTGAGCAAATGAAAACCTGGGGAGAAGACGGACTTTAAGCACAGTGTTGTCAGGCAGGAGTCTGAATGGAGGGGAGACATGCGCGCACACTGTCAGGTGAGGGGAGTCGAACGGCAGGAGTCAAAACGAATGTCAGGTGAGGGGAGCCGTGATGGACGCAGGGGGCAAGCGCGATCGATAGAGCGGGAAAATAGAGGAGAACGGGTATGAGCGGGGGAGGCGAAACTGGTCTGGAGAGAAGACCACCTGGGCTGCACGTGCCCAAGTGAGTTGGCAACGTGTTTGAATGGGGGAGTGTTCAAAAAAACTGCGGTGGCCGCCGCAGTCTGTCCCATTGCCTACGTAGTCTCACCACGTGGGCCACTGCCCATTCATTACATTTAATCCCTCGTGTCTCTCACTTTATGCGCTGGCCCGCTACGCCTATGTCGTCTGCCACTCACAGTCCCAGGATAGTTTGGCGAGTCTGGCTGATAACTGTAGCTCTATTGCATGCTTCGTTGGTGCATTGGGAGCATTGAGTACCGCTATCGTCACCACGTTGTTGCTGCTACCTCTGCCTCTGCCCATGCAGTCATTTGCCCCCATGCCGTCCTCTGCCCATGCAGTCCCTTGGTCCTGCCGTGCTTCCCCTTGCATCTCGCTCTACGCACTGCGTCGTGCCTCTCATTGCTCTGTGCGTTGCCTCAATAGCCGTCGCCACGTTGCCGACGCCTGTGTTAGACGACTGCATAGCAGTTAGTTTGCTGCAGTTAAAAGGGTGGCCACCACAGTCTGCTACAGTCTAAGAGCAGTGCCACCTGGTAGAGTTGTAGAGTTGCAGGGTTGCGGGTCTCCTCGCAAACTGTCTCAGACTCTCTACCGTGCTCCAATGGCATGTGGCACTCTAGCCATCCTCCCTTCTCCAACCGTAGCACAAGCCTCGAGGCTCGAACTAACACATGGCATGCCAATTGGAGTGAGCTGGCCAAGTCTGCTGCAGTGAGCTGTTGGAGTCCAATCGGACCCCTTGACTGCGCTTTGCGACTGTCTCGTGGTGCTCTGAGTGGTGCCACGTGTCTTCATCCCTCTCAAGCCCGTCGCCTTCAAACGTCACACGTGCTATCAATCGCCTTCCTGCCCCTTCTAGTCCACTGCAACCCTTCGCGAATTCGCCACATTTTGCCATGTGGCAATAGTTTGCCCTCACCTCTCCAAAGTCCCATGTGTCAATCTCCAAATCTTTCCACTCTCTCTCAGCCGCCTCCTCCTCTGCCCGAACCTCCGTCCCCCTCCCCTAAACCTCCCTCTCCCCCCGAAGCTCTAGAAATCCTCCGGGCCAGCTCTGGGTTTTACTCCTTAAGGAATATAAGAGATGACCCTTTTTTTTGGTTGTTTGCTTTGCAAAACCCTTAACAAAGTTTTACTTGTTTTGAGCTAGGCCCATACATGCTAGCAAGTGACTCCCTATAAGGTGAGAACGTTGGTGCGTGACTGCCAAGATTGATTTTGTTGCTTGCTCGCTCGAGATTTCTTTCTTCCTTGCTTTCTTTCTTGCTCAGTCCATCTTGTCGTTTGTTTTAATCGGCCATGCCTCCCCTCGCCGACTCCTCCTCCATCCCTCACTCCGATCCTTCGCTACTTACCTCCTACTCCAGTCATAAGGGCGGCGTCTCTTCCCTCAAGTTCCGACCTTACATGAAACACCTGGTGTCTGGGGGTGTTGACGGATCTGTGCTTATGTGGAGCCTCTTCTGCCGCCCTAACCTAGCCCGACAGACCCAAATTCGCCCTTACCGCTTCCTTGGCCATCAGGTATTGCTGCACTTTTAATTTCGATGATAGGTAAAAATGTAATATTGGGCGTTGCAGAAAAATCGGCGAGATCAGGATCCAGCTCTACTTTCATGCTGATACACGCCGCCAGCCTTCATTTTGCAGGGTGAGATATGCGCCGTTGCGGTTTCACCGTTAGACACTGTAGTCGCATCTGCATCGAAGGACAAAACTGTACGTCTTTGGATACCAACAGCGTAAGTGATTCGCTTTCATTTGCAGTTTAATAGATGGGTATAAAATGTAGATATCTTCTAAGATGTACGTGCTCTGCAGAGAAGGACGAAGTTCGGTCATCAGAGCTCACAGCAGCACAGTAAGAACAGTGGCGTTCAGTCCAGATGGAGAGTGTCTTTTGACAGGCTCCGATGATAAGACTTTGAAGGTAAATGCTTGTCCTGTCCTGGTTGTAAGCATCTAGGCATCAGAGACTGCCTTGAACTCCATAGTAACCCCATAATGCACTTCCTTCCAACTTAGGTTTGGGACGTCGAGACAGGAAAATTCCTGCTTACTTTAAGCGGACACATGAACTGGGTCCGATCGGCCGAGTTCAATTCCAATGGCAGGTACTTACTTCAAGGGACACAATAATGACGAATGTGTAAGAATTAGGAACTGGGGCTGGACTCGACAGCATAATTCTAGTGTAAGAATTAGGAACGGGGCTGGAATCGACAGCATAATTCTAAGCGGATGTATTCTAACCAAATGATGATGCAGGTTGGTAGTTTCGGGAGGCGACGATAAGACGGTGCGCCTCTGGGATGTCGAACGACACGAATGTGTTCATGTCTTCAATGACGTCCTCGGGTATGTCTTAGTCCAACACCGTGCATAACACAAGTTACACAACGAGAAATGTCGATGATAGTCAATCATTTCCAGGATCTACTTGACGAGGACTTTGATTCACTCCGTGCAGCATGGTGAACTGTACGCGCTTTCATCCCCATGGATCATGCATCGGAAGCAGTGGCGCAGACAATGCTGTTCAGGTGCCCATTTGCCTAAAAAATGCTTCGCTTTCTGCCGATGGTGATGCTAGTTTGAAAGGCGTAACCACATAACGCCGAAGAGATGGTCCCCAGCTAGTGACTGCTTGCATCCCTTTAAACATATCCACGAGCTCTCAGATATGGGACATTCGAAGCAAGATGTTGATCCAGCATTACGCCGGCAATGCAGGGGCCGTCAAATGGTTCAGCTTCCATCCAGCCGGAAATTTTCTGCTCTCCACATGTGACGATGCTACCCTCAAAGTAAGTGGACTCTCTTGCTGCTTCCGTTTACACTGATCGAACTGGCCTAGATCCCGGATATACTTAAACAAGAAATGACTTAAGCAATGGTGAGGGCTGCCTTCATGTGAAGTTTGAACATTGGGCGAAAGCCCAAAATTAATTCTCTCGCCTGAAACTGCGATTTCGCTATGATCAGATTTGGGATCTGCGAGAAGGGCAAGTTCTCTATACTCTAAGGGGCCACGAAGGAGAAACCACAAGTGCAGAATTCTCTCCTACCGGGGATCACTTCGCATCAGGTAGCCAGGATGAACATGTAAGAAGACCCGTTAATTTCTCTTGTCTTTTGTGAGAGAGCTTGCCTCCGTTTTGCGTCCCAATGCCATCGTTTTATCTGAAAACTATGCCACCATCAATGCAAATCAATTAACATGTCCCGGTGATTGTAACTTTTGAAGGTTATGGTCTGGCAGAGTAACATGGAGCAGCCTCGCCGGTTATGCTCTGGTGGTGAAATCTGTTTTCGTAATCTTTAACACCATTTCCCTTGGCGTGTGGGGTGCATCACTTTAATCTAACTCCTTGTACGCAAGTGTTCCCATCTTGTTTTACACAAGCCCAGCACTTACTGGACCGACCTCTCATGTGAACATGTTTTAGGAGGTGTACGACGCGATCTCGCTAGTTTTGTTTCGAAGCCCGAACAAACCACAAGTCCCAACCAAGTTCAAGTTGATATGTCTTTCACACAGAAAGGCACCAGCAAGGACAACAGACGAATTACCCCGCCTCCTCATAGCAAGCAGCTTAAATCGTGTCCCTCAGGATTGCAGGTGACAACATGAGATGAGTACATTAATGGGAGCGTTGTGTTTCCTTCATTGCGAATTTCAGTTATGGACAGGATTCTGAGCTGTTTGCAGGAATTACTTACCAAGGTAAGCAGAAGAGAGAACGCTGCAGCTGTCCGAAGTACTGCCAAGCAGGAACTCGGGAAGCCAAGTACTCCTAGTGGAGAAATCATGAAACCAAATGCAGCAGTATGTAGCGTGTCGCAAGAAAAGGGTGCCTCCCCGGCTATTGAGCTAAAAGCCAGTTCGTCTGGCCAAGCCACAATGGAGCGGGTGGCGACTGTAGGGATAACCTTTGAGGTAAGCAGGAGATGAATGAGATGCATAAATCTATGACTATGGCATCTTGCTGTTGCTAGTTCGTATTTTTCATGATTAAGCACCGCTATACTGCTGCAGCGCCTAGTGAGTCAACTGGACACACTAACCCGGACGATCACCCTTTTTGGAGAAAGGCTTTCTCACACGGAAGACAAGGTCACCTCCTAAACTTCGTTACTGCGGCTGTGCTGTGCTGTGCTGCAATCGTCTTTCTGCGTTGAGTGACTGATGATTGCATGGATGCTGTACGTAGGTGCTGCGCTTGGAACGGGTCGCGGGGAGCGGAGCGAGTGCATTAAGAGAGCAGTAGCATCGATTTGCCCATTTACCATACTCTGCATGTTTAACTTCTGATGATGTTTGGTTTGAAAAGGATTGGTCCATTCAACTTACTATTCACGTTAAGGGCCTTTTTCTCTACACTCTCTCTCTTCCCCAAATCCTCCGCCAACTTCCCCCACGCGCGCTCTCTCTCGCTCTATCTCGTGTCAAGCTTCCTCTCTCTCTCTCGCAGTCTCGAAGAAAGCGCATGCAAACAGCAGCCAAAGAATGGAGGACACTTGTTGTTCTACTACGCGTAGTGGTTCCTGCCCAATGTGGCGTGCTCACATTGACCAACATAAATACAAATTCAGCCAAATAAAATAAGTGACCCTTTTTTGGCTTGCATGCGCTTTCTTCATGCTTCATGTTTCGTCGCTATCTTTCCGACCCTTCCTGCATGTCAAAACTTCATTCCTCTCGCAACAGTTGGTATGCCGAGACCTCTTCCCTTCAAGATAGCAAGTCGATACCAACAATTCAATAAATGCAAAAGCTTGATGGCATATCCCAAACAGCCCAGCTGCTTTGCCACCCGAGAGCACGGTGGTAGCAGGAGAAGCCCTGTACACGTACCCTCCATCGCCAATTTCTCTTGCCAAAAACTCAGCATCAAGGGGTTGCCTTTCGAGCACACCCCCTTCTGGCTGTACTTCATTCACGAGAAGACTGCCAACTTTGCTTTGTAATTCCGCCTCCGTTCCATCATGCCCGTCAGAAAAGAGCTCAAACCTTGGAAGAAGCGTCGAGCAAACGGGATACTTACGAGAGTTGCAGTGGGAGGCTCTGCGCCACGAGATTTGCAAGTCGGGCAACGAGCTTTTCTAGGCGAGCGGTTGAGTTGTGCTGCAGGCATGGCGAAGCTACGGCTGTCTGCAAGCATCACTGGTGCAGAGATGTAACTCGTACAATGCATGAATTTCTCTTCAGGTCAAGGAATGTAGAAGCAGCGAAATTGTAGTGGATTAGAACTAGAGGAGTTGGGAAGATCGAGCGTGCATGATAGCATCCCTGCTGCTATGACAAGGGGAAGCGATGTCAATCACAAAAGCAACAATTCTCCAGACAATCTGACAAATCAAAAGATTGAACAAGAGACCAGTACCTTCCATCGTCTCTCATCTCATCGACCTCGCAGCAGAGGACAATGAAGGCAGAATTCTTGTAGCAGACGTACGAATGCACAGTGCGCAGTTGATGTTGATAGTTGGAGAGTGGAGTGCGTGTGTGCTCATTGCGGTCATCTTTAGGTAGCTATCAAGAGATTCCATGGAGACCAGCAATAGCCAATTTGAAAAGGGTGTGTGAGGTGGAGAAGACGTGTTTCAACCTTCCTTTTTCATCTTTCAATTTTGCGAATTCGTAATTCTTTGAATCCCAGCATAGTGGAATCACAACCTAGTTGCGCCCAAGTTCACTTCTCATTGTCGTGGTACCGCTGTTTTTGTTTTACGCTCCAACAGTTTTTGAGTCTGAATATCGACGCAAGTGCTTTGCTAATCCAATATCGTGCAGATGTTGGAAGACTCTCCGCTATCAATAGACAAAAAGATAGCATCGTCGAAAGGAAATCCGAAGATGCGAATGTTATCGATGGAGCACAGGCCAAAAGCAATGAAGGTGTGCACGAGTCTTGCATTTGTATCGATCATGAGCATAGGCCAAAAACATTGAATGCGAGCACGAGTCTTGCGTTCGTTTTAATTTTAGGTGTTTTGTTTTGTTAAATAATGTTTCAGTCTGTATGTTTTTCCAAATGTCGCATCCACATGCCCTTTACCAATTTGACACCCCAACCTCTTCTCTGCATTCTACGACAGTATTTGGTTTGGCTTCCCTCAGCTACGTCACAACCCTCACCGTGTTTTCTTCTCTTCTATAGTACTTCTTGTTAGCCTGACTCTATGACTAGGTAGTTAGCTTTTCCTGCAACACTAATTTGCATGTTTCGCTCACTCGAGACTGAAACACCCAGCTTTTTGGTAACGTCAGGGTTGATATTTTGCAGTTAGCATCAGTGAAGTGTGCATAATCTTGCATAGAGAGCTATGTGTCAATCTCAGGGGGGTTGCTTACTAAAAACGAGGACACCTAGTCCAGTAACAGTGATCGATTTACCTCTTGTGTTGGCATCACCAAAAGACCCTAGCAAACATCGAACTCTTCTTACAAACTCTAATATTAAGTAGGCTACTAAAACAACTTTGAAAATCACATTTAATATCAGTGTCGAACAAGCTTATGCCGAAGGTGAGTTTCCATGTTGTTAGTCATTTCAATCCATCAGCGGTGCTGGTATTTCTTTCGTAGGCATTATCTTGTCCAGTCCAAAAAGAGATATGGAAGAAAGGTTATCTTTTAAAGATGCATTGTAGAATAGATTTGGACATTAGACCTCCAATTGTTGATGAAGACAACAAATCTGACATCACCAGTGACTAGTGTTTTCTTAGTTTTATAAAAAAGGCTACATACAAAGCATATAAATACGCTTATCCATGAGCAAGAGTACTATATTTGCCTTCTTCTTATTCTTTATGCATAATATACAAAGACAATGACAATTTGTTATGAAGCACTATGTAAATAGGGAAAATCCCCAGATAGTTTCTAGTTTGATGCAATGCATGTTAGAAAATCAATGGTTCTCATAAGCAAGAAAGTTTGTTTTAGCATGTCATATAAACTCACTAAAGAGCTCGCCCATGAATGTTTAGTTTATTCTTAGTGTGTTATGTACAATTATTGAAGATTTTGCTTCATGGATGCTTTATTGATAGTGTTTCTTATGGCAATGTGCGACACAATATAAACAAATCACCACCAATTAAAGCAATGCCTACTCATTTATTATTTCAGCAAGCTCCAGCTTTCCACCAAATCTTGATAAAGGGAAGGGAATTGCTTGTTCTAGCATACCGAATGATGCAAACATTGGAGGACAAGATTTCAAAGCAATGGTCCTCGCAAACATAGGCTTGTCACATCCAAACAATCTTCCAGTTTTACCCATAGATGGACTCGCAGAGTATATCCCGTACCGTTTTGCATTCAAGGAAAAGGTTTTAGCAAAGTATGGCACTTTCAAGGATAAAGATGTATCTTATCCTATCTTCATGCGAGTCGACTTGACAAATGCCCAGTGCTATGAAATAATCACTCTCCATGTTCCACATGCTTACGTCTTATAGCTGAGAGATGGCTGGCAAGTGGGGGACTTCTTTAGGGTACAAGGTCCAGCCATCACAAAGAGAATTGTAGGTGAGGGTTGGACTTATTTTGTGTCATTACGAGTCGATGCAACAATGTCTCTTTTGTCCCCGACAAGCCCATCAAAATCTACGCACCCTGGGCAACAAACCAAGTAGAAATAGTGAAAGCTTCATTTGTGTCATTGATGGACACCATAACCTTCATTGTTGTCAAAGTAGATCTTGAGGGGCCACCATCGAACTAGGTCATTGTTGTAAATGGGCGAAATTCTAAAGACCGTGCTATGGTATGTGCTCAACAAACCAAAAAATAAGTCTCCAGTCACGTTCTATCTAGAATTTGTTGCGCTAAGCCAAAGATGTTGTGATCTACCTAACATTTGTAGTGGAGAGGAGACACACACTCGCACGTCTAGTGCAAGAGTTCGTAGACGAATGCATTGTGATGTACATTGCCAAAAACATATCGTTCATGCATGCTCGACACGCTCTTGGAGTTTTTGATTTCAGCATACTTGGAGTAGTCCTAGAGGGCAATCTTTGAGCATCATTGCACAAAACTGTTATAAGTCAAGTTTCTCAACTAGGCTATGGCAAAAAGATAACACACCAAGTTAAATTTGTTTTACACTAACAAAAGAATGTCCTGACATCAACTTCTGGCTATGGGCAAGTTGTTGGAGTTCTAAATCTTGTCAGGTGATCAATCCTTTGTTTGAATTCCAATGCGGATGTTGTGGAGCAAGTCGAGTTAGAAGGGACCCTTCTTGTCCATTTTATTATAGTTGCAATAGCACACATACCATTTTGTTTGTGCCTTCTTTAAAGGGTTGTGTCGTAAACCATGATGGCTCACAAGTGGCCTTGCAATCCCATGTTGATGATGTGCTTAAACTTTGTTGTCCTTTCTATAGAGTTCCACATTTGTAGCATTGTCACAACAAGGACGAAAAGATGCCATCAAGGAAATTCATAGTGAATAGTGCTGGATTTGTCACTACTTTCATAGCAAGTCCTTGACAATGCAGTTGCAGCTTCATGTTTTGTGCATACTAACCAAGATTTGTTCCCACGCTGTACATAACTCTCTAGTTTTTGATTGTTACTTTGATAGTTTTTCCATGCTTTTTGTGGTACAAAGCCTCGCCATCATTAAAGTTGGCATCCTACCTAGCCTATTTTACTCTACAAACTGACTTGGCACATAACAGTGTAACATCTAATTCGAGAACTGTAACCTCAAAAAGAGAACTCTAGGGGAATCTTTGAAAGATTCTCTCTTTTTCATGTGAATTTTACGTTTATTTGAAAAAGATGGCCTTTTTGAGCGATGGTTTTTGAAAAAATACATAAAAACCATGCTTTTATGAAATTTTACTGGCAAAGTTTTTTTGAAAAACGGGCACAAACACCTACACTTAGAACACCAAAATTGCAAAAAATACATTAATAAAAGGGTACAAATCACATTGTTGCACAAACATACATGCCACTGATCCTACAAAGAACAATACTCATCCTCTGATCCTACACCTTCAAATGCACTAGAGCCTAAGCTTTGTGCGGTAGAAGTTGAAGATCCTTCCTCCTCTAGGCTGTCCACTAGAACATTCTCCGAGTCAACCTAGGCAAGTTTAGTTGCCACCCTCTTTTTTGCATGGCGTGTCTTGGCTTCCATTTATTCACTGCATCCGATTAATGTCTTTGGAATTTTTTGGGATATTATGTATTGTGTCTCCTTTGGTAAATGCCTGGCTTGTGTCAATTGAAATGCATATACCAAAATATCTACCTCATCCAATTGTAGAGTATCAATTTTTGGACAATTCTTTGTTGCCCTCTGCCCTTTTTGGCCACGCTTCCTTGTTACCAGCATCTCTGGGTTATATCGACCCATGAAAGCATCCATGGACTTGGTGAAAAACCAATGCACCTCTATTGACTTGGTGTTTGAACCTTCCTTTTTGACTTTCACAACTTTAGCAATCCGAAAAGGAAATCCACTAGGATCATTTGTTGCTAACACAGCAACCATCATACCCACTGCCAAGTCCTCGATGCTACCACTCCACATTTCTTAAATCCTTTCCCTAGCTTTTTTGGACTTTCTTGCTCCAAGGTACATTTCTCTCTCCTCCCCAAGATAGTTCTTTGAAGGTGCATGTAAATCCGCACTTGAAGAAGCATTCATACACGCATTTACAAAATCTTGTTGAATGCATTGTGGCCAACTAAAATCTGACACATTTTGGGGGTCATTTAGTAGGTGATTGATAAGTATTTGGGATGCAAAGAATAGATTCCACCATGTCCACACCACATCTTCAAAATACATTGCAGCATGCTGGATTATTTCTCTTATCTCATTGATTGAACTTATAGGGTTTACATCTCTCCCCTCCTTCATGGCTCGTTGTAATTCCCTCACTGATTGTAAAGGTTGTAAGGGTGCCACATACAACTCACACTCTAGAACACACTTCAAGAACTTCAATCCTTTGACTAGAAACCAAGTTGGTGATGTGGAATAGAACTTTCCCCACAACAACTCCGTGCCTTCTTGATCTTTCTTCATTCGAAATTGATGTTGAAAGCTTAACTCGTTGAGCTTCTCAATACATCAATCAATTCACTCGTTGTCACCAAACACAAAGCGTCTAAAATCTGTTGTTTTTTCCATGTTTGCAATTATCGGTTTTGGCACATATACATCTTGTAAATTGCAGATCATTGCTCCCCATCCCATGCTTCTTCCCTTCTTAGCTTTACTGAGAACTGGCTAAACATCTAATCAATATGGTCGTGTGTATGACCCAATCCTAATTTCACTTTTAGAAATATGCCTTTCTCCACAAGCATGCAAAGATATGCCAACACAACTTGATTCTTGTTCTCTCTCGATGTGTTATCAATTTGGACATACAACACTTTTGGAAGAGGTTGTGTAAGATTCCTCAATGCATCATTAAGAACGGAAACTGTGAGATTAGTATCATTTCTTACATTTGGTGTCATCAGATAAACCTTGGGGATCATGCATCCAACCATGTGATATGTGATGAAGTTCTCCTCTTTCAAATCCTTGGGCACTTGTTTGAAGTGTGGAAGATTGGTCTTCTTTTGATCCATCCCATCAATGATGATAGTTACGTACTTATTAGGTTGTTGGTAGCTCTTCTTGCGATGCTTCGCCAACTTCTTCCTTTCTAGAGCTTGCATTTCTCGATGCATTTGCAACTCTGCGATTGCTTCTTCTATAAATATAGAAAATGATTAGATGTTGCAAGCAAACAATTTTTGTCAAATGAAGCAAAATTTCACGGCATCATTACACACACCTCTCTCTTGTCCTTGACTTCTATTACACAAGGCCTTCAAGTTTGTGCATGTGGCACACACACCAACGTGACAAAGCTTTGGTATCTTCACGTTATTGAATTCATTCTTTTAAATCCTTTAAAAATGTTGGTATGTCATGTACTCGTCACCTGCAGTAACCATGGCATCCTTGTACATGGAATGGATCTCACGCTTGGAGAAATTATCCGGTAAGTGCAACTAGTCACTATTTGGAAGAGCCTCGGTATGTTTTTGCACAAAGTCTTGCAAGCACAAGCATACCATATTGCCATGTGGTCCAGGCACTCTCATTTGTCTTGCTGTACAAATGCAAGGGTCTTTATAGAGGCGGTCCTATAATCTTTTTAGCCTTTCATTACCAAGACAATGTGCAAGTCTATATGCTTTGCGACAAACAATCCTTGAATTGAATGAGTACTCAAACACAATTTTGTTCATATTGTTTTCCCTAGGTCTTACAGACCATGCTAAATAAAAATTTTGATCATCTTTATTCGTTTCAACATAATTTTGCCTCGTAACACCCTTAAATTTGCACCCCCAAATGTGACCAGGCACATTCTGCTACAACAAAGAGTATTGCAGGTCTCTTTCAGATGTGCGGTGTCTAGCATTATACGAGCTCTCCCTCTTGTGTAGCTAGACTTTTTGAGGTCCACATTCATTGGCCTGCCCTTTAGTCTCTCCTCAATAGACAAGATTGAATTCCGCTTCCCCTTATGTGATAGCCGAGACAGTCGTTGAGATCCATCTAGATTAGATGTCCCTTGTAAGAAATAATTTCTAGCTCCAAAAACAAAACAAAGAGAGCCATTGAATGAACTTAGACATGGAGCACATACCTGATAACACTTGTTGACCTCTTGTGCTTGCTTCGACATCTATTATTTCATTCTCTTTAATGGGAATATCAGGTCCATGGATTTGAGTTCCTGGGCTTCTATGTCCACCATCATGCTTAGGTGAAGGAGTAGGAGACACATCCAAGAAGGCAAAAGAGGTTCCACCACTAGTATAAGATACATCCAATGTAGCAAAGGAAGCACCCTTGGAACTATGAGAAGAAGAAATTGAGATAGACGTAGTGTCGAACGAACCTCCCATGCAAAACTTTGAAAGTTTCAAAGGGGACGCCCCAAAAGTGCCATGCAACAATGAAAGGTGGAAATTATATGCTTGACCATGAAAGTCAAGGTTAGGTTTAGGGTTTTGAGCATAGAGAATTCTAAAAATAGAAAATTTTCTCTATAAACATGGGATTCCCACATTTGTTTCTCATTATTTCCAAATATGCCCAAGAGTTCAAAGAATCACTAGGTATGTGCAATTTTCTTATGGTTAAGTGTTTTTTATTTTTAATTCGGTCATGAAATCAAATTTTACGACGTGCTTCACTATAATTTACTGTATTTTAAAAATGGGGGTGGTGTGCTTGACTATAATTTAAAGTACTTTATGTTTGATTTTTTGAAAACACATTGCTTTGATTACTAGTCTATCCTATTTACTAAAAATAGCATGAAACATTTCTAAAAATAAATTACTCTATATTCTACTCATATTCTACCCCAATCCCTTCTTGTTAGTTTCTCTAACCTCTCCATCTCTCCCTCTATGAATCTACCCCTCTCAGCTCTCCACCTTTGCTAGGTAAGCTCTCCATCTCCTCATGCATTTGTTTAATTTTTTTTGGACTGAAGGGAGCTTCTTCTTCCCTGCCATCTTCTTCCCCTAGCTCCCTCACTGAGTTGCCCTTCGATTCTCCTCCTCGCCTTGCCTTGAGTGCATGCACGCAGCCCGGTCGATGATATTATTGACGAGCTATTCGCACCCTGTCGATGATATCATTGACAGGCATTAGTCGAGGGAGAGGAGAGAGAGAGATAGGGAGAGAGGGAGAGAAGGAGAGAGAGTTAGGGAGAGAGGGAGAGAAAGAAAGAAAGAAAAAAAGAAAGTTTATTAAAGTCTTCGAAAGACCGATGGGTCTATGAGACTGTGAAAATCCTGATACAACGAGCTGTGGTAGTGGAGCTACTAAACGAGCGTCCATACCAATGCAAAATGCAAAATGCCAAAAATGCAGAATGGTAGTACTAAGTCCTAAGTACAACATAGTGATGTCGGTGATCGACTATATATCAATCTCAGCATCATCATCAATATCATCATCATCCCCAGCAATAGCAAGATATCAGGATGGATGAGGCAGTGGAGGCATGAAGTCGGCAATAGAGTGTTGTCGGCCACTCAAAGGTGCGGTCCTAGCACGTCTCTTGGTTGTAGCTCTACGTCTAACCAGGGCTACTATGACCCCCGTTGGTCGGGCTCCAACTCTAAACAAGGAGGGGATGTCTCCAAGTGTGATCTATGTGTCGACCCTCTGTCTGAGCTGTCAGGTCACGGGTTCTGGGTCACGGTCATGTCGAGGCCTCGTCTCATTGGGGTCCATGTGATCTCGCTAAAAGAACTCTGTGATAGAGCTCTGAGAGGGATCAACCGAGGAAGAAGTCTGCTCCTGTCTCCATGCTCAGAGTATCCTCTCGCGATGTCTAAGTGCCTCATGAATGAAACTTGCCAAACACCGCTGGTCTAGGTAGGAGAGGAAATGGGCTAAAATCCCATAACTATCTCTGAAGAGGTAGTGGAAACGTCCTCGAATCTCATAGTACACAGAACACCTGAAGATGAAATGCTCCTCTGTCTCAACCTCCTGTATGTCACATAGTGTGCATATGCGCCGCTCCTTGGGTAGTCGCTCTAGTCTGCCACTCTCGATGCGAAGTCTGTGTGAAGAGACCCGGAACTGCCCAAGAGAGATCCTCATTGAGCGGGGTAGGTGAATCTATGTGTATCCTGGTGGGTCAATGAAACCCTCCACTGTGATATGTAAGAAGTGATCTCTATAGAAGCTAAGCTTCACTGGGAGTTCACTTAGTTCCAACCAGGTCCGAAACGTGTGTAGCTGTAGTAGATCCTCACGGATAACCTGGTTGACATCGTGTGATAAGAGGGGAGAGAACAGAGCATCCATGCTATACTGGAAGGGAGATAGTCTATCCATGTGGAGCCCCAGTCGCTCAAACCATCTCTTTGTATGTGCATACCAGCACCTCTGATCTCCTCCTACTGCAAGTGCCATAGAAGAGGATAAAGCTATCCATGGTAGCCTGCTACACCTCGAGGTATAATCCCCATATTCCCTAACTCGGTACAGATATGTGATGACTTGAAATGTAGCATCTAGCTGTAAAGGGGGTGACCCAAACTCAGCCTAAATGATCTAGTGAGGAACGGATGACTTACCACAAATCATCCGTGATAGCATGAGAACCTGTAGCCGCTCCACATGGGCCCACTCTATATCTAACAAGTCTGGCCCCCAACAAGGATTGTCGTACATCCCCGCTGGGCGAGCTAGGGAGTCAAAAAACAACCCCTTGGTGTGTGGATCCTGAAAGTGTGAGCGGAAGCACTGCCTCTCTAGCCTGGCCAATGAGGCATACCCTCTACTCAAGCGTGATTGCATCGCGAGTCTCATAGTGAAGCTCGGTCTAGAGAAGATAACCCCAAGATAAGTGTATGATGAAACTATCTCAACAGATGACCCCATAAATGTGAACTGTTCCTAATGCATGATGGCTCGAGATGTATTGAAGATCATGACCTTGGTTTTACCTAGGTTGACCTTCAAATCATGAGACTCACAAAAGGACTGTAGTGCGTCTAGGTGTCTCTAAAGCCCCTCTGTTGAGGAAGATAAGAGAGCCACGTCATCTGCATAGAGCAAAATCTGGATCAGCGTGCCTGCAAGAGAGCAACCTACACCCCCCTGTGTCTGCATCACTGTCTCAAGCTCGTCAATGTAGAGGCCAAACAAGGTAGGCGACAAAGGACACCCTTGTTTGACCCTGATGGTACTCATGATCTCATCTGTCCACCCAGATCCTACCCGAACTCTGCCAGAAACTCTCTCGTAAAGTGCCATGACAGCCCAAATGATCTTCTGGTCATAACCCAAGTCCTGTAGGCGCCGTATGAGGGGGGCTCTCAGGACTGTGTCAAATGCCTTGCAAAAATCCACAAAGCAACAATAAACCCTCTGCTTCCGTGATCTCGCCTCCTCGATGATACATCTGAGTGTCGGAATGTGGTCCATGGCTCCATGATCACGCCGGAATCTGGCCTGTCCTGCTGCTCTGAGTCCTCGACACTTTGCAAGTCTGCTAACCTCGGAGTCAAGTACTGATGCATAAATCTTGGACATGACATGCCCAGTCATAATGGTCCTGTAGTTCTCCGGGCTCATGGGATCCCCTGCCTTGTGGATGGGTGAGATAGTGTTAATGGTCCAAGTGTGTGGAAATCCCAAACAAACCACTTCATTAAAAAGCTTTGCTAAGATCGGGGCTAGGAGGTTAATCCCATATGCCAGTGAACTCAGTACATAGTCCCTCATGATCCTTCGCTCATCCATTATGAAGTTTCATTACAGCATCCTTTACCCCTCCTCTAGTGAAGAGGGTGCAGGATGTGGGACGAGGCATGTGTGAGAGGCTAGGGACTGGCTGATTTGGGATGTCATTAAGTGTGCGTGCATAATCAAACCAGATCTGGGTGTAAGTGAGTGGCGGAGGGGACCGTCCTTCTAGAAATCTCCGCCAAAAGTCCTTAGAGTTGTTACTAAACAAAATGTTCAGTAGCTCCTCCTCGTTTCGACGAACGAAGTCTAGTTTCTTCCTTCGTGCCAGTCTACAGTATTCACATAGCATATCTGGGGCGCTCGGAAGATTGTTTTTGGTTTCGAATCTGAGTTGACAGCGTAAGGCCTTACACTCATCATCGTACCAACTATTACAGGGTACGGTTCCAGGGGGTGGTGGGCGGGTGGTGTGGGGAAAGGCTTGAATGGCAACCTCATGTAGTGAGCAGGTGACAAGGGCAGCACGATCCTCTAAAAGGGGTATGAAGTCAATATAAGCGAGAAGTATGTACAAACAGCCAGAGTAAGAAGGTGAGTGATCCCGATCAAAGCGTATATCGTGGTAGGTGGAGTAAGCACTGAGTGGGGTGGAAGGTGCTGTGCGAAGGGAGGTGGAGATGTGAAACAAAAGGTATGTGTGATTAGCCCCTGGGGGGAGAGGTGCTACAGTGAAGTCAGTAATGCGAGATCTGAAGACAGGGGATCCCATGATGTAATCAACAACACTGGAGCCCCCCCCATGTGGAAAGGATGTGAAACCACTTGAAGTGGGCCATCTGTCAAGACCATTATAGATAATGAGATCATGTATTTTGCCCAGGTCTAATAGGGCCTGCCCATAGGATGAAAGTGGACCTCGCCTGTCAGCCGAAACCCATAGCATACCTACCTCCTCAAGGTCAACATCTACGAGCAGAGTGGAATCATCTCTGAAATCAAGAAGTGGTACCTGACGGGTCCTTGTCCTCGCATTGAAGTCCCCCACTAGAAGGACTTCTCCGCGGCTAGAAAAGTCAACAATGGACTGATAAAGGGTAGCAAATGGGGATGTCTCATCATCACCTCGAATATTTTTGGCAAAGTGGGAGGTCTCCGGGGGGAAGTAGAAAACTGCAACAAACAGATCCTAGCTATCCATGTGTCGTATCCGGATCCAAAGAAATCTAGAATGTGTATCTCTCTACTCTACTAAAATGATCCCCCGAAGTGTGGATCTGAAAAGGAATGCAACTCCACCTGAACCTCGAATTCCTCCTGTACCCCTCGTCTCATCTCTGTAGGCAGACTCCCATGTATATCCGCTGACTATTGGGAGAGGGCACTCTGGACTTTGATGTGTCTTTGTATAGAAGACTATGTCATGGCCTGTATAGGATTCCGAGAAGTTCCCTGGTTCTGGCCATAAGGTACCATTACAGTTCCAAATGGTGCAAGACAGGGTCTCAGATAGAGGGAGAGAGTTAGGGAGAGAGGGAGAGAAGGAGAGAGAGAGTTAGGGAGAGAGGGAGAGGGGGGAGAGAGAGATAGAGAGAAATAGGGAGAAAGAGAGAGAGAGAGAGAGAGAGAGAGAGAGAGAGAGAGAGAGGAGAGAGAGAGAGATAGAGAGAAATAGGGAGAAAGAGAGGGAGGGAGAGAGAGAGAGAGGGAGGGAGAGAGAGAGAGAGAGAGAGAGAGAGAGAGGGGAGAGAGAGAGAGGGTTTGAGGGAGCGAGAGAGATCGAGAGAGAGATGGATAGGGATAGGGATGGAGAGAGAGAGAGAGAGAGAGACAGAGAGAGAGAGAGAGGGGAGAGAGAGAGAGAGAGAGAGAGGGTTTGAGGGAGCGAGAGAGATCGAGAGAGAGATGGATAGGGATAAGGATGGAGAGAGAGAGAGAGAGAGAGAGAGAGAGAGAGAGAGAATTAGGCAGAGGGAGAGAGGGATAGCTAGAGAGAGGGAGAGGGTTTTTCGGTAGATTTTGTTTATTTTTTGGTCAATTTGTATTGAAAAGCAGAAAATTCTCTTCGAATTATGGAGTTGTTTTTTAGTGTTTTTTAATTAAATTTGAGAGAGAGAGAGGTGTTTTAGTGTTGTTACTTTTCATGCTTTTTTGTTTTTTATTCTCTAGTCCAAAATCATGTTCCAGTAATAAGCATGTCTACATCTTTTTCCATGAAGGATGTAGATGTTAGAAGCTCAAAGTCTTTTTAGAAACCATCAAGCTTGTTGTACTAGCTTTTGTTTTTTTCAACTTGAGATATTCTCTCCATGATGTCATTATATTTTGACATTGTTTATGTCTATTGTAGGTATCATGTCGAACAAACAAACTTTCGAAGAAATCCGTGTCTTTGGAAAGGCTACATCGGAGGATGCTTCCACTTGGATCCAAAAGATAAGGGTGGAAAAGAAAGGCACCAAGGAACCAAAGAAAAGTGCCAAGGATCCAAGTCTTGAGGTGCAACAACTTCAACAGATTTATGATGTTCCTGCTCCATTTGATGAAGGTTTGTTGCAAATTCAAAAATTATGGGACATAGCGAAAGTACACAATAACATTGATTCAAAATGGACCGTCAAAGTTGACACTGACACAGAAGAGATGACTTTGTTGCTTCCAAAGACACTTCCAACTGAAAGATCAGTTTTTAAGCCAATAATAAAGATTAAAGATATCGCAAGAAGTGAGTCCAACGAGGAATGTGTTGAAATGCTTGGGATTGATAACAATAAGAAACCTATTGTTTGCATTGTTATGGAAGAGAAGTTCTCTTTGAAAGCTATTACTCCGCCCACTGTAGTAGAACAATTAAAACAAATCAAAGAGGAAGGGAAGTTTAGTTACTATCCATAAGTAATTTCTACTTTTCTATGTTTATGTAATTTCTTTTTAATACTATGAGAGATTCAATTTTGTTTTGTGTGTCTAGGATCTTATTTATCACTTGACAAATCAAATTGTGGAGGTTGATAAAATAATAGAGGAGATGGAGGTATCAACTTCCAATAGTGATTCTAAGGACCATACAGAGGAGGGTTATGAAGAAGATACCACAACATCACCAATCAAACCAAGAGGTTCTTCAAAGTCAAAAGGAAAGGGATCTTCCCGTGTTAGAGCTGAAAAATTTGGCTCTAATACACAAGGATTAAGAACTCCCACGGGTTCACATGGATTGAGAGCACCTTCTCTTTCAGGCCATCATGGATTGAGTGCACACCTAACTGGGCATGGTTTGAGTGCCCCCCCAAGTGGACATGGTTTGAGCGCACCGCTCCCAAAAAAATGACCTCTATTGGCTGCAAGTGCGTTTTCTCTTGAGTCTTATGAGGATGTTGTCTTCGGCCATTTGAGGTGCAAAAAATATATCCTTTCCATATTGAAAATTTGAAGTCACGAATGAAGGACAATCCACATGCACAAGTTGTGAACTACATTTTGCTCATGGATGGACAAAAGATTGTCTAAACAAGGCATCTTTTGATCATCAGAAAGCTTGGAGGCTCCCATTCAATAGAGGCAAAAAGGCAGTTGAATATTGAGTTTCTGCGCAACTCTCATTACAAGACATGTAATTGTACAGTTTATGCTGGTTTGACTGATTCGAAGGCAAACTTACTGGCTTTTGATCACAATAATGACAATGAGTATAGGAAGTCCATGTCTTGGATAGAACGGGTTCGTTTCTATCACAATAAGTTCGTCTTACGAAACTCAACGAGGATCGTTCTTTGGTCACTCTAGAGTTTCACTTGTCTTTCTTGAATGAGACTTGGATTTTCGCAACAATTAAAGATCCGTCAAGGCCAAGTGATGGCTTCAGATCATGGGACGATGTGTTTCAAATTGCATTTTGTAGTTGAGAAGTTTGGAATTTGATAAATGCAATTCTTTCAAAGTGGGAGAATTTTGAAATCAAAGGGCAGAGAAAACTCATACCTAAAGGAGTCAAGAAAGAAACCCAGACCTTTAAGGCATTACCTGAAGAAATTTGAGCCACAGCAAGGAAGAGCATGCAGGGAATTAAAGATGAGATTCTAATTAAGTGTGTGCTTGGCAGAGTGGTGTCTGGGGATCTCTCTTTGGATGAAATGGGCAATGAATTCGATGAGTAAGTAAACTTCTCTCCTTTGCATCATGTCTCTCCTTGATTTTACATTAATCTCTTTACAAATAATGTTTTAATAGACTTTGTTTCAACAATTAAAGTGAGAAGAAATTTACATGTGTTTTCAATGTACGCATAAAATATACATGAGAATGTAGGAAGCAATGATCTGGCAACTGAACATGCCGGATTAGGATGCTGTTTGGGAGGAGTATCCAAAGAGTAGTAGGAGGGAGAGCTTGGCTCCATATTTTAATGTATTCAAAAGCATGGTATGTCAAATTTGGTATACATATTCTAATGGAAATTTTCTTTCGAATTGTAGATTTGAATGTTTAAAATATTGAACTGTTATTTTGACAACCACCTTCAAAAAAGAGGCAAGAAGGGGTCTGAGAGTAGTATGATGCATGCAAGCTTTAAGCAATTGATCGATCGGGCTATAAAAGAAAAAGAGCGTCGAACTCGACAACAATCTATCACTCTTAGTGATGACATGTTAAAGTTTGACAGGGGGAAAACCATCCACCAAACTTTTATTGTGTGCTCAATGGAGATTGCAATGAATTGTCAAAGATAGTTCCAAGGAATGAGTACATGTTGGTCATTGCAGACATACCATACAGATTTAATGTTCTCGGATCCACCTTTGATGAGGTCCCTTACAAAGTAAAGGAACTAATGTGTCTTCTTGACCAGTTCATGTCAATTATATCGGCAGCACTTTGATGTGTCATAATTTTTCATTCAAACTTGCAGTCTGGGGTAGTGATGAGTGCCATCAATGATAAATGTGCTAGATGTGACCACCTTTATTGGTGAGTGCAGCAATGAAATGGAAAGATTTTTTTGGGTCAATTATTATGAGTTATAATTGAGTTTTCTTTTGATAAATTTAAAACTTATTTTTGTTGCATGTCATAGGATGAAACCCAATGTGAGACAAATGAAAGGACATCGATTCACGTCTACTACAGAAAACATTTTAGTTGGGTATCGGTCTGTAAAGGGTGTGATTTTTTGGTGAGCTTTTTTTCAATTTTCATGAATATTGCGAGCTTTTCATTCACCTGAGAGAGAGAGAGGGGGGGGGTCATGGAGTGGGGTGGGTTGAAAGTTTGGGTTGTGGTTGCAGTTAAGAGGAGAGAGGGGGGGGAGGGGAGATAAAGGAAAGGGGGAGGGACGGGCGCATGGGTAAGGTGGCATGGAGAAGGGAGGGAAGGGGAGTTGGAACATATATTCATTATCATAGTGGAGAACATAGAGGGGGAAGTTATAAGGTATGCAAAGAGGAGTGTAAGGAGGAGAGAGAGGATGAGGAATGTGAAAGTTATGTTCATCTACTAAATGTAAAGGGGAAGGGAGAGCATGTGGGAAATTTGTTTATTTTCAAAGTGTATAATTTGACAGATTTGACCTCTGGATTCCTCGTCGAATTCCGGTCATTTTGAGTACCAACATGACCATATTCTGATAAAAATTGAAAAAATGGTGTTTTTGTCATTTTGGCCTATTTGGGGCCTGTTTTGTGTCTGCGCTTGACCCTCTAGGTGGGAAATCAAAATTCCTAGTGCGCCCTTCAAAATAGTAAATGTGCGCCCAGTTACTAGGCAATTAATTCCTAGCGCCAAAGTGTGCAACAGGGGGCCAAAAGAGTGGTAAAATTAAAAACTGCTATTTTAAGCACAGGACTACACTCACTCCCTCCTCTTCCTCGTGAACCCCCCATCTTCTCTCTTCTCACACTGTCTCCCCTCTCCCTGCCCACTATCTCTCCTCTCCCCTCTCCCTACTCGCTCCTCTCTCTACACTTCTTCCCCCTGTCTCTCATCGCTCACTCAATCCACTCCCTACTTGCACTAGCGCAGACTCAAAACAGGCCCCAAACAGGCCAAAATGACAAAAACACCATTTTTCCAATTTTTATCAGAATATGGTCATGTTGGTACTCAAAATGACTGGAATTCGACGAGGAATCCAAATATGAGGTCAAAAGTTTCAAATTATACACTTTTAAAATGTACATATCTCCCATAGTTCCTCCCTTCTACTTTGAATATGGACATATCTTCCATAATTTTTTGCCTCCTACTGCCACTCATATCCTCCCCCCCCTTGTGCATAGTATACACTCTTCCACCCCTCCCACATGCTATGAAAATGAACATATCCTATATTCTCTCCCCCTCTTTCTAACCTCCCCATCTTTCTTATAACAAAAACATGTATGGATTTCTAAAAAAAGCTCGCAAAAACAAAGGAAATGGTAAAAAAGCTCACATTAAAAAGCTCACCAAAAGATTTCCCCCGTCTGTAAATGGAAAAAAAAATATTGGTCACATCAATTTTCCCTCATCTGCTCCATGTACTCTTGATCATTTCATTATTCCAACTGTGACGAAGAAGCTCAGGCATGTGACCATGGATAAGAATGGGGAGATAGTAAATCCTTATAAAAAACCACAACTCCTAATTAATCAGCTCATAGATCTGTTTTCAAATGAGCATGAGTGGGTACTTGATCTATTTGCTGGTTCAGGCACAGTCACAAAATGTGCCTTAAAAAGGGTCAAAATGTAATTGCAGTTTGAAAAAGATCCAATTCAATGTGATTACATAAAGAAGAGAGTGACTGCTATTCATCACTTCTCTGATGAGCATCAGGAGCTTGGTTTGAAAGGTGGGATGTTCGATGCAGATTTGGTGGTAGCCTCGTCACGGGAACCCCAACCTCCTAAGATATTGAAACCCGATTTTACAGAGGCAGGCGAGCTAGCTGATACATGGGAGAAGGAGGTTGTGAAAGAGAAAGTGATTGAGAAACCCATACAGGAAACCCAAATTGGGGAGGGTGATGAAGATGAGGTAGATGACACATATGAGAGAATTGAGTAGACTCTAGTTATGGAATTGTATTCTTAGTTTTACACATCATCAGTGACACATCATCACTGACTACCACGTCATCAGCCACATCACTTATGCCATGTCATCAGGGACACATCATCAGTACCACGTGAGCATTGCCACGTCACCTTGCTAACATCATCTGTGCCACCTCAGCACTGACCTCCTGCAGGCACAATCCCTTGTCAAGCACACTGTGCACACACTGCATGTGCACACAGTTGCCACCTTAGCACAGAGCTTCACATGCACACCTCTTGCTAAGCACAGTGCCACATCATCACTACATGTGACTCACAGTGACACATCATCATTGAGCACCATTTGCACTCTTTTTGCCCCTCCACCTAGATCAAGTCATATCTCTTGATCCAGGAAGAATTTGAGGGCACCCCAAAAAGGAAAGTTGCTCATTTTTTCGTGCTCTACGTGCTCATTACATCATGCATACATTTTGGTGCAAGTTACACTCACATTTGAGCCTCATGGACAAAACCACTTCCTTCACGCACATTTGCCTCTACATCGACGCATCTGACCCAGCACTTAAAAAGAATAAAAGAAAAGGAATTATTTGCTATTCTTTCATTGATCGACGGTTGGTTTAGATCTAGATCAGAGTAGACTAGATCGCCATAGAGGGGATGCTTTGAATTTCCCCAAGTTGCCAATCTAAGCCATGCTCGAAATTCCCGACTAGTATCTACTCGGAGTTAGTCCATACGCTCACATTTGATTTCACATCATTACATTACCTGAAACCTTACGTTCATCAGTTCAATGAGCAGACTTCAGAGTTCAGAGGCATTGTAGATTGATTCAGTGGGCAAATAGCATTTGATTTCACACACACATGCCACCATTGTAAAGCCTATTCGGCTATCTCACGGCATCCTGCACATCATTTCAGCCTTGTAAAGCCTCTTGGCTATTCCCGGCATCATTGCCACAAGCCTTGTAACACAGATCAGATTTTATATACTGCAGTTCTATCTTCACCGACAGTACAGAGATTTCACTTGGCATCTTCAGTGTATTTGCAGTTGATTCATACAGAGATCTTCACGACATTTTTTTGAGTACATTTCTTGCACCATGTCGACTAGCAACCTCAATCTGGAGGCATCTGCTAAGTTAGATAACTCTAATTACGGTACATGGAAATACCGAATGGAGACCATTCTTGTGCTTCAGGACAAATGGGAGTATGTCGATGGGTCTACACCTAGACCATTGGCCGATCTAGCCACCAGTAGCTCTACTCCATCTGTTGTCATAGCACCAGCAATGGAATCTACATCTACACAAACAGTTTCCGCACTAGTAGCAGATCCTGCCATTGCCTGAGCTCAAGCAGAATGGGATAAGAAAGACAAGTATGCCTATCACCTGATCAAGCAGAATGTGCAAGATGTCATGCTAGGACAACTCAATACAGTCAAGACATCAAAAGAAGCATGGGATATGTTCGCCGCTCTCTACGAGTCCAAGAACACATCCAGGATTCTCACCTTGAAAAACCAGATCAACCAGAGTTTTCGCAACAGCAGTGAAACCGGTAATGCTTATGTACTCCGCATCAAAGACTACAACAATCAACTTGCAGCAGTAGGAGAGACTATGAACCCCACAGAAATGGTTCAAGTCATTTTGAATGGACTAGGAGAGGAATACGAGAATCTAGTCTAGAGTATTACCATCCAAGGGCAAATTCCAACATTGGAAGAACTTCAATTAGTCCTACTTAGTGAAGAACTCAGGACTTAGGCCATTCAAGCACGTAAAGGTCATTCTAATGATCAAGCATTCATAGCTTCAGACAAAAGCAGAGGCAAAGGCAGAAACAGAGGTAGATCATACCAAAAAAGTGGTCATCATCAACAAAATCAAAGTCAGAATCAACATCAAAATCAGCAAAGAGGAAATCATTCCAATCAAGGAAGATTCCAAGGATGAGGGAATGCATCCACCAATGTGTCAAACTTTTAGTGCAACTACTGTCACAAGTTTGGACACTATGAAAGAGGTTGCTGCAAGAAGCAGTACGACCAAGGCGGTCAATCCAGCAGTAATCGAGGGAATTCTCGAGGAAGAGGAAATCATCATGGTGGACATTCTAGTCACAGTCATTTTGCAAATGAACATGGAAATATATTTCTTGCAAGCGAGGAATTGCATCAGACTGATACAATGCACCTAGACAATGCACCTAGACACTGATTTCAATCCCAAGAGAGGATTTCAGCTATCAAGTCGACCAAGTGGAACATGATCCTTGGTACATCGACAGCGGTGCATCATCTCATATGACAAATCATCAGGAATGGTTCACAGAAATGAAACCATTAGAAGGATAGAAAAATGTCATCTACACAGCAGATAATACACCAAATCCAGTTCAAGGGACAGGTGTTATCCCTATGAACAATTTCACTGGTACAAAAGGATTAGTCAAAGATGTGCTCTATGTTCCGAAGCTCAGCAAGAACCTTTTATCAGTAGGTCAAATGACGGAACACAACTACAAAGTCATATTCGACTATGATGAATGCACTATCAGAGACAAATCTAAAAGATGTCAGCTAGTAGCAAAAGGTGTCAAGGAAGGACGCTTATACAGAATGCTAGCTACAGTACCAGATAAGCATGCCATGTTAGCTCAAATGCAACAGATGCCACTATCTGCAAAATGGCACAAGAGATATGGTCATGTCAACTTCAAGTACTTGTTAGATCTAAGGAATCAGAATATGGCAATTGGGATTCCGAAGCTACAGTTTCTTGGAAAGGTTTGCAAAGCATGCTGCTTTGGCAAACAAAAGAGAACCAATTTTGTCAGAAGTACCTCTCGTGCATGAGGTATTCTTGATTTGATACATACAGATGTATGGGGTTATGCCCTGACCTGTAGCATCAATGGTTCACTTTATTACTTGACCTTCATCGATGACTACAGCAGATATTGTTGGGTCTACTTTCTAAAAGAGAAATTTAAAGTGTTTTCTAGATTTTAAGAATTCAGCACCATGGTAGAAAGCCAGACAGGCAGAAAGATTAAGGTCATGAGATCAGACAGAGGAGGTGAATACATGTCTTCAGCATTCATGAACTTTTGCAAAAATCATGGCATTCGAAGACAATTCACGTGCAGATACTCCTCAGCAAAATGCAAGGGCTGAAAGGAAGAATCAGACAGTGCTAGAGCAATGCTTAGTGAAAAACATCTTTCGAATCAGTATTGGGCAGAAGCAATAGCTACAGCAAACTACTTGCTTAATCGGATTCCTACCAAACCAATACAAGGTATGACTCCTTATAAAGTATTCACTGGACACAAGCCATGCATTGGGCATCTTTGCATATTTGGTTGCATAGCATATGCCCACATACATGATGATCATCACAGGAAATTGGATGCGAAGTCATGCAAATGCATCATGATTGCCTACAGTGAAGAAAGCAAAGCATACAAATTGTATGACCCCATTAACCGCAAAGTCATTATCTCCAGAGATGTAATCTTTGATGAGGAATCAGAATGGAAAACCTCACCTACATAGGAGATAGAAGCATCAACTTCACAGTCATCTATAGAACAGGTTGATGAAGAAGAGCAAGAATTGCCAGCAACAACCCAAGCAGAGCCACAGCGGCTCAGACGGTCTACTAGGGAAAGCAGACCTCTAGCCAGATTGACATATGCTCAGAAAGGCAAAGCAATTCAGGTGGAAACCACCAACTATGCTCTTATGACTACCATCATGGCTAAAAAAGAGCCAGTGTACTTCAAAGATGCAGTAGACAAGCCAGAATGGCAAATTGCTATGAATGAAGAAATGGATGCTTTGTATAAAAATAACACTTGGGAATTATGCGACCTTCCACCAGGCAAGAAGGCCATAGCCAACAAATGGGTATACAAAGTGAAGTACAATTCAGATGGCAGTATTCAAAGATATAAAGCCAGATTAGTTGCAAAAGGATTTGCACAACAATATGGTCAGGACTATGATGAGACTTATGCTCCAGTAGCAAAGATGGATTCCATACAGTTCTTGATATCACTAGCGACACTCAGTAAATGGAATGTGTATCAGCTCGATGTCAAGAATGCATTTCTCAATGGTTATCTAGACGAGGAAGTCTACATGCAACAACCAGCAGGTTATGTTGAACCAGGAAAGAAGAAAAAGGTTTGCCATCTCAAGAAAAGTCTCTACGGCTTAAAGCAAGCACCTAGAAGTTGGTACAGCTGAATTGACAAGTATTTTGCTGATCTGGGATACATGAAGTCCAATGCAGATCATATTCTCTACTACAAAGTTCAAGGGGAAGACATTACTATTGCACTTTTGTACGTAGATGATCTGATTGTGATAGGAAGCAAGGATAGCTTCATCAGAAAATTGAAATAAGACTTATCTGCAGAGTTCGACATGAAAGATCTTGGACTTATGCACTATTGTCTTGGAATTGAGTTCTGGAGAGATTTAGATAGCACATTTATGAGCCAGCTCAAGTATGTTGACAGTCTCTTGAAGAAGTTTCATATGGCAGATTGCAAGATTGTAGCCACTCCCATGGAACAGAGTTTGAAACTTACTAAAGATTCAGAAAAGCCTACAGTCAATGACAGATACTACAGGCAACTCATCAGATCTCTTATATATCTGGCAATCACACAGCCAGATATTTGTTGTGCAGTAAGCTCACTAGCATAGTTTATGGCAAATCCAAAACAGTCTCACTGGGGTGTTGAGAGTTCACGCTCAACATCATGTGATCATGTGTGCATAGCACCATCATGTGATCATATGTGCATAGCACTAACCTTATAGAGTGCTATAAAGGAAAGGGTTAGATCCCCTAGCCCTAACCCTAAAAGGGTTTGTATATATTCTATTTTTTCAACTAAATCGAGTGTACAGTTAGTCATTTGTGGTGTGCTCTCTAGCTGTGCCCTCTCTCCACATCTCCACTCTTCTCTTCTCCCCTCTTCATATTTTGTCAGAGAGGCCAAAATGCAAACATCAATTGAATGCTACTATTGTGGTAAAATGGGTTATATGGCTAAAGACTGCTACAAAAAGTAGAATGACATTATGAATGGAAAATTGCAGCAAGGCAATTATGCATCTTCTAGTAGATAGGGTGATGATAGAAATGAGCATCTGTTTATGGTGTAGCACATGACCAATTCTATGACAAGTGCAGAAGAAAGCAATAATGTGTGGTATGTTGACTCAAGTGCATCAAACCACATGACAGGTCATGCAGAATGGATGCAGGATGCAAGGAAAATGGAAAGACCAGGATTTGTGGAGACTGGTGATGATATTGCACATCCTATTGTGCAAATTGGTAAAATTCCTTTGTCTATGCAGGATGGGAAAAAGAAATACCTGTCTGATGTATTTCATGTCCCAAATATCACCAAGGACCTAGTTTCTATTGGTCAAATGGTTGAGCAGGGCTTGCAAGTCAGATTTAATCCTCGTGGATGCTTTGTTGAGGATATGAAAAATAACGGTCGCTTGATAGCAAAAGGAAAGAAGAAGGGCAGGATGTTTACATTGGATGCGAACATGCTTGAATTGAGTGTAGCAATGTTTGCACATGGGACCGGTGTAGTTGCAGATATTGATATTTGGCATAAACGCATTGGTCATGTTAATGTACATCGACTTAAATCAATGCAGGCCCAAAATATTATTGCAGGATTGCCTAAATTCAAGGTTGCAGAAATGCATAAGGTATGTGAAGCCTGTCAATTTGGAAAACAGGCAAGGAAACCATTTCCTAGGCATGTTCAAGAGAGTAAGAAGCCATTCGAATTAATCCACTCTGATGTGTGGACTACTAAAACTACATCTATTGGAGGCTGTCATTATTTTGCCACTTTTATTGATGACTACAGTAGAAAAGTTTGGGTGCATTTTATGAAAAAGAAAAGTGAAGTGTTTGGGCATTTCAAAGCTTTTAAAGCTATGGTTGAAAAAGAAATAGGCCTACAAATAAAATGCCTAAGGTCAGATGGAGGGGGAGAGTACCTCTCAAATGAGTTTGCAAGGTTCCTGTAGGAGCATGGCATAAAGCAGCAATATTCATGCAGTCATACCCCACAGCAAAATGGACTTGCAGAAAGGAAAAACATGCATATTGGAGAGGTATCTCGGGCCATGCACTTTACATAATGAACAGGACTCCCACTGTAGCAATACATGGCATGATGCCAGAGGAGATGTATACTGGTAGGAAACCATATATTTCTCATTTGAAAATTTTTGGTTGCATTGCCTATGTTCATGTGCTAGATGAGTTGAGGTCCAAGTTGGATCCAAAAGCTGAGAAGTGCATCTTTATTGGTTATTCTCTATAGTAGAAAGGGTATAGATGCTATAACCCTTCTACTCGTAAGTTTACAGTGAGCAGAGATGCTATTTTTGATGAGATGAGCAGCTGGTATAAACCAGTAAATGTGATTGATGATATAGATGCACAAAATGGTAATGCTACACAGAATTCATAACAGCAATTATCACAAAATATTAGTGGACCTGCAATGTCCTCTAGCAGTGGTTCACATACTTCGCCATGGACAGGCAGATTGAGATCAGGAGAATCTCCTCAAAGCAATGCAGATAGTGGTATGCAGGTATCACGAAAAGGAAAAGAGAACGTAGATCAGCCCATGTTTGATGTGAATGCAGGTCACTCTTATGTGGATGGTGAATCCAGTGGCTCAGAACAAAACATTGATGATGAGTTAGGTATTCCTTCTGTTGTTACACCTGGAGTAAGGAAGATCAGGGATGTTTTGAGAGCACCTAGAAGTGAGCCTACTTTGCGCAGGTCTACCAGAGCTAGCTATCCTATGGATAGGCTGAAATATGATGGATTTACAGCCACTCACTATGCCTATATGGTCAAAGTGATATAGGAACTAGAACCCACTTCTTTTGAGCAAGCCATGGGAAAAGAAAAATGGGAGAAAGCCATGGATGAAGAAATGGATGCCTTGGAAGCAAATGCTACATGGGAATTGGTGCCTTTGCCTAACGACAAGAATGCAATTGGCTATAAGTTGGTTTATAAGGTGATGCACAATGCAGATGGTTCTGTGAATAGATACAAGGCAAGATTAGTTGTCAAGGGGTATGCACAGACATATGGCATTGATTATGAAGAAACATTCAGTCCGATTGCAAGGATGGCAACCGTAAGAGTAGTCATTGCTATGGCTGCATCAAAGGAATGATCTTTACATCAGATAAAGAACGCCTTCTTGCATGGTGATTTGCAAGAAGAGGTCTTTATGGAGCAGCCACCAGGTTATGTTCATGCTATTCATCCTGAGTTTGTTTGCAGGGTTGAAGAAAGCCTTGTATGGCTTGAAGCAAGCACCTAGAGCATGGTCTGACAAGATAGGACAATATCTTGTCACTATTGGCTTTCAGATTTCCAAGGCAGATTTCTCACTTTATGTGAGAAAAATAGAGAAAGGTATTATGCTGCTTGTCATTTATGTTGATGATTTGATCATCACAGGTGATAGTGATGAAGATATCCTTCATGTGAAAATGCTATTGAAGCAGAAGTTTGAGATGAAGGATTTGGGAGAGCTGCGTTATTTCTTGGGCATTGAGGTGATTAGATCACCAAGTGGGATACGGCTCTTGCAGAGGCAATATGGATTGGACATGCTATCCAAATATGGGATGACAGGCTGTAAGCCTATTTCAGTTCCTTTGGAGTAGAATGTGAAGCTGAGCGCAGATGCAGGTGAGCTTCTGGAAGACCCTCCTATGTACAGACACATAGTAGGAAGTTTGATTTATATGACTATTACCAGGCCAGATTTGAGCTATGCTGTTGGATTGGTAAGTCAGTTTATGCAGGCTCCAAGGAAACTGCATTTGGATGTGGCTAGACGCATACTCAGGTATGTGAAGTCCACATTGTAGTATGGACTATTTTATGAGGCTGGGGTTCAGATACAGTTGCATGGATACACTGATGCTGATTGGGCTGGTAGTATTTTTGATAGACGATCTACCAGTGGATATGTGTTCTCTTTTGGGAGTGCTGCAGTTAGTTGGAGCAGCAAGAAACAGCCTATAGTTGCCTTGTCGAGCACAGAGGCTGAGTACAGGGGTGCAACAATGGCTTCATGTGAGGTAGCTTGGTTGCATAAGCTACTTTATGATATGCATCAGTCTACAGATGGGCCAGTTGTCATTTATTGTGACAACATGAGCAGTATACACTTGGCAAATAACCCAGTCTATCATGCTAGAACAAAGCACATTGAGGTGCATTATCACTATGTGCGGGAGAGGCACAGAGAAGCTGCACAAGTTCAGGGACCTGCTTGGTGTGCAGGAATTGGGATTGAGCTTGAGGGGGAGTGTTGAGATATCGAGCTCCACTCGTGATATGCCAGGGTGACCATTTTGCATTTATGTCACCGACTTGTTAGCTGCAGATGCAGTTGGTACACAACCCATGAATAATAGCTGGATGATAGCTATCCTTATGCACTCTAGTTCGTGGCTCAGTTAGTATGCCACCTTAGTTAGCTGAGTTTGGTTTGAGACCCACATATAGGGTTCTTCTATTTCTTTGTACCAGAGTTCTTTTTGCTTTCACAACTAAGAAGAGGAAAACTGTTTTCAGCCTCCACCTTTGTGTGTATTCCCCCATTGTGTATGCGAGAAAGCCACAAGTGAGACTCCTTCCTTCTCTCCCACTATCTTCACAACTGGCCCTTCTCTTTTCCTCCTTAAGTGCCTCTGAGATAAATTCTTTCTTTGGAGCTGTTGTGCCCTTTTTGACCACATCTTTCCATTCCAACATCTTGGCTTGCCATTGGTTGATTTGTTGCTTCAGCTCAGCATGTGTTCCTTGCATTGTTTCTTGCATGACTACAATCTCCTTTTTGAGAGTGGCATTCTTTGTTTTCGGCTCTTCCATTGCTTTACAGGTGCCCTCCAAGGTCACTTTCATATCCCTCATTTGTTGTACTTCAATCTCCAATGCATTTACTCTGTTTAGGAGCTTGTTTTTTTAGATATCCATTCATCCTTTTCCTTTTCCCATTCCTCTTTTTTGGTTTTTTCTTTTCTCCATTCTTGCATTTTCCCTCCATGTTTTTTAGCCTCAGCTAGTGTCTTATCTACATGTCTCTTCGCCGCGACAAGGAGGGCTACATTTGGAGACTTAAGTTGTCAATTTTGTCAATCAATGCAAGACATATCTTTTGGAGGCTGGTGAGGACACTAGATGTAGTATTTGGAGTTGTCCCTATTGTGTAAGCTATCATGGCATTTTCAAGTGCTTGTTACCCCCAAATATCCTCTACACATGCTCATGTAGACATTGTGCAAAAACCTTATTTTGTCCCTATTTGTTGAAAAAGTACAAAAGGGAAGAAATGAAGGGATTCTTCACATATTTAGTGCTTTGAATGAGCTCCAAGCATGTTGGTAGGTCTCCCCTTGTCTTTTGTTGGTCTATTCAATGTTGCATTTGCTATTGGGATCACTTCTTCTGCATTTTCTTGATGTGAGATTGTCTTTTCTTGATTATTTGCAAGCCAGAAGCTCATTATAATAGAGAACGATGCTGGAGTCAAGGTATAGAGGCTAGGAGTAGCCTCCTAGATTGATGATGGGCCTAAAGCAGCCTAAGAGTAGGCACAACCTGCTTTTTAAAAAAGAAATAGTTTGGGTATTGTTAATTATACGCATGGCATAATACCAGCCAAAATGCAAATTTATTCTACTAAAGAAGAGACTAAAGGTAGCATAAAGAGACATTATTTTTGTAGATCCACATGGCCCTTGCCACTTTAATCCAATAGGAATGGGGTGGTGGTTGTTTTTATTGATGTCTATTAACCTAACATGGGTGTATCCCATGTCAAAGAGGCTTGTTAGTATTGTGCATTGGCACTTAAATGCAATGCAAAACTTATCAAAGGCGCTATCTTTTTATGTTTA
Organism: Dipteris shenzhenensis; assembly: GCF_047967505.1. Lineage (NCBI taxonomy): Eukaryota > Viridiplantae > Streptophyta > Polypodiopsida > Gleicheniales > Dipteridaceae > Dipteris > Dipteris shenzhenensis. The sequence goes on from NC_141626.1 coordinate 195,242, forward strand.
TATACACATGCTTGTCCTTTGAATGTGTTGCTACACCTACTTTTTTGTTATGGAATTGGATCCAAATAATGAGATCTTTCTTATTTGTTTTGTTCCTTTGAAAATGTCATTACTACCATTTACAAGTCTATCATTGATATTTTAGTTTTCAACATAGTTTTGTGGCTGTTCCTATTTTGAATTAGAGGCTTTTGTGTAGCCCAATTGCTTTTTGAGAATTTTCCAATAGGTAGAAATGTTTAGGGCATGTGTTGAGAGTATGGGTTGCATGGAGGGTCTCCTATAGCTATGTTGAGAATGAGATTATTGTGGTATTTGGTTGATCTTGCAAAGTAGAATAAGTGAAAATTTATTAAGTTAGGACAAAGGGACTTACAAGAAGTGGTGTTTATGCTGATATCATCATTCTCTATGTTTTTGTAGTCCAGTGGTGACTCTAGGATCACCGATGGAGTACTTCTCCAAGCTACTCTAGATTGAGAGCAATGCATGCAAATGCCATTCCCTAGTATCACTCTAGCGTTTGTTCTGATCATGAATCCATAAGAAGAGGAGGGAGGGGAGAGGAAAGTGGAGAAAGGAGAGGAGAAGAACAAGAAGGAAAGAGGATAAGAGAACATGGCATTCAAGAAAGGCACTATGAGGGAACAAGAGAACTCCAAAGAGGAGGAGGAGAGCTTGTATTCCAATGTGTGCAACCGTGAAGACCAAAGTCAACCATCTGGCATTTTATACATGCCACCTTTTAAAGTGAGGGACAAACCTATTCCCTTTATACCACTCTCTTTTCTCATTCTTTACAAATCATCTTGGGCCCATTCAGCTCCAATGCACAATCCTAGCTCTATGGACTCATCACTGTCCATCAAATGATGTCACTAACCAATTCTAGCATATGTTAACCAATCGGTTAACATGTTCCCCTTCTTGTTCTTGATCTAGTCCCCTAGAATGTGCAAAGGTCAATGATTGTTGGAGTGTTGTGGATCAAGATCATTCCTTGTGTGCATTGGTGTGAAATTTTTCTATTTGCAGTGCTTCATAGGTCTTCATTGGATTCTTTGTTGTGAACTTGTTGTTGGAATGATGGATATTCATTTGGGGATAGTGGATTTTATCGTAGTTGGCATGTCATGACATGAGTGATTGCAATGGTGAGACATTGGTTGGATGGGGGATTGGAGTTGAGTACTTGTGACCTTTTAAAGAAACATGAAGAAAAAGAAAATTCTAAGGTGTAAGTTAGTAGAGTAGAAAGGTATAAATAGGGGTTGATGTAAGATCCTAGTGGTGTCAATGGTAGCAGAGTTAGTAAAAGATATTCTCATGCTTCTCTTTAAGTTTCATATTTGGATTTAGTGGGACTTTTATTTGTTGATTCTCATCAGACTATACCTTTGACATGCCATGATTGTAAGTCCAAATTATAACATGACATATTATCTTGCTTCTCTACATAGAGCTCCCTTCCAGATCCATTTGATGGATTACATTACATGAGGGCTTTTTGCTTGGTAGTTTTTTAAAGCCTAATAAGGTTGCGGCAATCTAGAGATGTATTTGTCTGAGTCATCAAATCGAGAGGAGTATGATAATACTCCATACAAACTCTTGAAATGAGGAGTATGGATGAAGGGGTTTATAGCAAGTTGGATTGTAGGAAGGTTCTTAAAGTTAAAATGGATATTACATTGGGAGGCTCAAATTGTTAATTGGGTACTAGTGTTAAGCGAAAAAAAGAAAAGAGTAAGACAGGAATACTTCTTGATGCGTCGACTACAAATTCTTGTGATCTTCTTTGCATTTCTCTAATTCCTCTTAGGGGCATCTTGGAGATGCTATGAGCTAGCTGCAGTCTAAAACTGAGCTCATTTGGTCTGTTGAGTAAGGAGAAAACATGAAAAAACCAATCAAATTTTTAGCAGCTCCAACTGGTGATGTGACGCAGCATTGTGCAATTCCTTGCTAGGGGATCCTCTTTGGTAATAGAGATTCCATTCTATTGCAAAAGCCTTCTCAAATTTGTTTCTACTTGGGAGAATTTTGGCCTCCAATCTCTGCTTGTTACTAGATTCATATTTTGACAGTTTGTGGTTTTGAGGGTTGACCAAGTCAACATACAATTGGGGCTTATACTTTTGAAGATTAGTTTATTGTATTTTGACTGTGTTTGATCATTTTCATTTAGCCATAAGTCTTGGAACATTGAATGTTTGACTGATATTTCAGTTTGGCATATTTTCATGCAAAGAAATAGCCATCATCTCAAGGGATTTTCATGTATTAAGGAGTAGTACTTGTAAGAGAGTAGACACTACCCAAATCAAGGGTAAGACCCTCTCATTTATCCTCATGATCACTCAATCCAAAAGTAAGATGGACACTAGAAGGATGCAAAATGCTCTCTCAAAGCACAACAAAAAGTTTTGCAATGCCAAGATGAAGGATAACCCACATATGATTCATGAGCCTCTCCAAAGCATTGGCATATCAACTTGGACTCTTTCATCTACATCAACATGGTGGTCAAGAATATGCACCCTATTGAATGTGCCATTCTACATTTGTGGACCAGACACAATGATAGCTTGGAAACAACATTGGAAAAGGATTTCTATCAAGGGGGGAGTCTTCTCGCATCTCCAAAATATTAGAGTTTTTTGTGTGTGGTCAATAAGGGTTCTCTACCTCAGGATGTCCCCCTTAAATGATTGTCAGTCTTATGTGTGAGATTTACCTTGTTAGACCTATGGGAACTTCCCCATACATAGTCATTATTCAGCCTCCCAATTGTAAACCAAGAGACCAAATTCAGTGTGAGATCATGTTGGGCGAGGATGCCCAAATGAGTCTACTATACTGATGTAACTAGAGTGAGTGACAGGTTGGGATCATGAGTGTTGTCACTAGAGGTGGGCAAGCCATGAAGGTTCCCATGGACTACTAGGGTTGAGGTCATCCATTTGTGGGGGGGTATGTTGGGACAAATTGATGTAATGGGTCAATACCAAGGATTACAAGGTCTATGGTTGTGAGTGTGATCACATGAGTGAGTGTGTGAACACATGTGTGTGTAGGTATGACTTATGATGTATTAGTTTTAGTAGGTGTGAATGAGTGAATCTAGGATTGTGGTGTGTGATTGAGAGATATTGGGAGATAATTGTGGATCAAGAGATGCTCTCTTGAGCACACATATGGTGTTACTCTTAGATGTAACCACATATGGTGGAGAGATACTGGGAGATAATTGTGGATCCAAAGATGCTCTCCTGAGCTCACATATGGTGTTACTCTTGGATGTAACCACATATGATTGAGAGAAACTGGGAGATAATTGTGGATCTAGAGATGCTCTCTTGAGCTCACATATGGTGTTACTCTTGGATGTAAATAGTAGGATTCCAGATGCCTTGTATGTAGAGGAGGGCCTATTTAATGGCACTCTCGCTATGAATAAACATGCTTCATTTTCCATCATTGTGTCAATACCATGTCTCCCTTTCTTCCCCAATAGACTATACCATCAGTATTAGGTATGATACTGACGGTAGTTATTGTACTACCAACAATATTGGACAATGTACCACCAATAAATATGAGTCCCACTGACTCAACTTGTGTATAATTTCACCAATGGTAATGATATTCTACTATCGATAATCATCTTTGTACTAGTGGTACAATGCGCCAGTGCTGCTAGCAATTGTCAAAGAATCAGTGGTGGTAAATCTTTCCTTTTTCCTTTTTCTAACCAAAAAGGTTTTATGATCATTGTGCATGTGATGTCATGAAAGGGTGTTCACAAATGTAAATTACTTAAAAAGTGGTATGATTATGTGAATATGCAACCCTCGAAAGTAGATGCTAGATGTGCAAAGATGCATAGGATGTCGAGGAGATCACTCAATAGTATATGTGACTATCATGTGAGTTCAATAAAAGGACATGTTTAAATTTCAAAATTTCTCACATTTTCACCTTCAAAAGAGTGCCATTGAATGGAATTTTAAAAAATTTATAGATTGAATAGGAAAATGGTACATTTTATTAATGGAAAACAACTAAGCAATTTTACAAATAGGCCTTCAATGCACGATCTTAGGCATGCAAGCATGCAGAAGCTGATCAAGATTCAGTGCCTCAACTTGGTAATAACCACCATAGATTGTGGTTACTTCAATTCGATATATTTGTCAAGTGTGTCATGTAGACAAACAAGCTCATTTTCCTTTTTTCGTGCATTCGACAAGAAGACCACAAGGTTTTGGTAACTAGTCACTTCAATGTTATGACATTACACAGGAGTAGCATGGTATCTACTTACTTCACAGATGACTATTCACATAAAGTGTATGCTTATTTGCTTCTCTTTCAAGAGTGAGGTTTTTAAAAAAATTATGTTTTCAAAGTCTACATGGAGAAGAAGACTTGCTCGATGATACATTCCCTTTGACCCAATAGTGGAGGAGGATATTGTTATAAAGCTTTTGCATATTTTGCCAAGAAGAAATTATTTGGCAATTGACACATGCATGTACTCCCCAAGACGATTGCCCTGTCGAGCAAATGATTCACACTATGGCCAAAATGACTCTTGGCATGCTTTTTGAAGGCAAACTTCACCCATTGTTTTTTGGGGATAGGTCGTGATGGTGGCAGTCAAAATCGTCAATCACTTACTGATGCATGTGTGCAAGGGTTAAACTCTAGAGGAGCTTTGGTCTAGAAACAAGCCTATTGTTTCCATGTTCCAAGTTTTTGTGATGCAAATTTCTTGTTCATGTGCCATAGAAGGCTAGATTCAAGCTTGAATCTAGGACTAGAATGTGTCTTCTGATAGGCTGGCTACTAGGATTAAGTGGTACCACCTTTATTGTCCACCATGCAGAAGATGATCCATAGTAGAGATTTTTAATTTTTAGAAGAAGATGATATCATTGAAGCCTCTACTCTCGATCCTTTGCCCAATATGACCATCTCCTATTGTTGTTGGGATAGGAACACATTCCTCTTATCCTTTCAAAGACCATTGTACTTCCAAGTAATAGCCATACTTTACCCTTCATTGTTTCATCACTGTCCCTTTGATTGTAAGTTCTCACTCTCCTCTCTCCATTTGGTCCCCCCCTCTAGCAAAGTTTTCAATTGAGTTGGATGACATAGAACCTGAACCATTAGTTTGCCCCAAATGAGAACACAGAATCTCACTCAAATAAAGTATCTCCTTTCCCATACGCAACCTGACTTTGGCCTCATTGTTGATGATTTTGAACCCTGCATCCTCATAGCCATCCAATGGTATTTGCATGCCAGACAGTGGAGTGATGCCAATAAAATTAAGATGCAATCTATTGACAATAATCATACATTGACTGTTACTTTACTTTCTTAGGGTGGGAATGCCATTCCCACAAAGTGGATCTTTAGGATCAACACAATGAATATGGGACTATGGCCCTACAAAGCTCATTGTTGCCACTGTCTCTCCCAAGTCTAGGTTCTGAGAGTGTTCGTCACTTACATGCCATTGCTCATTGTAGCATAGGTGTTCATAATTGTAGCATAGGTCCTCGGGTTGTTATCCGGAGAGAGGTGTAGGATGAAGCACGAAAAGCAACTCTCACGCACGCGTGGGTGAGAAAGAGAGCTTGATCACAATGATGGATGGAGGCTCTCACCTCCACAGGAGTTCAAGGGTTTAAAAGGGGTTTGTAGGGTTGGAAAGGCTAGATAGGAGTTCCAGGTTTAGAAAGGGTTGCAGGGTTTGGAGTATTGGAGTAGCATGGAGACAAGATGGAGAAGACAAGATGATGAAAAGAGAGAGAGTTTATTCATGAGTGATATGCCCAATATATAGGCACAAGTTACATCCAAGAATGACATCATATGTGAGCTAAACAGAGCATCTCTAGATCCATAATTATCTCTCAATCACACACCACACTCCTATATTCACTCAATCACACCTACTAACTGACACATCATCAGTAACACCTAACTTAGGCACACCTACACACACCATGTGTTCACATACTCATAACCATAGACCTTATGACCCTTGGTATGATCCCATTACATCAATTTGTCCTTCATTCCCCCCCATAAATTGATGACCTCATCCCTCAGCAGTAGTACATGGGATGCTCCATGGCTTTCCCACCATCATGTGGAAACACACATGGCCCCAACCTGTGACTCGCTCCTAGGACTCTTGGTTTACAACTAGGAGATAGACAATGACTATGCATGGGAATACCCTTAGGTCTAGCAAGGTAAAACATAAGACTAACAATCATTTGAGGGGGACATCCCAAGGCAGAGAACCCTTATTGACCACACACACAAAAATTCTAAATTGAAGATGTGGGGAAATACCCCCCTTTGATGGCATATCTTGTACTTTTCCTCCTTCTCTTCCAAGCTACCATAGTATGAGGTACATTGTCATTGGAGAGGTTCTTGGTGTAGGCCTTCTTGTAACTCCTTTGCCCTTTGATACCTTCTCCCTTAATGAGGTATGCTACCAAATGAGTAGCTTCAAGAAAGTTGACTTCAAGTACATGATCACATGCATCCCATATGCCTTCACATAAATCAAATATGAAGAGGGTCTTACCACTTGTTAGTAAAATAAGGGTAGTATCTACTCTTGTACATAAAAGCTCATGAATGTATGGCATAATATAGCCAACCAAAAACATAATAGTTGTAGTTGAAGCCTTTGTTCCAAGCATATCCTTTTGAAGCTATCATTATTGCAATGATAAGCAAATGATGTATCAAACCATCTAACCATTTTATCTCCATAATCTCTTAGGTGGAACCCTCCTCACCTTGAACTTTTCAATACTGATAGTCAAAGTTTAGTTTGGCTGAGTTTCAGTCAACACACAGTCAAACTTTGACTATCACTTTTAAATGACAACCAAGAGTATGAGAAGAAACTTGCATCTCAGCTTTCACCATACACACAGTAGCAAAACGAACTCTGAAAGCATCATTTGGAACCCTAAACCAAGGACTATCAACACTAGGAAGCAAAGGCATAGCTCTTACTGATGTCGCCCAGCCTCTCATGAAAGCATTCTGACAATGGTTAAGGTAGTCAGCAAAACAAGCACGAGTTCTCCTTCAGCTTGCAGGAGCAACCATGGCAAAATGGCGGCCTCTCCTCTTCATCTCACTGGTCAAATGAATCGCCCTTGACTGAAGATCATGGGCTGAAGAGGTTTGTCAAAACGTTGAGTGGATTGGGAGATCGATCACTTGCAAAATCGACCTAGAAGAGGGAAATATGAAAGATGGTGACTTTTGCAGGGACAATGCTGAGCTATAGAGCAACGCGTTTTGTAGATCCACCGTTGACAAGAAGCGCCCTGAAGTAAGGAAGCTCCAACTAAGAGGATAGGAGCGATGGTGAAGCTAATCTCATGGATGAAGCCCTCCAAGGTCAGGCAAGAAGAGGAGAATAAGTTGAAGGAGAAGATGAAGGAGGTGATGACATGGGGCACACGTGGGTTTCTAAGGAGGATCATATAGCTCTGATACCAAATGTTAGAGTAGCATGGATGCTGAGAGTTCATGCTCAACATCATGTGATCATGTGTGCATAGCACCATCACGTGATCATATGTGCATAGCACTAATCCAATGGAGTGCTATAAAGGAAAGGGTTCGATCCCCTAACCCTAACCCTAAATGGGTTTATATATATTCTATTTTTTAAACTAAATCTAGTGTACAGTTAGTCATTTGTAGTGTGCTCTCTAGCTGTGCCCTCTCCTCATCTCCACTCTTCTCCTCTCCCCTCTTCATATTTTGTCACGGTATCAGATCATGCTTTCGCCTTCGACTGAGGCGCCATGCTTGTGAAAGTGATTGAGTGTGCATGCTCTTCCGTTAAGAGAAAATTCCATCCGTTGGAAAAAGATTTCCATCTACACTTGAGAGAGTTCTTCATTACTTTCTTCTGATTTTGTGAGAGATCTTCTTTGAGTGAGAAAGTTTTCTTGAAGGTTTAGTGTGAGAGATTTCTTTCCATCTTTGAGTGAGAAAGATAGACATAGGAAGTCTCGTAGCTCTTGTTTTCAACGAGAGGAATCTCTCTGAGAGAGATCTAAGGACAGATCTCTACTATCCTATACTGCTTTGAAAGAGAGAGAGAGGGAATAAACTAAGCTTCTACAGCTCAGCCTTCCGAACTGCAGCTACAAGTAAGGGCACCTCTCCAAACAACTCGCTACAAGCAAGGGCACCTCTCCAAACAGCTCTTTTTCAACTAAGGTGCATATCTACCTCTAGTAAGGCAGCTTTAACAACGTTACAGCGAAGCTCAACAAGGACAGCAAACGACACAGTCGCAAGTAGCTAGCCACCTCTCCACAATTGGATCTCCTTGATCTCCAGCCTCACGCTCTGAGCGGCTCGACAACTCGCATGCACGAGCGCGTCTCCAGCAACTCAAGACAACCATCGCCTCCAACAAGAAGGGCTGCTCTCCAATGCCCGCTCCTAGCAACGCTTCTCTATAGCTCCAACGCAACTCGAGGGCCACGTACAATTGCCCCAACGCTTCCACAGAGTCTCTCCGCTCCAGCACGTCCAGCATCTCCAGCCTCTACTTGAATGACTTCATCTACGTAAGGCTGGCAACGACTTGGAAAGGGGACTCATCAGAGACGGACAAGGAGGGGAAGCGCTTGCTATGCCAACCGATGAAGCCCTCTAATGCCAACGAGCTCCAAAACACCCCTCTGCTGCTCACGCTCCTCAACGACGGACCATAGCCCCTGCTGCAAATCACAACAGCCCACAGCCTCCAACGCCTTGCTCAGCGACGCTCTCCAGCCCTTCAAACGACCTTCTTTACAACACCAACGAAAATCCACAGCAGACGGAATCTCTTTGATTCCATCGAAATCTTTATAGATTCCGATCACCCACTTAGTGACACAAGCCACAAAACTGACACGTGGCATCTGCAGTTCTATCTGAGACGTAGGCTTTGACTGCCACATCATCTTATTTGCCACGTGGTAGATAAGGCTCTCAATCTTTGACATGTGGCACGATTACCGCATCAGCTTATTCACAGGCCACGCCACCACCGATTGCCACGTTAGTAGTCTAGTCAGCAAGAGCCACATCATCATCGACTGCCACATCATCAATCAAAGTCAACACTACCATGTCATCTGTCACGATGGTAGTCCACATCAACAGGCCACGTCATCTAGCCACGTCAACTTGCCAACTCATCATCCATGTCATCAGTGACACATCATTATTGCCAGCTCAGCTACCACGTCAGCACAGGCACATCATCCACTGACATCATCATTTGTGCCACCTCAGCAGTGCCGCCTCAGCTGTCCAGTCAGCATTGACTCCTGCCAGGCACACAGTGTTCCCCAGGCACTTCATGTGACCATTTTTACCACCTCAGCACAGGGCTTCACAGGAACACCTCTTGCTAGGCACAGTGCCATGTCATCACTACATGTGACCCACAGTGATACATAATCATTGAGCACATTTGTACTCCTTTTGCCCCTCCACCTAGATCAAGTTGTATCTCTTGATCCAGGAAGAATTTGAGGGCGCTCCAAAAAGAAAAGTCGCTTGATTTTTTGTGCTCTACACGCTCATCACATCATGCGTACATTTTGACGCAAGTTATAGTCACATTTGAGTCTCCTCGGTTGAGTCTCCTCGGACAAAACCACTTCTTACACTCACATTAGCCTCTACATCGACGCATCTGACCCAACACTTAAAAAGAACAAAAGAAAAGGAATTATTTGCTATTCTTTCATCGATCGACGGTTGGTATAGATCTAGATCAGAATAGACTAGATCGCCACAGAGGGGATGCTTTGAATCTTCCCAAGTTGCCAATCTAAGCCATGCCCGAAATTCCTGACTAGTACTTACTCAAAGTTAGTCCATACGCTCACATACGGTTTCACATCATCACATTACCTGAAACCTGACATTCATCAGTTCAGTGAGCTGACTTCAGAGTTATTTAGAGGCATTGCCGATTGATCAGTGGGCAGCTGGCACATGATTTGATTTCACACACACATGCCATCATTGTAAAGCCTATTCGACTATTTCACGGCATTGTGCACATTATTTCAGCCTTGTAAAGCCTCTTGGCTATTCCCGACATCATTTGCCATAAGCCTTGTAACACAAATCAAATTTTATGTATTGTAGTTCTATCTTCACTAACAGTTCAGAGTCAGTATTTTGCAGTTGATTCATACATAGATTTTCACGAGACTTTGAGTACATTTCTTACACCATGTCTATGACTAACAACCTCAATCTGAAGGCATCTATTAAGCTAGACAACTCCAATTATGGCACATGGAAACACTGAATGGAGACCATTCTAGTACTTTAGGACAAATGGAAGTATGTTGATGGATCTATACCTAGACCATTGGACAAACCAACAACCAGTAGCTCTACTCCACCTGTTGTCACAACACCAGCAGCGGGATCTACAGTTACACAAACAGTTTTCGCACCTGTAGCAGCTCCTACCATTGCCCGAGCTGATCAGAATGGGATAAGAAAGACAAGTACGCCTATCATCTGATCAAGCAGAATGTGTAAGAAGCAGAATGTGCAAGGTGTCATGCTAGGATAACTCAACACAGTCAAGACATCGAAATAAGCATGGGATATGTTTACAGCTCTCTACGAGTCCAAGAACACTTCCAAGATTCTCACACTGAGAAACCAAATCAACCAGAGTTTCCACAACAGCAGCGAAGCCGGTCATGCTTATGTACTCCGGATCAAAGACTACAATAATCAACTCGCAGCAAGAGAGACTATGAATCCAGTAGAAATAGTTCAAGTAATCCTGAATGGACTAGGAGAGAGATACGAGAATCTAGTCCAGAGTATTGCCATTCAACGGCAAATTCCAACATTGAAAGAGCTTCAGCCAGGCCTACTTGGTAAAGAACTTAGGATGCAGGCTATTCATGCTCGAAAAGGTCATTCTAATATCAGGCACTCACAGCTTCAGATAGAAGCAGAGGTAGAGGCAGAGGTAGATCATTCCAGAAAAGTGGCCATCATCAGCAACAAAATGAGCAAAATCAGCATCAGCATCATCCTCAGTAACATCAGAATCAGCAAAGAGAAAATCATTCCAATCGAGAAAGATGCCAAGGATGAGGGAATGCATCCACCAACGTGTCAAACATCCAGTGCAACTACTGTCATAAGTTTGGACACTATGAAAGAGATTGCCGCTGCAAGAAGCAATACGACCAAGGCGATCAATCCAGCAGTAATCGAGGGAATTTCCATGGTAGAGGAAATCATCGTGGTGGACATTCTAGTCACAATCATTTTGCAAATGAACATGGGAATATGTTTCTTGCAAGTGAGGAAATGTAGTAAACTGATACAGTGTATCTAGACAGTGTATCTAGACATTGATTTCAATCCAAAAGAGGATTTCAAAAATCAACGTGGTGGACATTCTAGTCATAGTTATTTTGCAAATGAACATGGGAATATGTTTCTTGCAAGCAAGGAAATGCAGCAAATTGATACAGTAGTATACCTAAACACTGATTTTAATCCAAAAGAGGATTTCAGCTATTAAGTCGACCAAGTTTAGGTTTGCATAACATTAGAGAGGAGTGCTTTGGTATTTTGAGTTGCGAAATTAAGCCACACACAAGAATGAGAAATCACGAGAAACTCAGGCTATGGTGAAGAAGATTCAAGAAAAGAAGAAGCTTCTGGAAAGCTTGGAAAGAAACTTACAAGTGGCTAGTTTCCTGCAAAAGAATCTAATAGGTTGTTGTAGGGGTTTCAACAACACACATACTGATTAGACCCAATTAAAGAAAGAAATTTATGAAAAACTACAAGCTAGACAATCCATGAAACTATAGCTACTCCATAGAGTTGTAGAGGGAACAACTCATCAAAGTTTAGGAGGGAGAGCTATTCAAGTCACCCCCAACAATCCATGAGTCCACATTATGGAGGCACTCAGTAAGTCGCCTCTAGAAAGCAGGGCGGTATAGATGATAGGCGGGTGCATATACGTTCAGGACCTGTCCAGATTCCCATCCAAACCACTTGCCTTGGGATGAGCTCTCCTTGATCAAAAACCTCCTAGGTAATTGCCTACGACACCGAGATGCAAAGTCCTCCACTCCTACCTAGTGCTGAGGCCTCAAACCTCTCGGCATTTGCTTAACAGGAGGTGGTGACGGCGTCCGATGTTCCCAATGCCAAGAAAATATGCTCTTGAATCATAGGAAAGTCCACTGCTACACAACCAACCACTGCCCTCTGTAGCTCCTAGCAAAGTATCAGGTACTGTGGCTGACTACGAGCATGGTCAAGGAGCCCATGCACATTCCAACTCACCATGGTCCAACTCATGTAGAGGGGGGAAAGCTTGCCTGTGAGGGGGAGCTTGTTCTAAGAAAGCCGCCTCTTGTGACAAGTGTTATCCCTATGAACAATTTACTGGTACGAAAGGATTGGTGAAAGATGTACTCTATGTTCCGAAGCTCAGTAAGAACCTCTTGTCAGTAGGTCAAATGACGGAACACAACTACCGAGGCATCTTCGACGGAGATGAATGCACTATCAGAGATAAATCTAGAAGATGTCAGCTAGTAGCAAAAGTTATCAAGGAAGGACGCTTGTATAGAATGCTAGCTACAGTACCAGATAAGCATGCCATATCAGCTCAACCACAACAGATGCCACTATCTACAAAATGGCACAAGAGATATAATCATGTCAATTTCAAGTACTTGTTAGATCTCAGGAATCAGAATATGGCAATCGGGATTCCGAACCTATAGTTTCTTGCAAAAGTTTGCGAAGCATGCTGCTTCAGCAAACAAAAGCGAACCAGTTTTGTCAGAAGTACTCGTCGTACACAAGGTATTCTTGATTTGATACATACAGATGTATGGGTTTATGCCCAGACCTGCAGCATCAATGGTTCACTTTACTACTTGATTTTCATCGACAACTACAACAGATATTGTTGGGTCTACTTTCTGAAAGAGAAATCTGAAGTGTTTTCCAAATTTCAAGAATTCAAAGCCATGGTAGAAAACCAGACAGGCAGAAAGATCAAAGTCATGAGATCAAATAGAGGAGGTGAATACATGTCTTCAACATTCATGAACTTTTGCAAAAGTCACGACATTCGAAGACAATTCACATGTGCAAATACTTCTAAGCAGAATGCAAGAGCTGAAAGGAAGAATGGAACTTTAGCAAACAGTGCTAGAGCAAGGCTCAGTGAGAAGCATCTTCCGAATCAGTATTGGGTAGAAGCAATAGCCACTGCGAACTACTCGCTTAATCGGCTTCTGACCAAACCGATATAGGGTATGACTCCTTATGAAGCATTCACTGGACACAAGCCACACATTGGGCATCTCCGCATATTTGGTTGCATAGCATATGCCCACATACATGATGATCATCGTAGGAAATTGGATGTGAAGTCACACAAATGCATCATGGTTGGCTACAATGAAGAAAGCAAAGCATATAAGTTGTATGATTCCATCAACTGCAAGGTCATTATCTCCAAAGATGTAATCTTTGATGAGAAATCAGAATGGAAAACATCAAATACATAGGAGATGGAAGCATCGACTTCACAAACATCTACAGAAAAGGTTGATGAAGAAGAGTAAGAATTGCCAGCATCACCCCCAGCAAAGCCACAACAGCTTAGACAGTCTACTAGGAAAAGAAGACCACCAGCCAGATTGACATATGCTCAGAACGACAAAGCAATTCAGGTTGAAATGACCAACTATGCTCTTATGACTACCATCATGGCTACAGAAGAGCCAGTGTACTTCGAAGATGCAGTAGACAAGCCAGAATGGCAAACTGCTTATGCGACCTTCCACCAGGAAAGAAGGCCATAGCAAACAAATGGCTATACAAAGTGAAGTACAATCTAGATGGCAGTATTCAAAGATACAAAGCCAGACTAGTTGCAAAAGGATTTGCACAACAATATGGTCAGGATTATGATGAGACTTATGCTCCAGTAGCAACGATGGATTCCATACGGTTCTTTATATCACTAGCGACACTCAGCAGATGGAATGTGTATCAGCTCGATGTCAAGAATGCATTTCTCAATGGTTACCTAGACGAGAAAGTCTACATGCAACAACCAGTAGGTTATATTAAACCAGGAAAGGAGAATAAGGTTTGCCATCTCAAAAAAAAGTCTCTACAGCTTAAAGCAAGTACCCAGAAGTTGGTATAATAGAATCGACAAGTATTTTGTTGATCTGGAATAGATGAAATCTAATGCAGATCATACACTCTACTACAAAGTTCAAGAAGAAGACATTACTATTGCACTTTTGTACGTAGACGATCTAATTGTGACCGAAAATAAGGATAGCTTCATCAGAAAGCTAAAACAAGACTTATCTGCAGAGTTCGACATGAAAGATCTTAGACTTATGCACTATTGTCTTGGAATTGAGTTCTGGAGAGATTCAGATAGCACATTCATGAGTTAGCTCAAGTATGTTGACAATCTCCTGAAGAAGTTTCATATAGCAGATTGCAAGATTGCAGGCACTACCATAGAACAGAGTTTGAAACTTACTAAAGATTCAAAAAAGCCTACAGTCAATGACAGATACTACAGGAAGCTCATTAGATCTCTTATATATCTGACTATCACACGGTCAGATATATGTTATGCAGTAAGCTCACTAGCACAGTTTATCGCAAATCCAAAACAGTCTCACTGGAATGCAGCCAAAAGAGTCTAGAGATACATCAGAGATATAAGACAGTTTGGGATAGAATACAGAGAAAGTCATCCACGGTTGCATGGATATATAAGACAGTTTGGGATAGAATACAGAGAAAGTCATCCACGGTTGCATGGATACTGTGACAGTGACTATGCTGGAGTTCATGAGACCAGGAGATCGACACAAGGATATGCATTTTTCCTTAGTTAAGGTGCTATATCATGGTTGTCAAACAAACAACCAACTGTTTCTTTGTCTTCGACTGAAGCAAAATATAGAGCACTCACTACATGTGCATGTGAGGCTAATATAGCTCAGAAGACTATTGTCAGAAACATATTACTTTGATGAGTCAAAGCCAACAACAATATACTGTGATAACCAATCAGCTTAAGCATTGGCCAAGAATCCAATATATCGCTCCAGGACAAAGCATATTGATGTCAGAGAGCGAGTGATAAAGAGCTATTCGAGAAACACGGACTAGCTCTTGGTTTCACGCAAAGAAAGAACATTCCCATTAAAGAGGGTGATGGAATGTAATGCTCAGTCCTTCTTTGATTCCCTAGATTCACCATCTTAAGGAAAGGCCTACTTCATGATGTTGATCTTGAGGAAAGGCGTTGAGAGTTCACGCTCAACATCATGTGATCATGTGTGCATAGCATCATCATATGATCATATAAATAGAGTGCTATAAAGGAAAGGATTAGATCCCCTAACACTAACCCTAAATGGGTTTGTATATATTCTATTTTTTCAACTAAATCTAGTGTATAATTAGTCATTTGTGGTGTGCTCTCTAGCTGTGCCCTCTCTCCTCATCTCCACTCTTCTCCTCTTCATATTTTGTCAATGGAGACAAGATGGAGAAGACAAGATGATGAAAAGAGAGAGTTTATTCATGAGGGATATGCCCAATATATAGGTACAAGTTATATCCAAGAGATACATCATATGTGAGCTAAAGAGAGCATCTCTAGATCCACAATTATCTCTCAATCATACACCACACTCTTATATTCACTCAATCACACCTACTAACTGACACATCATCAGTCACACCTAACTCAGGTACACCTACACACACCATGTGTTCACACACTTACAACCATAGACCTTATGACTCTTGGTATGATCCCATTACATCAATTTGTCCTTCATGAAGGAGTTCAAGGTTGAGGTATGGAGAGCTAGTCAAAGGGTTGAGAAGGGATCAATGGAGGAAGGGGGAGGGGAGGACGAAGGAGAAGAAGGGAGGAGGAGGAGAAGGGAGGAGGAGAGGGGAAGAGGAAGGAGTACAAGGGTAAAGGCATGCTAGAACATAGTAGTGTATGGAAGCATAGAATCAATGGAGATGAATGACATGAACACATAGATGAACTTGAACACTGAACTCCAAAGAGTGGGTGCTTCATTCGATTGACAAAGATCTATACATGTTGGTCTCTATACAATTTGTAGAATCCTTAAGGGTGCGACCTCTTTGGTAGGAGACCTCTTGAGTAACAATCTCTTCACTTTTTGTAGGAACCTCTAGATTGAGACCTATATTGTAGGAGACCGCTTGGTAGGAGTTTCTACACTATTTGAGAGGGACCTTTGGGTCTCTACACTTTTTGGGGAGGCCTAAAATTTTAGTCTCTCTCTCTCTAGATCTTGATTTTGCAAGTATGATTGGATCTTTTTTAGAGAGGATTTTGGCTATCCTCATCATTTTAGATCCATCATACCATCTTTTAAACTCAATGTATTACAAGCAAAGTATTGCCGCTACTCTACACACAAAATAATCTCATCTTTATTGCTCTAGACTGCTTTTGGTCCTTATTGCCACAAGGTTGATATTGAACAACTCCCGTGGACCAATTTGATTACTTGTCCTCGGGTTATGGTTGAGTTTGCATGCAATGTTGTGTTGTAGTTACTTTTACCCAATGAGTGTGGTAAAGATGGCATCGGTGTCTATGATAAACGAATCGATCTTGTTGTCAATCTTTTCCTTGTAATCCATGAACACCATAGATTATTTGCTCAATTTTTAAGAAGCCAGCATCAACATTTCTTCAAACATACACACACACCGCCTTTCAAGAGATATGGGTCTTTGAAGAGATGACTGGTTATTTGAGCATCTATCTGTTCATTCGGGTTGAAACTGAGCGTGGGTAGATGGTCATCAATGGTGAGGGACACCTCTAGGACTATTATTGGAGCTTCATTGTATTTGGCACTTTCCTTGAGCGTTCTATCATAGCAACCTCTCATCTGTGATGCATGTTAGTCCAAGGCTCTGATAAGTGCTTCTTAGATTGTCCATTTGAACTTGGAGTACCTATTTATTAGTAGCTAATTGCAAGGAGCATCTTCCTTTTCTGGATTATGTCAATTGGCATCCCATCTGTAACGACGGGGTATCGCATCAAACACGCGATGCATGCAAAAGGAAGATGGAGCTTGTAAATACTTAAGAACATATTTTTCTATGAGGCTTTGGTCTACACCATGCTAGTTGTGGCTTCAATTTATTGCTTATGTTTGGAGTGATTTTCACTTGGTGAATGTGCATGGAAATTCTAGAGATCCCATCCTTCTCTTGACTGCATGTCTAGCTATGGCCTCCCAAATTTACCTATGGGTTTTACTAGGCATTGAAATCATGTCTCTATCCATATCCAACTCCCGTGTGGTATTTGATTTGGATTATCCATATCATGAAGCTCATGGTTGGAATCATTTATTATGCCTTCCATTGAAAAACCAAAGTGTGCCTGGGAAATATGTGGTCTTGCGGAAGAGGAAGAGGTTATAGGGCATATAAATGAGGTGCAAGGCAATAGTGAATTAGAGAAAGGAGAGGGAGAGAGGTTGATGGGAAGTTTAAGAAGAGTAGGGGAAATGGATTTGGCAACTTGATAATCCTCTAGGGAAGGGTTTTCGAGTGATGGGAAAAAGTTAATTGTCATTGGATGGTAGGATTGAGACTCCTAGATAAGTAGGAAATGTTCAGAGGCATGGCAAGGAATATGGGCTAGCATGGATCTCAAGAAAGATATGGAAGATGTTACATGAATTAGAGAGGGATGTGAGAAGATTAGAAAAAAGAGTGGGGAGCTAGGGGAGATTAGATTTAAGGTAGACCACATATTCTTTGGATAGATCTTTGTCAATATATGAAGCATTGTCAAGTTGAATATTGGATTAGACTGGGAATTGTATCCCAGGGAGGTTCATGGTGCTTATTGCAGTAGGGATAAGAGTCCACCGGCTACTACCCAGATAGGAGAACTTCCCATCAAGCATTCATATAAAAGCATTGCATGAGGTTTTATCCATATGAGGTTTGTATACATTAAGAGCCAGAGCACATTTCGATCATTCTCATCCGTTTTCTTACATAGATCATGGAGAGTTTTTGTGCTCACTCCTCTAGTCCAATCAAGACCAAATACTATATGTAGCATCTTGAGTTGCAAGTGTCTTCACTGAATGCGAGCTCTCGTCCTTGAGATGATTCTCTTGCTAAAGGACTACAACAAGATCTTGGTACAATGCGATGGTGCCCAATAGCAACAGATCTTGTATTGACTTCTCCCCATCATCATCAGCTTAATTCAAGAGTTGAAGTTCCAATTTTAAAATTATAGCCTTTTGAATTTATAGCTCCGTTTTTCTTTATACTTACCAAGTGTTCAAGTGTAGGCAAGCTTTAGACTATTGAATTGTTGAGCTGCTTTTGCTTGTCCTCACAATTGATCATTAAGCATGCAGATTTGGATAATCTCTTGCTCTTAAGCATCTAGTTCTACTTTGGCATTCACAATTTTCTTCCTTGATGCTAAAAATTGCTATTCTAGTGCTTGAACTTGATGTTTCCAATCTGAGGCTTTTCTGCAACTCATTGTTTGTTTATGATGTGGCATATATTTGATCATCTTCAAGCATCATAATTTCTTTTTTCAGCTCATAGGTCTACCTATCTGGCCTGGTTTGAGCACAAACGTGTTGATGGGAGCTTCCACCACTACACAGATGAAGACCTCGAGATGATCCCGCATTGCCTCTAGAGCTGCCGCACAACACCGAGGACTTGGCAACAAGCCCTTCAGATAATGGCGTAGATGTAGAGGTTGCAATCAGACTTTACATGGGGTATGGCAGCTTGGTTGATAAAGGGGGGCCACGCCTTCTTCATAGACATGCCCACCCAAGATTACAGGATTTACGGATAGAGGGTCTTTCAGATCAAGGTACCGGATGCAATTGTGCCTTCTCAACAGCGTCCTATTTCTTCTCTTGAGGGCACTGTTTGGAAGATAGTGTCCAGCATCACTACTCGGATTTAGGTCGCTTACTGCACCTTGGTAGCTACCATCATTGCCGTTTGGCATTATATAAACACTCTGCACATTGTATGGGAGCACGGAATGTCATGATCTAGAGCAACTGTTGAGAGGTGGGCATGTTTCTGTGAGGGTTGGCCTGCAGGTGCCTTTTCTGTGCTCACAAAGCGAGGCATTTGCTAGATGTATAGCCCCCCACCCTGGTTGTTGGCCCCTATTTCAGCAGTGACCCGGGCTCTCCAAAACAGGCTGGTCAGCCGTCAGTTTTCTCTCGATTTCCCACAACCAGCGCCTCGTGGATTGCTAATTCGTATGGCAGTTTTTTCAAGCATCAATATGCTTGTTGTTTTCTCTTGGATATATTGCTAGGTACCCAGAGCAATCAAGAAGCATTTATCTCGTATTTAAAGTATAATAGAACGAACGTCTTAGCGTGATCTTGATCCCTTGACCCGCGGGTGGGACTGCTAACCAACGGCCTTCCTTTGCATGGACAGTACAATAAGATGCATAAATTCTAGTCCAAATGATGAGGGGGGCAAGGTTGCAAAGGGAGGTGGATAGGTTGACAACAGAGCTAAAGGAGGCATGAAAGCTGGAAACAGATCTCTCTTTGTTCCTACAGCACAATGTTTAGTACGAAAGAAGAGAGAGTATGAGAGAGAGAGAGAGAGAGAGAGAGAGGATTCCTCAAACAAAGGGCTCTCCAAAGTGTTCAACTCCCACCCACTGGATTCCCTACGAGAGTTCCTTTTCTCTTTCATCATACCTTTTGTGAACTCCTCCTAGAATCCACCCCTGAACCCAATGAACGAGAAACCATTTCACAGCAATCTTGAATTGGGGAAAAGTAAATCAGCCACCCCTTAACTGCTGAAGAACCTATCATGATCACAAACCATACTGATTCTCATGGCCTCTTGAAAGTTGATGCTTCAAGCTTTTAGTTATCAAGTACATATATACTTCTAAACCTTCTTTTTCTAAATTTATTGCAGACATCAAAACAAAAAATGGTATTTACCATACAGAACCAAACTAAGTCTTCAAACACTGAAAATGAAAGCATTAGCCTCCAAAGTGGGACCTTCACTCCGCTGCTGAATGACAAACTTACCATGCTGCTTCCATAACAGTAAAATGCTGATCAATAAACAATGCAATATGCCACCTTTACCACAAGGAAACCTGACAGATACCACAGTTCTAGTATTTCACAAAAGGTTCCTGCAGCCCAAAAGTATCAGGGCCTATGCCAACCTTTGTTGCTTAAGTCAATTCATTCCTTCATTTTTGCAGCATTGTATTGTCTTCAAGATATTTTCATACGGACACAATTACAGTGCAGACGCACAAACCAAGAAGCCATGTAACAACTCGGAGTTATATCTTCATCAGCCTAAAATGCTGGTACTAAAGGAAACAACGGTAGCCAAAATGAAATTGCCGAGCAGAAGCAGCACCCTTGAAATATGCTGAATAGCAAACACCTGAAAAGTAGCTACATATGTTGAAATATTTCACAATTGCACTACAGCAAAATTGTACATTGTTCTTATTCTGACAACAAATTATACTGGATCCTCCCGTATTGAATGCACTGATTTCCAGACTCTTCATATCCCTGCAGGCCATAATCCAAAGGAGTCGAAACCTGGTTTTACCACTCTTTGCATGCTTATATTGATTCAAAAGTAAAAAACCTGACGCTTGGTTTGAATCACAGGGCATTTGGGCTATGCAAGCCTGCACAGAAAAACGGATTTGGAATAACAAACCTGAGTGAAAACATGGATTCAATATTCATGGTCATGTTTGCATTAGTACTTGTTTTCATGGACGAAAAATCAAACTTTAAATCTCCAGAAAGTAGCTAAGAATATTTTTTACACAAAAACATTAAACCAGAAATATAAAAGAACTCCACATGCCAACCAAAAATATACAAGAACTCCACATGCTAACCAGACAGTTCTATGAAAGCCAACGAAGCATCCAGCCAGTTCAGTGGAGAGGTTTTGGTGATTTTAGGAATCACTGTCTACCATGTTAAATAATTTTTTCATTTGATTTGCAATAACATAGGGGGATTCATTTCTTGAAAAGCACCAAAAGAGATACAAGGCATAGAGGATTCAGGAGCTGCTATAATCTTCTTACATGGAACAAAGTGAGCTTGTTTACTAAGACCATCAATGATAGTGATTTATACTTTCAAACGAGTACTCTTAGGGAATTCATCGTAATATGTTTCGATCTTCCTGAAAGTATGGATAGGAACAAACCAAGTAGATTATTCAGCTACATATGCAGCAGGTTTTACGCTGCTGTTTTCTCTCCTTGCGGACAAACCCTCACCCTCCTGTTTGGATTAGACTTTTCCAGGTGAACCAAGAGTATAGGACACTTATACCCAGCTGAGACTTTCTTACACCCAAGGTTTCTCTTTTCTCTCATTAATCTCTTTTTTTCTCCTCTAGAAGAGCTCAGATATAGGCACAATCCCCCCTTTCAGGCCATTTCTTAGTTTGCATTTACAGAAACCGCTGCAAAAACACACCACTCTCATTAAATGGCTTCCATCTTGGAATAGCATGAAGGTAGAACCTGAAACTTTGGTGACAACTATATCAACGTAATGGCTTGGTAGTGTCTACAGTCCCTAGATGGCTGTTAGAGACCTTAGAGCACAGCAAACAATCTGAGCCAATTCATTCTTGCCCTAGGACTCTTCGACCTGGCTTCGGAGGCAGGGCCTTTCTGTTTCTGTTCTTTGAGGTTCAGGGAGACTTTGATTTGCCCAGGAGTGCTGGTTGGTTTGACTTTCAGCTCCTCAGTTCGCCCCAGAGTATTATTCCCTTGGATGGAGCCATTTTACATGAGTTGGGGCAGATCTGGAGCCTGATCAGAGACCGACTTTGGATTGCGCCGTCAGAGAGAGTCATTTTTGCCGCTGCCACTGGCATCCCCTCACTTCCATCCGATGTCTAGGCTGTCCATCATTTCTTGGAACGTGAGAGGACTGAACGGCCGCAGATTTATTTCAGATGCAGATGGTCGTAGATCGGGAGTTCCTAGATTGCAGCTGCTTAGGGACTCCCTTCGATTTATTTCCTCAGGGTCCCCTCCAGACATTGTGCTTATCCAGGAGCATAAGCTCTCCCAGGACAGGATTGACAGATGCAGATCCTTACTCAGAGGACAGAGCCGGACATATTGGAGCCCAGCGGATGGTACGAGGGGAGGAGTCTGTATCTCAGTTTCAGCTAGGTGGGCCCCAGATATCACCCAAGAGGGTACACTAGTGGAGAGCAGGGCATGCTATGTTATTCTTCAGATTGAGAGCACAACAATTGGTGTTCTCCATGTGTACGCTCCCACGGATCCAGCCCGCAGACATGCATTTTGGAGACAGCTCAGAGAGTCCCTTCCTCAGGCAGACACCTGGATTGTTGGAGGAGATTTCAACATGGTTGAATTCTCTGAAGACAAGTCGGACCAGACAGAGGGTGGACTTTCTGATAGGGAGAGAGTGGAGTGGGAAAGTTTTGTTTTGCATGCCGGACTTCATGATGCAGCTCGATTGGACGACTTTCGTCACTTGGTTGATAGTCTTCAGTTCTCTTGGTCCGGGGTTTTCCATGGCTCTCTCTCTTTGGCTAGGCTTGACAGGTTTTATATTGGCCATTGGGGCCAGGCCAGAGGAGGACAGATCGGGATCCGCCCGGGTTATGTTTTATCTGACCATGCTCCAGTCCTATTACAGATTCTCCCTACCTCTTGATTGGAGAGCACAGGCTTTGTGAGAGTTCTGGACTTTGTTTTTCAGGACACAGAGTTCGTGGAATGGTTGAGAGAGGCTTGGTTGACAGAGGACACTCCTGAGGATCAGGGCTGGTTGATGTGGGTAGAGGGGGCTTTGGCTAGAGTTAGCATGGCCTGCCAGTTGAGGGCAAAAGAGGAGAAGGAAAAGCTCAGAATCAGAGATCGGAACGCAAGAGCGGAGGTATCCAGACTTCAGAGATTGATTCAGAGCTTTTCTCATTCTCTTTTCATCAGAGGGCAGCTTTCAGAGGCTAAGGAGAGACTAGAGGAGATTCAGGGAAGGAGAGCCCGGTTCAGGTTTTACTCCCAGCAGACCTTCTGGATCCAGAAGGGGGATAGATGCTCTAGAGAGTTCTTCAGGGCAGTGGGTCAGAGATACTCTTCGGACAGTCTTCGTAGACTTGTGGATGAGGCCGGGTCTCTTCAGACGGATCCTCATCGACTTGTTGAGATCACTTCTGATTTCTATTCCACTCTGTACACCGCTGATCCAGTCACCGAGGAGATGATCAGAGCCACAGAGGAGATTTGGTGTCATGTCCCCCAGATGGCTTCAGACAGGATGAGTCATGTTTTGGATAGCCCGCTATCACTCCTGGAGACCACAGATGAGTTACACGAGCTGCCCAGAGACAGATGCCCGGGGGAGGACGGTCGTCTGTCGCCCCTCCTTTTTAGAGCTCTCTGGGATACGATTGGGCCTCATCTACTTTCTGCCTTTTCAGAGGCTCTCGATACAAGATCTTTGGGTGAGGCATTATGCACAGGTATGATTTGTCTCATCCTGAAAGGGGGAGACAAGACAGTCCTACATAATTGGAGACCCATCACACTTTTAGGGACAGCCTACAAGATCCTAGCGAAGACCTTGGCCCTTCGTTTAAAGCCTATGCTGCCAGATATCATCAGAGCTACTCAGACAGGATTTGTCCAAGATAGGAGTATCTTGGATAATATCTTCACTTTTTGGGAGGCCACTCATTGGGCGAAGGAGAGTCAGCAGGAGATTGCAGTTCTCCTTCTCGATTTTGAGAAGGCTTATGACAAGGTGGACTGGGGTTTCTTGGAGGGCACTATGAGGAGGCTAGGCTTCAGTGATAGATGGATTTTATGGGTCTCCTCACTTTACTCTCACTCTTCTAGCACGATGGTGGTCTGTGGAGGCAGAGGACCGGCTTTTCAGCTATCCAGATCGGTATGATAGGGATGCCCGCTTGCACCTTACCTTTTCCTTTTCGAAGCGGAGGCTATGGGATAATTTATGCAGGCTACCAGTCATGGCACTTTGGGCATGCATCTGCCTATCCGGCGGGAGCAGGAGCTTCTGGACATTGAGTTTGCTGATGATACGTCACTGACAGTCAGAGGAGATGCATATAGTCTTGCTACCGCTGCGGATGCAATTGACAAGTTCTGCCTAGCCTCAGGGGGACTTGTCAATTGGCACAAATCAAAAGGCATATGGACTGGAGCTCAGTAGGATACCCCAGCATGGGGAGAAGACTGAGGCTTTGTATGGATACCGCTGGTACTCAACCAGGTTCTACTAGCGACTATGTGGTATGTTGCGTCATGTTGGTGCTTTCATGTTGACTCGATTCGTTAGGTCAGGAGATTGCTTCGGAACTTTCTGTGGAGTGGTGGTGATGGGTCTGAGGACACTAGGGCCAGAGTTTCATGGGATACTATCACTTTACCTTTCTCGCAGGAAGGACTTGGGGTTCTTGATCCGGAGATGCAGAGTAGAGCCCTTTTAGTCACACTTCTTGTTAGAGGTTTGACTCTAGGAGATCAGCCGTGGAAACAGTTCCTGCTGCATGGGATTCACCAGTGCACCCCCAGAGCAGCAGGTCAGTGGGTAGGTAGAGTCAGTTGGATCTTCCTGACGGACCAGCATTCTCAGCCTTCCTCACCACTTGTGAAAAGGCTTGTTCAGATTTGGGATCATTTTCGACAGCACCTCATCAGAGCAGTTCCCTCCTCCAGAGAGGAAATTGCCCGACAACCACTTTACCATAACCCCCTAGTTCGGTACCAGGGATCTTCCCTTGGTACAGAGCTTAGGACTCCCTTGGCCAGATGGCATGCTCAGAGGGTTGTGACAGTTGGAGATTGGTTCAGGGAAGGTGTGGAGATGTCAGAGGAGGTGATCAGAGATAGACATGGGTCACTTGGACAGATTGCTGCCACCAGATTACTGATCATGAGAGCTATTCCTCAGGAGTGGAGGGATGTACTTACAGATCCAGCCTATATTGATCCCATTTCTACTTGGTTAGGTTGTTTTAGTGAGGCTGGGCTATGTATTGGAGTTCGCTTAGGATCGGCACTGTTTGTTTATTTTGAGACGGACTCCTCTCACAGATTGTATCCCACTCAGTCAGGAGCTTCGTTGGCAGAGAGTCAGGGTCATTGGTTGCCTGGGTAAGGAATGGGCCACAGATCCTTCCAGGTTGACCATTGCAGAGGATATTAGATGGACTTTGGATTTTCTAGGGTCGACCTCTTGCGGAGCTTGACTGGGACCCAGGTGAGTGGGCATGGCCAGCTCCGGTGGCAGGCGTTCGTCCTCTTTCTTTCTTGCAGTACTCGACGAGGGCAGGTTACAGGCTCCAGCAGAGAGACTCTCATCACATTCCATCTGCCTCCCAGCATTGGCACGCACAGGGACTTAATGCAGAGCTCTTGCTGAGCTACTGGACTCACTTTTGGGGCATCAGTAGAGCCAAGAAAGTCTCCTACTTTCTTTGGCTCACTATACATAGGGGCATACCTGTGGGTACTTGGCTCCAGCAGATGGGTAGACCCTCCTTGTGTAGGCGTTGTCAGCTTGCAGAGGAATCTAGCAAGCACTGTTTATGGAGTTGCACCAGCTCTAGAGTGGTATGGACAGGTATCTTCAGGTTGTTCTCATATGTCACATCTGAGTCCTTTCTGATGACGTGGGGCGCTGCTCTTTGGGGGAGAGGATCTGGAGCCTTTACTCTCTTTGAGTTAGAGCCAGGAGACCTCGGTTTCTTCATGCAGCGTCGCCAGAGACGGGGTCCCATGGAGACCAGCATCATGGAGCCACAGGATTTACTTTTGGTACTGGTACCAGCACAGGATTCCATGCCTACTTCAGCTGCAGGGTCAGCCTGGGAGGTGATTTCCAGTATTACCCTATGGCGGATATGGTGTTCGCGATGTTCTTTTGTCCTTGGGGACCATTTATGCACGGAGGCTGACTCTCTCGCTTCCATTTGGGCAGAGATTATCTTCACTCTTAGGAGTCAGTGGGAGCGGTGTACAGGCACCTCTTTGGCAGCTCGTGGGAGACTTATATCCTTCATGAGGACATGGGACTGCTCTTTATTTTTTCACTTGACCCCTTTTGGGATGTCGTGGCATTTTAGACCACCTCCATGGCTTTTTTGCCACATTGTTGAGGCTAGGGATAGAGTACTTTCTCTCCCACCTGTTGTATGATTTGTTTTGAATGGAATATATCACTCTTTTATTTAAAAACAATCTGAGCCTTTGTCTGGCCGCATGAGGGCTGCCTCATGTCACATGCATAGAAAAATTGCATTGATTCCTACCGCATGCAAAGACTTACTTTGTAACTGTGAAAAACTTTTCGAGAATGCAAATGTGTGCAATGCATGCAGAATTTGAATGCCAATTGGCCCTCCAATGGGGAAGGGGGCCCTCGTGAGAGTACTCGTTTCTATTTCGACCTACATGCAAGGTGGGAGAGAGATGGCGAATGAATGCAAGGTGGGAGAGAGAATGCTACGTGAGATTCACAATGAAAGGGTGATACCCTTTCATTAATGTACCTTGAGATCACTCAAATTCCATCTTCCCATTTACACCTACCCTTATCCTATGACCCATGCACCTACCATTCAATGCACTCTAATGCACCCTTTCCCTTTCCTATTGTCCCTAGGACCTAGACATGTGTGTGCACATCTTTATTACTAATCATTGGCCAATGTTACATAGTTTTGGCGGTACTATTTTCACCGCTTGATCGATCATAAATACAAACATATAACCGCACCATCGAATTGGCGCCTGACAATAATAAGGTTCTGATGACTATTAATTAACTAAATAATCATTTCTCTTGTCATTACACTCCCTCCTGCTTAAATGAGCAGAAGTCCTCTTCTGGATTATTGCTTGTCTCTTCCTCTTACGTGCACTATCTCTTGTTACTTCTGCAATTGCATTGCCTCTTTATAATCTGCGAGTATCTGTGGAAAATCTGTAAAGAACTCTTCTTCCATCCATTGTGCATCACTAGCTGGCTGGTTTTTAAACTTCAGTAGATACATATATCTCTTCTTTCCATGAGTACTCTTCTCTTAATGGTACACGATCTGTTCCGGAGTAAGAACTTCAATCCCATCTTCAAGTTCAGGTTCTTCTTGATGCAGAGTATCCAAAAACGCAGAAGTATCGTAATGGTATCTCTTCAAATTGCTCACATGAAAGATATTCTTCATAAGCCAGTGGGCTGGTAATTTCAGCTCATATGCTCTAGATCCTTCTTCAAAATATAAAGCTGCTGAAATCTAAAATGGACCATAAAACTTCGGTGCTAACTTGACATGTTTTGTACTTCCTCTCACTGACTTGATTCTTCTTTTATCAATCTTCAGTAAAACCCAATCATCCTCCTTGTAATAACTTCTTTTCTTTTTTTATTGGCTGCCTTGGATTGTTGAACCCGGGCCTTCTTAATATGTTCTTTTACCTGCTCAATAACTTGTGACATATCCTCAGCAAACTGGTCAGCAGCAAAAATTCGTTCCCCCAAGTGTGTTATTGGAGTGGGTAAACATTGCCCATAGATGATTTCAAACGGGGCTTTCTTGGTGGAAGTATGTACAGTGTTATTATAAGCAAACTCTAACATGGGTAAGAACTCTGGCCATCTTCTAGGTTGGTCATGGACATAAGCCCGAAGTAAAGTAATTATGGTTTGATTGGCATTCTCACTTTGTCCTTCTCCTTGAGGATGGAAGGCTGTAGTAAATTTCAGTTTGGTTCCGAGATTCTCTAATAGGGCTGTCCAAAAGTTGCTAATGAAACGACCATCATTATCGAATACAATAGATTTTGGTAACCCATGTAACCTAAAGATTTCCCTAATGAATAACCTTGCTGTTTCAAGAGCAGACAACTCCTTTTTACAGGGAATAAAATGAGCCTGTTTACTCAGCCTATCTATAACAGAGAAAACCTGCTCAAACTGACCAACCTTGGGGAAACCTGACACAAAATCCATTGTAATGTGTTCCCACCTTTCAGAGGGAATAGGCAAAGGCTGCAAAAGACCAGCAGTCTTACTTGTGTCAGATTTAATGCGCTGACATACGTCACATTGTTGAACAAAAGCCAAAACTTCTTTGCGAAGTTTAGGCCAATGGAAGTACCTCTCAATATTATCAATGGTCCCTCTAATGCCTCTATGTCCAGAATATGGACTCGCATGTAACTCACTCGTGACTAGATACCGAAATGTTTTGGGTACACATATGGCACGTCCCAAAAATAAGTATCCATCCACGATGAAATAAAGGATAAGCTTCAACCATTGCTCCTAATGATTTCTCCTTAATCACAAAAATGTGATTAACTTGGGGCCGTCTACTCAAAGCATCAGCTACTAAATTCTCCTTTCCTAGCTGATATTCAATATTTGGTTGTCCAAAGGATTGAATATATTCAGCCCATTTGATTTGCCTTGAAAAAACAATGGGTTGAGAAAACAAGTGCTTGAACTTTGATGGTCAGTCTTAATCTTGAAAGCAGAACCATATAAATAATGCTTCCATAACTTTAAAGCATGGATGACTGCCAGTAACTCCTTCTCATACGTGATAGATTTCAATTCAGCCCCTTGAAGTTTTCTACTCTCATAAGGAATGGGATGCCCTCCTTGCATCAACACTGCCCCAATCGAGGTACCACTGACATCCGTACATACAACAAAGAACTCTTTGTCCATGTCTAGAAGTGTTAACATTGGTGCAGTGACCAATGTTCTCTTAAGCTCCTCAAAAGCTACTTGGTGAACCTCTCCCCACTCATACAAGGAATGCTTCTTCAACAAATCTGTTAGTGGTGGAGAAGCAAGACGTGCAAAATTCTTAATGAATCTGCGATAATAATTGCACATCCCTAGGAAGGATCTCAGCTCATGTATATTTTTGGGTATTGGCCATTCAATTATGGCCTTGACCTTTTTAGGTTCAACCCAAATTCCCTCAGCAGACACAATGTGTCCCAAATACTCTATTTCTATCTTGAAGAACTCACTCTTCTTGGTATTTAGGAACAATCGATCCTTCCTTAGGAACTCCATCACCTTAGCAAGGTGATCCTTATGCTCTTCCTCATTTTGGCTGAAAACTAAAATGTCGTCAAAGAAGACTATGACAAATTTTCCAAAGTAGGGTCATAAAACCCTTCTCATCAGCCTACTAAAAGTGCTGGAGCATTAGTTAGGCCAAAAGGCATGACCAAAAACTCATAATGTCCAGTGAGAGTGCGAAAAGCAGTCTTATGTTCATCCCCAGCTTTCATCCGAAGTTGATGATAACTAGATTTCAAATCCAATTTGCTAAAAACTTTAGCACCTTTAAGCATATCTAACTAATCATCCACTCTTGGAATCGGATATCGGTTCTTAATCGTAAGTTTATTCAAAGCACGATAATCTATACACATACGATATGATCCATCCTTCTTCTTGACCAATAATACAAGTGCTCCAAATGGAAAACTCCTTAGTCGAATCAGGCCTTTTTGCAATAGATCTTCAATTTGTTTTTATACCTCCTCCATTTCTATCCTGTTCATCCTGTATGGGGCTCTACATGGAGGAGAAGCTCCTGGCTCTAAGTCTATGGCATGATCATCTTCTCTCTTTATAGGCAATTCGAATGAGTCATCTCTTGAAAATCAATCCTCATAAGCTCTAAGCAACTCATTTCTCTTCCGATCTTCTTTTGAGATATGAAGATCTCGTGATTCCCGTATATACACAAGATTACAATCTACCCCTCTTTTTACCAATCTTTTCGCTTGGGTAGGAGTAATCAATGGAATTGTATACACGTCTCCGATCCTTATGTACAAAGCAACAATGATGAGTATGAGGATGAATAGTAGGGTTAAAATCATACTGCCATGGTTTACCTAGAATCATGTCAATGCCTTGTAAAGGAGCTACTAGAAAATCCCTTCGATCTCTATTATTTTGTATACGAAAAGGAATATTCCGTACTATGGATGTGTCTTCTTCATTGTGTCCCCTAAAAGCTTCTGAGAGCGACATGTTTTTTTTAGGTTCTGGTTTAAGATGGAGTAATTTTACCAATCTATCACTCACCAAGTCATAATTGCATCCATCGTCTAGGAGAACCACTATTCTCTGTCCATTCACGAATCCATACACCTTAAAAAGATCATGAGACCCAAAGGTATTGGCTAAATGAACAACATTCACTATTGGCTCAATAGTCACAGTAGATTTCGAGGGTGACAAGGTAGAAGTCTCACCCTCTTGCTTGGATGCCTTGGCTTTCCCTTTTACTGAATTCGTCTTGGTAATCTTAGCCAAGAGAACGGGACACTTATGCCATACGTGCCCTGGCTTATGTTTCTTACACCCGAAACATTTTCCTTCTTTAATCAACTTCCTCTTCTCTTCGGCCGTCATAGAAGGAAATGGCACCCATCCAAGACGTGATTGGCTGTTCACATTCCTTACAAGAGCTTTACCCTTCCCTTTATTATTCTTAAACCGGTTTGGTTTCTTAAAAGTGGGTATATTGTTGATCTTAGATGATGACCCACCCTCCTTATTGAAGGGTTTACAAGGATTTAATTTCCTCTCGACTATTTCAGCTAGGTCCTTAAGCTTGGTCGGGTTAAACATTTCAACCTCATGCCTTACTTTTGGGCTTAAGGCTGCTAAATACTTCTTTCTCCTATCTTCCTTGCTCTTTTCAGGTAACTCTAGAGAGAGTTTCCAAAATCTGGCTGTAAAATCTGCATTACTCTCATTATTGAACTGCCTAAACCTCTCCCAACGAAAGGTTAGGTTCTTTTCATGCCTCGATGAATGAAAGTGGCTTTCAGTTGCTGCATGAACTTAGCCCATTCATGAATAGGCTCTTTTCTTGTTTGTGACAAAGACCACCACATAAGAGCATCCTTCTGCAGATGCAATGTGGCAAGAGCAAGCTTCTCTTGCTCGGTCTTGTCTTGATGGGCAAAGTATAGCTCAAAATGGCGAATCCAATTGAGGATTTTGTCAGCCTCCCTTGTCCCATCATATTTGGGGAACTCAATTCTCTCTCGCGGTTGGAATTGGGACCTCTTAGAAAAGGGACTCAACTCTTCATCCCCAAAGTTTAAAGTCCTCTTAGTCCCTAATCTTGTCATAATGGACTGCTCAATCATATTGCTAAGCTGGAAAATCAGCTTATCAACAGGAGTCTCCTCTCTTCCTCTTGCACTTGGATTATAATCCATGTGTGTTGGATTTTGAGTTGAAGGTGTAAACTCATCACCTTGTTCTTGGTTGGTCTCATTTCTTCTTTCATTATGAAAGGAGAACTCCCTATCAAGAGGTTCTTGAAGGAGAGACTGCTGTAAATCTATTTGTGGGTTATCATACTCAAGATGTGTGTAACTCTCACCTGATCCATCCTCTTCAGGAGAGGGTGAAGGTGTTCTTTCTCTCTCTCCTTGGGATAATGGAAGAAAAGGAATAAGTTTATTGTTATATCTCCCTTTCCCTTCCATTCTTTCCTTTTAGTAATGCAAGAGAGAAAATGACTTGCTGTAATTTCAAAAAAAGGGGTTTATTTTACAGCAAAAGTCAAATGTTGTAGAGTTGGTGGTACTTATCCGACTCCCGCTTTGTTTGTGTTGAGCAAACACTTAAAATGACCTCCTCTTCCTTCTCTTTTAAGCTTTTCTTCTTGTATTTCTGCTGTAAACTGGTACGCTCCGTTTGGGCTACTTGTTTTGAGCGGATTGGAGCTCTAGATACCGTTATAGGGGGTACTTGATGGGTGGATCACCCCCTTAAAAACTTGTTTTGATCCGACTTTCTGTTGGGGAGAACGGGGGGGTCCCTTTTCCTCACCGGTTAAGGATTTTAAGGGTACATTCACGCAGAGGGGGGGGGTTCACCCCGTTCACCATTCAAGACAAAAAATTTTCAGAAAAATCCCTTCTTTCAAAACCTCAAGAATTCAGGATTTGAACAAGGAGATGTTTGCAACCCTGAAATTATCCTCTGTGCATGGTGGACTGTTTTCCGCAGCGCATGCATGCGTCTCGTCCAACATTTCGTTGTCTCGCATGTGTTCCTTGATCGTGCGCACCTTCTTCTGCTGCGTAGCGTTCCTAGTTGTGCTTTCTCTTGCGGCTTCTTCTACGATCTCCATGCCTACTCCCGGCGCTCGTTGTGCTTCTCTTCCGTCATGCGCGGCTATCACGGGTCGTGCCTCCCACTAGTGCTTCTGCCACGTCCGTCACGATTCTACGCGTTTCTCTCTTGCCCTCTTCTCATCCCTGTCGTAGGCCGTCACCGCTCTGATACCAAATGTGAAAAACCAAACTTTTCGAGAATGCAAATGTGTGCAATGCATGCAAAATTTGAATGCCAATTGGCCCTCCAATGGGAAAGGGCGCCCTCGTGAGAGTACTTGTTTCTATTTCGACCTACATGCAAGGTGGGAGAGAGATGGCGGATGAATGCAATGTGGTAGAGAGAATGCTACGTGAGACTCACAATGAAAGGGTGATACCCTTTCATTAATGTCCCTTGAGATCACTCAAGTTCCATCTTTCCATACCTCTGTACATTTGCCCTTCAAAATATCCCCAGCTGCAATGCTAGCCAGAATCTCCCATGATGTGTCCACCAAGACATGAGCAGCTCTAAAAGGAGTAAGGGGAGCATCTTGGGGAGAACAAGACTCCAAAGAGTGTCGTCGTATAATGAAGGCTTATTCTGAGTCATATCCTCGAAAAACACCTGAGGGCCAGTAAAAGATAACCATGCCACTGATCCCCTAGTCATGAAGAAGGATGCTCTATGAAATATGCTAAAAATCCTAGAAACACCCTTCCAAATCGTCCTCCCCTGTCTGCACTCCCAAAGGCAATGCTAAACTGACTCAACTGCTGCGTGGCATCGAGGACAAGTAGGGTCAGCCCTGAACCTGGATCTCCACAACTCTACAGAAATCCGAAAACTGTCCCAATAAGGAGCTCTAGAGGGCCTCCAACCTCTACTGCTCAGCTAAAATCTCCTCGCATTTCTAACTGTGTAATGAAAGAAGGGGATGCTCTTCTCTCGGTGCCCTTCATCAACCTACTCCCACTCCCCTCGGTCCCACTGCAAGAACCTAATGGGGAGCCACCATATGTTGTGCAAGAAAAAATCTTTCCAAGGCTCCTGTCTAGGCATCAATCCTCTCACTACAAACTTACAGAGCAAGGCCATACACTGCAAGTTCGGATCAATAATATTTAGACCTCCTTCCCCTGTGGGGAGAATGAGGGTCTCCTAAGCCACCCTGGCTATCACATCTGCGGTGCTATCTAACCCACTCTAAAGAAAGTTCATGATAGGTCTCATGAGCTGAGATATACAACCTCTAGATTTGCATCAACATGAACAAACAAACCAAGCAGTTACCAATAATACCTGGTTTACCATTAGAAAAAAAGGGAGCTCATTTTGGGGCCTTTTAGAAGAGAGAGAAAATAGGCTCTCAACCAATCAGGAGTGGGCCAACGTAACGTTGAAAATTCAACAAAAGAAGATGAAAATAAGAAAAAGAAATAGTACTATATGTTCGTAGAAGCATGTTACATTAATGAGGTGATCTAATTTGAATCTTTAAAAAATTTATTTTCTGTGCAGAATTTGGTGATTCGCGTTTTTATGCAAATCTCACTTTTCGGCCTTTTTCGGCCGTTTCTGGGCCTCCGGATGTTCGATTCCAGCATTTCCTAGGTACCTGATGGAAACACCCCTTTGAATCCACGTGAATCCTATGTCAATCCCTCAGTCTAGAGTGTCCTCATCACTAATCCAAAAGCCTTTGGATTTTTTCTAATTAATATGAGCCCCTGCTGCAGTGCAAAATAAATCCAAGGCTGTCTTGAACGAGGTGAATGTCTGTGGTGTGGCATCCAAAAAAACACCCGTATCATCTGCCAACTCACTATCCAATAGCTCATCCTCTTGCCTCAACAGAAGACTCAGCCCTATAATATCAGCTTGAGCTAAGGTAATAGCTCATAGCTTTGGCCACAACTAAAAGGCATCCCTGACGGACCGATCTGGTGATCTGAAACCTGTCTCCCCTGACTCCACCAATGAGAACCTGGCTATGGGCTGATCTGTAGAGAGCTGACACCCCTCTGATCCATGCATCTGTGAATCCAAAGCGAGCGAGGGTACCTTCTAGAACGCCCCAATCTACTCTATATAAAGCTTTCTGAAAGTCCAAGTATAATGGCAAGCCTATGGCCATTATGCATGGTCCAATCAAAAGCCTCCCAAAATGAGAAGATGTTATCGAAGATGCCCCTGCCATGCACAAATCCCGTCTGCATATCATGTATAAGACTGGAAGAAAGGACTGTAGACGTAGGCTGATTGCTTTAACTAAGACTTTGTACGGAGTACGCAGCAAAGTGATCGGTCTCCACTGAGACACTAAATTGCTGCATCCCCCTTTTGGGATAGGATGAATGAGTCCCTCGTTAAGTGAGTCTAGCATCTCACCAGAGTCCCGAATGCCCTGCAGGGCTGAGGTAATGTGATCCCCAATTTGATCCCAAAATAAAATAAAGAAATAGAGTGTAAGCCCCCATCTGAACCATAGCACTTGCCCTTGTAAAGGAAAGAGAGAACAGTCCTGAACTCTATGTTGGTGAATGGTACATCAAGTGAGACTATCATATCTCCAATCACCAACATAGGTAAGTGTTGCCAATCGAGCATCATCTCTGGCTTGTGTGTCAAGATCTGCTGTAAGAAGGGAGGAATAGAAATCTGTGTCTACCTGCAAGACGGCATCCGGATGTGTCTATAAAACTCCGAATGTGTCAACAAGCTGTGAAATGCTCTCCTTACTATGTCTGGGGCCAAGAGTGGAGAAGAACTGCTTGTTGACCCTACCCCCCGTCTGAGTCCAAAATGACTCTCTAGCATGAAAGACATACTCTGATCTCTGATCTAACAATGACTACTGCTAAGCCCTTGCTGCAGCAAGGCGCACTTGAACCCTGACCCTACCCTCCGTCTGAGTCCAAAATGACTCTCTAGCATGAAAGACATACTCTGATCTCTGATCTAACAATGACTACTGCTAAGTCCTTGCTGCAGAAAGGCGCTCTTGAACCTAGGCATCTGTAGACCTCTTCTGCTCTTCCCTCTAAAGAGCAGCCAACTGTTGGCGGATACCTATCTCTCGCCTAAGGATCTCACCTCTCCTGATACGAGCAATTGAATGATAAAAGTAACTAATATCTGATAGGGCTGCAACTATATCTGACGGGGAAAGCTGCCTATCGTGCATGTGAGACACCCAAGTCCTCAAAATTGCCTCTGTGAGACCCTCCTCTACGTAGGTAAATGTTAGAAAAGAGACAGTGAGAGCAAGAGAGCTGAACATAGTGCTTGCAATAGAAGAAGTGACTAATACAAGAAGTGGGATGGGTTTTGTCTAAGTGACAAAACCTTATCCTTCTCTAACCATAGTTAGTGAGCTAACTGTGGTTAGGGAAAAAAACCTCTAAAGGAGAAAAAAGTGCCCCTAACCTACTTATTACATTACATTGGTCACTACTAAATTATAATAATAATTCTAACACCCCCCTACAGTGCCAATGTCATGTACAAGGAAATGATCAATCACCAAAAGGAGATAAGTTCAGGGCACTGCGAAATGCTTCAAACTTTTCACGTGGAAGTGCTTTGGTGAAGATGTCTGCAACATTGTCATGTGTTGACACATAGATCATACTAATCTCTCCTGCATGCAACTTCTCTCTGACATAGTGATAGTGAATCTCAATGTGCTTCGTGAGAGCATGAAACATAGGATTCTTTGCCACTGCTATAGCACTCTGACTATTAGTGAGAATCGGAGAAGGACCCTCCAATGAAAGATGAAGATCAGCAAATAAAATGATGTAGCCAAACACATTCAACTGTCGTTGTGAAAGCTGCCCTGTACTCAGCTTCACATGAGGAGGTAGCCATTGTAGACTGTTTCTTGCTCAACCAAGAAATGCAAGCATGTCCTACAAAGAAACAATTCCCATTGGTGAACTGCCTGGTATCATAGTCTCCAGCCCAATCTGAGTCACTGTAAGCATGCATCTGCAAGTCACCCCCCCTGGGAAACATCAAGCCAAAAGACTTTGTACCTTGCAAGTAATGGAAGATGCGTTTTACAGCCTGCCAATGCATAATCTTTGGGCTGTGCATATACTTGCTCACCTGAGAAACTGAAAACTGAATATCAGGTCGTGTATTGCAGAGATAAATGAGGCATCCAATAGCCTTACTATAGAGTGTGACATCAATTGATTCACCCGCATCATGCATTGTAAGCTTCAGCCCCGGCTCCATGGGAGTGGACATAGGCTTGCAATCATGCATGTTGAATCTGTCCAAGAGCTTTTGAACATACTTGGACTGAGACATAACAATGCCATGTTTCTCTTGAATAAACTGGATCCCCAAAAAGAAATGTAACAAGCCCAAGTCTCTGACATATCAAATGTAGCTTTCAATTGGGCCTTGAAATCTGCAATTACTTCCTCATTTGATCCGGTGAGTAGCATGTCATCTACATAAAGAATGATGGCCAAAATATCCCCCCCATCGTTCTTGATGTAGAGTGTGCTCTCAGTTGGACTATTGTGCAGCCCCTTGCTGGTCAAAAGGCATCAATTTTGGCATACCATGCACGTGGGGCTTGTTTCAGCCCAAACAAAGCTTTATTCAGCTTGCATACTTGAAGTGCATTTCCTGAAATTTCAAAGCCCGGAGGTTGTTTGACATAAACCTCTTCCAACAGTCTCCATTAAGGAAAGCTGTTTTAATGTCCAACTGATGAACATTCCATTCAAAATTTGCAGCCATGGCTATAAAGTCTCCTCATAATCTATGCCTTTTTTCTGAGCATATCCTTTTGCAACCAGCCTTGCCTTGTACCGATCAATGGACCCATCTGGCTTTCTTTTGACTTTGAAAACCCACCATGTACCTATGGCATTCTTACTTGGTGGCAAATCCACAACATCCCAAGTCTGATTTTTATGAATGGACTGCAACTCATCTTGCATGGCATTCATCCAATGCACATTATCTTTTGCTGCTTCAAATGTCTCAGGCTCCTCCTCATCAAGAAGAGTACCAGCATAAGCTGATTCAACTGAATGAGCTCCCCTCATGTGCCTTACTGCACTACGAGTTCTGCTAGGCAATGGAGCTTCAAGCCTACTCTCCCTAAGAGTCTGAAGCAACCAATGCGGGACTGTTTTGGCTGCCTTTATCTCTTGAATTTTTTGCTTGACAACTTCATCGACACCCTAAGGTTGTACCAATTCAGTTGGGGGCTGAAGCTGTACTTGTGGAGCTGGCGGAGGTTGCTGTAAATTCTGAGTTTCAATAGGGGAACCAAATGCTATAGGAAGCATCCCCTCAAACACATCATCTGAAGAGGCCGAAATCTGAAATTCAGCATTTGTATGTGCAGAATTTTCAGAGAATATGACATCTCTACTAACAAAAATCTTGTGTGTAGCAGGATTGTAGAGACGATAGCCTTTGCTTTGTGAACTATATCCCACAAAAATGCATTTTAGTGCCTTATCTAACAACTTGTGTCTAAACTCCACAAGCACGTGGGCATATGCTACACAACCAAAAACTCTGAAATGGTCCACTGAAGGCTTTCTCCCATGCCATGCCTCATAGGGAGTGATTGTCTTCAAAGCCTTTGTAGGAGCCCGATTTAAAATATAGTTGGCACACATGAGGCCTTCCAGCCAAAACCTGTGAGGCAACTTCTTACTTGTGAGCATGCATCTATCCATTTCCATGGCGGTGCGATTCTTCCCATCAGCTTTGCCATTCTGTTGAGGTGTAAGCCTCACTGTAAGCTGATGCATAATGCCTTTTTCTTTCAGAAATGTCTCAAAATCATGAGACATATATTGCCCCCCTCGATCTATGCGGAGTGTTTGCACCTTGAGTCCCGTCTCATTCTCAATCATAGCCACAAAGTGTTTGAAATGCATAAACACTCCTAATTTTGCCTTGAGACCATAGACCCAAGTGTAGTTGGTAAAGTCATCTATGAATGTAACAAAATAGAGATAACCCCCAAAAGCAGGTGTCCTCATGGGACCGCAGACATCACTGTGAATAAGCTGCAATTTTCTTATAGCTTTCACTGTGTGTGTGTGCTCAACCTATATGAGGCTTGTATTTCACTTATCATGTTATACTTAATGAATGAATGAAAGCCTTCATTATGTCTTAATTTGAGTATCACTTCTTCACTCCCTAGCCTATCTCTCTGTCTCTCTCCCTCACACCATGTTTCTAACATTCCTAGCTATGCACTCCACTCTCTTCTTGCCCCTCTTTGGAACCCATCCAACCTTGGTGAAGTTTAAATTGTGATAGGAGACAAACATATTGGAGGTGTTGGATGTCTTTGAAGCACGGGCGCACCTTGGCTATGGCCAAACTCTCTACAACCTAAGACAATGACCCCATAGGCCAGCTACCTCAAGTTTTCTTGGTCTCAAAGATTATCATTGAGGGAAGGACCACTACCACTTTTACTTTCAGCACCCCATCCTTCAAAGAATTAGGTGCCTCCAAGTTGATTCCAATGTGTGCACCTAGGACCAAATAATGTCCTGCTAATCCCTATGTAACCCTTGGAGATCTAAAAGTCACTAGAACACGAGGCAAAATGGTGCTTGGTCACACGTTGTTCCACGTGAAAGTGTGGTACAACGGATCACATTTTGTGGACCATATCAGCTCTTCGTGGTTAGTTCCAGGCCTTTCATTGCTGGAAATTACTTCGAACTGCTGCTACACTAGGCGCCTATTGTCTAGAGGCTGTTCCAAGGTGCCTTGCAGCTC
Source organism: Dipteris shenzhenensis (assembly GCF_047967505.1). NCBI lineage: Eukaryota > Viridiplantae > Streptophyta > Polypodiopsida > Gleicheniales > Dipteridaceae > Dipteris > Dipteris shenzhenensis. The sequence continues at coordinate 234,430 of NC_141626.1, forward strand.
TACACTCAGTTCGAGGCTGATTTGAGGCATTTCCAGCCCTGCTGCTGCTGCCTTTTCATCTCGAGCTGCTGCTACAGCCCTTTATCCAGCTCCATTACACTCACAGGTGGCCCTCTCAACTGGGCGACTAACTTGGGATCCATTTCCCACCAGATTTGAGCTTCAACCTTCAGTGGCACTAGAAGGTGGCGGCTTACCTTGTCCAGAGGGCGTCTCCTCTTCAGCTACTCCCTTGAAGCTTCTATTGGCTGCTCCCATCTCATGGAAGAGTGTACTTGCATTTGAGAACTTGTTCCAGTAGATTCAACTATCTTTTGCTATCCACAAGCTTCTTTGCTGATTTTTTACTGTTTTTGACAGTTTTTACTATCAAACCCTAATTTCCAACAGAAAATTTAGGCCTTTTGATATCTGGACCTTCAACTTGTCAATACAATACTTTGGACAAGGTTGACAACTGAATCCTTCCAAAAATTGAAAATTTCAGTTAATTTCAGGTCCAGGACTGTCACATTGTGCCACATCATCACTCAAGTCAACAAAATTTGGGGCTTTTGTGTTGGGAGCTCAATTTCAACTGGTGTTTGGGACAGTAACTCATATTTTTGCAGTTTCAAGCCTTGAGGCTATACATTGGGTCACATTTGCCCAAAAAAAAAGAAAACAGCAAAATTTGGGGCTTTTCTGCATTTGTCCTCTTTTTGGCCTATTTGCCCTCATTAAATTTGGGGCTTTTGCCAGATTTGCTGTTTTTTGCAGTGAGCATTGCTTGCCACAGTCACATTTGGGTCAGATCTGCATTTGCCCTTTGTTTTGGGTTGGAAATTTGTAGATATTTGCTGTCATTTTTGGACAGCCAGCTTTCTGCAGTGATAGCCTTGAGGCTTTTGGGTTTTCAGGTCTCTTTCAGGGTATCACATTTGCTATGGCTGGGAACAATCAAGATCTATTTGGTGTTCTTCGTGAAGATGACAAGTTGGATGGCACCAACTATCCGATGTGGTCTTATCTCATGAAACATATTCTTGTTGCAAAACATTTGTGGAATATTGTTTCTGGGGTTGATCTGAGGCCAGTCAATGCTACAGTGGTTGCCTCTACTGCTGGTTCCTCTGCATGGGTACCGGTACTCCTCTTGATGCCTCATCTTCTAGCACTCCTGCTACTACTCTTCCAACTCAGGAACAGACAAGATGGGATGGAAGAGATGCAAATGCACATTCATGTATTGCTTTATCATGCAAGAGAATCATTATTCCACACATCCGGTCTTGCAGGACATCAAAGGATGCTTGGGACAAATTGACTTCTCTTTATCAGATTCCCAATGAGGCACGTGTTGCATTTTTTTTTTTCCCCAAGAAAAAGACTTCTATTAAGTAAGAGAAAAAACCCGCAAGAGCAAGCTCAAAGCGGAATACATCATGAAATCATAAGGATAAATAAAGAATCCCCTCAGAGTGAGGTGGAAAACAACCAAGAAAGGGCAGCGGCTACATGTGATGGATATGGCTGCCCACCCTGGACATGAGAAACCCATATCTGCAGGGCTGCCTCTGTAAGGTCCTCCTCTGTGTAAAAGGCATCTGGAATCCTGATGCTGGCAGACCGGCCTCTCAAGTGAGGCTCTGAGATAGCCAGCACAACAGGAAAGTGGTCTGAGGTGGAAACCCCAGCAGCAATGCATACTGATCCACCTCTATCTAGTGCCTAGTCATCTACATAGAATCTGTCAATGCGTGCATGAATAGGCATCTGCTGCCTCCTGTTGGACCAAGAGAACAGGAGGGACTGTGGCTGAATAAGAAAGGCATCATCACACCAAGTATCTCTGCCACAGAAGTGAAAAAGAAAGGCATCCCAAGCTGCTCTCTCCAAAGAGTGAAGTCCGCCTTCTCTACCTTCTTTTTTGTCTGACGGTAACTCGACCATGTTAAAGTCACCTCCAATCACCCATGAATCCACAATGGGGGCCCTGGAGAGCAAAGTCTTCCACATAAGGACACGTTCCCCTCTAATGTTGGAGGCATACAGGTTAAGGAAACCAACCTTACGCCCTCCAATCAAAAGAATAATCCACTGAGCCTAGAGGGAATAATGACTCCGTGTCCAACAACTAAGGGGAGAACCGACTACGAAACTGAAATAGAAGTGCCCCCCCTGGTGCCCAAGGCAGGCGACCAAAAAGTATGGCCAGAAAGCAACTTGCCGGACTTGGCACAATCTCTAGAATCCAGCTTGTGCTCTTGAATAAATAAGATATCAGTGGAACCCCCAGTAACACCTGGATGAAGCTGATCCCAGATCAGCTGTCTACGGCGGCGATGTGGGACGCCACCTAGGCCCTGTATGTTCCAACTAATAATCCTCATCGACGGGAGGATGTAGAGTGGAACATCTTACCCGACCTAGTGGCGGAAACAAACCCCTCAACAGGGGAAGACCTCCTGCTCGAGGAGGGAGGGATGGAACCAAGTGGTGGAAAATCAACAGGGGAAAGAACCCTGCCACCTGAAGAAGAAGCCCTGTCAACATGAAGCCCAATCACTGGCTCCCCAAAAGTAGCGGGCACAAACTCCTCCTCTGGGAAATCTGAACCATCTGCCAGGGCTGAAAACGAGTTCCTGTGAAGCAAGCCAGACACCGGAGTGCGAAGGATCCCTTTTGAGGGAAGAGGATCAATAGTGTAAACCATCCCCTTTCCCCTATCCAAGGGAGGAAGTGAGGAATGCTCTCTATCCTGTGTCTGCCCAACCGCGGAGACCTCTACTGCCTCAAGAAGAGCGTCTGGCACCGTTGGATCTAGGGAAGAAGCTGCAACCAGGGAGGAGGTCGAAGCTTCAGTGTCTCGAACTGTGCAAGGTGAGACTGGAGGGACAGCTCGAGGTGAAGCAGAGTCCACTAATGTACCCTCGTGAACTGAAGGAGGGATCTGCACACGTGCCGGAACCCACTGGAGGGCGTCGCGTGCCCCTGAGGTAGGTGGGGGTCGAGGAGCAGGTGATGGACCTGTACCACCCCCCTGTCAAGGCCGAGGAGCAGGTGCTGGACCTGTACCGCCACCATCCTGAGGAGGACCGCCATGTGAAGGTCGAGGAGCAGGTGCTGGACCTGTAGTACCACCCCTCTGTCGAGGCCGAGGAGCAAGTGCTGGACCTATACCAGCCCCCTGTCCCCCCTGTCGAGGCCATGGGGCGGTTGTTGTACCAGAGGGCTTCTTGGGCCTTTTCTTCTTCCTGGGGCAATCCCTGGCAAAGTGTCCAATGGTCCTGCATATGATGCACTGGTCCTGTGTGCCTGAAATCTCTCTTCTCTGGCGAAAAAAGGAACCATCCGGGCGCTGGATCATAACATGATCCATCTTGAGGTTAGGATCCTTACAGAGGACCCTAACCTCAAGATCCATCTTGAGGTTAGGATCCTTACAAAGGTACCCCATCAGCCTTGGTTGCCTCTGCTGCAGTCAATGGCAACCCAGGGAGGGGTGGGATCTCAACAACTGCGCCAAAATGCTCCCCAATAACAAAAAGAAGCTGATGGTAAACCTGGGGAAGCCCGGGGAATCTGATGAAGAGCGAAAAGATTTCCTTATCTGCCTCCACTGGGTCGAAACCAATATGAAAGGCTTCAAAGAAGATCTTCCTGTGTCCCAGGTGTAAAAACTCAGCCTTGAGCACAGTGCTCGCAGCCTCTAGAGTGTCAAAAACAACCTGGAAAAAACCTCGTCCCAGAAGACGAACATCTAACAATCGTTGAGTGAGGTCTAGGGGGAGAGCCGCAAGCATCCAGTCTCTGGCTTGGGATCTGGAGGGGTGAGACCCGAAGATGCGTGCTAGCAACGTGGTAGAGCATTCAATCTCTATATCCTTCTTGAGCTAGCTGCAACTCGTCTTTAGAAAAGGTAATAGTTTTCGCGGCCGGTGGAGGTGGAGTAGGATTGGCTGACGGAGTATCCATCGCCAATCGAGGTGAGGAGGCCGACTCTAACAATTTGGAGGCTCCTTCCGCTCCAAAAAAAGCTGCGGGAGAAAGGGGGTAGAAAATAGGGAAAGGAGGTGAGGAGGGAGCGGGGGGAAGGGGCGAGGAGGGGAGGGGTAAAGGGGAGAGGCTGAGAGGCTGAAGGGGAGGGGGCAGGCTAGGAAGAGGAAGGGAGAGGAAGGAGAGGCAGGAAGGGGGCGGGCTGAGGAGCAGGGAGGGGGCGGGTTGAGAGGGAGAGGAGAGGGAGAGGAAGGAGAGGGAGGGGCAGGGAGGGGCAGGGAGGGGGCCAGGAGCAGGCTGAGAGGGGGAGGAGAGGGAGCGGGGGGTGAAGGGAAGGGGGAGGAGAGGGAGAGGAGGGGGCGGGCTGAGAGGCAGAGAGGGGACGGAGAGGCAGGGAGGGGGCGGGGGAGCAGGCAGGGAGGGGGCAGAGAGGCAGGGAGGAGGCGGGGGAGCAGGCAGGGAGGGGGCGGGGGAGGCAAGGAGGGGGCGGGGGAGCAGGGGGCAGGCGGAGAGGCAGGGAGGGGGCGGGGGAGTAGGCAGGGAGGGGGCGGAGAGGCAGGGAGGGGGCGGGGGAGCAGGCAGGGAGGGGGCGGAGGAGCAAGCTGAGAGAGGGAGGAGAGGGAGCGGGCTGAAGGGGAGGAGGAGAAGGAAGGAAGTGGCTGAGGGAGAGGGAGGGACTGAGGGCAAGGGAGAGAGGGAGGGATAGGCTGAGGGAGAGGGTGCAGCAAGGGAGCGGGAAGGAGCAGCAGCTCTCGAAATTGTCCGCTTCTGTATTTCTGGCTTCACATGGCCATCCCTCAAGACCCACAACTAGTGGTCACGTGTTGCATATTTGAGAAGGCAATTACAGGAAGTTAGGATGAATGAAGGTGATTCTATGGATGCATATCTTACAAAGGTGAAGGACCTCATGAAACAACTTGCCAACATTGATGAGGTGGTGCCAAATTCACAGCTTGTCAGTACCACACTGAATGGACTACCAGATACATATCAAGGGTTTGCTACAACCCTTCGGTTAGTGGCCACTGGTAATCTAGACCACTACTCTTTTGATGAACTAGTTACTTTGCTTTTGCAGGAAGAGCAAAGTCGAGCTAATAGACAAGCCATTATTCCTGATCATGCATTTGCTTCATAGTAGACAAGAAAAGGCAAGGCTTCCAAGCCTATGGGCAAGCCAAAATCTGCACATAGCAGCTGAAATTCCTCCCGTGCATCGAAAAATACAGCAGATAAGTCAAAGAAGAAAAGATGCAACTATTGTCGCAAGCCTGGACATGACATTTCAGAATGCAGGAAGTGCATTGCTTCGGAGAAAAAGAAAGCAGGATTGACAGTTAATGCCTCACATGCTATCGAATCCCATGAGCCAGTAGATGCTTCACATGCACATGCTCTTCAGGATGATTGGGCATGGGCTGTCCATTGCTCATTTGATCCCTCCAAAGCTGATGCACTCTTTACTGCTAATGATGCTCAGTCCTAGTACTTTGATAGTGGTGCTTCCAAGCATGTCACATCTTGCACACAGTTGTTTCATTCTTTAGCTGATGCACCTCGAGGGGGGACTATTACATGTGCTAATAATGCTTCATATGCTGTAAAAGGAATTGGAGATGTGCAGCTCACATCTGTCACTCTGACAAATGTTCTTTTTGTGCCTGAAATTCAAGTCAACTTGATTTCAATTTCAGCAATTGCCACTTCAGGTTTCAGAGTTATTTTTGATGGCTACAGATGCCTAGTTTATGATCTTCGTGATGACAATTCTTTATCACCTTGATCATCACTCAGCTGCACTTTCTATTGAAGCATTTTCTATTTCAGATTCACAGCTTGCTGAAACTCATCTTTGGCATGAGAGAATGGGTCATCTCAATTATAGAGCTCTTGCAAAGCTACATTCACAGCAAATGGAAAATGATGTACCTCAAACTCACACAATTTCCAAACATGTATGTGAGGGTTGTCTTTTGGGTAAGATGCATCGGTTTGCTTTCCAAAAGAATCGTCCAAAACTCTCACGAAGGAAATTGCAGCTAGTACACAGTGATGTCTGTGGCCCAATGAGGACAAATGCCATTGGGGGGTACAAATATTTTATGACTCTCATTGATGATTTCACACGATATTGCTGGGTATATCCTTTAAAAGCCAAATTTGAAGTTTTCTCATCCTTTCAAAGGTGGTTGAACATGGTTGAGAATGAATCAGGATGCAAGCTTGTCACTCTCAACACATAAAGGGGGAGGGAGTATATGTCAAAGGAGTTTGATGCATTTCTGTCTTCACGGGGCATTGTTCACTCATGCACTACTCCTTACACTCCTCAACAGAATCCTGTTTCTGAAAGGAAAAACAGGTCCACAATGGAGATGGCCAGATGCATGCTTAAGGCCAAGTCTTTGCCCAATAAATTTTGGCTTGATGCAGTGATGTGTGCCTACTATGTGCTGAATAGATCACCTACACGGGCATTGAAGACTGTTACACCTTATGAAGCATGGAAAGGCAGGAAGGAAGCCTTCACTTTCACACATGAGAGTTTTTGGGTCTCTTGCATATGTTCATGTACCATCTCAGCTGAGACATAAGCTCGATGACAAGGCAATCAAATGCATATTTATTGGTTACAGCCAGGAGAGCAGAGGGTATCGCTTATACCAACCAAATTATGGGAAGATTATTGTCAGTAGAGATGTAATCTCTTGTGGACTGCAAAGCTAAGCCAGATGTTGACATCTTTGATGCCTTTGAATCTTGGTTACCTCCGCCATCCTCAGAAGAGGACTTTGACCAGCAACATGAGCCTCCTGCAGGCCCTCCACCAAGCAATAATCAGCCACTACCTCATGCTGATTTGCAGGTTTCTCTTCTAGCACAAAATGATCCCACTATTCATGATGCACTGATTGAAGAAAGAGCTGTCAATAGACAGCAAAGGCAAGTTCCCAGATGGCTTTTAATACATTGAGGGACAGCCTTTTGCTGCACGGACAAGATCAGGAAATAGATATATGCATGGTCACTTTCTTGACTTTGCACTCCTTGCTACAGCTTGCAATGAAGAGCCCTTGTGCCATAAAGATGCTTTTGACAGCAAAGAGTGGATGGATGCAATGAGAGCTGAATTACATTCCATTGCTAAAAATGACACATGGGAATTAGTAGATCTCCCTCCCGGCAAGCGTCTTGTTGCCAAAGGGTATGCCCAACAACAAGGCATTGACTTTGAGGAGACATTTGCTCCCACATCTAGGATTACTACCATTAGATGTGTCATTGCCATTGCAGCCCATCATCATTGGCAAGTGCACCAACTTGACATCAAGACTGCTTTTCTTCATGGGGATCTGCAGGAAGAAGTCTATGTCACACAACCTCCTGGCTTTGAGGTTGTTAATTCTGAAAATAAGGTATGCCGGCTTAGAAAAGCCCTTTATGGTTTGAAGCAGGCACCCAGGGCATGGTATGCCAAAATTCATGCACACTTACTACCCCTTGGTTTTCATAATAGTCCCACAGAACCCACTCTTTATGTCCGTGGGAGTGGATCTGATTTTATAGTGCTGATTTTATATGTGGATGATATGCTCATCACGGGCTCAGATGCTCAGCACTGTTGCATCCGTACGCGTACGGTCATTTTTTCCGTACGGCCGTACGTACGGATTTCCGTATGTGACTTCTTTTGGGGGGGAAAAAATCGGGATGCGTACCTTATATTATTGCTTGGCTGCTATGTTCGAATCCGTACGACATCCTTGTGAAGGCTCCCGAATCCCAAGAAAGGCCGTACGTAAGAATTTCCAATCACGATTCACTGTTCACCGTCGACTGACTCTCTGCCTGCAGGCTGCACACCGACCTTGCTGCCTCAAGAGCCTATTTAGGCAGACGTTTGCCCTCTATTTAGGCAGGCTGCAGCCCTTTGCCCTCTTCTTCAGCACCTTGCTGCCCTCTATTTAGGCAGCCCTTTGCCCTCTTCTCAAGAGCCTATTTAGGCAGCCCTTTGCCCTCTTCTTCAGTCCCGACTCCCGAGTCCCCTCAGCCCTTCACTCTTCTTCAGTTTGCCCTCTTCTTCAGCACCTTGCTGCCCTCTATTTAGACAGCCCTTTGCCCTCTTCTACTTGCTTTGGAGGTGAGTGGTCACCGGTACAGTTGCAGCCCGCAGCTTGCCTCTACGCTCTACCTGCTCCAAGTGTCAAGGTAAATGCAATGGCTGCTTTTTTTTCCTGTTTTGCAGCAAGTGCTCTCTCTTTAGTTGATGCCATCTAACAGGGCAGCAGCCTGCAAGGACTTCAAGCCCTCTTTGGAAATTGTTCCTTTGCCCAATGCCTTATTTGCCCTCTTTTGCAAATTTGCAGCTTGCAGATCTACAAATGGGAAGACAAAAAGGACCAGAATGGGAATTTGTAGAGGCCTTAAAGCCTTTGGGGAAGGGCCAATTCACTTTTAAATGTAAATATTGCCCTCATTCATGGGATGGAGGACCGACCCGTATAAGGGCACATTTTCTTGGGCTCACAGGCTTGGGGGTTGACAAGTGTACCGCTCCTCCTGAAAATGTGAAAGATACTTGTCGAAGATTGCAGGCAAAGGTTGCCCTAAAAACTGCTGCAAAACAGCTTGTTGAAGATGTGGCTGATTTGGGAGATGCCTCAGTGGGTGGTACTGCAAGTGGAAATGCATCTGGCAGTGCATATGAGCCAAAGCAAAAGAAGTTGAAGATGTCAAAGGGAACCTTGGAAAAGGCATGGGAGTCACAAGCACGGAAGGATGCATACATTGCTCTCCGTCGTTTTTTCTTTGCACAGGATATTCCTCATTGGAAGGTGAGGAGCCCTTATTTTTTGGAGATGGTTCGTGCCATTGGCCAAGTTGGGCCTACCTTCAAGCCTCCATCCTACAATGTTTTGCGCACAACGGAGCTAACTAATGAAGCAGTATGCATAGATCAAGAGATGCTACAGTTTCAGGATAAGTGGAAAAAATATGGCTGCACCATAACTTGTGATGGTTGGTCTGACACTCGACGCCGGCCTATAATCAATATTATGGTCTCATGCATATTTGGTTCAGCCTTCTTGAAGTCCGTGGACACAAGTGGGCAGTATAAGTCAGGGGAGTACATCTTTGGGATACTGAAAGATGCCATTCTTGATATTGGGGCTGAAAATGTGGTGCAGGTGTGTATGGACAATGCATCTAACTGTGTGCGGGTAGGAGAATTGGTGGAGGAAGAGTGGCCTCACATTTTCTATACTAGATGCACATGCCATTGCCTTGACCTCTTGTTTGAGGACATTGGAAAGCTTCCATGGGTGAAGCCAGTGTTGGTACATGCTAACATGATTGTGACATTTGTTACCCGGAAACACACCGTGTTAGCAATGTATAGAAAATTCAGCAAGAAGGAATTGGTGAAGCCAGCACAAACACGGTTTGCTTACATGTTTATCATGTTAGCAAACTTGTTGGATGAGAGGGTATACAATGGATTGCGTCGCATGGTTGTCAGTGATGAGTATTGCAAGAAGAAGGTGTCACGCACTGTGAAAGCACAACAGGTGTCTTCTATTATATTGGGTGCTTCATTTTGGCAAGATGCAAGACTCATTGTGAAGCTTTGTGCACCTATTTTGAAGATCCTTCGCCTGGCTGATAGGGAAGGGGCTACCATGGGACTTGTATATGAACTCACTGATCGGATGGTCGAGAAGATGGCAACTATTGATGGGATTGAATCCTCAAAGCTGGCTGATGTTAGAGCCTTATGTGTTGACAGGTGGAATATGATGCATTCTCCATTGCATGCGGCAGCGTTTGTTCTCCATCCTATTTGGAGAGAGAAAAATCCAGATAGTGACAAGGAGGTGCACGATGGGTGGATGGATGCCATAGAGCGGTACACCAAGTATGATGTTGACAGCCAAGGCACCTTATGTGATGAGTTGGATATTTACAAATCCATGTCAGGCACATTTGCTCGTGCGATTGCAAAGGATGAAAAGAGAATGCACCAAGGGGTGAAATGGTGGGAGACATTTGGGGCTCACACACCAAATTTACAGCGGTTAGCTCTTCGAGTGCTCTCGCAAGGCACATGTGCTTCTCCTTGTGAGAGGAATTGGAGCACATTCTCTCTTATCCATACTAAAAGAAGGAATAGGCTGCTTCCAAAGAATACCGAGAAATTAGTATACATCCATACTAATTTGCGTCTCATTTCCAAAATCAAGGAAAGGGGATTTGAGAAGATAGAAGTGACCCTAGAAATGATCAACAAGGAGAAGGATGATGATAGGCTGCTAGCGAGGCAAGCAGATACAGAGGGAGAAGACATTGCAGCCCCTATTGTTACACTTACAGGAACGATGGATGTTGCTGCAGCTTCAAGCACCTCTAGTCTTTTGGAGTTCCATGGCGAGGCAGATGAGGATGGTAGTGATGAGGAGGAGGAGGATGAGGAGGGTGCAGGCATTGATGCAGATGATGATGAGGATGAGGATGAGCAAGAGGATGAGAATGAAGATGCAGCTTGAGGCTGTGGCACACTGGCAGCCTTTTCTTTATGATGTTTTGCCTTTCATGTTTTGGTGTAGTTACTAATACGGTGTACCTACTTCCTTTGAAGTTTGATCATGATGTTTTGGACCTTTTGGTGTAGTATTGATTATTGATCTATGATCTATGATTCCATCTATGATGTATCAAAATCTAGAATCCAGATGACTACGGTCTCTGGAGGCTGGAGTCTTTCATGAATGAAGAATCACGATTCACGACTCATGACTCATGAGTGACGACTTTAAAATTAATACAATTATACAAGTTTCAAGTTTCAGTTCAATACCTCTATGTCAATTTAATGTGTACAATGATCAATGATCAATCTATATTTTTCTGAAATTTTTTGGATAAAACTAGGGTCACGTATGTTTCAGCCCCAAGGGCTGAACCATCCTCCAATCATACTTCCGTACTCGTATGACGTATGCGTATGGTAACGTATGGAAAAAACTATGATGCTCAGCATATTGCAGCTTTCAAGGATCATTTGCAGCAGGTTTTCGAAATGTCAGACATGGGACAGCTCCACTATTATTTGGGCATTCAGTTTGCTCATGTTGAGGGGGGTATCATGATGTCTCAGTCCAAGTATACTGGACAGCTCCTTGATCAATTTCAAATCAAGGATTGCAAGCCAATCTCTACTCCAGTGGACCCTGGCTTCAAATTCTCAGCTCATGATGGGAGCCCACCATGTGATATCACTCTTTATCAGCAGGCTGTTGGATGCCTTATTTATTTATGTCACACCAGACCTGACTTACAATATGCAGTATCTCAGCTCAGCAGATTCATACACATGCCCAGTTCACAGCATTGGAAGGCAGTGAAGAGAGTTTTCAGATATCTTAGAGGCACTCAGGATTTAGCCCTCTTCTATGGTGATCAGGGCTCACTTACCATGCATGCTTACACGGATAGTGACTGGGCAGAATGTTCCGACACCAGAGTGTCACATACTGGCAATTGTTTTTTGCTTGGCAATTCATGTATCTCTTGGCTCAGCAAGAAGTAACCAACAGTTGCCACATCTAGCTGTGAGGCTGAGTACAGGGCAGCTTTCACCGCTATAGTATAGTGTGTTTGGCTTCGACAGTTACTTACAGATCTTGGTATTCGCCAGACATCCTCCACTATTGTCTACACTGACAGCCAGAGTGCTTTGGCCATTGCGCGTAACCTAATGTTTCATGCGCGTACCAAGCATATTGAAGTTCACTATCATTATGTTCGGGAGCGGTTGTCAGCAGGAGACATAGAGTTGTCCTATCTTCCCACAAAGGACAACATAGCAGATATGTTTACAAAGGCACTTCCTCGTCCCAAGTTTGAAGTCTTCCGACAGGCTTTACACTTGGTTCCCTTTGTTACATGATCTGACATCCCTTGTACATTCATAGGTGGCTATATCCTTTTGGATGAACATGTGCCACCATGACCAGAAAATACTAGGTATTCTGATACGTTTCCAAAGTACTTCAGCCCATCCCATGGAGGGGGGTTTGTAGGCCATAACCTGGTGGTTCTAGTGATGCCCTATAGGCCATGGTATGTGCCTTGTAGGCATAAATATAGGCACTTGTAGTGTTAGTGCCTTTTAGGCCACATAGGACATAGTCCAATGTGACACCTAGGACACTTAGTCCTAGGTCTAGGTACAAGTACCATGTACTCTCTATTTTCCATTATCCTAGTTGACGTGACGGCATTTCTCATCGACCCTTGTACCTTGTACGTGCTCTCTTTTGTCTACGCGACCCTACAAAGAAAAGGTTGAATTCATCTAGTCAATAAAGCTACTAGCTCAACCAACAGATAGTAAAATGTTATGGTATTTCCTGTTCTAGTGGAAATTGATTCAGTGACTGCTACCTCCATACCAAAATAATGAATAGTGAGAGTGCACTGCTGAATACCTTTGCTTGAATTTGAATAGGGGAAAATTGACACACGTATTGTATCGCCATGGCCCCCATTCAGCTCATCTATGGAATGAAACACCCACTTCCATCAAGCCCTGACTTTGCATTTGCTGCAGACAAGTTAATTCATAAAATTTTCAGCTGTTCATCAAGCTATTAATGGAATCATCAAGAAAAGAGAGCCAATCAACAAAATGAACATGGAACAACGATGATATCCTTGTTATGCCCCCCCCCCCCTTCTCTCTCCCCCTCTGTCTGCCCAGGTAGGGCCCAGGTAGGGGTCACCAAAGACACATCCCCTGAGGAGACAGCTGCCAATTTTGCTTCTTCCACATCATGTTGAGAAGGGGAGATGTTTACAAAAAGTAGAAAAAGGAAAAAACTTTGATCATTTGTTCCTTTCACACCAATCAGGGCAGACAAGTGGCCCTTAGAAAATGCTGGCCAAAACAATCCTGGCATGGCAGTCCCAAGAGGCCCATTGTGGACGTCATAGTGCTCCATGTGGACTGCATGCACTACCCGTGTGATATGTGCATCAATCCTAACCAAAAGTGTATCAAGGAATCTACCCTATGCCCAGCTCTAATCCTTCCCAAGTGTGATCACTACTGATGACGAGGTCATCGACTGACTCACTGATGCTCATCCACTAGTCCCAATCCAAAACTGAGCACGAGAGCCTGTAGCCGACAGACTATGAGAGATACTAATCCTTGTGATGTAGCTGTCAATTATCTCGTACGACGCTCTCTAGGCATGTTTCCACCATCCATCATCTGGCAAAAAGTACATGCACTCTGTCCACCAGAGTCTCATCACAATTCTCCTCTGCCAAATAGCTCCCCAGTCGCTGACTGTAAGTCCCAATTGTCCCCATCGATTTGGATGGGTTGGCTCCAATGACAAAATACTCAATTTTGATGGATATGCGCTTGGAAGAACCACTCCTTGTAATCCACACGTCCTCTCCACTTGTGGCTGACTGATCATCACCATGCTGCCACTGATAACTACCACCAGATTTACATCATCTACTTTGACTTCTCTTCCACTTAGCTTATCTTCTTTTGGTCCCCCTTCTTTTCTTATAGTCTCCAACAAAGTGACCCAGCTTAGCGCAATAGAAACACTTGTTTTCTTCTTGTCTCCATTGCCTAAGACTTCTCACATTTTAAATAATCCTTATTCTCTTATGGCTTGCCCTTGCTAGGCTTACTCTGTCCTTTTCCTTGTCAAATGCAACAAAAGTCTTCTCATCCACTTCCTCCTCAGCAAATGAAATCGAATGTAACATATTTCAAGCACAAAATAGAGTACAGACGGTTTACGGGCCCAAATGCTCATTTTCTATCTTCTCCAAGAATGCTCCTACTTCTGATTTCCCTCCCAAACATGGAGCGAAGAAGATGTAAATAGCGGCAAGTTCCTTCTTGTGAGTGGACTTTTGTATGTAGTTTGCTGCATCTGCCTTGAGCAACAATGCTTCCAAGAATGATTTCAAGATCCTCAAACATAACTCATCTGCTTTGACAAAGAGTAATTAAATCATTCTAGCTGCATAACTCCATGTCTTGGATGAACTCCCCTTCTAAGCTTCTTATGTTCTTTGCTCTTATGAATACGTTCTCTGAGAATTAATTTCTTCAGTTTACAAGAAATGGCTTCATGCAAAGAGGAAGGGGTGAAAATGATAAAACACCCATTTTTCTTGCTCCTTCCACATAAAGTCAGGTCATATATTTGGTTTCTAAAAGAGAGAGGAGAAAGTAGAGAACGAATAGAAGTGATAATGAAGTAATAGAGAAGAGAATAAAATAGGATATATTCAAATCCCTTTGTCACATGCATTGAGGATTGCCCTGGATAGCTTGGAGTTCCATCGCATAGACTAACATCAAGACAAGATGGGAGAATATTACTCCTAATGAGAGGGTATGCTTGACATGGAAGTCAGAAGAGGTCCCAAATATCACATAGACGCTCTCCATTTGTTTTCATCAATGGAAAAGCCAAGGTGCACCTCAAAAGACCGGTACATGTATATGTTCTATCTCATCTTCTACCAAGACACTTACCACCTCAGTTATTGTACACATACCTAAGGCCTCCTAGATCCCTAAAAATTGTGCCACCATAACTTCCCAGTAATTTATCTAGATGGACGTGCTCCAGAGACATACACAAGCAACTCTTTCCTCATTGGTGAGTGAGAGAAGCATTTATGCTCTCCCTCTGGTAATGCATTGTGTTGTAATTTCCTCATAGGCCATTCGGTCTTTTAAGTCTCTCTCTCTCTCTCTCTCTCGCCTATGGGTCCTAGCGTGCCCTTTGCTGCCCATTGAGGCTTGTATGAGTTCGCTTTTCTCTATACTTTGTCCCATAGGCCTACGAGGCCTCCTGTGGATGTTAATCTCTCTCTGCTACCGCCACATCCTTTCCCACGACACGATCTGCACGTCTTCCAGATGGGAAGATGCCCCAAAATCCATGGTTTGATGATGAGTGCAGAGAGATGAGAGACCACCTTACACGTGAGATAGCACTGGGACATTTGACTCTGCCAGAGGCACACCGGATCTCACGTCCAGTGACACAGCGTAAGAAGTGGGCTTTCCTCATGCACAAGATGGACGAGGTGATCAGTTCTTCTCGCGGAGGAGATCCCACCACGGGATGGGGACTCCTATCAGAAGGGAAGTCACCCATTCCCATCATAGATCCCGCTGTCTGGCACACATATGCTTGCTCCCTATATGATGTCCCAGGTCATGCACCACCTGATATGTCCTCTATGCCCAGGCCCACCACATGTCATTTCTTTACTCCGTAGAATGCAAGAGCTGCTCTTCTCTGGCTTCATAACCGACGATCACCAGATCATGAGGGACTACGCACTAAGCATTTTGTGCATGGGCAACAAATGCTGACCCCGATATTAGCACATCTGTTTAATCATGCTGTATGCCATGGCTTTCCACCTACCTGGAGCACCACCACCATAGTACCAATACACAAGGTAGGCGATCCCATGCACACTGGGAACTACCGTACTCTTATGATTGGCCATACTTTGGGTAAGGTATATGGGTCGGTACTAGAGAGGGAGATCAGCAGTCACACAGAGGGCCACCGATAGCGGGCACTTGGGCAAGCAAGATTTCGGAGACAGCACCCCACCCTGGATCACATTTTCACCTTGAGGGCTATTATTGAGGAGGCGCAGTCGAGGCATCAGAAAGTCTACACTTGCTTCGTAGACTTTCGTTAGGCATTTGACACTGTCCTACGCTCTCGCCTGATCAGGAGATTATAGGAACTACAACTCCCAGCCATCATGATTTGGGGGGTCATGAGTTTATATGAGTCTGTCAGAGGAGCATACATGCCCCAGGAGGCTTATCAGACTGGATTGAGAGCACCATCGAAGTAACGCAAGGTCGCCCCCTATCACCAACTCTCTTCGGGCTCTATATCGACGAGATCATTTCTTTTGTCGATCGACTAGGCGGACAGGGTTCGCTCCTAGCGGACATGATGGTGCAGATACTGTTGTATGCCAATGACATAGTCCTCATATCATCCTCTGCAGAGGGGCTGCAGAAACATCTAGAGGCTCTGGAGATGTTCTGCAGGGAGAGAGACTTGACTATTAACCTTCGGAAGACCAAGGTTATGATCTTCAACACCTCGCGAGCAGCAGTATCCTGTCACCATAGTTTCACATACCGAGGCGAGCCTGTGAAGATAGTGCATTCCTACACATATTTGGGGATAGTGTTCACTAGACCAGGTTTCACGATGATGCATGCAGGTACTGCACAACTCACATGAGGATGGGGTGCTTTGGTCCGACTAGAGAGACAATGCTTCCAAGCACACTTCCAGGACCCCCCGACGAAGGGCTAGCTCTTTGACACATTGGTGAGATTGACTGCTATGTACACAACACCTTTTTGGGGGAGTGACATTTTAGCGACCGAATGGAAGAGATTTGAGAGATTACAGGTGACCATGGGATCCAAGATGATTCGGAGTAAACCCTCAGTCCCTCATCAGATTATACAGGCAGAGTTCGTCATGACCCCACTTCAGGTTGATGCCACCTTCCAGACGGTGACGTTTCTCCATAGAGTTTGGTTCTTACCCCCGTGGAGACTACCGAGACTAGCATTAGAGTCCTCTAGGCAACTAGCAGAGAGTGGTGTCGATACAGCATGGTACGCACGGGTATTCACGTGGTTTGGTAGTCACGGCATTCAGATGGACAAACTTCCTCCCTTTCAGTACAGCCTGGACGCAGCACCCGAGATGGATTCCACGAGATGAGATCAACCGTATCATACTGTTGGACCTCCTCCAACTCCATACATCTAGGGCTTGGGGGAAAGAGGAGCTCTCCACCAAGCTCCAATTCTACCGTGATCACTTCTTAAGGATCTCAGAGCACGGTCTTGTCATCAGACCTCAGTATCTTGAGGACATGAGAGTTTCACATGCATTGAGGATCGCCATTGGTCAGCTACGAGTCTCATCACATCAGCTACGGATTGAGGTAAGGAGAGCTGCAGGCATACCCAGAGAGTAGAGGACTTGCACACTATGCCAGATGGGGGAGATCGAGACAGAGTAACATTTTCTCTGTGTTTCCCCAGTCTACTATGAGATCCGAAGACGATATTATTGCCTCTTTCAGGAGGGACAGGGCTTTGGCCCACTCACACGGCTGATACATTTTCACGATCAGGTCTGTGTTGGGCTCTACTTGCTTGAGATGCGCCAACAGAGAGACACATTGATGCGACAGGCCAAAGAGCAGCATGGGCTGATGCCACAGGTCACCATCTGAGTTAGCTGCCAACGTAGCCGAGGGAGAGGAGCTTGATGAGATAAGAGCATCATGGGTCAGCGGTAGAGGTGCACGAGGGAGACACACTCCACGTGCGACACGAAGAAAGCCCAGAGTACGCACGATCGAGGTCCGGTCTATCTCATCCCTTCTTAGAGGCGATCGCCAGAGACGAGGCATCACCCTTGACATAGCACACCTAATCCAAAGATCAAGGAGACCACTCCCTCCCCCACATTGCGAGACAGCTCGACAGACATAGATACGAGAGCTTCTCACATCTCATTAGAGTGCCACCAGGTTACCCGGATATATGGAACCTGAGCACCTACTAGGAGTGCTAGCCCTGAGTGCCTGACACGCTCCTGTTACTTTGCTACTCTAGTATTTTGTTCACTAGTAGCTGAAGCCTGAGCATGTTAGCGTTTTAGCTTTTGCTTTCAGTTTTTCAACTTTTAGTTTTTAGTTCTCAGCAAGGGTCTTAGTGAACTATTTGCTTCAGCCCTCACTGGCTTGTATGAGGTGCTACTTCTTGGATTCGT
Organism: Dipteris shenzhenensis; assembly: GCF_047967505.1. NCBI lineage: Eukaryota > Viridiplantae > Streptophyta > Polypodiopsida > Gleicheniales > Dipteridaceae > Dipteris > Dipteris shenzhenensis. The sequence continues at coordinate 252,300 of NC_141626.1, forward strand.
GCTTTGTCTCATAGGTTCGCGAGGCATCTTGCAGACGTTAATATATCTTTCTTTCTTTCTTTCTCTCTCGTCAGGCACCACTCCTCGACTTTAGGGATGATTCCACTCTACTGCCAGACATTGACCTTGAGGAGGCAGGTATGCTATGAGTTTCGGCTGACAGACGAGGACCGCTCACATCTTATAGGCAGGCTCTATTAGACCTCAGCAGGATGCATGATCTCATTATCTATAATGGTCTTGATAGATGGCCCGCTTCAGGTGGCTTCAGTTGCTTTCCACATGGGGGAGGCTTCAGTGTTGTGGATTACATCATGGGATCCCCTGCCTTCACATCTCGCATCACTGACTTTACTGTAGCACCTCTCCCTCCAAGGGCTAATCATACCTACCTTTTCTTTAGCATTTCTACCCCCCGCCGCACAGCACTTTCTACCATGTTGAGTTCTTACTCCACCTACCATGATATACGCTTTGATCGTGATCACTCACCTACTTACTCTGGCCTTCTGCACATACTTTTCGCATACATTGACTTTATACACCTTTTAGAGGATCGTGCTGCACGAGGCTGCTCTTCACGCCTTCCCCCACACCACCCGCCCACCACCACTTGGGACCATACCCTGTAATAGTTGGTATGATGATGAGTGTAAGGCTTTACGCCGTCAGCTCAAATTCGAAACAAAAAACAGCCTTCCGAGCGACCAGAGACGCTACATGAGTACCCTCGTCTGATACGCAGAAAGAAACTTGACTTCGTGCGTCGGAATGAGGAGGAGCTGCTGAACATTATGTTCAGTAACAACTCTAAGGACTTCTAGCGGAGATTTCTAGAGGGACGGTCCCCCCCACCACTCACTGACACTAAGGTGTGGTCTGATTATGCATGCACGCTCAATGATATCCCAAATAAGCCAGCCCCTAAAGTATCACATATGCCATGCCCCATATCCTACACCCTCTTCACTAGGGGGGGGGTAAAGGATGCCGTAATGAAACTTCATAATGGCCGAGCGAAGGATCATGAGGGACTATGCACTCAGTTCATTGCATATGGGATTAACCTCCTAGCCCTGATCTTAGCCAAGCTATTTAATGAAGCTGTTTGCTTGGGGTTTCCACGCACTTGGACCATCAACACTATCTCACCCATCCACAAGGCAGGGGATCCCATGAACCCGGAGAACTACAGGACCATTATGATTGGACATGTCATGTCCAAGATTTATGCATCAGTACTCGATTCTGAGGTCAACAGATTTGCAGAGTGTCGAGGACTCAGAGCAGCAGGACAAGCCGGTTTCAGGCGGGATCATGGGACCATGGACCATATTCTCGCGCTCAGATGTATCATCGAGGAGGCGAGGGCACGGAAGCAGAGGGTTTACTGTTGCTTTGTGGATTTTCGCAAGGCATTTGACACCGTTCCGAGAGCCCGCCTCATACAACACCTACAGGATTTGGGTTACGACCAAAAGATCATTTAGGCTATCATGGCACTTTATGAGCGAGTTTCAGGCAGAGTCCAATTAAGATTCCAATTAAGATCTGGATGGACAGATGAGATCATGAGCACTATCAGGGTCAAACAAGGGTGCCCATTATCACCTACCTTGTTTGGCCTCTACATCGACGAGCTCGAAACAGTGATGCAGGCACAGGGTGGGGTAGGTTGCTCTCTCACAGGCACGCTGATCCGGATATTACTTTACGCAAATGACGTGGCTCTCTTGTCTTCCTCACCAAAGGGGCTCCAAAGACACCTTGACGCACTACAGTCCTTTTGTAAGTCTCATGATTTTTTTTTTTGGGTAAAAAAGAGACTTCTATTAAGTAAGAAAGAAACTCGCTAGAGCAAGCTTTGTGCGGAAATACAACATGCTAAGCATGTAATAAAAAACACCTCAGAAGAATGAGGTAGAAAGAAACCAAGGCTGAGGCTGAAAATGCCAACTCAACCCTGTAGAAGTCTCAGCAAAGAAGGGAGAGCCTCTCCAATCTCTAAGAAAAGCAACTCTCCTGGAGGAGGCTGCTCGAGAGGATCCTTGCCTGGTCGCCCAAATGGCCATCAGAGTGTGTACCGTATCTGTCCAAGTACTAGCCAAGATTTGAGAAGGGTGAACCTGAGAACCCTCCAAAGCCTCAGTGCATCTGGCTCTCCAAATGTGCCATGCTGCAATGCTAGCTAAGATCTCCCATGGAGAGTCAACCGATGAATGAGCAGCCCTGAAGAGAGTGGCCGAAACATCCTCTAGAGAGCACGACTCCATACGGTGTCATCGGATGTGAAGAGCCCAAGAGGAGTCATGTCTCTCAAAGAAAACCTGGGGCCCTAAAAGAGTGAGCCAAGCCATTGATCCCCAGGTCATATAGAAGGGGAGGCGAACAAAAGTGCTGAAAAGTCTTCCAATCCCCTTCCATATGATTCTTGCATGTCTGCAATCCCAAAGGCAGTGCTGTATTCTCTCCGAAGCAGAAAGGCAACGAGGGCAAGTAGGGTCAGCCCCGAACCTGGATCTCCAATGGTTCACTGCTATCCCACCATGAATAGAAAGCCAAAAGAAGAGAGTGATTTTTCTATTCCGGTGGGATTTCTAGAGCCTCTGCGAAAAACTTTTCTATAAGTCAGGAAAAATCTGAAAGTTCTCCCAATGAGGAGCTCTGGTAGGCCTCCAACCCCTAGAGCTGAGCTGGAATTTCCTGGCATTACTGACCGTGTAACGAAAGAAGGGGATGCCCTTCTCTCGGTGCCCTTCATCTATCCATTCCTATTACCCAGGGTCCCACTGCAAAAACTTAATTGGGACACCTCCATAGAGCCACAGCCTCCATGAGCCCAGGGCAATGAGAAGCGGGTCAAGATCCAAGTACCACTGTGAAAGAGAGCCATGCTCCATGAAGCCCACTATCCTGACTGGCTGAAACGGTACCTCCAACAAGATATCTTCTGTGGATCTGGACAGCCTTCCCCCTGAAGAAACATCAAAGACTAAGGCATCCTCATGTGTGTCATGAAAAGCAATCACCTGTAAAGGAACTCCCAATCTGAAAAATGCCCCCATCCAGGTGGAGCAAGAAATAGGCATGTCATCTGTGTCCACCCAATCCAAGGGAAAGGCTGCATCAATCTGCTGGACTCTCCCTCCACTTCCTCTGAGATTGAGAACCATCTATGCCCGTTGGTCTGCAGGAAGCTTCCTGAATGCTTTCCATGCTCCCACCGTGTAGAAGCAGGGCCCAGTGTTGGCAGCTCGTGAGGAGGTCTGATATCACATCCTCACAATGGGCACTTTGGGCATTATGGCCTAACGAGAGATCCCCACCATGAATGAGGAGCTTTTGAAAGCCCTTGCGGCTCTTTTAGTGTAGAAATACACAGGTGAGGACGGTCTGTCCTCTCGGCTATCCTTTCGGAGTTTTTGGGGGCACATTAGCACTCCCTTGCATTTGGCCTTTAGGAAAATTTGACTTGGATTTGCTTCTTGAATTCCTTGCCCGGAATGGAATTTCCTTGATGGCAAAAGGGGAGTGGATCACAATATTGGATAGATTACAAGCCCTTAGCAAAGGTCTTGAGCTTGCTACTCCATCCAAGATGTGGTTAGACAAACTTCATGTTGAGATTTTTGAGAATGCCCTTAACACCGCGTCGGGTAGAGCTGTGCAAAACACTTAAGACAGTTTTTGTTCATGAGAGGAGCATCCTAGACAATATCTTGGCCACTGCATGTAAGGAGAAGCTCCAAGTGGTCTGCCATGCTCATCCAAAATACTGTCATTCCACATGATAGGCTGCCTTTCAATCTCTTCACGGGTGGATGGGGGAATCCTGCGAAGTGTACTCCTAAAGCTGGCCCATGCTTTCAGGATAGCAACCATAAGAGGGGAAGAGGGAGATCTGAGGTGGGTTGTGGTGAAAACCCATCCGGTGCTATGTGTCCAATCCTCTCCTGAAGTGGGCGTGCGAGACTGTATGCATCTGATAAAGAAATCCTTCCAAGGCTCTTGCCCTGGCATAAGTCCTCTCACAACGACCTTGCAGAGTAAGGCTCTGCACTGTACATCCGGGTTGATGGTATTTAAACCCCCTTCTCTTGTAGGAAGAATCAAGGTCTCCAAAGCCACCCTGGCTATAATATCAGTTGTGCCATCTAGACCACTCTATAAAAAGTTTCCTACGGGCCTCTTAAGCTGAGTGATACAATCCCTAGAGTGGCACCAATAAGAGCAAATAAACCATGCTGTGGCTAGAAGAACCTAATTAACCACCACCACCCTGGAAGCCAAGTCAAGTTTGGCTGAGCTCTAGAAAAGGAGCTTTCTTCTGATGCTCTCCAACACCGGAGCAAACTGTTGTGAGGGAGAGATGCCCACCCCAACCTGGCAGCCCAAATATCTGACAGAGACGCCCTCTGTACCCAAGTGAAGGCAATATCATTACCCCAATCCGGTGTGTCACCATCACAACTCCAAAAGCCATTGGATTTATGCCAATTCATGTGTGCACCTGCAGCCGTGCAAAATAAATCCAAGGTTGTCCGGAAGGAAGTGAGTGTCTTAGGGGTGGCATCCAAAAAAATAGCCATGTCATCTGCCAGCTCACTATCCAGGAGCTCTTCTTCCCAGCGGATAGGAAGCCTCAACCCATAAATATCAGCTTGAGATCTAAGGTAGATATTCATAGCTTCCGCCACAAACAGAAAAAGAAAAGGGGTAAGAGGACATCCCTGGCGGACTAATCCAGAAATCTGAAACCTGTCCCCTCTTACCCCCCCAATGAGCACCTGGCTATGGGCTGATCTGTAGAGAGAGGATACTCCTCTAATCCATGCATCTGAAAAACCAAAGCGGGATAGAGTACCCTCTAAAAAATCCTAGTCTCATGACTTGAAGGTCAACTTCGGTAAAACCAAGGTTATGATCTTCAAGACATCTCGAGCCGTCATGCACGATGAGTGTTTCGCATTTGATGGGTCTCCTGTTGAGGTAGTTTCATCATACACTTATCTTGGGGTCGTCTTTTCCAGACCCATCTTCACTATGAGACCCACAATGCATGCACGCCTGAGCAGAGGATATGCTTCCTTGCCTAGACTAGAGAGACAGTGCTTCCGCTCTCACTTTCAGGATCCACGGACCAAAGGGTTGCTTTTTGACTCCTCGGTCCGCCCAACAGAGATGTATGGCAGTCCATGCTCGGTTGTCGGATACACAGTGGGCCAGGGTGGAGCGGCTACAGGTTCTCATGTTATCACGAATGATCCGTGGTAAGCCATCCGTCCCTCACCAGATCATTCGAGTGGAGTTTGGGTCACCCCCATTACAGCTAGATGCTGCATTTCAGGTCATTACATATTTGTACCGAGTCAAGGAGTATGGGGATTACACATCCGAGCGTAGCAGGATACCATGGCTAGCACTGTCCTCTTCTATGGCACTTGCAATAGGGGGAGACCAGAGGTGTTGATATGCATGCACAAAGAGATGGTTTGCAGGACTAGGGCTCCAAATGGACAGACTACCTTCTTTCCAATACAACATGGATGCTCCTTTCTCTCCCCTCCTATCACACGAGGTCAACCAAGTTACCTGTGAGGATCTACTACAGCTATAAACATTCCGGACTTGGTTGAGCCCGAGTGATCTTCCAGTGAAGCTAGGCTTCTACAGAGATCACTTCTTACATATCACAGCGGAGGGTTTCATCGATTCACCAGAATACACGCAGATTCACCTACCCCACTCGCTGAGGATCTCTCTCGGGCAGTTCCGGGTCTCTTCACACAGACTTTGTATCGAGAGCGGTAGAGCAGAGCGGTTACCCAGAGAGAGGCACGTATGCACATTGTGTGACATGCAGGAGGTTGAGATAGAGGAGCATTTCATTTTTAGGTGTCCTGTTTACTATGAGATCCGAGGGCATTTCTACTGCCTCTTCATAGATAGTTATGGGGTTTTGGCCCGTTTCCTCTCCTTCCCAAACCAGCGATGTTTGGCTGGTTTCATTCATGAGGTGCTCATACACCGTGATAGGATACTCCGAGCACGGAGACAGGATCAAACTTCTTCCTCGACTGATACCTCTCAGAGCTCTATCACGGAGTTCTTTCAGCCAGATCACATAGACCCCCACGAGGTGAGACCTCAACATGACCGTCAAGGGTTGTGTGAGCCCCGAGCCTTCATAGCAGCCCCATGGGCTGTTCACTTGCGCCATAAGGGGTCTTGAGGCCCATAGCAGCTGTTCGCTGCTTGTGAAGCAGCCTTGGGCTGCAAGACACCAAGGCTGAGCTTGGTGGCCAGCCCCCTCAAGACCTTAAGGCCCGCTTACCACCTCTTCAGCCCTCACAATCTACACCGAACCTGTACCTGCTAGAAGACTATTAGATACTAATCTACGCCGATGACATAGTCTTCATATCATCCTCAGCAAGGGATTGCAGAAACATCTAGAGGCGTTGGAGATGTTATGCAAGGAGCGAGACTTGATAGTTAAGCTTGCGAAGACCAAGGTTATGATCTTCAACACCTCGCGAGCAGTGTCCTGTCACAATAGTTTCACATACCGTGGTGAACCTGTGGAGATAGTGCAGTCTTACACATATTTGGGGATTGTGTTCACTGGACCAGGTTTCACGATGATCGATGAGGGTACGGCACGACTTACACGCGGACGGGGTGCTCTAGCCCGACTAGACAGGCGATGCTTCCAAGAACACTTCCAGGATCCCTCGACGAAGGGCTGGCTCTTCGACACGCTGGTGAGACCGACGGCCATGTACGCAACACCTTTTTGGGGGAGTGATATTTCAGCGACTGAGTGGAACACATTTGAGAGGCTCCGGGTGACCAGGGGATCCAAGATGATTCGGAGTAAACCCTCAGTCCCCCATCAGATTATTCAAGCGGAAAAGATTTAGGGGCAAAAATGCAGTATTACAAGCAAAAAATCAGTCCAATTGACAGCTATGAAATGCAAAAATACATGGGGAAGATATATCAATGTTCAAGAGGCTGTTAATCTGCAAAATAAGGACCAGCTCACATGACCTAGACGTGCAGCAGGGGAGGTGGGCAAGACCTAGGGTCCCATTAAAGTAAAGAATCTACAGAATTTGCCCCACAGGGGAGGTAGAAAATGAACAGCACGTGCTCCTTAGATGTCGAGCCTATGACAACAAGGACTTCATGAAAACTATGTTGAAACAGCCAAGAAAGTCTTGGAACACCACAGCAAAGTACTCGAGATGGCACACGAGTTGGTGAAGATGCATGGTGGAGAAAGAAAGAAAGAAATTTTATTAGAGTCTTTGGAAGACCGATGGGTCTATGAGACTGAAAGAAAACCTGATACAAATCATAGTAAGCGTGGAGCTACTAAACAAGCATCATCACCCATGCTGAATCCTAAGTCTAATCATACATAATCGAATACATCTGGGTGTGACAATGAAAAGAAAAAAGAGTGGAGCGGAGCGGAATCCTCCGTATGTCATGTCGCTCTGGCTGGTGCATAGCCGGTGATGGGACGCTGGCATCCGTCAAGGGGTGCCGTGCGTCTCGGTCTCCTAGAGGAGGCTCGACGCAAGACCAGAGCCACCGCGACTCCCGTGGGACGTATCCCGGGTCTAAACAACGATGGGTGCCGATCAACAACCTACCATCTCGGACCACGGCCCATTTTTCCTCCTTGCGGGCAACATCCCGCTGCTAGAAAAGAACTCGTCGCTCCTCAATCTGTAGTGGTGTCAAATCCTCATCCATGGACAGGGTGGGGTGCTCTCATAGAGCGGCTCGACGTCAAAGTGTCGCGAGTCGAGCATGTGAATCTCTGAAGCGGGGCTGCTCTCTGTTGGGGTCTCTCCCAACACACCATGCTCCCTCTATGCCATGGTCGGGGACCCCCATGGTGGTGGTCACAAAGGTGATCGCCTCCTCCATGAGAGAGAGAGAGAGAGAGAGAGAGAGAGAGAGGGAGGGAGAGAGGGAGGGTAGGCTAGGGAGAGAGAGAATGATACTCAAAGAGAGACATAATGAAGTGGAAATGAAATAGCAAGAGCAATGAACAAAATAAAAGTACTCACATGTAGACCAAAGAGCTTGTAGGCTTGATACTTGATTACTTTGACACTAGACAAGTACATCTCTTATATAGAGCACACACATACATATGAACACCAATACATATGGGATAACTCCTAATGTGACACGTGGCATCCATAGGACACACTAGACTAAAACTCACACTAGGAGTCACTAGAACAAACCAAAACAGACTCAACTTGACTCCATTTCCTAACAGCTAGCTAAGCAAGCACTCACAACATAGCAAGCTTTGTAAGGCTTTCTATCACTAGATGTCATACACCACTATTACTTAAATAGTGGTCACGAATCCCATAGATCCTCAAGGGTCTCAAGAGGACTTCAATATGAGGTGAGGGAGCTCTGGCTCGACTAGAGCAATAGTGCTTCCAGGCACACTTCCAGGACCCCAATGAAGGATGGTTGTTTAATACACTTGTGACACCAATAGCCATATATGCAGCACTCTTTTGGGGAGTGATCTCTCGGCGACTGACTGGTAGAGAATAGAGACTACAGGTGATTATGGTGTCCAAGATGATTCAAAGTAAGCTTATACTGGCAAAGTTCACCTTATACTGGCAAAGTTCGCCATGACACCACTCCAGATTGATGGCATCTCTTGGGACGTGGCATACTTACCCAGGGTTTGGGCATTGCCTAGCTGGACACTACCAACGCTAGCACTAGAGTCATCCAGAAGACTAGCAGAGAGAGACGTTAGCACATGCATGTATATCTAGATGGTTCCCCAGTCAGGTATTTAGATGGACCGACTCCCCCTTTCCAATACAACTTGGATGCACCGTTCCCTTTGATCCCATGAGAGAAAATCAACCGTATCATACAGTTGGACCTACTCTAGCTCTTTACATAATGGACCTGGGATGGAGACCACGAGTTTCCCACCAAGATCCAATTCTATCGTAGACACTTTCTAAGAGTATCACGGAATGGGATGATTATCAGACTCTAATACCTAGAGGACAGACGAGTCTCACATGCACTGAGGATTGCCATTGGACAGATGTGGGTCTTGTCACATCAACTGAGGATTGAGATAGGGAAGCCATAGGCACACCCAGAGAGCAGCAGGACTTGCAGAGACGATGCTAGAGGTGGTGGAGGCAGATGAGCATTTCCAATGTACTTGCCCAATCTTAGGAGATTGGTGGACAATAACATTGTCTCTTTCGGAAGGGGCATGGCTTTGTTTACTCTCAACTGATCCATTTTCATGACCAGGTTTGTGTCAGTCTATATCTGATAGAGATGTAACCACACACAAAGATCCTATCGAGACAGATCAAACATCAAGAGGTGATAGTGCCACAAGAGACAGACCGAGCTCAGAGACATGTCACAGACATCTACACATTTGAGTCAGCCCTAGGACACAATGGAGTGGAAAGCAGCAGCTAGCTGATATGAGGGTAGAGTGGATTAGTAGGAAGAGACAACGTAAAGCTACGGAGCCAGAGACATAGAGGCCACGCACGATGTAGAGGTTCAACACCATAGCTAGAGTCGAGGTGTCACTCTCCTTATGGCTCACTGGAAACAAAGACCACAGAGACCATGGTCCCCACCAAAGCATGAGATGACTTGACAAAGGAAGATACATGATACCTTCACGTCCCACTGGAGAGATACCATAGCTCCAAGATCAAAGATGATACCTAGTCCCATCTCTTGGCATCTCGGGATTTTTGAGTTTTTGTATTTTGAGTACCGCATTTTGAGTTTGTTAGTATAGCCCTCAGCAAGGGCCTTAGCGAGCCCTTTGCCTCAGCCCATAGTGGCTTGTATGAGTTACTTTTCTTGGTTGTCCCTTATCTTATAGCCCCATGAGACCTCCCAAAGATGGGGACACACAGATCACTCTAGGGGACCTCCCGTCGTTGTTTAGACCCGGGATACGTCGCACGGGAGTCACGGTGGCTTTGGTCTTGTGTCGAGGCTCCTCCAGGAGATCGAGACACACGGCACCCCTTGACGGACGCCAGCGTCCCATCACCAGCTATGCACCAGCCAGGGCGACATGACATACGGAGGATTCCGCTCTGCTCCACTCTTTTTTTCTTTTCATTGTCACACCCAAACGTATTTGATTATGTATGATCAGACTTACCATTCAGCACGGGCGATGATGCTCGTTTTAGTAGCTCCACCCTTACTGTGATTTGTATCAGATTTTCTTTCAGTCTCATAGACCCATCAGTCTTTTGAAGACTCTAATAAAATCTCTCTCTCTCTCTCTCTCTCTCTCTCTCTCTCTCTCTATTTTGTTGTTTTGTGGATTTCAAGAAAGCATTTGACACAGTTCCAAGAGGAGGCTTATGGAAGAGAGTGCAAGAAATAGGAGTCCCTTTGGCCTTAAGGGTAGGCATCTCTCGCATCTATGAAAAGGTATTATGCCGACTCAAACAAACACAAGGTATGTCTGATGTATTTGAGAGCAATATGGGAGTGAAGCAAGGTTGCCCTCTATCGCCTACCTTGTTTGGAATATGCATTGACCAACTGGAGGAGCTCATCAATGAATTTGTAGTAGAGAAAGGGTTGCAAGGACCGCAATTGGGGCTTTGGACAGTGCTATTGTTGTTATACGCAGATGATGTCGTTCTTTTTGCATACGATCCGTAATCTATGCACAAACTTTTACAAGTGCTTAAGACTTTTTGTAGGGAAAGCGGGCTGCAAGTAAATGTCGGAAAAACAAAGATGATGGCAGTTTGTACCAATCAGCCAGAACATCCCCCTGAGATCACCTTTGATGGACAGATCATTGAGTATGTCAGCACCTTCAAATACTTAGGGGTTGATATCCCGACAGATCACAGATGGTGGCAATGTATACATAGAAGGATGGACACTGGTTGGGGGAAGTACTACCAGCTTGAGAATGATTGCAGGCACACCGACACTAGGAACTGGAAAATTAGAAATATATTGTTTGATGCATATGTAGTGCAGACAATATTATATGGAGTGGAAGTATGGGGAGGCAGCATTTCAGCCTCTACATGGAATGATATTGAGAAAATGCAAAAAGCTTTCCTAAGGAGACACCTTGGTGTCAAACCCACTACTCCATACTCAATACTTCTGTTCGAAACGGAAAGAAGACCAATTGAATTTCACGCATTGATCAGAGTTATGCAATACCTAATAGAGGTGCAGCAAGTGCAACCTGATAGGCTGCCTCATAAAGCACGGAATGCCAGCACAAAGCTTCAAAAGAACTACAAAAGTAAGGTCATCTGCACAGGATGGGCAACCGACATAAGAAAATGGTTCAGCAGATGGAAAGTGGAAGCATATTTGATCATGCCGCCTGAAAAGGTCAACATGCAAGAGTTTCAACTATCTTTACTGAGCACTTTGCGGAATCACTGGTTGACAAGTGAAAAGAGGGTAAAGCTGGAATATTACCAAGACAACATAAATCCCACATGTTGGTCTATATATATGTCCATAGAGACTCATGCTCAGTCTTATATTAGCACACCTATCCCCCTTCTATATCGCAGAAACATCACCAGGTTCCGTACCACATCTCATACATTTGCCATTGAGCAGGGAGCTTGGATACACCAGCCTAGACATGCTAGAGTCTGTACCCTTTGTGACATGCAGACCGTTGAGACGGAGGCACATGTAGCTCTACAGTGCCCTCGATATGCACATATCAGGGAGGACTACCAGCAGATACTGGGGGACTCCGCTAAGTTGACATCAGTTCTCTCCACTGCCTCTCCAGCAGCATTGGGATCTTTTGTCACTCGTCTTTTTACCTGTCGTCAGGAACTCATAGACTCCTGACCTCTCTCCTTGAGGAGACTCTTTTTACATTGTATTGAGATGGGTCCCATGGGTCATTTTTGGCCCCCCGAGGACGCTAATAAACTCTCTTTCTTTCTTTCTCCATGAGCTCGGAGAGTTTTCTCCCTATGTATCATTTATGATCATGATTATGGGTTTTCTTTTGTACTCGTCATGGGCGCATCTTGGTGTGAGGTTGGTCAACAAACTACTTCATCATCTTGACCTCGCTACTTCAGCCAAGGAGACACCGGACAAGCTCGAGAATATCTACGCCACATCTATTGGACCTGAGGAGCAAGCTTTATCTCCTATATTACATGATCTATCCCTCTCTGAGGTGGTAGATGATGATCAGTGATGCTATGTGTGTTTGTGTTGAGTCAAATAAAGGTTCTCAGCCTTGAATTGTCCCTTTAAATTGAATGTCTTTGGAGTCAGAGGTCCTCTATCCTGGGTTGTCCCCCAAAAAATGACTGTATTGTCTTTTACTTTGGTTGATGGTATTCACCACCCAGTTCAAAGTAAGGAGGGATGACAAGTGATGGCTTGCCCTTGCCGGTTGCAAGTTGACTGAGAGGGCACTATCACACGGGAGGTGTTGGGATAGTTGGACTTGCTCTTTGCAGTATTGCGGTGGAGGGGGGATCGGTCTACTCTTTGCATATTGGGTCTCACACTCTTTGCTCTGAAAGGGGTGTTGGAGATATCATAGCCAAAGAGTGTGGTGATGTGATGTGTTAGTGTGAAGTACTAGGTGATCTAGTACTAGTCTATGTGAGTGAGTATTGTGTGAGTGCCATGAGTCATCATGGGACTTATTCCATATGCACTAGGTGCTAGTGTGTGAGTGAGTAGCCTATATAAGGTTTGTACTTCACTTGTCTTGTTACACTTGATAAATGAATGAAAGCCTTCTTCATGTCCTCATTTGAGCATTATTTCCTCACACCCTAACTCTCTCTCTCTCTCTCTCTCTCTCTCTCTCTCCCTTCCACGATGTTTCTAACAAGATCAACATCACGTAAAAAATGGTGCCAAGTGTAAGGCATGTCGAAAACCTCAAACTTGGGCTGTGGTAGAGCCTTCGTGAGGAGATCTGCTCAGTTGTCCTCCGTGGGAACATAGGACGACTGTATGTCTCCGGCTGACAGTCACTCTTGAACATAATGATAATGAACCTCAATGTGCTTTATGCGCGCATGAAACACTGGGTTTCTCGCAATAGCCAAAGCACTCTGGCTATCAGTGTAGATTGTAGTAGAAGTCGGTTGGCTGATGTCAAGATCTATAAGTAGCTTACGGAGCCAGACACGCTACTGTGGCTGTACAATGTGAAGGCTGCCCTGTATTCTGCTTCACGACTGGAACCAGCAACTGTAGGCTACTTTTTGCTAAACCATGAAATGCACATAGATCTCTTCTTGTAAATCACCATGAAGGAAGGCGGTATTAATGTCCAACTGATGCGCCTCCCAATGTATGTGGGATGCAAGAGCAATGATGTACCGTATGGTCGTGAGATGCGTGAGGTGGGAGCGACTCAACATGACTCAGAGACTCATGCCTTAGAATGGCTACATGACCAGCTCATAGGTCTAGGAATAGACCAACATCCTAGAACTCGGCCAGGCCTGATAAAGAGACCCTATCAAAGCGAATACATGGCTCCCATAATGCATCCCCCTCCTAGCTCCAAAACAGGGTGACATGGAGCCACACATCATAGATAGCAAAACATCATTTTACGAGGACTATCCAAGGCTGAGAAACTTTATTGACTCAAAGAGATTATTACATTCAATTTTTGGGGGACTACCCAGCGCAAAGTACCCATATACATCAAGCTCATGGACATATTTTAGAAGACATATTCATCATCCTCATCTACCTCCTAAGGGAAGGATAGATTTCGGAGATGAGCAGTGACAGCAAAAGTTGGTGTCGGAATGTCTTTCTTCTTCACTAGTGCCAACTGCAGCCAAGTTAGCATGCTCCTTGGATTTTTGTTTGACAAGCTCTGAAAACAATGGTCCTCTATATGGCCAAGCTTCGTACATTTGAAAGGTTTGAATGGCTTCTTACCCTTGGAATATAATACCTGCTCCTCATGGACATCCTTGTGCCTTCGTTTATGATTGAGAAGCATTGCAACCATTTCATCAAAGGACATATCCTGTGCTACACGAAGCGCTGGTATGATATCACGATACTGAGGAATATCCTCAATGCTAAAAAGGAGGATTACCACCTGATTATCTTCCTCAACAGAGGCCTCCAAAGCAACAAGTCGGGTGATGAGGGATTCCAAATGAGCATTAAGAGAATCATCATGCTTCATATGGAGCTGGAGCTTAAAGAATTCCTCTATGAAAAATACTTTGGAATTGATAATTTTGTTGCCAAATAAGCGCTCTAGCTTGTTCCATAATTCATGTGCAGTGTCATCAAACTCCAAGTGATGAATAAGATCATCAGACAAACCAAACCAATGATAGAAAGACCTTTGTCATTGAGAGTTTCTCACGCTAGAATTTTATTTTCACTAGATTAAGGTTTCTTGTCTCTGCCACTAACCACCTTCCACACACCTTCCTTCAGAAGCAGAAGCCTTAGCTTGGTTTGCCAAGTCGGAAAGTTCTTACCTGAAAACTTTTCAATGACGATTCCCGTTTTGGAAAACTCCATGTCTACTTCAAATGTTGCAGCAATACGGACTGAAGTGCGCGCTGAGAGCAAAGCCTAGAATAGTATGGGCTGTAGCAGCAGCTCAACTTGCAATCAGGGCAGAAAACGGCCAAGAAAAGGCATCGGACCAGCTGGAATAGCGTAGGCTGCTAGCACCTCATGTTGCAGTCGGGGCGGATGGTGGCATTCATGAGGCGTGAATGGCAACAACAGCAGCACTCTTCAAGTAGGTCGTTTCTTCAAAAAGGGCTCCAAATGAGGTGGTTTTTAGGGCAACCAGTAGTAGAAACATCTCCACAATAGTAAGCAAATACTTCCTTCACAAAAATGCCCCCAAAACAGTAAAGACAAGCTGTCTTTGAGCAAAAAACGGGCTGCTTTTGAGAAAAAAACGAGCTGTCTTTTCCTCTACGAAGACGCCCACTAATGCCAAGAATGGTGACCAAGTTGCTCCAAATCTAAGCACAAATCTACAGCAAAGTCGAGGCTAATGGTGCAGCAAAATCTGCAGCAAATCACGCAACAGCTCCAACTTTACAAATCATCGCCAACGTCTAGCGAAATCCTTAGCTCATGGACGGGCTAAGAGTGAAGGAAGAAGGGCTGCCTTCCAAGAGAAAAGAGGGAGAGTAGCTCCTCTTTCTTGGCCTCCGTCACCTCAATCCCTTCGAAGAGTAGGGAGCAAGAGGGAAAGGCCTAGGAGAAGGAAGGATGGAGGAAGAAAGAAGGGAGGAGGAAGGATGGTGATACCACATGAAGGAACATGGTGGAGAGGGAGAAGGAGAGAGAAAAAAAGATATACGTCCACGGGAGGCCTCATGAGCCTGTGGGACAAAGTTACACCAAAAGTGTAAAACTCATACAAGCCACAAAGGGCTGAAGCAAAGGGTGCACTAAGGCCCTTGCTGAGTACTATGCTGAAATAAAGAGAGCTCAGTAGCTCAAGCAAAGTCTATCATACCCTCAAGCAAATTCAAGTACAATAAAAAGAGGGTAGGCTAGGGAGAGAGAAGATAATACTCAAATCGAAACATAATGAAAGTGAAAGGAAATGGAAATGAGCAATACACCATAATGGAAAGACTCACATTCATAAGCTTGATGTAGACTCCTTGATGTGTGCTGATGTGACACACAAGTACAATTATATAGACAGACGCTAGAATACCAAAGTGTATATAGGATATCTCCCAATATGACACATGGCACTCACACATAAAACTGTACTAGAACTCCTAGTAGAACACACTAAAACACGCTCAGCTTAACTTCATAATCTAACAAAGCATGCACCTGCCCATTTTTGTTTCTGTTCTAATCTTGTGCTCCGCAGTCCATTTTGTTGCAGAGTGTAGGTCACTGTGCATTGATAAATGATATCTCAGGCTGCTAAAAATTCAGAAAATTCCCAGGACAAGTACTCACCCCCCTGTCAGTGTAGAAGGTCAAGAGTTTCTCCCCACTCTCATTCTCTGCCGAGGCAATACAATGCTTGAGCAAGAGAAGACATCTGACTTCAGCTTCATGGGATATATCCAAGTGAACCTGGTGAAGTCATCTATAAAAGTAACAAAGTAATAGTACCCCCAAGTGATGTTGTCCACATCCGGTCCGCACACATCACTATGTACGAGATGCAACTTCCTTGATGCACCAAGGGTCCGTCCTTGGGAAATGGAATCCTTCGCATACATGTTTTTTAAGTGCATGCATGGGTGGAAGATCTACAACCATGTTATGTGAATGCATCTTCACCAAACTGTTGAAGTTGAGATGTCCCAATCCCTCATGCCATAGATGTATGTCAGAAATTAAAGATTCAGCCATGGCATTAGCTTCTATAGAAGCATGTTGTGCATATATGTAAAGATGATATAGCCCTCTATCAAGTGTTCCAGTAAGTAAAATATAGTTGTCGTACCGATTATCATAAACAGCACAGCAATAACCATCAAAAAGAACTCTAAAGCCATGTGCGTAGATGGTTGAGATATAAATTAGATTTTCTTTTATAGCTGGAACATATTAAATTTCCACAAGTGGAATGGTATAAACCATCTCTTCGAAGTGACCCACACGTGTAATCTATCAATCAATTGATAACAGGCCGCCGCCGCCACCGTATTATATCCTTATACATTCTCAACAAGAAGTTCTAACTTACGATCCTCCAATTGGGTTGTTGTCTCTTGTAAATTTATAAAAGGCTTCATGCGGAACCCATTCACCGCTGATGTTGGAAATACGTTGCCATAACCTGACACGGTAGTGACAAGCACTTGACCAATCCCTTTCATGGGATATGCTGCATTATTTGCACAAGTGACAGTGCCCCCCTTTGGAACACAACTCAATGTGTGAAAGAGATTATTGTTGCAGGAAGTGATGTGCTTGGAAGCACCACTATCAAAGTACCCGTCTGAGGCTGCAAAAGCTGAATCATGCACAGTAGGATTATCATGACACTCCACAATAAATGCCCACTCATCATGAGCAAGATTGGTTGCCTCTGTATTTGTGACATTAGCAGCTAGAGTATTTGTGACAACAAGACACTACTATCCTGGCTGTCCCTGCTGCTTCTTCTCGAAAGCAATACACTTCCAGCACTCAGAGATGTCATGACCTGGTATCCTGTAATAATTGCAGCGATTCTTCTTCTTCCCATCAGCAAGAGAGGAAGAGAATGAGGTACCAGATGTAGGTTTGGGCTTGTTGTAATCTTTCCCCCCTTTTCCTTTGCCCCTATGATCAGTAGCAAAGGCTTGATCTGCATGAGTAGAAGCAACCCTGTTTCGATGACTTTGCTCCTCCTACAGAAGTAGGGAAACAAGCTCATCAAAAGAATAGTGGTTGGGGTTACCCATGGCCACAAGTCTAAGTGTCGTAGCAAATCCCTGATATGAGTCAAGAAGTCCATCAAGTGTGCTGGACACAACCTGTGAGTCTGGTACAATCTCATCAACATTGATGAGCTGCTCTCTGATGTCCTTGACCTATGTCAAATAGGCATCCATGCTGTCCCCTTCATTCATCTTAACATTGTCAAGTTGCTTGTGCAAATAAGCAACTCTGGCCTCATTGTGTATCTAATAAAGACTGACCAAAGTGTCCCATGCAGTTTTCGCTTTTTTGCAAGACCGAATGTGAGGTATAACAACTCTCTTGCAATTCATGGCAATCACTACATGTGCCTGTGCATCTCACTGATCACAACGAATATGTTCTTGTGTTGGAGGGTCAACGGCATGCACGGAGGTAGTAGTGGTAGATGAATCAAAAGTGGCAGAAGTGGCTGCGGTAGTAGCAGGTGCCTATGATGAAGAGATAGGTCTGGTCTCCGATCTAGATACAATTCCCCAAAAGTTATTGACACCAAAAGGTGGCACACCAAGTACAAACACATGGGATAATTGGTGTCATCAAGCTTGTCCTCAGCACCAGGAATCCCAAAAGATTCATGGTTTTCCATTGCAAATGAAAATCCCAGCAAATTAAAATAAAAATGCCTTGCGAATGTCAAAACCTCAAGGCTACAATGCAAAGAGCTGGTTGACCAAGTATCTGACTGCTGGCTGCAAATGTCAGTCAAAAAAAGACAACAAATGTCTACAAGTGTCAATGCCAAGATGGCTGCTCAAACACTCAGCAAAATGCGCAAGCTGTTCCCAAAATGACCTCCAAGAAAATATCTTTCCAATCAAAGGAACCCCCTAAAAATAGCTGTTTTGTAAATGACTAGCCCAAATCAAAGGGCAAATGCAAGAATATCCCAAATTGAGCTGTACCAGGCCAATGTCAATGCAATTGACAGCAAATCTGGAAAAAGCCCGAAATTATGAGAGCCAACACGAGGGCAAATGTGAAAAAACTCTGAAATTAAGCTGCCAAATTGCAAATTGACCAAAACTGCCACAATTTCTTACCAATGTCCCTGAGAAACCCCCAATGTCAAATTAAAGGACCCAAAGGTCACTGCTATCTAGGCAAATGTGACAAAATAGCCTGCAAATTGTTGGGATATCTCAAGGTGTATGCCTCAGGCACACCTTGTGTTTCTATGTGTGAGTGCTAGAGGCACAGTTAGGTGCCCACAAGCACAGTTAGGTGGTGGAGAGCCACATAGGATGATTGAGAGAATCTAGGAGCAGATTGAGGAGATGATTGTGGAGCTCTGAAGTCATCAGTGATGTCAGTGAGCTTGTATGAGGTGCCTACTTAAGGACCTCACTTTTCTTCATTCCATAAGCAAGTATTCTGAGTTTGTGTCCACTCTACTCTTTCCTTTCAGTATTCCAACATGGTATCAGAGCCATTTGATCCTCCTTGAGCCCATTTCTGCCACATCATCATCTTCTTCCTCTTCTTCTTCTTCACCATCTCTCCCTCTTCTTCCAAAAATTTGCTTGAGCTTGTTCTCCTCCGGTTCTCACCCATTTCCCACGCCCTTCCAGCTGGAGATCCATCTTGTTGGGGCGAATTTCGAGCTGCAAGGAATTGAAGAATTTCAACCTCTGCTGGTCGCCATTGTACGATTTTCGTCGATTCTTCTTGCTGCGTTTTCTCTGCGCCTGCTCCTTTCTCTAATTCCTTTCAGGACAAGCTTCTCCATACCTTGGGCTACCTTGTGCTGAAATCTGAGGAGCAATGGCTGCATATTGAAGGAGAAAACAGAGAAAAACCAGTCGACTTTGTTGAAGAAGGAGAAGGCGACCTGACGCGTTTTTTCGCCTCTTCTTCCCAGAGGTTCTACTGTGGTATACCAGCTTTCTTTTGCCTCAGAAAGCCCCCTTTCTTTTGCTTTGAAGAGTGAGTTATAAGCCCTCCAAGTTCAGCTCTCTAGTTTTGACAATTTTGACAAGCTTTTGAAAATGATGCTACATAAAATGCTACTCTAGCATTTCTGGTCTTTTGAAGTTTTCAACAACTTCAGTACAAGTTTTGCTTCAGTTTTGTTTTGACTTGCTAGACCTAGTTTTGATTGGAAAGTGTTTATTTCACCCACTTCTATGAAGCATGTAAGAAGAAGCATCATTGTTTGAAATCTGGTCACTACTATTTGCTACATCAAGTGCTCATATTTTGGAAGTCTTTCAGTTATTTTTGCCTTGTAAGAGAGATAGACACTGCCCAATATCTGGGTTAGACCCTCTCATGGCTACCATATTTAATCTTGAGAAGTTCAATGGAAAAGGCTTCCATACATGGCAAATGAAGGTGAAATTTGCATTGATGAGGGAGAACTTATGGGGACTTGTCAAACCGACTCCTACCGCTTCTTCTACAGCCTCCAATGCTGGACAATCCTCAACTCCGACACGACCGGCAAGGGATCTAGCAAGAGAAGAAAAAGCATATGGTATAATTGCTCTTGCTCTGAGTGATGATTATATACACCATATCTCTGACTTAGAGTCTCCTTCGGAAGCTTGGCAGAAGCTAGACATGATTTTTGGTGCAAGCTCTCACATCTCTAAACTATCACTTAAAATCTCTTTCTTTGAATTAAAGATGGCAAGTGGTACTACTTTAGCAGCTCGTGTCAACTATATGCGGAGTCTTATGACTCAATTAGCTTCTATCAACTCTCCTATCACTCCTGATGATGCTATGGCAGTGTTACTTAAGAGTATGCCAAAAGGATTTGATCACATTGTTAGCACTTTGAAGAATCTTCCCAATCCTAACCTTGAAGGCATTATCTCTGCTCTCCAAGAAGAAGAAAGGCATATGGAGCTAAGGAAAGGCAATGACACTGCTTATGTATGAAATTCCAGAAGGGCAAGTATACTCCTTGCAATCATTGTGGAAAAACAAATCACCTTTCAAAGGACTGCTTCAAAGTTAATCCATGCAAGCACTGTGGCAAGAACAACCATAATGAGAAGTTTTGCAGAGCCAAAGCAAAGACAGAAAATGCAAATCTACTTACAGTTAATGAGCCTCCACAAGATGAGGCATCCTTTGAAGATTATGCATTTTAAACACATCTCTATGTATGCTCCAGATCTCTCTTTTTATGTCAAGGTACTCAGCCTGGATAGTCCTCCAAAATGAATGAAATAAACTATTGTGTTTTGTGTGTTTTGTAAACACCTCTGGTCACCTTATGATGTAGGCCATGTGTATGTTTTGTTCCATGGTACCTCCTGCAGACATTGTGTGCATGTACATGCAGGGGAGATAACCATTGGAAAGTCTTTTTGTATCCCTTTTTGTTTACCTTACACCCAAGGGAACCCTTGCTAGCATGAGAACCTAGCCATAGATTTATCCTTGACCACCATGAGATGGCATGAGAAACTATGAGACTAGATGTATCCTTGACATAGCCTGAGGCATTCCCTTGAGGGGGGGTTTGTTGGGATATCTCAAGGTGTATGCCTCAGGCACACCTTGTGTTTCTATGTGTGAGTGCTAGAGGCACAGTTAGGTGCCCACAAGCACAGTTAGGTGGTGGAGAGCCACATACGATGATTAAGAGAATCTAGGAGCAGATTGAGGAGATGATTGTGGAGCTCTGAAGTCATCAGTGATGTCAGTGAGCTTGTATGAGGTGCCTACTTAAGGACCTCACTTTTCTTCATTCCATAAGCAAGTATTCTGAGTTTGTGTCCACTCTACTCTTTCCTTTCAGTATTCCAACACAAATTTGAAAATATCATGCAATCTCACTCAAACTGAGTGGAAAAGTGTCTGCAAATGTGCCAAAAGCCTTGTCCTTTGCAAAATGGAAGCCCAATGTGAAAAGCCCCAATTTCTAAAGGGAAAATTGCAACAAAAAAGCGCAGATTAAGAAAAAAACCCGAAAATTGCTGCAAATTGGCGATTTGACATCAAGGCACTCAAAGACCCCAATTTTGGAGATGAAATTGAGCCAACGAAGGGCAAATGCTGCAAAAGCCCCAAGTTGCGAAATATCATTGCAAAACCTTCAAATGTGACACAAAAGCCCCAGATTTCAACTGTTACTGATAATATAACTGCAAACCTGTAAATCTGAGCCAATCTGGTGCAAACTTGGATCAATGTCAACGAAATGCCCCAAATGTGGGACATGCAGCGATTTTGCAATTCTCTTGATGACTTGCAGTTAGAACGATCAATTGCAGGGCAAATCTGTAGATTGTACGTCCCTTTTGATGATTGCACGGCAGATTTGCAGCTTGTATGGCAAATTTGGCGCTTGTATGGCACTCGTACTGTACTACAGATTTCAAAGCAAAATTGTTGCAAGTTGTAAGATTCCACGACCACTTCACGGAGGTGCAACACTAAGTTGTACGGACCTTAACTATAGTTGTACTGCGCTCACACGATGATTGGCACAAGATGTACAGTTGATGTTGACCCAGATTGTACGGCCAAGTTAACAACACATACGGATGACTTGACAACAACGCCTGTTGTATAGATGATTCTCCACCTTGTACGGAAGCTTGGCTCCATGCAACTTGTATAGGAGCTTACGGCTTTGAGCACCTGCACGATGGTTAGCAAGGCAATGAGTGACAAATGCACGAGGCAGGCAAGAGGCAGGACAAGGGAAGCAGGTACATGGAGCAAGAAGGCTCTCATACCACTGTTGGGTGCGGGAAGCAATGGAAGGAAGTGGAATGCAAAGGGAGGAAACAACAAGCAGGAGCAAACGAGAGTACTTGCAAATGGATAATGAGAAAGTACAAAGGGGTGGCCTATATGGCCCCGAAGTCAACCATATGGTTGACCAAGGAAGTCAACCTAAGGGTTGACTGAGTCCTAAGACTAGCCTACAAGGCCAAGTGCTAACAATATGAATTAAAACTGTCAATGGTCACGTTTGTACATATTTAATCTTTGAGATGTATTATATTGCATATACCAATTGCTGAAGAAAATGTTAGAGCATTTGTCATTAAGCTAAAGTCAATCTCTCCTTTGGTACATACATGGCACCTGTTTTCACTGTTTCCATTTCTTGGCAGGGTGCATTCAATTCATGTTGGAAGGTGTACTTAAAGAACTTTACTTCAGTGTTGACTGATTTGTTGGATTCTTATTTCAGCAACTTCATCTTGAATGATGCATTCAGCCTGACGAATCCCTCTCATTGCAATACGAAAAGGTCACAGGTGTTAGCTTATATATATGTCGTTGGTCATAGAGATAGTCATCCGGAATTCATATCATTTCCATGAAAAGAGGCTCAAATGTTGAGTTATCAACATATTCCAATCACTACACTAAAACAGCTCCTATATGAGTGGTATGACAGATTTTGCAATCTTGTACTCCTTGCCTCCCATTCTGTAGCCTAACATAAATTTGCACCCCACAATAGAAGGATTGCTACAATGAACTGTATTCGCAAAAGTGTTACATTATTTTTCACTTCTTTTGTCCAAAAAGCATGTGCATGTTTCCACATGCTTTAAACGAAAGAATTCCACAATTTTAAGGTTCAGTTGTGATGTTTGAAGAATACCTGAAGGACAAACAACAGATGTTTTTCCACCACCCTTCCATTAGCTCTAATGAATACTTTAAGTTTCTTATATATTCACGTTGCAGGCTTCCACATCAGACAGGGTCTCCACTTCAAGGGCAAGCTGGAAACTCTACATCCATGCTAAGCACTAAATGCAATAGGAAAGTATCACAAATTTCTCAGGCCAAAACATTGAGGGAGGCTCAAGAAAAAAATTCACAATTAAGAAACCATACCAGATGTTATCCTCTCAAAGCACTTCACAACTACACCTCGCCTACATACTTCTTCCCTCAAAAGTCCCTGCTCCTCCCTCATCAGAATAAATACTGCTAAAGAATTCTATTCTGTGCTAGTATTGTAAACTAGAGATTGTGTTCAGGGAAACGGTTGTTGTCTAGGAGGCATGTGTCATTCTTCAAGGCTTGAATGTTTAGGCCAATTCATCTTACTGTGGTTTTAAGAAACCTTTAGTTCTAAGGGTGCGAGCGAGACAATCTGCAAATGTGATACAAGAGACTGTGGAATTCCCACGTGTTTGAGAATAAATATTTGGATTGATATGAGCTATGTCCAATGCAATTTAATTTCACGGGACTTTGGTATTACCCAAAACTGATTCAAGGATAATGCTAGGTGTTTGACTCAAATTCAGGTCTAACATGTGGCAAAGATCTAAGTTGATCGTAGAGAACTGCAAAGAAAGAGTTCGTTACAGCTATACTCCAGAATCTTGATCATGTGCTTGCTTTGAACCATAATACTTCCATTCTAACACATATTCTCCCAAAACATACACAATTTTCACTTTTGTTTTTCCAGAATGTAGTGGGATCTATGCCCTCATTGGAAAAGCTGTCACTAGGTAGATTACCAGTTGATGGGACAAGCCATTTTTTAGCACAAAATGCATACCTGCACTGGAATCTCACAGGGGGCATGAAATGTTCGGCCACGACAAAGTTCTTCTAGATTTTCACCAGTGTATGACCGAAGAGGTGATACCTCTATTCCTGGAAAAGACGAGTAAAACTCAGAATTCTAACAGATGCAATGAAAGGTAGAATAAGATTTTGCTCTTAAGTACAAAGCAAAGTTTATATTCCTCCATCTTGCCAGTCCAGCTGATCAAGGCAATGTTCTCTATTTCTATTGATTTTGACGACAGGGCTGTGACAGCTTTCCAACACATTAAGAGTATTCAAGAGCCCCATTAAATATTGCATTGCACCTCCATCCCATAACTAACATAGATCATATAGCGTATTATGAAGAAAAATAAGCCACCACAAAGCTATCCAATAAAAGGGGGGAACTGCTCCATGTGAATCACGTGAATTTGAATATGGCAAATCGATATTCAATTAACTCCACTTTAAATGTATTACTTAATCCCTACAAGATTAAGAAATTAACACATAAACATGAGAGTGTCCTCATCATATAAATTTTATCATCATTCACATAGTATTTTGGAATTTTCACATATATTTTCAAAACTCAATGGACACATGAAAATTCAGATTAATCCACAAAACAAAGGCTCCAAAGGCTGACTTTGTAAGAATGAGGCTGCATCCTCCGTAGGATTGGAGATCCAATCCTATGGTATTTCTTGTTAGAAATATTTATATTTCCTAGGGCAGTGGCCAATGTTATGTAATAGGGGCTAAGGGCACTTTTTCCCTTTATTAAGGTTTTCTCCTAGGGGCTAAAGGCTGACTTTGTAAGAATGAGGCTGCATCCTCCGTAGGATTGGAGATCCAATCCTATGG
Organism: Dipteris shenzhenensis; assembly: GCF_047967505.1. NCBI lineage: Eukaryota > Viridiplantae > Streptophyta > Polypodiopsida > Gleicheniales > Dipteridaceae > Dipteris > Dipteris shenzhenensis. Next base: position 277,143 of record NC_141626.1, read on the forward strand.
TATTTCTTGTTAGAAATATTTATATTTCCTAGGGCAGTGGCCAATGTTATGTAATAGGGGCTAAGGGCACTTTTTCCCTTTATTAAGGTTTTCTCCCCCTAACCTCAGTTAGAGGTTGAGTTTGTGGGCGACTTAGTCACCACACATGTTTTGAGACTAGTTAGGGTCCATCCTAGGGTTTTGTCTCTATGACTACCCTAGCTTTGTACTTCATTCTTGTTGCTGCAATTTCTGCAGCTTCCTGCAGCTCCATTCTCTCGCGCTCTCTTGCTTCCAATTTCCAACATTTCAAGTTCACTGTTGCTCCTACACCTTTCCTGGAGCACATTTTCAGGTGATCCCCATCCATTTTGCACCTCGTGAGCTGTTTAGACTTCTTGCCATCTGATATCTCTGGTTACAAGTAATTTTTTCAACCGTCGATAGTGAATATGCAATGGAAGGTATAGTCTTTCTTTTTCATCAATATCCTTGGTGAAGCAAAAGGTGAGAAATTGGATTGAATCAGTCCCAAGTTCGTGCATTCTTCCAACTGTCTACACATCTCAGCTTCTTCATAAAACTAAGCCTATAAGGCAGCCTATTTATAAGTTCTGCCTCAAGAATGAGTTCAATATTATGCTGAACATTTCTTTCCAAACAAAACTTGAATGGTAATTCATCATTGAAACAATTAAAGAACTCACTGAGCATCTAATTGGCTAATGAGGCCATCTCCCCCATCCTAGGTACCTGAAGATCATGTTGGTGCAGCCACACACCACTCAACAGATGCACAACAAAGAAACAAAACTCACTCAAACAACCATAGCCGAGATAAAAGGAGCTTGATGAAGATCCTTCTCACCTCAAAGAATGTACAAAACACAGTCCAATTCAAAATTCTAGATGTGCTACTACCAAGCCATAACACAATTTTTATCAAGTGCCATGCCATTCCAAGAGCTGGATCTGCATGAACAATTCTGGTAATTTCATCCCGCTTCTCTGTGTAGTCTTGAATGTGTAAATTCAACAGAATGTCGCACAACTCACTTGGACTCCAGCCGGACTGTATAGCCATAGTCACATGGGCTGGTTTTGCACTTCAGTCTTTTTACCAGTTTGGAATTAATGACATTGAATGACCTTCTGCTCTGCAACTTGCCCCTTCATATTTATTAATTCCATTCACGCAAAATCTGAATACCCCAATGTGATAAAATATTATCAGGTGCATTCTTCAATTTTTTTTGAACCGGAAACACATAATAAAGCACTTTCTAACATAAGAGAGGTGCCGCTAGCTGGATTTGAAGGTCCTTAGCCTTGGGAGTCTCCTCCGTTCCTGCATAACATTCTGAAATTACCATTTCAGCGATGGCTCTTATTTTTCAGACTGTCCTTCCACAAATGCAGTTTAAGGAATCCAAAACACAAACCTTCTTTCCTTGCCTTCCCCTTTTGCTCAGGAGTCAAAGAAGATTTAGACCAAGTCTGGGCTGCCATAGGGATACTTTTTCACCCTTATGGTGGTACTTGGCTACAAAGCACTACTGGTTATCCTAGCTTGTGTTGTACCTTTCCTCATAGACTTTTTCTGGAAAGTCAGCTTCTTTGGCAAATGGAGCGTGTTGGCATATTTACCCCTGACTTAAATTTTAATTTTATCATTCAAAACACATATGTAGTCTTTGACTTCAACAAACTGGGGTAAAGGTTGGGGGACCTTCATAACTCTCTCAAAATTTGCCAATATATTCAACTAGTGATAAGTCTTCGCCTGATATTTATATTCGTCCCACACTCGAGAAGCTTTGTCTGGAGAAGTCATTGCTCCTTGCTACTCACTAGTGCGCCTATTTCCCCCCTCCCCCCGCCTTAGCCTCTTCATTCGCCCCTTGCTATGTTCACCCCCTACCTTCTGGTCTCCTCTTTTCCTCTCCTTTTTGCGCCATTGCCGGCTAATAGTCCCGCCTTCTGCTCTGTCACCATAATGTAAATATCCTAAGTCAAAGTACACTTGACCATTTATCTGATCATAATTAAAGAGTTTTCATATGTGTTAATTATGGTCAAAGAGTTCTTTTAATGATCAAAGAATTGACTACGGTCAAAGACACTTGACTCTGGTCAAGTAAGCCTGACTTCGGTCAGAGAGACTTTGTTTATTGCCAAGAGGGTTAACTGCGGTTAACCAAAGAACCACAGAGCTGACTACGGTCAGAGAGTGTTGACTTCAATCAACGAGACTTGGCATGCGCCAAGAGAGCTAACTACGGTTAACCAAGATGTGCCAACTTCCGTTGGAGAGTTGTGCCAACTTCGGTTGGAGAGACTTGATTATAATTAAGGCGCCTCGACAAGCCTCTTAATTATAATCAAGAGTGTTGACTCCGATCAACCAGAGAATAAATATATTTATATATATTTGTTATATGTGCAGATGTGTTCAGTGGGGACGCCCACCGTGACTAGAATTAGTCCATAGTGTGTTATTTGCATGCAAAGCGCTAACAATTAATGGGTGCCATGGTGGTGTGCTTTAATTAATTGTTGCAAGTACTAGGAAGGGTTATTTCCTTAAGCACTACGGAGCCTAACAAGCATCTAGGAGGCGGTTCGCATGACCAAGTGCTTCGAAGACTCCAGAATTGCCCTTAGAGGCATGCAATAAGACTTAGTCTAGTTTTTAGATAAGTGGCATGTTGCCATTTTGGAATGAGCTTGAAGCTCTTGTAAAGATTGATTCATGTTGGAAAATGGCTATGATAGCTCTACGCTGAACTATGTACTTCTTCTTCTCTTAAGTAATAAAAACCTTTGGGGGGGTCCAGCCCAACGATTGTCCAGGGCCCTAGTGTATCTGTAGAGAGAGGGAGAGAGGGAGAGAAAGAGAAAGTGTTTGCTGCAGTTTGTTTCCTATGATTTCAGAAGTAGGAAGGATGTATAAGGAAAGGACGTTCAATGATGGAGATAGCCTACGTTTAAAGTTGGAGATTCCATTGGTATCAGAGCATGGCTTCACAACTCTTTGTAGCTGTGATGATCAAGTACGGGCTGCGTGCAAAAAGAAAACTCCACAAGAAATTGTGACGCAAGTAGAGATTTGGGGGTGCGAATTTGAAGTTAGGCGTCGTGAAGGTGTAGACACGTTTTCACAAGGGGCCTGTGCGTCTGATGAAGAGTTGGATGACGGAGATCTCCACGCAGCGACACGCCTCTCCGTGAAGTAAATTCTTCATGTGACGCTTACCTTGGCGTGCATCTCCAGGTGGTCTCACGACGCCAAACGACCAAAAGGACCTACAAAGACCTTTCAACATTGTTTGGAGGTTCTGATAGCATGGAGGTTTCGCAAAGCCAAATGCTGTGCTGACGACCCCAAAGGATTATTCTGACATGTGCACTAACGGTTGGCAAACGTGGGGTATCGAGGGGTGAACGATAAGAGAAGAGCTTCCGAGGCGTTCGTTGTGAAGAAGATGCGAGCAAAGTTGTTCCGTCGCTGTTCTGCGACGCTGACGGACGTGCGTGATGACCTTGGGATTTTGCCAAAATTTTCTTACCTTAGGCTGCGCTGACGTGGCACCTAGCCAGGCAGCAAATGACGTGGCAAGTCAACAGATGATGTGGCACACACGTGTGGTGCTGACGTGGTAGTACACATGGCAGCCAAGTGGCAAAGTACTCAAGTGACGTGGCAGTACACGTGGCAGCCAGATCAGATGCTGATGTGGCATTGACACGTGGCAGACATGTGGCTGATGTGGCAGACCATGGGTTTATCTAACCTAACCTTGGTTAGTGAGCTGGTTAGAGGTCCAATTAGTTGACCCGACCAGACTAGTCTTACAATGACCAGCCCAGTTAGTCTAGTTACAGACTAACCAAACCAAAACCAGTCAGCCTGGTTAGAGTAACCAGCAGTTACCCATCTGGTTACTATCCCAAAAAAAAAAAAGACAATTGCAGAGACTGTTTCTGCCAACAGTTTTCACCTATCTGAGAGAGTTTTTACTATCAGAAAAAGCAGAAAACAGAGAAATCAGACATATGCAGAAAAAAGAGTATGCATGCCTTTGAGTAGTGAAAAGAGGGAAAAACAAACACTTCTGTATCTTCTTCTTTATTAGATAAACCATCCAGAGAAAGAAGGAAACACAAGAAGTCTAGGAAGAGCAAGTCTTCCAAAGAGACCAAGGAATTTAAAGATGGAGGTAAATCCGTCAAGTTTATGACCTATAATGGACAATATGGTCATACAAACAAAGCACTGCAGTTCATTAGACAGTTTGATGCTGCATTCGGTACATAAAAGTTTTCAGAATCCTCCAAGTTGAGAATGGTCAGTTTGCACTTGACAGCGACAACTAGTGCATGGTGGAGTACACAGACCACAGATGGGTCAGCCCCAAAGAGGTGGAAGGGCTTCAAGAAAGCCTTCTACCAGCAGTTCATGCCTAAACAATTTAGAGATTATGTTCTTCAAGATTGGGATAGTTTGCATATGGATGTAGGAGATACAGTGGATGTGTACAACCAAAAGTTTTGGGATGCTTATTTGCAAGTTGCACCTTTCAAAAAGATCTCCAAAAGAACCCAAATGATTTAGCCCTGAGATTAGGGATTAAAACTGAAGAGCTAGGGAGAGCTCTTCATGCTGATCAAATGTTCCAAGGGAATCCAATGCAAGTTACTCCTTTGGTTGGAAAGCTTCGTGTCCATGTGCAGAGCTATGTAGATCAAGAGACTTCTTAATCTCTCCTCTCAAGCAACATGATGTTGTACTTGGTACACCGTGGTTCCATCGAAAGGAAGTAACAATAGAATTCCCTGAGAGGGTGCTGAGTTTTATCCATAGGGGGAAAAACCAGCGTTTAGTTGCCAAGAATAAAGGAAACTATCCCCCTTGTATTTGATGTTACATGTGGTAAAGCAATAAAGTCTGCAATTTCTGCGTACATAGTTTTTGTAAAAGAAAAAGAGAATGATATGCATGCTGAAATGAATGATGTAGACAAAGATAAATTTCAGTTTCTTGTAAACTTTAAAGATTGCTTTTCACATACTTTGCCAAGGGAGTTACCCCCAGAGAGACCAGAAGATCATCAGATAGAGTTAACGCCTGGTAGTGAGCAACCAAATAGACCACTTTATAGAGTCAGTGCGACTCAAAGAGAGGAGATTATGGCTCAAGTACAGGACTTGCTGTCCAAAGGGTCGATTCAGCTCAGTTCATCTCCTTTTTGCTCACCAATACTTTTAGTACAGAAGAAAGATGGTTCTTTTCGAATGTGCATTGATTATCGTGCATTGAATAAGATGACCATCAAAAATAGATTTCCGATATCATGCATAGATGATGTGCTTGACCAGCTCAGAGGAGCAACAGTTTTCAGTAGGATAGACTTGAAGAGTGGCTATCATCAAGTCAAAATACAACCACAAGATGTGCATAAGATAACTTTTCGCACTACATTCGGGCTGTATGAATACTTAGTGATGCCTTTTGGGTTGACAAATGCTCCAGCCACATTCAATAGAATGATGGATCGCATCTTCTGAAAGTACAGGCACTTCACACATACTTTCTTTGATGATATCCTAGTCTTTTCAAAAACAGAAGAAGAGCACATGAAACATCTTGCTTTGGTATTTCAAGAACTTCGAAATCATCAGCTTTTTGCCAATAGCAAGAAAAGTGAATTTTTTTTGGAAGAGATACCATTATCTAGGGCACATAATATCCAAGAATGGGATACAGATGGATCCTGCAAAGATCCGAGCCATCCAAGAATGGCCTGAGCTGAAAACTGTGCATGAAGTCCGTAGTTTTTTGGGACTTTGCTCCTATTACAGGAGATTCATCAGGCATTTTGCTGATATCGCAGCTCCACTACATGACCTTACTAAGAAAAATGCAGCCTTCACATGGGGAATGTCACAGAAGAAAGCATTCAATACACTCAAGGAGAAGTTGACTACATAGCCTATTCTTGTAGTCCCGGATCTTTATCAACCTTTTGATGCTGTGGAGAGTGTGTTGGGCTTGCATTACATCAAAATGGACATGTAGTAGCATACGAAAGCCGAAAATTGCGTGATGCTGAAAGATATCTGGGAATCTATAAAAAGAATTGTTGGTTGTAGTTCATGCTGTGAACACATGGAATTATCATCTTTTGGGTGCAGATTTTACTGTTAAAACAGATCACCAAAGTCTGAGATATTTTCTAACTCAGACAAAACTTTTCAAGAAGCATATGAAATGGGCAAATATGCTATCAATGTATCATATTCAGATTGTCCATACTCCACGAATTCGGAACATAGTAGCAGATGCTTTGTCCTGAAGACCCCAGGTCAACAATGTGACCATTGCTTATCATCAGGACCTCGAAGGCATGAGGGAGCAATATGCTAATGATGCAGATTTTGGTGAGATTTTACAGCAAATGCAAGAGGGGCAGTCCACCAATCACTATTCCCTGAAAGATGGGTATTTAATGAAAGATGACTGTCAATGCATCACCCAGGAGATGAGGAAAAAGATTTTGGAAGAATGCCATGCACCTCCCTATGCTGGACATAGAGGAATTACAGCAACAACTCTAGCACTAGAGAGGTATTTCTTTTGGCCAGGGATGCGGAAAGATATACATCAGTTTGTTATTGAATGCCTTACGTGTCTGAAAGTGAAGTATGATAGACGGAAGGCACTTGGCCTACTTATGCCTCTTCCCGTGCCTCATGCCTCATGGGAAAGTATTACAATGGAATTCATTTTTTATTTGCCAAGATCAAAGTCAGGGAATGATGGGATTTAAACTATCATTGATAGATTCAGCAAGCAAGCTCATTTCATTCTGGTTCGCAAAACCATAAAGGCAGATCATATGGCTAAGCTTTTCATGGCACAGAACTTTAAGCACCATGGTATGCCTAAGTCCATTGTCAGTGATCGAGATCCCAGAATGACCAGTCTATTCTGGAGAGCTTAATTTGATAATATGGGGACGAATCTGAATTTTTGTTCTTCTTTCCATCCCCAGACAGATGGTCAAAGTGAAGTAGCAAATTCTACAGCATTGGATATGCTGAAATGCTACGTGGCTGACCAAGGTTCAAACTGGGAAAAGTACCTACCATTGGTAGAGTTTGCTTACAATAATACAGTACACAGCTCTACAAGGAAAGCCCCCTTTGAGGTCATCTATGGGAAGGTGATTCTGCCACCTATCCGAGGACCAAAGATGAAATTTTTGTAGCTGATCAGTTTGTGAGAGACCTCTAGACAGCTTTCAGCCAAGTCCGGACAGCAATTGAAAGGTCTCAAGAGAAGCATAAAAGAGCTGCAGATAAGCATAGGAGACGGTTAAATCTCAAGGAAGGGGATTGGGTACTTTTGAAGTTCGAGAAAGCTAGGCTCCGCAAGTTTAAAGGCAAATAGAAAGTGTATGGAAAGTTATCTTCCAGGTAATATGGCCCTTTCAGGGTTACAGAAAAAATAAATGAGGTTGCATATAGGTTGGCATTGCCAGAGCATTGGAGGATTCACAATGCATTCCATGTGAGTCTTCTAAAGAAATTCCATGGGCCAGAGCCTATAGAGTCAACATCAGAGGATCCACCAGAAGTGGATGAGCTGGAGGAGGTTCTTCAGCCAGAGCAGATTGTGTACCATACTGTACGCAAAGGCCCTTAGGGCAAGAAGTTTTACAGGTATCTTGTAAAATTCAAGAATTATACGACATTGGATGCCAAGTGGATGGATGAAGACATGTTGTCCGATCATCCACAGCTTTTGGATGTTTACAAGGAAGCTTTTCAGTTGAGGTCAGCTGAATAGAAGCCGAGGGGATGCCACCATAATGTAAATATCCTAAGTCAAAGTACAGTTGACCATTTATCTGATCAAAATTAAAGAGTTTTCATATGTGTTAATTATGGTCAAAGAGTTCTTTTAATGGTCAAAGAATTGACTTGGGCGAACCAAGGAGTCAAAAAGCAACCCCTTGGTGTGTGGATCCTGAAAGTGCAAGCCGAGGCACTGCCTCTCTAATCTGGCCAATGACGCATACCCTCTGCTCAAGCGTGCCTGCATCCCAGGTCTCATAGTGAAGCTGGGTTCGAAAAAGATAACCCCAAGATAAGTGTATGATGAAACTATCTCAACAGGTGACCCCTCAAATGTGAACTGCTCCTGACGCATGATAGCTCGAGATGTATTGAAGATCATGACCTTGGTTTTACCTAGGTTGACCTTCAAATCATGAGACTCACAAAAGGACTGTAGTACGTCTAGGTGTCTCTAGAGCCCCTCTACCGAGGAAGACAAGAGAGCCACGTCATTTGCATAGAGCAATATATCTGGATCAGCATGCTCGCAAGAGAGCAACGTATACCCCCGATGTCTCTGCATCACTGTCTCAAGCTCGTCAATGTAGAGGCCAAAACAAGGTAGGTGACAAAGGACACCCTTGTTTGACCCCGATGGTGCTCATGATCTCGCTTGTCCATGCCAGAAACTCTCTCGTAAAGTGCCATGACAGCCCAAATGATCTCCTGGTCATAACGCAAGTCCAGTAGGCGTCGTATGAGGCGCACTCTCGGAACCGTGTCAAATGTCTTGCGAAAATCCACAAAGCAACAATAAACCCTCTGCTTCCGTACCCTCGCCTCCTCGATGATACATCTGAGTGTGAGAATGTGGTCCATGGTTCCATGATCACGCCGGAATCTGGCCTATCCTGCTGCTCTAAGTCCTCGACACTCTGCAAATCTGCTAGCCTCGAAGTCAAGTACTGATGCATAAATCTTGGACATGACATGTCCAATCATAATGATCCTGTAGTTCTCCGGGATCATGGGATCCCCTGCCTTGTGGATGGGTGAGATAGTGTTAATAGTCTAAGTGTGTGGAAACCCCAAACAAACAGCTTCATTAAAAAGCTTTGCTAAGATCCGGGCTAGGATGTTAATCCCATGTGCAATGAACTCAGTGCATAACCCCTCATGATCCTTCGCTCGGCCATTATGAAGTTTCATTACGGCATCCTTTACCCCTCCTCTAGTAAAGAGGGGTGCAGGATGTGGGGCGAGGCATGTGTGAGAGATTAGGGACTGGCTGATTTGGGATGTCATAAAGTGTGCGTGCATGACCAAACCAGATCTGAGTGTCAGTGAGTGGCGGAGGGGACCATCCTTCTAGAAATCTCCGCCAGGAGCCCGGAGCCGTCTCTGAAGAGGCAGTGGTAGCGACCTCGGATCTCGTAGTACACTGGGCACCTAAAAATAAAATGCTCCTCCGACTCAACCTCCTGACAGTCGCACAATATGCATAAGCGATGCTCCCTAGGAATCCCCTCTGCTCTGCCGCTCTCTATGCGGAGGCGGTGTGATGATACCCGAAACTGTCCGACGGAGATCCGTAGTGAGGGAGGCATATGAAGCTCAGTGTACCCTGGTGGTGTGATGAATCCCTCCTCCGAAATACGAAGACAATAATCTTTGTAGAAACTCAACTTCACTGGGAGCTCCCTCGGCTCCAACCAGGTCCTAAAGGTGTGTAGCTGCAAGAGATCCTCTCGAATGACCTGGTTGGTGTGTGGCCCAATCGTGATGGTGGGTGGGAGTACCGGAGGGGCATCTAAACTGTACTGAAAAGGAGGTATCCTATCGATGTGGAACCCTAGTCTCACAAACCATCTGTGAGTCCGTGCATACCAGCATCGCTCGTCTCCCTCTACTGCCAACCTCATGGAGGAATCGAGAGCCAACCATGGCAACCTCTGTCTCCCTGATGTGCAGTCCCCATATGATCTAACCCAGTGTAGATATGTGATGGTCTGAAAGGCTGCATCTAGCTAGAGTGGAGAAGCACCAAACTCGGCCTCAATGATGTGATGTGGTACAGACGGTTTTCTCCGGGTCATCCGTGAGAGCATGACGATCTGCAGGCACTCCTCCCGTGTCCACTCTATCTCTGACATGTCTGGCCCCCAACAAGGGCTGCCATACATACCCGCTGGTCGGACCAAGGAGTCGAAGAGAAGAGCCTCGGTCCGAGGATCCTGGAAGTGGGCGATCTTCACGATGCGACCAGCGATGCAGGCCAAACTGAACAGGGGATACGCCTCACTGGCTCGGCTAGAGAGACAATGCTTTCACCAGGATCGGATGGAGCGCGCAACACCAGAGCCAGCGCGGCCTGGTAGACAATGATTTTGCCCCAGGCGCAGGGTGCGCCGGAGAAGATGACCCCCAAGTAAGTGTATGAGGATACGATCTCAATTGATGACCCACCGAAAGTAAAAGTAACTTGCTTCCGTTGCATGTTTGCTCGAGAGGTGTTAAAGATCATGACCTTGGTCTTGCCAAGGTTGACCTCCAAATCATGGGATAAACAAAAAGCCTGCAGTGCATCAAGGTGTCGTTGGAGCCCCTCGAGTGTGGACGACAAGAGTGCCACGTCATCTACATAAAGAAGAATCCTGATGATGATCCCAACAAGTGAGCGACCGGTCCCTCCGAACGTCCCCATGAAAGTCTCAAGCTCATCGATGTAGAGGCCAAACAAGGTCGGTGATAAGGGACAACCCTGTTTGACCCCTATGGTACTCAGAATCTCATCTGTCTAACCTGCGCCTGTCCGAACTCGGCCTGAGACTCTCTCATACAATGCCATGACTGCCCAGATGATCTCCTGATCAAATCCCAGTGTCTCTAGGCGTGTGATGAGACAAGCTCGAGGTACTATGTCAAAGGCTTTGCGAAAATCCACAAAGCAACAATATACCCTCTCCTTCCGTGATATGGCCTCCTCAATGACACTCCTAAGTGTGAGTATGTGATCCATAGTCCCATGGTCTCGCCTGAAACTGGCATGCCCTCTGCTCTGAGCCCTCTCATCTCTGCGAACAGGCTGACCGATGCATCCAATACAGCTCCATATATCTTGGACATCACATGTCCAATCATGATAGTCCTGTAGTTACTCGAGTCCATGGGATCCCCTGCCTTGTGGATGGGGGTGATGGTGTTGAGTGTCCAGGTGCGGGGGAAGCCAAGGCAAACAGCGTCATTGAATAGCTTTGCTAGGATCGGGGCTAACGTGTCGATCCCATATGCGATAAACTCAGTGCATAGCCCCTCGTGATCCTTCGCTCGGCCATTGTGTAGTTTCAATGTCGCGTCCTTGACTCCCCCTTTGGTGAACAATGTGCAAGTGGTGGGACGAGGTGTGTGTATGAGATTTGGAGTGGGCTGGTGTCGGACATCATAAAGTTGGTGTGCATATGTGTGCCAGACTCTTGTGTCAGTGAGGGGTGATGGGGACTTATGCTCAAGGAATCTCCGCCAAAAATCCTTAGAGTTGCTACTGTACAAGATGTGCAGCAGCTCCTCCTCATTTCGACGAAGAAATGCCTGCTTCTTCCGATGTACAAGACGTCGGCACTTACGTACCGTGTCTGGTGTCTTCAGGAAGTGACATCTGGTTTCGAATCGGAGTTGTCGGCGATAAGCCTTGCACTCCGCATAGTACCAATTATTGCAGGGTACAGAACCAAGAGGTAGTGGTCTAGTGGACCGTGTGGTGTGGGAAAAGATTTGGAGGGTTGCCTCGTGGAGTGTGCGACTAATCAGGGCAGCACGGTCCTCTATGAGTGGTATGTGATCGATGTAGGTTAGGAGCCTGTTTAGGCGTCCAGAGTAGGCCGGTGAGAGGCTGTGATCAAAGTGTATGTCGTGGTCGGTGTCATGCTTCCTATGTGGTGTGTGTGGTGTGGCTAAGCGTGGGGTGGCGATAGTGAAGAATAGATATGTGTGATCAACTCCCGGAGGGAGTGGTGCTACGGTGAAGTCGGTGATACATGAAGTGAAGGTAGGGGATCCCATGATGTAATCTACTACACTAGTGCCCCCCCCCCCCGTGTGGGAAGCAAGTAAAACCACCTGAGGAGGGCCATAGGTCGAGCCCATTGTAGATGATGAGATCATGCATCCTGCCCAGATCAAGGAGCGCGTGTCCATATGGTGTAATAGGCCCGTGTCGGTCCGATGAGGTCCTAGTCATACCTGCTCCATCTAGGTCCATGTCTGGTGGCATGATAGAGTCATCTCGGAAGTCCAGGAGTGGTGTATGGCGCGTGCTCGTCCTGGTGTTGAAGTCCCCAACGAGAAGAACTTCCCCACGAGCTGAAAGGTCTGGGATATCCTGATGTAAGGGTGCATATGGCAATGTCTCACCCTTCTCTCCTGCCACTCTAACTGGTTGACAAGTGAAAACAGGGTAAAACTGGAATATTACCAAGACAACATAAATCCCACATGTTGGTCTACATACATGTCCATAGAGACTCATGCTCAGTCTTATATTAGCACACCTATCCCCCTTCTAGATCGCAGAAACATCACCAGGTTCCGTACTAGATCTCATACATTTGCCATTGAGCAGGGAGCTTGGATACACCAGCCTAGACATGCTAGAGTCTGTACCCTTTGTGACATGCAGACAGTTGAGACGGAGGCACGTAGCTCTACAGTGCCCCAAATGCACATATCAGGGAGGACTACCAGCAGATACTGGGGGACTCCACTCAGTTGACATCAATTCTCTCCACTGCCTCTCCGGCAGCATTGGGATCTTTTGTCACTCGTCTTTTTACCTGTCGTCACGAACTCATAGACTCCCGACCCCTCTCCTTGAGGAGACTCTTTTTACATTGTATCAAGACGGGTCCCATGGGTCATTTTTGGCCCCCCGAGGACGCTAATAAATTCTACTTCTGACGAGGTGGGATGTGTCTGGCGGGAAGTAGCATATTGCTATGAAAAGATCACGGGTGTCTCTGCATCGGATCCGGATCCACATGAATCGAGAGTGTGCGTCCTTCCTCTCAATGGAGATGGCTCCAACGAGGGAAGACGTGTACAATACTGCGACCCCGCCTGATCCTCAGATTCCTATATCCCTCGTCTCATCCCTGAAGGCTGACTCCCATGTGTAGCCACTGACTATCGGTAGTGGACGCACTGGGCTCTGGTGTGTCTCCGTGTAAAAGACTATGTCTCGTCCTGTATAAGACTCCGAGAAGTTCCCTGGGTCTGATGATAAGGTACCATTACAGTTCCAAATGGTGCAGTCTAGGGTCTCAGAAACTTGAGTCTCATAGGCCCCGTCCCCCTAGGAGGTACAGGTGGGAGCCCGATGGGTGCCGATCAACAACCTACCATCTCGGACCACGGCCCATTTCCCCTCCTTGCGGGCAACATCTCTGAGTGTCGCTAGACGAGCATGTGAATCTCTAAAGCAAATGACTAGGGGCTGCTCTCGGTTGGGATCTCTCCCAACATGCCATGCTCCCTCTATGCCATGGTCGGGGACTCCCATGGTGGTGGTCACAAAGGTGATCGCCTCCTCCATGGGCGTCGCAGTGGTGCTGGTGCTCGTACCCGGATGTTGAGGGCCTTCGAAGCCCTCTGTTGCTGCTGCTCCTGTATGGCGGCTGAAACGGTTGCCTTGGCGGGCTCCCGTTTCGCCACGTCCACCCATCTAGTTGTCTCTGCTATAGCCGACTGTATCGTGGCTATCTGTGCCTCCATCTCTGTGACTAGGGTCCATCCAAGCGTTGCTCTGAGGGTCCCAACCTCCTCTCGAAGCTGTGTGATGTCGTGTCTGAGTCCTTGGATAAGGGTGCCCTGCTCCTGTATAATGCGGGCCTGCTCCTGGGTGTAATGTGTCAGCTCTGCCTGACGGGCCCGGATGCTATGTATCTCAGCCAATAGACAGTCCCAAGCATCTAGCGGGGGCCTAAGATGTCCTGGTCCAGGTGGGCACTCGATCTCGAGAGGGGTTGGAATGAAGGTGGGCTGCTGAGGTTGTACTGAGGGTGGGGACAGCATGATCTGGGCGGGGGAGTGATATGTAGGAGTAGCGAGGACGGACAAGGTGATGAAGGGTGGCTGACTGAGAGAGAGAGGTGATACGAGGGGAAAGTACTGTGGAGCCGTGGCTAGTGGGGCCAGTGGTGAGGCTACTGGAGAGGAGACCTGTGATGATGATGCAGGAGAGGGGGAGGAGAGAGGTGGTGTAGATGATGAGGCGGATGATGGTGGTGAGATAGTGGTGGTAACCATAGAGGTCGAGGATGTGGTGAGCGGCATGGGCTTTGGGTGGGCCCCTTTCTTCTGGCCCGCAGTGCTGTCCACTGTCAAACCGCTTTGGTTGCTGTGTTTGTTGAAGTCCTCCAGACTGAGTTGTTTCTGTGTTTTCGCCTTGTCACCGTTATCCTTCCCCATCTCCACGCGTATGCAGATTTGGATCGAAGGGTCCCGCCTAGTCTCTTGCCCTCATCCCCCTGTTCCCTTCATTATAGGGGAAACGGCAGTGGGCAAAGAAGGGATTGCAAGAGGTCGAAGCTGCTTCTCTTTTTTTTTTCTTTTTTTTTTAAGTCGGAGCTGAGAGCGGGGGGCTTTTTTTTTTTGGGCAAAAAAAAAAAAACGGAGGGGGGGGTAGCGGAGGGGATTAGCGGAGGGGGTAGCGGGGGGGGGGGGGGGGGGGGGGTAGCGGAGGGGGTAGTGGGAGTAGCAGAGGGGGTTAGCGAGGGGGTAGCAGAGGTAGCACGGGGGGGGGGGGGGGTAGCGGGGGTAGCGGAGGGGTAGCAAAGGAAGTAGCGGAGGGGGTAGCAGAGTTAGCGGGAGGGGGTGGTAGAGGTAGCGAGAGGGGTAGCGGGGGAGTAGCAGAGGTAGCAAGAGGAGGTAGCGGGAGGCGTGAGCGAGGGGTTGAGCAGGGGGTGAGCGAGGGGCTGTGGGGGCTGAGTGGAGGGGAGAGAGGAGGGGTGCGAGGGGGTGAGCGGGGGGCGGGGGGGGGCTGAGTGAGGGGCTGAGCAAGGGGGTGAGTGGGAGGGTTGCAAGAGAGAGGGGAGAGTGATGCGTAATGCGGAACAATGTATGACCCCTCCGAAGTAGGGGTCATAAGCGGTGCAAGGGCTGTAATAGGAGAGGATGGGAAGGGAACAACCGGGGCTGCCTATGCAGGGTGCCTCTCTTGCCCTCCTTCCACACTATGTGCTGCCCTTGGCAGCCCCCAAAGCCTGCCAAATATGCTGTGATTTGCTGACCAGGCAGCCAATTGTCACTGCCACCTGGGCTTGACCCTGGTGCATGTGACATTCCCACATGTTTCTCTAGCCTATAACATGCTATATTTGGCCGTTTTTTGTTTACCGTTGTTCCTCATTTGAATACTAGATTTGGGTTTCCATTATCCCTTGTGTCTTATCCCTCGAGGTGCTATCTATCACTGTATGAATAGCTCTACGTAACTCTAGCTATCCCTCATTGCTTGCAATGGCTGAGCCAAAATCTGTTGTAATGCATCTTCCGAATTCCCAACCCTCATGTTCAAAGAACAAGGTGTTTGTGTCACTGGGCACAATTCCTACCTGCAACGGCCGAACTACCCATACTAAGGAATCCACTGGTTGTATAGCCCTCCACCTAGGCCATTGGCATGTGCTTCCGAGATACCCTAGGCAGTGAGCTGAGACCTGAGAGACACTTTCGGTATTCGCTAGGCACTGAGACCTGAGACACTTTCGCTATTCACTAGGCACTGAGATGGGATCTTAAGAGACAAGTTGCATAGCATCCAACACCTTTCCTCTGGTCAATGTGTCATAGACAACGATTTGTAATAGTTTTTTCCCAAATCTTTCTATTAGATGGCACTAGAGGGAACAATGGAAAGACTAGGGAGTTGGCCACTCCAGTAGGTATGGGGTGCCACTGGGTGCCATGCCTATTGTACGCCGCTGAACTCCTGATTCTTCCCCTTGTCTCCCCTTAAGAAAACCCCATTACAAATCAACTATCTGTCGGGCATTAACCAAAGGAAAGATGTTGGATACTTTGTTACTTGTCTCTCAGCTCTAGGGTATCCTTGAAGCGAGTGCCAGCAGCCAAGGTGGAGAGGTTAGTGGATTCCTCGATTCATAAAAAATGTAGAGGGTGCCTGTAAGCCATGCCTTGCAGAAAATCCTTTGAGAGACCGTCGTGAGGTCTATAAATGTAAAATGGGGGTTTGCAATTAAAATATAAGTGTTTTGGCCAGCACAAGCTTGCCTATCATGGTGCATTGTGTATCAATGATTCTTCCCTTGAAGGAGTACGTTGATTGGCTCATAAATGACCAAGGGCTGAAGCTGGTCCCGTATGACCTGCTTCCTACAATCAGTCGGAATCCAACCCAACCCTATAAAATTCAAACTAAGAAGTCTTGTTGAAAAGGGAGGGGCCTGTCAAAAATCCTGAGCAACCTAGTAGTAGAGATGGCTCCATCATGGGTGTGGAAACATGGGCCTCTTCTTACATATGCTGAAGAGACGTGGAAACCATGGAGTGAGTCCGATGAGCCCAAAGCCGAAGGTGAGGGTCAACCAAGTGGCTGCATCAAGTTCTGTGGAATGTGGATTCTGAAAAATCACCTCTGGAATGTGCGAGGTAAAGGATCCTGTAGGGTCAACCAACTGGCTGCATCAAGTTCTGTGGAATCTGGATTCTGAAGGATCACCTCTGGAATGTTCGAGGTAAAGGATCCTGTTGTATCATTGCCAGGATTCTCCGCTGGGTCCCTAGCCTCGCATTGTCATGAGCTCCAATATCCTCCTTCAACTCCCACTCTCTGCAAGGGCTGCATAGCAGTCGAAGAAGCTTGACAACAGTGGAGAACGGGATAGGGGTGTCTCCAAGTGCATCTGGTCCTCTTGGTCAGTCGTGCACAAGGTGCTAAAACTGCATGCAAATATGGCAAGGATTCCAGTAATCAGTGACCTCCATCCGCTACCTGAAACAATCCCATGAGGGGTCTGGAGTAATACAATTTCATCTAGTATCTCAAAACTCTGGGTGAGGACCTGAACTCTATGCACTCCATCTTCTACTTTTCTTAAGTCAAGGGCAGTCAGAAGCAAGAAAACCTTGAGGTCTGCCCAAATGCCTCTCCAATAGAGTTCAAGAGCTTAAGTAAACTTTGAGAAGGCCTAAGAACCCAATGGTGAGAATGGAGTAGTTCTAAACCTTGAGAACCAGATCGAAATGAGGGAAAAATGAATATATGAACATCTTCCTACCTCCCCCAATGGGAAAGGGGCTCAATGAAAGGACGGTGTGCCAACCTCCAAGGCAGCCACCTCCATCTAGAGAACACCCCTACCAATGAACCTGACATCTTTGAGGTGAGGCATTTGGTTCAATGGGATTGATAATCTCGAACTTGGCTTCTCGAAGAATGAGAGCCAAATACTCTGCCCATCAGAGTATGTCCATGCTCTGCGGTAATGTACTCCTTCAGAACTCGAGCTTGTCTTCCATGAAAGAAATGATTCTCCCAGCCTTCTATTAAAAACCCCGAATGTTATAAACTGAGCTGGGGCAAACCCACCAATACTTTTTAAACAGTGTTTTCCAACTTAAAAGATACAATAGTCTAAAAACTTGATATAACTTTTGAGGCATCCTAGCAAGGGGATAAGTCTAGACTGTCAAGTTAGGTAAATTACAGAATAATCCATTCAAAATTGTATCTGATACCTGAGTTTAAAACTCGCTAGAAGTTTTGAGGCACCAAGAAGAGGCAACAATACCAGTCATATGCAAAGGTACAGAATGTGTCACAAATCCACCAGCAGCAACCACCCAGCGTGTGTGCAGATTTAGGACAAGAAGTCGTGCTGTATCGGGTGTATCTGCTGCTGCTCCATTTGCATTCTTTACAGGCGCAAATTCTTCTTCTCTCAATACCTATACAGTAGTAGATCATTCAAACCTTAATCCATTCAGAATCAGAAACCAAGTCCGTAGCATATTAACATGAACAATGTGGAGAGATTTAGCACCAAAACAACTGAGTTTTCTGAAGAAGGTGAAAACAACCTCGAAAAGGGCCACTGAAGATGCATAGGGAAAAGCATCAAAGATAAATTGTTCCAATTTAATACCATCATTGGTTCCTTCAATCGATGGTATCTTCTTTTCTGCAATATGATAACTGTACAGAACAAGATAGAACCGAGTAAATACATCAGAGAAAGGAACCACCAATCCAAATCTCGAACTTCATGTCGCCAAAGATCCCAATATTGTGGAATCAAGATGCTATACAGAGGATCTGATGTCCTCCTTCAGAGAACAGCTAAAAAAAGTTCCCTCGAATGCACACAAAGCAAGAATTTGCATCTCAAAAAACGAGAAAATGTGGTACAGTGGGCACTCAACAGAAATAACCATATATACCTCAAAAGACGAGAAAATGTGGTACAGTGGGCACCTCACAAGAATGACAATATACACCTCAACTTTTTTTATGTGATGAATCAATCTAAGAAGAAAAAGATATGAGGACAGCAGACTCAAAATTAAAATTTTCCAAAGCATGTAAAATGGCATTGGAATATTATAAGAAAATATCCCCATCACTTTCTAAGATATGTGGCATTGTTGTGAGATGGAACTCAAACACAACTTTATTCCTTCAAGTTATCTGTATAAATGTCCCTCTGGATGACCAGCTAACAAGATTTATCGTTGTCATAAAGAATCGACATGGGCAAGCCAGGGACAGACATAGTGGTTCTGTTCCTCTTAATGTACATTCAAGAGAGAGAGACACCACTCAACCTCATTTTTCATAAGGCATGTTCATTCCTACCGTAGCATCAAAGACGAACACCGAAATTGATCTCAGTCCACTTTAAGCTTTGAGACAAGAGCTGCTTTCACGAGAGCCCATTCACAAGCATTCAATGCACCAAAGGTGAAATAAAACATCAGACATAAGCAAGTCCATACCATAAGCGAGATTAAAGGCCTCTTTGGCTCCTCTCTCTCTACAAGCACGCTGCTCACCCCTCATTACCCTTGCTGTTAGGGACTCCCATGATTATGGCAAGGACCCAGTGGTCAAGACCAGATTCATCCATCCCATCAAAAAATTATGTAAAACTCTAGTCCTACGGTTATTGCTAAGAAAGATTAAAGGCATCTTTGGCTCCCCTCTCTCTACAAGCACGCTGCTCACCCCTCATTACCCTTACTGTTAGGGATTCCCAAGATAATGGCGTAGTCAAGACCAGATTCAACCCATCAAACAATTATGTAAATTTCTAGTCCTACGGTTATTGCTAAAAAGCCACTACCTCTGCAAGTAGTAAGAGCTAAAATAAATGACGTTGCGACATTGAGGCAAACTATCCTTTCCAATGGCATGCTAGGCCAAAGGAAAACATACTTGACACAATTATAATTTTCAAGAAGCTAAGAAATTGCAATAAAGTCTAGAAAGGGGTGTGAACCGAGGTAGGGTGATGTGTCTAGGAACATATGCAACAGTACGGTTATGTAGGCTAGTCCTAGTTTACTTACTCTAAGCTATTTTATTTCCTCATATCTGGGTAACCCATAACTATTCCGTGGATCTTTCAAGTTGAGTCAAGCTTTCTTATGGAATACAATCTCATGTCTTGCTTTCCACTTTGTGAGTCTCCCACACTTGGCATCAGAGCATTGGTTTGCTCTTTGTCCTGACTGCTCCATTGCCTGTGTTACATTCTAGTTAGAATGTGATATCACCTTGGAAGGGTCGGTGGACACTAAGTCTTTAGAAAGACCAAAACAATGTATGTAATGTTATCATGTAATGTGTTTTCCGTAAATTTGGTCAAGGGTGCACATACTGATCTACCCTTGAAAGTTCAGCTCAGTCAAGCTGTTTTGATTTGCTTACACTACCCTTCAAATGTGTGTTTTTTTGCTTTCCACTGGAAGCGTCAACCACTCAACAAACCCACATGCTGCAAGTAACGATTTACACTCGGTTCGAAAGGTTGATTCTCTGGCTAGGCTTTCACAAAGGGCATGCCAACAGCTTCCCAAATCAAAATTCATTGCCAGATGCAAAATAACGTCACGCGAGCATCGTTGCATTAGCTTTCAAATGAAATTACTCCCTTGGGTAATTCTATCGATAGCCTTCGTCAATCTAATCCTCATCTGTCACCACACATCCACGTTAATCGAGATGATGTCAGTTCTTTCAATTAACAAAACTTCCATCGGTGCTTCTCTCGTATAGAGAATCCTCAAATCCACCCTGTCAGATTAAGGGCTCTGATATTAAACTGTCAAGATCCCATTTCAATCGAACATTACCACCATCTGTTAACCTGAAATTCCACCGGTATCTGAGATATTTCACCTCCCACTCTGTGTGACTGATCACAACTCCATAACAGAATTCACTTTTCTTGAAGGCATATCATCAGTTCACTTCGTGGATAGAGATCAGGGCACCCCCAAATTTCCCTCAATAATTTTAATTCCCAACGTGATTCCCTTGCCACTTGTGATAAAAATAGCACTTAAATTTTCATGCCCTCTAGGAATTTACATTAAGTCCATTAGATATTTCTTGCCCCTAGGAACATGACTATTTATATGCCCCTAGCATGAATATGCACTTGGTCTAATGAACCACCTAGTCATCTCAAACCCCACATTGAGCTGGATTTTGGAGTGGATTTTGGCAGACTGCAATTTGAAAAGGAATATGCTAATTACCACAAAGCTCTCTTCCCTTTTCGATGTAGCTAGCTGTGCAGTTATTTGCATGATTGGGATTTGAAACTACTTTATATTGCAGTGATTTTCCAAGTGTTGAAAGGTGTGAGTTTACTTTTGTATAGTGGGATTTTTAAAAAATAATAATAAATACCTGCAAATGTGGAAAGAGATTTGGGCAAGAGATGGAAGTAGAAGAAGAAACTTCCCATGTGGATTGCATGGGATTGGAAGTCTGGCGGGTACAGCAGCTATCACTTCCCCTGGCACGCGGGGCTCAGTCATTGAATGCCAGAATCAAAACTTTAGAAGATCCATTGCAGCAGATTGATGCAGCAATTGTAGGCAGATCAACATCAGGACACTGTTACGAAAAATTATGCGTACATTTATTGAAGTGCATTCTAGAGACAGTAAAGGTAAGACACCGCCTGAACCAGAGTTTAGTATCCATATGCAGGAGGTGATGCTCATCCCATTCCTCGCTAATTGATAGACCAAAGCCAAGTCCTTGCACAAGTCAGGCACATAGAGAATATCAGTAGGTATCTTGAATGGGCCGCTCCCAATCCCTTTCATAGGGCAGCTACGATTATCCCCCACTATGATGGATGATCCCATACTGACATTAGCCATGCTTACAATCCGTTTTTTTTTCTTCGACATGTGTTTCGAAGCTTCTATTGGCAGGCCACGGGAACAAGCTGCAAGAACGGGTGGACGGAGTGCCCTGGCATTCCCGGTCCCATACACGTTGCAGGAACATGAAACCTGCTCCAAGTATGTCTCCAAATAGGGAAAGGCATTCCATCCATTGTGAACGGGGGAACAGTGTTCCATGGTAACTATAATCTTAGGCGAAAGAACTTATCCATAGCATTGTATACAGATAAATTTAGAGAAATTGTAACGAAGATACTTGCTCCGTTGCCACAATAAACACCAAGAAGAAAGGGGAGGGAGATCCCCATCAGTGGGCCTGTCAATCAATTGACCGTTTTAGTGACGAAACCTATGTATGTTGTCTAGGGACCAACTCCGTCAATCGGGTAAGAATGGAAGAGATGGTCTCGGCTAATGACACTGGCTATAGTGAAAGCTGGCGCCATTGAGGAAGGAAATCAATAATGAGACAATGCAAATGCTCAGCCTGATTGGTGTGCTTGGGACCCTCCCCTCCTTTGTGATCTTGGTAGCTCATTGTCTAACGAGTGCTACCATCACTCTAATGGTCTGTCTCCTCAAGTCAAAAAGTAAATAGAGGATCAGTAGTCACCATGTGTAGGTTAACTTGAGTGTGAGTCGTTCGTGTCATGATCTCTGGTCCCGACTGCATCCTATCACAGCTACCTTTGGCTCGAGTCAGCAAATAAGTCATCAATGATCACCCTCTACCTCAATTCTAACGAGCCCTAATTCCCTCACCTCTACACTCCAAAGAGTTGGCCTCTATGTCGTACGAATCAAGGAGTAAAGTCGCCACACTTTTCCAATCAGGATGGGCCAAGAAATCTCAGTCTAAATCTGCTCTTAGATAGACAGTGATAATATACAACGATCTCTCATAGAACATAGGGCCCTTGAATGCAAATTGCTCCTACCCTCTTGAAAGTCGCAAAGTACACATCCGTCTCTCGTGTGATGGGTCCTCTACTCGGCCTATCTCAGTACATAACTGAGGTGAGAGGATACTGGAAACTACCCAATCAAGTTACTCAAGGCATGTGGAAGATGGATCCAAGTATAGCCAGGGGGATTGATAAAGCCCTCCTTTGAGATCTACAGGCAATGATCTCTATAGAAGCTGAGTTCTACCGGAAGCTCATGGAGTGCTAGCTAGGTCATGTACTTGTGGAGTTTAGAAGGTCCTCTCTGATGATTTGGTTCACCTTGTGATTGGTGAGAGGGATGGATGGAGCCTCAAGGCTATAGTAAAACAGTAGTAGTGTGTCCAAATGGAGTCCCATGCCTCCAAACCATCTGCGTGTCTTAGAGTACCAGCTCCTCTGGTCCCCCTCTACTTCTACTACCATAGACAAGGTCAAGGGCAGACACGGTACCCTACGCCATCAAGATGTAGTAATGCCACAGTCCTTGGCTCTTTTGAAGGTATGTGACCAGGTGGAAGGAAACATCAAGCTATAGAGGGATAGCTTCAAACTTGCTAATAGGATATGGTGTTGGCGATGGCTTGCTATGTGTCGCTTGAGACTAGAATCAGGTGATCAAGATAGGATTGGAGCCTGGTCCACCTATCTCTTGACAAGGTTGACCTTCAAATCATCTGTCTCACAAAGAATCAGAGATTCATCCAATTGTTGCTCGAGACAAGAACAAGGTCATCATGATAGGATTGGAGCCTGCTCCACCTAGTGCCATGATCAAAGACTCAAGCTCATCAATGTATAACCAAACAAGGTTGGTGACAGACGACAACCTTGTCTGATCGAAATCGTGCTCATGATCTCCTCTATTCACCAAGTCTTCGGTCTGACTATGGTTGATAACAAATCGTAGAGTATTTGGACTGTCCAAATGATGTCCTAAAATATCCTAAACCATGCAATCACCTAAATAGTCAAGCCCGTGGCACTGTCACAAGCTTCGCAGAAATCCACAAAGCTATAGTAGACCCTCTGCTTCCATACCTTGGCCTCCTCAATGACACCTCTTAGCATGAAAATGTGGTGCATCGTCCCTTGTGTGGTCTGCTTGGAAGCATGCCTACACAACAGCTCCGAATCCCTCACGCTCCGCAAACTGGCTAACCTGAGTGTCAAGAGCTGAAGCGTAGATCGTGGACATGACATGCCCAATCATAATGGTCCTGTAGTTTTCGAACTCATGGCATCCCTACCTTATAAATAGGAACAATGGAGTTAAGGGTCCAAGAGTAAAGGGAAACCCGTGCAAATAGCTTTGCTAAGATCAGGATTAGGGTGCCAAATTCAACTGTGTGTTACTCTCTTACTCTCTCACTCTTGCTCTCTTGCTCTCACCTCTTCCTCTCTCCGTTCTTACATTTGGTATCAAAGCCTGACAATGATCTAGCTACTCGCCATCCTGCTCATCAGCAGTACAGCCTACTATGCAGCCTGCCGTACATTTGTACGGCAATTCCGTACTGCACAGCATTGTCATCCGTACTACAAGCCTTCCTCCGTACAACTTTCACTTGCCGTGCAAGACCTCTAGGCCGTACAACTCCAACCTACCCGTACACACAGTTCCGTACTGCTTCTACCAACGCACTCTGTCCCGTACAATTTCTACATCATATATCCCGTACAGCTCCTGCATCGTGCATCTGCATTGCTACTGCACCATACGACTGGTCATCCGTACATCCCGTACATTGATTCGTCAACCGCTGTACTACTTCGTTGATTTGCCATACAGAGCCGTACATTCGTTCGTACAGCGCTGTACATATGTCCATACAGCAACCGTACTGCTCCATCAACAGCATTCAAAACATTACGACAGTCAGTCCGTACATTATACGGATTCTGCACCAATTCCGTACATTTGATTACGTAGCAGGTGTTTTGCAAGTAGATTTGGCAGAGTTTGTTTGGGTTTATGCTTTTGGGCTGTTGCATTTTTTAGCCTCTGATTGGCTGAGACACCAAGTTGTGAGTGGTGGGCAGATATTTCTGTGGGGGTTAAAGGTCACTGTGCCTTAACCCCAGTTATGTACAATACTCAAACACATATATAAATGAATGAAAAAGAAGATTAGGGTGGTTCTGCACCCACCAAAACTTGTGTGGCTCTCTGTCTCTCTCTCTTGCTCTCTCTCCCTCTTCCGTTCTTGCTTCCGTTGAGAGCACTCTCAACTGGTATCAGAGCTCGGGTGATCTAGCTGAGCGTGCGTGAATGCTTGGAAGCTCAGCAGCTCTGTGGGAGGAAGGAGAAGCTTTGTGGGTGACTTTACTTGCATCCGAGTGTGCAGAGACCTTGGAGGAACCTTTGGAAAAGTCGCTTTGGCTTTACGAAGTGGTTTTGAGAGCCTGTTAAGAGCTTTCAAAGAAAAAGTCGTTTTTTGAGCTTTTCCCTGTTCCGTTCGATGACAGAGACTCCGTATTGACTTGTGGAGGCAACTATTGCTTGCTTTTGGTGTCCACATTACTTCAGGAGCTTGGAAACACCTTCATTCTTGAATCTAAGATCATTTCAGTGGATTTCTGACTCACTGTGTCAATTCCTGCGTTTTTTGCCCGGGTGTTGGAACTCAAGTTTGGAGCAACCATTTGCAGATCTGTCAGTTCCGATGGACTCAGGAGGTCCTAAAACTTCTATGTTGCTCATCATTCGCACTCCGGTGGAGTTTACAGATAGCTCTGTTTCAAAAAACGTTTTTCAGTCCGTGTGTTGGACCGAGTGATTGAGACCACGGTTTCCAAAACCGTCTGTCCCATTGCGTTCCGGATGCCCAAAAACCCCTACCTATCAGTTCTTGCGCGATTCGGTGAAGGATTTTCAGAGTTATAAATCTCTGTGTATTCGATTTCGTCTCTCTGTTATGCATTTTTCATACTAAGGTTTTGAAACCTTAGATTTATGCCACATGGCAGTGGATAAGTGTTAACTCCCATTTCTCACTCATCAGTTGGGATTTTGGAGTTCTGGCAGAAGAGAGATATTTGCGGATTTTCTTGCTGAGTCCGATTATGCAATGGCGCCCATGTTTTGAAGCATCTCAGGTTCTATTTTCAGTAGCGCTCATTACCGTGAGACTATGATTTCTTGAGCATACCTTATGCAGATCACTCTGGTTGCAAAGTTTGAGCAGTGTGCGCTCATTCGTGGTATGCATTAGGTTGCAATGGATGATTTATAGGCCATTTGGATGCATTACGGTCCTTGTTGGATGCGCTGATAGGCCCAAATTGCCTTGTGGGATGCTATTTTTTATGGACGCTTTGCACATGGATGCTATTTTAAGCTGAGGGACAGCTTTGACACATTGCAGGTGATGCACTGATAGTGCTATGCTCTCTTGGATGAGACATTATTGATGCATATGCCAGTGGACAGTGTTTATGCTTGAGTCATTTGGCACTTATTGGCATTTTCTTTTGGGCAAGATTTGCTCATATGGATGCATAGTATATGCACATGAGTCAGATGCATCTTTTGATGCTTTGAGCTTTGAATTTTGGTGATATTTCACTCTATTGTGGCATACACATTTGGGTGCACCTGGTATTTGGTGTGATTCTCTCTTGCAGGCACTAGCATTTGGGATTTTGCTTTATTTGCATCATGGCATCCTCTTCCATGCCTGAAAATGAGTTTTTCAGCATTAACAAGTTTGATGGGACAAACTTTTCTTTGTGGAAAGAACAGATAAGGGATGTGCTTATTCAAAAGAAGCAGATTAAACCCTTGGTAGGGATTGAAGCTAAGCCTGCAAATATATCTGAGGATGATTGGAATGAGTTGGATGCATTAGCAAAGTCTACTATTAGACTTCATCTTGCAGAGTCAGTTTATTTCACAGTAGTAAATGAGCAGACTACAGAAGATTTGTGGAAGAAACTGTGTGCCACTTATGAGAAGGAAACTGCCTCTAATAAAGTTTACCTCATGAAGAGGTTGTTTGAGCTGCAGATGAAGGAAGGGGTCTCCATTGCTTCTCATTTGAATGAATTCAATATTATTTTCAGCCAACTTCAGGCTCAGAAAATGAATTTTGATGCGGAGACTAAGGCAATATTTCTCTTATGTTCATTGCCATCCTCATGGGATACCTTCCGTACAGCTGTCAGTAACTCTGCACCTGGTGGAGTACTGAAATTTGATGATGTTGTGGGTAGCTTGTTGGCCGAGGAGATTAGACGGAAGTCTATGGATGGCAACAAGCAGGATGCAGCCTTAAATGTGCAAAGGGGCAGATCACAGTTCAGGGGGAAGTCCCAAGAAAGAGGGAAGTCTCGTAGCAAATCCAGGGCACGGAACATTGAGTGTTACCATTGTGGCAAGAAGGGCCATATGAAAAAGGATTGCTACAAGCTGAAAAGAGAGCAAAAGGATAAGAAAAAGAATGCGAATTGGGGTGCAAATCAAAAGGAAGAGAGTCCAAGGGAGGACAAAGGAAAAGTGAAGATCGAGGAGATCAATGCAGTCACACATGATAGTGACAATGATGTTCTCTTCATGTCTAGTTTATCTGCAGAGTTGCTTACCACTTCAGATGATGCATATTCCCAGGATTGGATTTTGGATTCTGGTGCTTCATTCCATGTTACTCCCCATAGGGAATGGTTCTCCACTTATGATAGTGGAAAGACAGGTTGTGTGCATCTTGGAAATGACTATGCATGTGACATAGTGGGAGCAGGTGACATAAAGTTTTCTTTTGCAAATGGGTCTGCATTTGTTTTGAAACATGTGAGACATGTGCCTAAGCTGACCAAGAGTCTTATTTCAGTGGGTCAGCTAGATGATGCTGGTTTTCACACCACTTTTGGCTTTCAGAGTTGGAAAATTCAGAAGGGCTCTATGCTTTTGGCCAGGGGTGCCAAGTGTGGGACTTTGTATCCCTTACATGTATCAGGGGTATTTGATCATGTTGTTGCAATAACCGAGCAGCCAAGCACTTCTTTGTGGCATTGCAGGTTGGGGCACATGAGCCAGAATGGAATGAAACTCTTATGCCGTTTGGGTTATGTACCGCATTTGAGTTTCTCTGATTTTGAATTTTGTGAGCACTGTCTCTATGGGAAGCAGACTAAATCAGCCCATAAAAGAAGGGGAAAGAAAGAGTTTGAAATGCTTGATTTGGTGCATTCAGACGTATGTGGTCCCATGCCTACACGGTCATTAGGCGGGGCTGAATACTATGTGACATTCATTGATGATGCAACTAGGAAAGTGTGGGCTTATGCTATAGCTCGGAAGAGTGATGTGTTCCAGGTATTTCAGAAATGGCTGGCCTTGGTTGAGAATCAGTCAGCTAGAACGCTTAAATGCCTACGGACTGACAATGGTGGAGAGTATCTCTCTCATGACTTTCAGCATTTCTGTGATACACGTGGGATTAAGAGGGAGCTCACATCCCCTCGTGCTCCAGAGCAAAATCCAGTTGCAGAAAAGATGAATCGTACCATTCAAGAAAGGTTGCAATGCATGCTTTCCAATGCAAGTCTTTCTGGTGGTTTTTGGGCTGAGGCAATGAAGACTGCAGTGCATGTGATCAATAGATCACCTAGTAAGAGTTTGGATGGTGGTATTCCTGAAGAGGCATGGAGTGGCAAGAAGCCCTCTTACTCTCATTTGCGTATATTTGGGTGTGAGGCATATGCACATGTGCCAAAAGAGCTTCGAAAGAAGCTAGATCCTAAGTCTAGGAAATGCATCTTTCTAGGTTATGGTGAAAGTGGAGAGATGGGCTATCGTCTCTGGGATCTAGAAGCAAAGAAGATCATACGCAGCCATGATGTGGTCTTCAATGAGAAGAAGATGCATAAGGCACCCATGAGGGATGTGGAAATGAGGAGAATCACTTTCGAGGATGTGAATCCACCTGCATATGTTAATAGGCAGAAAGTTGTCCATGCACCAAATGTGCAAGAAATGGTACAACCAAGTACTCCCACAGGTATACAATCAAGGGTAGATGATGGATCATCTATTGGTGGAAATGATGAGCCAAATGTGGCTGATATGCAAGTGGGACAGCAAGCTGAAATGCCCTTGAGAAGATCATCTAGAGTGTCTAGACCGCCTGATAGGTTTGTTCCAGGGGTAGACTATGTGATGCTTACTGATTGCGGGGAGCCTTCTTGCTACAGAGAGGCTATGATGCGTGAGGATCAACGCAAGTGGGAGTATGCTATGCAATCAGAGATGAGTTCACTTATGAAGAATAAGACTTGGGACTTGGTTTCTTTGCCACATGGAAAGAAAGCATTGCCATGTAAATGGGTCTACAAAATGAAGGTCACAGGTGATGATGTGCCTAGATACAAGGCCCGTTTGCTAAAGGGTTCAAGCAAGAGAAGGGTGTGGACTTTGATGAGATATTCTCTCCGGTTGTGAAGATGACCACACTTAGATGCATGCTTGGACTAGTGGCAGTAGAGGATATGGAGCTTATGCAAATGGATGTCAAGACAGCTTTCTTGCATGGGGATTTGCATGAGGACATCTACATGGTGCAGCCGGAAGGCTTTGAAGAAAAGGGCAAAGAGCATTTAGTTTGCAAGCTGAAAAAGAGTCTCTATGGTCTTAAGCAAGCACCTAGAGAATGGTATCAGAAGTTTGATGCTTTCATTCGGTCCCAGGGTTTTAGAAGGAGTGAAATTGATCACTGCCTCTACACTAAAAGGGCTAAGGATAGTAGCCTGATAATCCTGGCACTATATGTGGATGATATGCTATTAGCTAGCAAGAATACTTATGAGCTAGATGCATTAAAGGCCAAGTTGCATGAGGCCTTTGATATGAAAGATTTGGGATTTGCAGGTCATATTCTTCGTATGCGCATCACGCGTGATCGGAGTAGGAAACTCCTTTGGCTTTCACAAAAAGAGTATGTTACAAAAGTATTACAGCGTTTCAATATGGAGGGGGGGAAGGCAGTGAGTACTCCATTGCCTCCATATGTGAAACTGAGTCATACAGATAGTCCCAAATCAGATGAGGAGAGGGCCATGATGGCCAAGGTTCCTTATGCATCAGCAGTTGGGAGTCTTATGTATGCTATGTTTGCTACTAGACCAGACATTGCATTTGCAGTGGGAGTTGTTAGCCGGTATATGGCTAATCCAGGAAAGAGGCATTGGGAGGCAGTTAAGTGCATCATGAGGTACATGAAGGGTACCAAGGAGATGTGCATTTGCTTTGGTAAAGGAGACATGCGTGTACTTGGGTACACAGATTCAGACTATGCAGGGCATGTGGATAGTAGGAGATCCACTTCTGGTTATGTGTTCACCTTTGCAGGTGGTGCAATGTCGTGGATGTCTCGTGCACAGAAGTGCGTGGCTTTGTCTACCATAGAGGCTGAGTATGTTGCAGCCACAGAGGGTTGCAAGGAGGCTATATGGCTTGATCAGCTAGTGGGAGATTTGGGGATTCATACAGGTGTACCGACATTGCATAGTGATTCCATGAGTGCTATTCAGCTAGCACAGAATCCAGTCTTTCATGCAAAGACCAAACACATTGAGGTCAGGTACCATTTCATCAGGAAGGTACTTGAGGACAAGCGCATAGAGCTTGTCAAGGTTCATACAGATGATAACCCTGCAGATATGCTGACGAAGAGTCTACCTAGTCAGCGGTTTGAGTATTGTCGTGTATTGATGGGCATTGGATAGTATGCTCACTGGTTGTTCTCCCTTAAAGGCACATTGTCCTTTAAGTGGGAGGT
Source organism: Dipteris shenzhenensis (assembly GCF_047967505.1). Classification (NCBI taxonomy): domain Eukaryota; kingdom Viridiplantae; phylum Streptophyta; class Polypodiopsida; order Gleicheniales; family Dipteridaceae; genus Dipteris; species Dipteris shenzhenensis. The sequence goes on from NC_141626.1 coordinate 307,123, forward strand.
TGTGGGGGTTAAAGGTCACTGTGCCTTAACCCCAGTTATGTACAATACTCAAACACATATATAAATGAATGAAAAAGAAGATTAGGGTGGTTCTGCACCCACCAAAACTTGTGTGGCTCTCTGTCTCTCTCTCTCGCTCTCTCTCCCTCTTCCGTTCTTGCTTCCGTTGAGAGCACTCTCAATTTCTTTGCAGTTTGCATCTATATCCCAGAAGGGATTTGTGTTGTGCATCTCTACTCCTAGGAAGGGAAGTTAATTATCAGTATTTGCTGCAATTTATTGGCATTTATGGCCCAAAATAATCCCAATCAAATGAAAAAGATCTACCAGGCTCCTCCCCGCTCCCTTGCTGCACCCTCTCCCTCTCCCTCAGCCCGTCCCTCCCTCTCTCCCTTGCCCTCAGCCCCTCCCTCTCCCTCAGCCGCTCCCTCCCTTCCCCTCCTCCCCTTCAGCCCGCCCCCTTCCTGCTCGCTTCCTCTCCTTTCAGCCTGCTCCCCCTCTCAGCCTGCTCCCCCGCCCCCTCCCCCTGCCAGCTCCCTCGCCCCCTCCCTGCTGCTCCGCCCCCTCCCTGCCTGCTCCCCCGCCCCCTCTCTGCCTCTCCGCCCTCTCCCTGCCTCTCAGCTTGCCCCCTGCTCCCCCGCTCCCTCCCTGCCTCTCCGCCCCCTCCCTGCCTGCTGCTCCCCCGCCCCCTCCCTGCCTCTCCGCCCCCTCCCTGCTTGCTCCCCCGCCCCCTCCCTGCCTCTCCGCCACCACTCTGCCTCTCAGCCCGCCCCCTCCTCTCCCTCTCCCCCCCCTTCCCTTCACTTCCCGCTCCCTCTCCTCCCCCTCTCAGCCTGCCTCGCCCCCCCCCCTGCCCCTCCCTCTCCTTCCTCTCCCTCTCCTTCCTCTACCTCTCCCTCTCCTTCCTCTCCTCTCCCTCTCAGCCCTCCCCCTCCCAGCCCGCCCCCTTCCAGCTTCTCCTTCCTCTCCCTCTCCTATTCCTAGCCTGCCCCCTCCCTCCCTCTCAGCCTGCCCCTTTCCCCTTCAGCCTCTCAGCCTCTCCCCTTCTCTCCCCTTCCCCCTGCTCCCTCCTCGCCTCCTTTCCCTTTTCTCTGCCCCCCTTTTCTCCCGCAGCTTTTTTTGGAGCGGAAGGAGCCTTTAAATTGTTAGAATCGGCCTTCTCACCTCGATTGGCAATGGCTACTCCGTCAGCCAATCCTACTCCACCTCCACCGGCCGCGAAAACTATAACCTTTTCTAAAGACGAGTTGCAGCAGCTCAAGAAGGATGTAGACATTGAATGCTCTACCACGTTGCTAGCACGCATCTTCGGGTCTCACCCCTCCAGATCCCAAGCCAGAGACTGGATGCTTGCGGCTCTCCCCCCAAACCTCACTCCACGATTGTTAGATGTCTGTCTTCTGGGACGAGGTTTTTTCCAGGTTGTCTTTGACACTCCAGAGGCTGCGAGCACTGTGCTCAAGGCTGAGTTTTTACACCTGGGACACAGGAAGATCTTCTTTGAAGCCTTTCATATTGGTTTCGACCCAGTGGAGGCAAATAAGAAAATCTTCTCGCTCTTCATCAGATTCCCCGGGCTTCCCCAGGTTTACCATCGACTTCTTTCTGTTATTGGGGAGCATTTTGGCGCAGTTGCTGAGATCCCACCCCTCCCTGGGTTGCCATTGACTGTAGCAGAGGCAACCAGCAGAGGCAACCAAGGCTGATGGGGTTCCTAGAGTTAGGGTCCTTTGCAAGGATCCTAACCTCAAGATGGATCATGTTATGATCCAGCACCCAGATGGTTCCTTTTTTCGCCAGAGAGTAGAGATTTCAGGCAAACAGGACCATTGCAGGATTTGCAGGACCTCTGGACACTTTGCCAGGGATTGCCCCAGGAAGAAGAAAAGGCCCAAGAAGCCCTCTGGTACAGCTACCGCCCCATGGCCTGGACAGGGGGGACAGGGGGGTGGTATAGGTCCAGCACTTGCTCCTCGGCCTCAACAGAGGGGTGGTACGGGTCCAGCACCTGCTCCTCGACCTTCGCATGGCGGTCCTCCTCAGATTGGTGGTGGTACAGGTCCAGCACCTGCTCCTCGGCCTTGGCAGGGGGGTGGTACAGGTCCTTCACCTGCTCCTCAACCCCCACCTACATCAGGAACACGCGACGCTCTCCAGTGGGTTCCGGTACGTGTGCAGATCCCTCCTTCAGTTCACGAGGGTACTTTAGTGGACTCTGCTTCACCTCCAGCTATCCCTCCAGTCTCACCATGCACAGTCCGAGATGCTGAAGCTTCGACCTCCTCCCCGGTTGCAGCTTCTTCCCTAGATACAGTGGTGCCAGATGCTCTTCTTGAGGCAGGAGAGGTCTCCGAGGCTGGGCTGACACAGGATAGAGAGCATTCCTCACTTCCTCCCTTGGATAGGGGGAAGGGGATAGCTTACACTATTGATCCTCTTCCCTCACAAGGGATCCTTCGCACTCCGGTGTCTGGCTTGCTCCACAGGAACTCGTTTTCAGCCTTGGCAGAGGATTCAGATTTCCCAGAGAAGGAGTTTGTGCCCGCTACTTTTGGGGAGCCAGTGATTGGGTTTCCTGTTGACGGGGCTTCTTCTTCAGGTGCCAGGATTCTTTCCCCTGTTGATTTTCCACCACTTGGTTCCATCCTCCCTCCCCGAGCAGGAGGTCTTCCCCTGTTGAGGGGTTTGTTTCCGCCACTAGGTCGGGTAAGGTGTTCCACTCTACATCCTCCCGTCGATGAGGATTATTAGTTGGAACATACATGGCCTAGGTGGCGTCCCACATCGCCGCCGTAGACAGCTGATCCGGGATCAGCTTCATCCAGGTGTTACTGGGGGTTCCATTGATATATTATTTATTCAAGAGCACAAGCTGGATTCTAGAGATTGTGCCAAGTCAGGCAAGTTGCTTTCTGGCCATACTTTTTGGTCGCCTGCCTTGGGCACCAGGGGGGGCACTTCTATTTCAGTTTCGCAGTCGATTCTCCCCTTAGTTGTTGGGCACAGAGTCATTATTCCCTCTAGAGCTCAGTGGATTATTCTTTTGATTGGAGGGCGTAAGGTTGGTTTCCTTAATCTGTATGCCTCCAACATTAGAGGGGAACGTGTCCTTATGTGGAAGACTTTGCTCTCCTGGCCCCCATTGTGGATTCATGGGTGATTGGAGGTGACTTTAACACGGTCGAGTTACCGTCAGACAAAAAAGGGGGTAGAGAAGGCGGACTTCACTCTTTGGAGAGAGCAGCTTGGGATGCCTTCCTTTTTCACTTCGGTGGCAGAGATACTTGGTGTGATGATGCCTTTCTTATTCAGCCACAGTCTCTCCTGTTCTCTTGGTCGAACAGGAGGCAACAGATGCCTATTCATGCACGCATTGACAGATTCTATGTAGATGATTGGGCACTAGACAGAGGTGGATCGGTATGCATTGCTGCTGGGGTTTCCACTTCAGACCACTTCCCTGTTGTGCTGGCTATCTCAGAGCCTCACTTGAGAGGCCGGTCTGCCAGCATCAGGATTCCAGATGCCTTTTACACAGAGGAGGACCTTACAGAGGCAGCCCTGCAGATATGGGTTGCTCATGTCCAGGTGGGCAGCCATATCCATCACATGTAGCCGCTGCCCTTTCTGGTCTTAGCAACTTCTTACCGCTCAGTTGCTTGTACCAGGAGACGAGATATTCTCAGATGTGAGATTGGTGTTCGCCAGCAGTTGGCAGCTTTGCAGAGGGAAGAGCAGAAACGGCCTTCAGATGCTTGGATTCAGGAGCGCCTTGCTGCAGCAAGGGCTCATCTGCAGTTATTGCTTGTTGATCAGAGAGCAGAGTATGCCTTTCAATGCACAGGAGTCCTTCTGGATTCAGATGGGTGGTAGATTCAATAAACACTTTTTCTCTACTCTTGGCCCTAGACATAGTAGACAGAGTGTATCCCAGCTTATTGACTCACATGGGGTTTTACAGACAGAGCCTGATGATGTCTTACGCATAGCTTCAGATTTCTATGCCACCCTTCTTACTGCTGATCCTGAGACACACGATAGAGAGGATGCTAGAAAGGCTATTTGGCAGAGCATCCCTGTGTTGGTGAATCCGGATATGCATGTTCTACTCGACGGACCTTTCACCAACACAGAGTTCAGGACTGCACTTTCAGCCCTTCACAAGGACAAGTGCCCAGGTTCAGATGGCCTTACCCCGTCTTTTTTCATTGCATTTTGGGATATGATTGGAGACTATATTACTTCAGCCCTGCAGGCCATTTGGGACTCTGGCGAGATGCCTGGGTCGCTTACAGAGGGTCTCATCCACCTTATCCCAAAAGGAGGTAGCAGAAATTTAGTGTCCCAGTGGAGGCCTATCACACTTCTGGGGACTTCTTACAAGATTCTGGCCAAGGCTATCAACCTCCGATTGCAGCCACTTCTCCCTGATCTCATTCATGACACTCAGACGGGATTTGTGCATGGCAGAAGCATTTTTGATAACATTTTTTCTTTCTGGGAAGCTTCAGAGTGGGCCATGCAGAGTGGCCAGAATCTTGCCATTCTACTTTTGGATTTTGAAAAAGCTTATGACAGAGTAGATTGGGGTTTTTTGGAGGGCACCCTTCTACGCTTTGGCTTTACTGATGCTTGGATCAGAGGTGTTTCCTCTTTGTACAGATCAGCCCACAGCCAGGTACTTATTGGTGGGGTAAGGGGTGAGAGATTTCAGATTTCGAGATCAGTCCGTCAGGGATGCCCCCTTGCTCCTTTCCTTTTTTTGTTCGTGGCCGAAGCTATGAGTATCTATGTTAGATCTCAAGCTGACATCTTTGGGCTGAGACTTCCCATCAGAAGGGAGGAGGAGCTACTTGACAGTGAGTTGGCTGATGACACAGCAGTTTACTTGGATGCCACTCCACAGACGCTCACTTCTTTCAGGACAGCATTGGATTTATTTTGCTTGGCGGCAGGGGCGCAAATAAATTGGCATAAATCCAATGGCTTTTGGATCAGTGATGAGGACACTCCAGTTTGGGGGCTTGACATAGGATTCACTTGGGTTCAGAGGGGTAGGCCTATCAGGTGTTTGGGCTGCCAGGTCGGCTTGGATATTTCTACCACACAGCAGTTTGCTCCCGTTTTGGAGAGCATCAGATTGAAGCTTCTTTTTTGGAGCTCAGCCAAGCTGGACCTTGCCTCTAGAGTTGTGGTAGTCAACCAGGTCCTCTTGGCCACAGCCTGGTTTGTTTGTTCATGTTGGTGCCGTTCTAGGGACTGCATCATTCAGCTCAGAAGACCGATCAGAAACTTTCTCTGGAGTGGGCTTGATGGCACAACAGATGCCTTAGCCAGGGTGGCTTGGGAGACCCTCATCCTCCCTACACAGGAAGGGGGTCTCAATATTATTGATCCAAATTTACAGTGCAGAGCTTTACTTTGCAAGATGGTGGTGCGGGGACTTATGCCAGGGCAGGAACTGTGGAAGGACTTTCTTATCAGCAGCATACAGAGGTGCACACCTTCTTCAGGAGGAGACTGGATGAGCAGTGTTAGATGGATCTTCACCACAGCACACCTCAGATCACCTTCGTCCCCTCTCATGCTTGCCATTCTGAAAGCTTGGGCCAGTTTCAGAAGCACTCTTCGGAGGATTCCTCCTTCCTCTCGTGAAGAGATTGATAGGCAACCCATCATGTGGAATGACAGTATTTTAGATGATCATGGCAGACCACTGGGTGCCTCACTCTACATGCAGTGGTCCAGGTGGGAGAGGGGACCTGCATCTTCTATGGGGTCTTGGAAAGCTTTCCGCAGGCTTCCAGAGGAGACCAAATCAAGGGTGACACGACATCTCAGAGGGAGTGCAGGGAGGATCTTGCAGATTGAGGCAACCCTTCCAGAGGTTTGGGTAGACACAGATGATATGCCACTCACTTCCTCCACTTGGGCAGGTACTTTTTCGAGAGGCGGGGTTCCGCTTCAGGTTTTGGCCTTTCGAGATGCACAGGAGGATGCTTTGGTTTTTAGTGTCCAGGATGGTGGCAGATTGCTCAGATCCACAGAGGACATCTTGCTTGAGTCTGCTTTTCAGCCTATCAGGGTTGTAGGTCTTTTGATGCAGGGATCAGATTCAGAGTGGTTCCTAGACCCAGACCCCCGGCTACTCTCCACCGGGTCTTGGAGGCTCTGGCTCTATGGGGGAGTTCCCATCAGGTATTTGCAGTGGGACCCCGGAGAGTGGGAGTGGATTGGCGCAAGGCATCGAGAGAAGAGCATCCCCTTCTTTCGTTACACGGTCAGTAATGCCAGGAGATATCAGCTCAGTAGTAGAGGTTGGAGACCCTCCAGAATTCCTCGTTGGGAGACTTTTGGTATTACTGTGGATCAGCAGAGGTGCTTCCGGAGGAGACTCTGGAAATCCCACAGGAATAGAAAGATCACTATCTTCTTTTGGCTTTCTATCCATGGAGGGATTGCAGTGAACCTTTGGAGGTCCAGGTTCGGAGCCGACCCTACATGCCCTCAATGCCTTTCTGCTTCGGAGTCTATTCAGCATTGCTTATGGGATTGCAGACAGGCGAGGATGATTTGGATGGGGGTAGCCAGGATTTTCAGTCACTTTGCCCATTCCCCCTTTTTTATGACATGGGGCTCGGTGGCTTGGCTTTCTCTTACAGGACCTCAGGTTTTCTATGAGGGAGTTGACTCCTCTCGGGCCATTTCGGTTCGACGTCATCGGATTGAGTCCTGTTCGTTGGATGTGGTACCACACCTTCCTTATACAGCTGTACATGCCTCTGTGGATACTTCTTGGGAGATTCTAGCGAGCATAGCATCCTGGCATATCTGGAGAGCCAGATGCACAGAGGCTTTGGAGGGTACTCAGGTTCATCCCTCGCACACATTGGCTAGTATCTGGACAGACATCGTACATACTTTGATGGCCATATGGACGGGTATGCAGGGGGACTCCCGTGCAGCCTCAGCTAGGAGGGCTTCTTTCTTCAAGGAATGGAAGGATTCTCCTTTCTTCTCTGAAACTACTACAGGGTTGAGGTGGCACTTTCAGCCTCAGCCTTGGTTGTTTTCCACCTCACTCTGAGGGGGTTTTTTATTTATCCTCATGATTTCATGATGTATTCCGCTTTGAGCTTGCTCTCGCAGGTTTTTTCTCTTACTTAATAGAAGTCTTTTTCTTGAAAAAAAATAATCCCAATGATCCTCACACAGGAGGACAAGTTGGATGGTACCAATTACTCTTTATGGTGTTTTATGGTACGCAATCTTTTAGTTGGCGAAGATTTGTGGGATTATGTCATTGGGGATGAGACAAGACCAGAGAATGCGGTTGCACCTGCCACTCCTAAACAAGATGGAGGAAGAGGTAGCGGACAAGCACAGGGTGCAAGACAAGCACTACGTGCAGTTGCTGCGATTGTTGCTTCCACACAAGAGCAGAGGACATGGGATTCTCGTGATGCACAAGCACTATCTGTGATTTCTCTGTCTATTAAGAGGTTTATTATTCCGCATATTTCGTCATGCAAGACCTCTAAGGCAACTTGGGATATTCTTGAGAGGATGTTTGCAGCCCGCAATGATGCAAGAGTTTCATTCTTGAAGAGACAGTTGACTCATACTCATATGGATGAGGGTGACTCTATGTCTGAGCACCTCACCAAACTTCACGATTTGCGAAAGCAATTATTGAATATTGATGAGATCAGAGATGGTTGCTACAACTTTGAATTCTCTTCCTGAGTCTTATCTTGGTTTTCACACCTCATTGAACTTGTCTTTGAGGGGGGATGGCAACCCTCTCACCTTTCATGCATTGATAGGGCTTTTGTTGCAAGAAGAGCAGACACAGAACAATATGGCCATACGTGCAGGTGAATATGCCATGTTTTCCAAGTTCAAGCCAAAAGCAAAAGAGAAGCAGCATACAAATCAGCCTGCAGATGGTGTGCCGTGTCCATGCCTCCACTATAAAGCCATGGTACCAATGGAAGAGGTACACCAAATGCGGGCCAAGGAGGATGGGGCTCTACTCCACAAGTGTCGAGGTAGTATCGGGGGAGCTCACCTCGATGAGGAGGTGTGAGGCCCACAATTCTATCCACGATCGCCTTGTCCTGCGAAACTGAATTGCTTGCTGTACCGGTTGCTTGTCAACTGGTTAAAGAAGGACGTTAACAGCTATGGGATTCGAGGGTGCTACCATAGAGCCTGTAAGAAGAAAAAGAGACCCAGAAAGCAACCAGCTCGTACTAGCTTACGACAACGAGCAAGAGCAGGACCTACCGCTCCATAGGCACTGCCTCAGACATGGGCTCAGACACAGGCTCCCCTCCTCCTAAGGCTACTCAAGTCCCTCTTGCACCCCGCACCACCTCTAGCCCACAGTGGGTTCCGATCGCGGTTAAGGCCCTCTACTTCATATCACACCTCCACTGATTCAGAGGCTACCCCCTTGGATCCTCGGGAGGAGACTAGTGTTCAAGAGCCTTGTTCGACTCCACCCCAGGATCACGCTGTACCTTCCTCAACAGCCCAGGTTGTTGGCACCTCATCCGCAGCACTTCTTAATCAGGACTCAGTACAGGTGCCTCTTCTATGGATAGAGGGAAGGAGGTCTTACATTCTCTCCCTGCTTTAGTAGGAATCCTTCGTACCCCCTCCCCAGGACTGGCTCAGCGGAACTCTTTTTCCGCTCTGGAGGCCTCTCTGACCTCCCAGAGGATGATTTTACCTTCCACTTTCGGAGAGCCAATTATCGACATCCCTTTTGAGAGATCTTTCTCTCTCTCACCTGTGGACTTTTCTCCCCTTGGACCTCGTGTGTATGGTTGGAGGTCAGCTCCGGTGGAGGGTTCTTTTTCCGCCACCAGGTCTAGTAAGGTATTCCAACCCGCTTCCTCCCGCCGATGAGGATAGCCAGTTGGAATATACAGGGATTGGGCAGCATCCCTCATCGCCGTCGCAGACAACTAATCAGGAACCAGCTCCATCCAGATGTTTCAGGTGGTTCCCTAGACATTCTTTTTCTTCAGGAACACAAACTGGATGTCAAAGATTGCTCCAAGTTAGATAAGCTGCTTTCAGATCAGACTTTTTGGCTTCCTGCCTTGGGAACTAGAGGAGGTACATGCATATCAGTTTCAGATTCCATTCTCCCTCTGGTCATTGGACACAGTACCATAACCCCCTCCAGGGCCCAGTGGGTTTTACTTCTGATTGACAGACGTAGGTTGGCTTCCTCAACCTCTATGCTCCGAACAACAAAGGGGACCATGTTTTGTTTTGGAAAGAGTTGCTCTCATGGGCTAACATTGCAGATTCGTGGATTATTGGAGGTGACTTCAATATGGTTGAGGCACCTTCTGATAAGCAAGGGGGCAGAGAAGGTGGTATTCATTCCCTCGAGAGAGCAGCTTGGGATGCCTTCTTGTTCAGATTCAGTGGCAGAGATGTTTGGTCAGATGATGCATTTCATGTTCAGTCTCAGTCACTTTTGTTTTCATGGTCGAACCATAGGGTGCAGATGCCTATCCATGCCCAGAGTGACAGATTCTATGTGGATGACTGGGCTCTTGATAGAGGGGGGACAGTTTGCATTGCACCTGGTGTTTCCACTTCCAACCATTTTCCAATAGTTTTGTCCATCTCAGAGCCCCATCTGAGAGGACGGTCTCACAGTATCAGGATCCCCGATGCCTTATACACGGATGAGACTCTAACAGAGGCAGTCTTGGAGATCTGGGTTTCTCACATGCAAGGGGGGGGGTCCTTCACATGTGGCCACAACACTTGCCAGTATCAGCGACTTTTATCACTCTGTTGCTAGTGCTCGGCGAGGTGAGGTACTCAAGCGGGAGATTGGTATCCGCCGGCACTTGGCAGCCTTGCAAAGGGAGGAGTAGAAACGACGATCAGATGCTTGGGTACAGGAGCGCCTTGCTACGGCAAGGGCTCACTTGCAGACATTGCTTGATCAGAGAGCAGAGTATCCATGCACGGGAGTCCTTTTGGATACAGATGGGAGGGAGAGTCAATAAACACTTTTTCTCTATACTTGGTCCCAGACATAGTAGAGAGAGTGTCAGGCAGCTTATTGACTCTGACGGCGTTTTGCAGTCTCATCCGGATACCATCATGCACTTAGCGACAGATTTCTATGCCTCCCTTCTTTCCGCAGATCCTGACACACAGGCCAGAGATGTAGCTAGAGATGAAATTTGGTAGAGTTTACCTGTGTTGGTCACACCAGAGATGATATGCTCACTTGATGCACACTTTACCAACACAAAGTTCAAGATTGCTCTCTCCGCCCTTCATAGGGGCAAATGCCCAGGTTCTGATGGTCTTACTTCTCCTTTTTTTACAGCCTTTTGGGATATGATAGGTGATCATATTACTTCAGCCCTGCAGGGCATTTGGGACTCGAGTGAGATGCCTGACTCACTGACCGAGGGACTCATACACCTTATCCTCAAAGGTGGCAACATGAATTTTGTATCCCATTGGAGACCCATTACTCTTTTGGGAACTCTATACAAAATCCTTGCCAAGGCGATCAACATCTGATTGCAGCCCCTTCTTCCAGACCTCATCCATGATACTCAGATAGGCTTCGTGCATGGCAGGAGCATATTTGATAATATCTTTTTCTTTTGGGAAGCCACAGAGTGCGCTATGCAGAGTGGGCAGAGGCTGGCAGTTCTACTCTTGGACTTTGAGAAAGCCTATGACAGAGTAGATTGGGGTTTTCTTGAGGGCACTCTTCTACGATTTGGATTTTCAGATGCATGGATTAGAGGGGTGGCCTCCCTTTACAGATCAGCCCACAGCCAGGTTTTGATTGGAGGGGTAAGGGGTGACAGGTTTCAGATTTCCAGATCAGTTCATCAGGGATGCCATTTAGCCCCCTTCCTCTTTCTTTTTGTGGCAGAAGCTATGAGTATCTTCCTTAGATCTCAAGCTGAGCTTTATGGGTTGAGATTGCCCTTGAGACAGGAGCAAGAGCTTCTTGACTGTGAGTTGCCTGATGACACTGCTATTTTTATTGAGGCCTCTTCGCAGTCACTTGATTCTTTCCGGACAGCCTTGGATATTTTTTGCTCAGCTGCAGGGGCACACAGCAGGGGCACACATTAACTAGCATAAATCCTTTGGCTTTTGGATCAGTGATGAGGACACTCCAGGCTGGGGAGTTGACATTGGCTTTTCCTGGATTCAAAGGGGTGTTCCTATCAGATATTTGGGACGCCAGGTAGGATTGGGCATCCCTCCAGCACAGCAGTTTGTCCCAGTACTAGAAAGTATAAGAAAAAAGCTCCTTTTTTGGAGCTCAGCCAAACTTGACCTTGCCTCTAGAGTTGTGGTAGTGAACCAGGTTCTCTTGGCCACTGCCTGGTTTGTGTGTTCTTGCTGGTGCCGGTCTAGGGATTGCATCACTCAGCTCATTAGACCAGTCAGGAATTTTTTATGGAGTGGACTTGATGGCACGGCAGATGTTGCAGCGAGGGTGGCCTACATTATTCTCCCTACATGGGAAGGGGGCCTTAATATCATTGACCCGGACTTGCAGTGCACGACATTGCTTTGTAAGGTGGTGGTGAGGGGACTTGTGCTTGGGCGGGAACCTTCGAAGGATTTCTTTTTTGGACGCATTCAGGCTTGCACACCTACCTTGGGAGATGATTGGGTGGACAGCCCTCGCTGGATTTTTACTTCCGCCTCTCTCAGGTCTCCTGCCTCTCCTCTCATGACTGCCATCCTAAAAGCTTGGGGGAGCTTCAGGAACACTCTTCAAAGGGTTCCACCCTCTACCCTTGAAGAGATTGATAGGCAACCGATCATTTGGAACGATAGTATACTTGATGAGCATGGCAGACCACTGGGCACTTCCCATTATATGCAGTGGTCTAGATGGGAGAGAGGCCCCGCCTACACAGTAGGCACTTGGAAGGCTTTTATCAAGCTACTTGAGGATTAGAGGCTTCAGTCCGTGAGTCACCTCAGAGGGGTAGCACGCAGGATTCATCAGATAGATGCAGCCATCCCGGTGGAATGGACAATTGAGATGCCTATTACTTCCACCACTTGGATGGGAGCTTTTTCAAGGACAACAGTTCCTCTACAGGTGATCGCTCTTCGAGATCTCGAGAAAGATGCTCTAGTCTTTGACGTTGGGGATGGAGGTATACTCTCTAGATCCACGAATGATATTCTTCTAGAGGTTGCCTTTCAGCCTGTCAGGATTGCTCGTTTTGTGCACCAGGGAGCAGGCTTGCAGGGGTACTTAGACCCCGACCCTCTGCTCTTGGCCCTGGGATCCTAGAGGTTACGGTTATATGGAGATGCACCTATCAGGTGCTTGAGTGGGACCCAGGAGAGTGGGAGTGGATAGATCATGGGCACCAAGAGAGGGAGATTCCCTTCTTTCGTTTCACAGTTGGTAATGCCAGGAGATTTCAGCTGGGCAGTAGAGGTTGGATTCCCTCAAGAGCCCCCCATTGGGATAGCTCCTTCATCACCGCAGATTTGCGTAGGAATTTCTGGAGGAGGCTCTGGAAATCCCTCATAAATAAAAAGATCACTCTTTCCTTTTGGCTTTCTATTCATGGAGGGATTGCAGTGAACCTGTGGAGATCACGATTTGGGGCTGATCCCACTTGCCCTCGCTGTCATTCTGCAGAGGAGTCAGTGCGACATTGCCTTTGGGACTACAATCAAGCGAGAATTGTTTGGAAAGGAGTTGCTCGGATACTCAGCATTTTTCATACTTCCCCTTTCTTCATGACTTGGGACTCGGTCGCATGGTTATCCCTTACTGGGCCCCAAGTGTTTTATGAGGATGAGCCTTCTTCTTGGGCACTCTCGATCCGCCAACAGGTGATAGAGCCCTGCTCTCTTCAGGATGTACCACATATTCCTTTTAGAGCTTCACATGTTTCAATGGACACCTCTTGGGAGATTTTGGCTAGCATTTCCTCTTGGCACATTTGGAGAGCAAGATGCACAGAGGCCTTGGATGACACCCAGATACACCCATCACAGGTGTTCACGGGTATTTGGAGTGACACGGTTCACACTTTGATAGCCATATGGGCTAGCATGCAGGGCCCTTCACGGGCAGCCTCTTCTAGGAGGACTGTATTTCTTCAAGTTTGGAGGGGTTCTCCCTTTTTCTCAAAGGTTGCTACCGGATTGAGATGGCACTATCAGCCCCAATCCTTTCTTTTTGGCTCTTGAGCTTTTCATGCATTGCATGGTGTATCCCGTATTCCCGTATGGAGCTTGCTCTAATGGTTTTCTTTAATACTTAATATAAGTCTCTTTTTTTTTGGGGGGAGGGGGGAAAGGGTCCATTGACACATAAGGCAAGGTTGGTTGCCAAAGGCTATGCTCAGCAAAAGGCATTGATTATGAGGCGGCATTTGCTCCTACTTCCAGGATGACTACTATCAGATCAGTAATGGCCATGGCTGCACATTTTGATTCGAATGTACATCAGTTGCATATAAAAACAGGATTTCTTAATGGAGACTTGTTGGAAAAGGTTTATGTAAAGCAACCTCCAAGCTTTGAGGTATAAGGTGATGCACATAAAGATGTGCAAGCTGAATAAAGCTTTGTATGGACTGAAATAGGCTCCACGTGCTTGGTCTTCGAAGATTGATGCATTTCTGACCAGCAAGGGTCTCAATAATAGTCCAACTGAGAGTACCTTCTACATCAAGAAGGATGGGGGGATATTTTGGTCATCATTCTTTATGTAGATGATCTGCTGCTCACATGGTCCAATAAAGGAAAAATTGCAGATTTCAAGGCTGAGTTGAGAGCTACTTTTGACATGTTACATTTGGGCATGCTTCATTTTTATTTGGGGATCCAGTTCATACAAGAAAGTCGTGGCATCATTATGTCTCAATCCAAGTATGTGCAGAAGCTTTTGGATCGGTTCAAGATGCAAGATTGCAAGCCTACAGCCACTCCCATGGAGCCAAGCCTGAAGCTTACCATGTATGGTGGAGGTGAACCAGTTGATGCCACACTTTACAACCAGGTTGTTGGATGCCTCCTTTACTTGTGCAATACTCAGCAATTTGCAGTTTCACAAGTGGGCAAATATATGCACAGCCCCAAGACTTCACATTGGCAGGCTGTAAACGCATTTTTCGTTACTTGCAAGGCACTAAGTCTTATGGCTTGATGTTTCCCAGGGGGGTGACTTCCAAATGCATGCTTACGATGACTCCGATTGGGCTGGAGATTATGATACAAGGCAGTCCACCAGTAGCAATTGTTTCTTTTTGGGTCATGCTTGCATTTCTTGGTTGAGCAAGAAACAAACTACTTTGGCAACCTCCTCATGTGAAGCTGAGTACAGGGCAGCTTTCACAGCAATAGTTGAGTGTGTTCCCCTAACCACCACGATTAGTGGGTTGGTTAGGTTTTGTCACTAAGACAAAACCCCCAATCTTGTAAGCTTTCTTATCCTTTTCTATTCAACTGTGTGTTGGTCTCTTGCTCTCCTGCTCTCACCTCTTCCTCTCTCCGTTCTTACAAGATGGTCCATCAAAGAGAAAGTATATGTTTCATTTACATGGCATAAGTGGCCGTATTACTTGAGTTTGCCTCTAATTTTAGAAAGTGTTTGCCCACACATATGAGTCCTTTTGAATTGAGTCATGGATTCATTCCTTAAAAAGCGCCTAGCGCTGCAAAGTATAAATTGATGAAGCAGAGATTTTTGATTGATATGCCTTCACACACAAAGTCCTTGAGTACATGAAAATGCATGAAGTTATCATATATATATCATAGTTACCACAAAATCTCTTTCACCCCTCCAGAACGTTGGGAACATCATTTCCTAATGGAAGGGAAAACTGAAAGCAGTTCCATGTTATCGGAATGCTAACCACGTCCGGAACGTCGAGGAAACCTGTCTAGACTCCGAAGGAACACATTCTCAGAACGCGTTTAGGTGCCAAGTTTGGCGTTCCCGTGCATGTTTTGGTGTTCCTGAGTAAGTTTGTTCCCATGGCATTCTCATGCAAGTTTTGTTTTCATATTTTAGTACATTTCCGTGGGATTTGATGACATGTCGTATGACATGGCGTTGACATTCCCCCATCCCAAAATGTTCTCATTCCGGTATCAGACATTCTTGTCCCCTGGTACTATGATGTGTGTGTGTGCATGCGCGTGGACATGTGTGTGTGCGCGCGTGCGCACGCGTGTGTTGTTCTTTACTTGGGTTTGCTACTGGGCACTCTGGACTCTCTTGAAAGAGAGAAACCACAGAGCCTTTGGTGATCCTATGTTTTCTCCTTTTGTTTTCTTCCGTCGTTCTTTGCAGCAATCACTCTTTGATTGTCTGCAAACTCACTACATAGATTATGATGTATATTTGTCCTACATGGAGATTTTCTCTTGATGTACTTTTCCAACTTCCCAGTTTCGGGATAGCTTTCTTGTAATATAAAGCATTCAAAGTTTTCATAGAGAGAGAGAGAGAGAGAGAGAGAGGGATGCATTATCGCCCTCCGTGGCAAAATATTACTCGAATGCTTTAGCCTTTTCTGCCGGTGCCACCACTTGAGCTTGAGGATAGGCTTGAAGATTGGACTCTTCGTTCCTCAGGTTCATTAGCCCGTCCCTTGAGATTGTCCCACATTACGGCATTTTATTGATGGGACCACTACTTCACTCAATGGTTTTTTGGTACAACATGGGATCACTTTGGAGGATTTTAACTTTATGTCGCCATTCCTGGCATGTAATTTCATATTGTCATCTTCTTTTCTCGATGTCCTGTCTCTTTTGACAGGTGTGCTTTGGTGCCTTTTTCTTTTGTACTTCATGATGGGTTTTTACCTCTTTTAGAGGTTTCCCATCTAGTAATATATAGTATTACAAAAAAAAGTGTGTGAGCAGATGTAAAAGCTCTGGTTCAACGCTTTACTTCTATAATAGCGCAGCAAGGCCAATTGTCCATAGAGGATCAATCTACTTTTAGGGATGCCTTTCGTTGCTTGTCTGACACTGAGCATCGCAAGTTAAGAAAATGGCAGCTTGGCCCTCCGCAGAAAGCTATGCAAGACGCGAGTTTTTCTTCCAACACCTTTTTCAAAAGTCTTCATGCCTCTCATCGCATGCATTCTTTGCATCGTGTTTTGCGCCAGGATGGAACATTGACAGTGAATAGGCAGTAGCTTGATGATGAAGTGCATAAGTACTTTTCTGATATGTTTGTAGTCACGTCTCCTCCCTTGCCTATATAGGTTGATGCCTAAGGGGTTTTTCTGCACAATGTTTGACTGAGACTATCCCAATAGGAGCTTTAAAGTTTTAGAATTGAAAGCGGCACTTTCCAAGTTAGGGCACTCTAAATCTCCTAGTTGGGATGGAGTGACAGTTGAATTTTCTGCTGAATTTTGGGATCAGCTGAGCCCAATTCTTTTGTTCCTCATTAACAGGGCTTGGCTTTCCGGTCACCTATCTTCATCTTGGAAAAAGGGCTTGCTGCGTTTGGTTCCCAAAAAGCCCCTCAGGCAATCTTCATCTAATTGGTGTCCAATGACGTTGACGCATGTGGTGTACAAGATGATTTCTAAAATGTTGGTTTTGCACATATCGCACTTCTTGTACATGGGATTGCACCCTGCACAGTATGTTTTTGTCCCTCGCAGGCAAATTATGGACAATATTGCAAATGCTTATATTGGCATAGAACATACCAAGTACACTCAACAAGATGTCCTCATCATGTAGTTTGACATTGAAAAAGCATTTGACACTGTTAGATGGGATTTTTTTTTTTTGCAAAAAAATTGTTAGATGGGATTTTATTGCAGCAGTTATGGGACAGTTGGGTTTTGGACCAAAAATGCAAAATGTGGTTTACTGGCTATATGAGGAGGGCACAACAAGCCGACAAGGATGTCCTCTTAGCGCTCTCCTCTTTGCAATTGCTACTCATCCTTTGCTGATGTATATGGATGTCTTGGTTTCTCAGCAGGATTTGCATGGCATTCAGTTTCCAAGAGGCCCATCTTTTGTCATCCACGCTTATGTGAATGATTCCTTTTTCTTTTTATAAATTTTTAAGGCTGATGTCAGGCACATTATACGTGCGCTTAATTTATTTGACCTTGTAGCTGGCCTAAAAGTAAATTTTAGTAAATCAAATCTTTGCCTCTCCGTGAGTGCGATTGGCATAGTATCCTGTGGCCTAGGCCTGTGCTATCTGCGGATCATGTGGTGCGCCATTTGGGCTATCCCATGGGTGGCATATTTCTCTGCCACAAGAGAGACTTTGGGTCCTACAAAAGCTATTTCATAAATTACATATTGGAAGTTATTAACTTGGCCATTGCATGTTCGCCTTCAAATTGTACAGTCTATACTCATAGCTTGTGTGCAGTTTTATTTGCCTCTTATTCCCTCGCCTTCTCGAGATATTCAAAAGTTCATCACTAGGTTATGGAATGCTGTGTATCAAGCATGATCAGGATGCGTCAATTTTACGAGCAAAAACCTATGAGCAAATTTATCCGAGCGTGTTTTTCAAGAGATTTAAACAATTCTGTTTCATGAGGAAACATGGTTTTTACACTTTTATTTTCACTACAACTAGATCCCTTTATCATAAAATATATAGACTAGTCACTCATTCATTTTTACATAACATAAAATTTCTTATTCATAGACATCCCTTTGTACCCCTGTTATTACCTTTAAAAAGTGTTGAAAATTAATTCCTTTAAGAAACATCCCTCATAATCACTCTCAATGTAATAATATTATACATATATAATTACTTATTAAACACATTTATATCAATATGACGAGCTTTCTAATGTTTTTATAGCATAAATAACAAGATATTTATGGATATTTTCTAAAGAAGTTTAAATTACTATAAATAAGTATTAACTTGGGCTTATATATCACTCTCATAAAATACATGCAATACTTAATACTATATATCCAAGATTTTCCCAAATATAACTCCATAAATGTGCTCAAATGGGGTTTTTCGATCAATTTGAGTGGTTGAATGACTATATTTGGACATTGGATTAATGAAAGTTATGTCACTTTTAAAAGTGTCATCCCTTGGAAGACCTACTTCAAAGGGGTTTCGCTGGCGAAACTACCTTGATGGCTTACTTCAATGAGGTTTCTTTGGAAAAACCCTCCATGAAGATAGGTTGAGAGAGGGTTTTCAATGTCACCCCCTAAAATTGTAAGAAGGATCATAAGGGAATTTTCACAGAGAAGTCTACTCTAATGTGGGTTTCTTCAAAAGCTGTCCCATTATGTTATTCACCATTCCCAAAGATTCATGTAAAGATTTCTGTTTAAAATAGGGACTGCTATAATACTTTGCATATTTCTAAGTGAAACTATGTTTTCTTCCAATCCACTTTTGCCATATTTTGACATAGTTGGAAGCTTTTTTTTTCCCTTTGCTCGGACGCTCGGAAGATTTCGCTCGGATGCTCGGAAAATTTCGCTCGGAAAATAGTCATCCCCAGCATGATCATAAGGCACTTTGCCTTCTCAAATGCAAATATGTTTGCTCGCCCTAGCTGCATGGAGGTCTAAACATTCTGCATCTTAACACTCATTTGCTTGCCCGCAACGCTACACTTTTGACCACTTTTTTGAAGTAGGGCAGCCGTGGACTCTTATGCTCTCGTCTCTCCGTCCATAAGCTTTCAGCCATTGGATTCCAATTATTTCTGATGTGATCTTTGGACACTTTCAGGGTCGTATTCCTAGATGCCCTTTCTCTTCTAGGCTGATTCATGATTGGCAACAGCTTCTTGTTTATTTACACTGGTCTAGTCGACCACCAGATCTTGGTAATACCCTTCGATTGCAGATCCTTCACTGGAGCCGTCTCTTTCCACATCCTTGAGCTCGCTTACAGCCTCAAATGACATAAATTCTGCATCGGTTGGGGATTTCTACAGTTGTTGATGTTGTGGATGATCAAGGTTACACCCTTTCCTTTTCCTAGGCCACACGGCATTATTGCTTGGGGTTGCATCATAGCACATTATTACTACTTTATTGCAACCTTTTCAGCCTATTTTCCGATCTTCCATTGATAGATTGGAGGTTTGATCGCCAGCTTCCAAGTTATTCTTTTTTTTCATTTGCGCCAAGAAAGTCTATCACGTATTGCTTCCACATCCTTGGATTAGGGAGCATGGAAATCATTTCTAGCATCTGAATAAGTTAGTTTCTAGGTGGAAAATTTATCATTGCCACATCTGGAGTAGTAAGCTCCCTCTCAAGCAGCTTGTTTTGCTTTGGCGTTGTTTGGTTGTGGCTTTACCAGTGGATCTTCTTGGATAGGCATATTGCTTCTTCGGCTTGCCCTACTTGTTTTCATCCGCCTGAGATGGTCTTAAAACTTTTTAGGACCTGTCCCGTGGCTCGTGACTTTCTCTTTAGATTGATGACAGGACTACAAGCTCGCTTTCCCTCCGTTTCTTTTGGCAAGCAGTTTGGTTATTTGGCAAACATGCTCCAATGCTAGAATATGATTACCTTTTATCCTAGTGCCGCTATTGGGCTCTCTAGTCGTTCTACCGTGCTCGTACTATTCGATTGTATGAGCACTCTTTTGCGGAGGCGTTTGCCTATTTTCATGCTACCTTGTTTCAGTCTCTTCAAGATGCTCTTTCCTATGGAGACCTTCCTCAGGTCCAGCTGGAAGTCTTTTATTACTGTTTGTGATTTCGACTCTCAAGTAGTAGCTGTCCTACTTTGGACAGCTATGAATGTACATTTTCATGAATGAAATCTCTCCTTTACAAAAAAAATTGTGTGTGTGTGTAGATAGACAGACAGACAAACAGATAGATAGATCCACACACCTACCCTCACAAGACTAGAATATATCCAAATGGGAAAATAACACAACCCACCCTTTAAGGCAACATCAAAGAAATTGAGCTTCCCTCTAGAAAATAGCTAGTAAAATCAGTAGTTTGCCGATGATACAAACTTAACTCCTAGAGACACTGCTCATGATGTCCATAGAGTAATACATTGTGTTAATATTTTCTACAGGGAATTTAGGTTAGGATAAATTTAAGTTTCTCATTTTGTTGGGGATCAAGAGTTTTTAAAATAGATTGGTTGTCACAAGATTCCTAAGGGCTCTATGTTTAGACTCTTGGGTATTCCAATGGGTTTTGAGGTTTCCATGAAGGATAGTGGCAATGGTTTCTGGAGAGGTTCATAAAAAAGCTTGGTATGTGCAAAGGTTTTCAAGCAAACCTGGCTGGTAGAAGGATGGTTTGAAATCAAATAAGGTAGTTGCCAGGGCATAGACACCCACAGCAATTGGCCACCACTTAGACCAAAATTCTTATTGAACTTGCATGTCCACTAGGGTGACAGAAAAGCATACCTTCATAAGACTAGAATATATGTAGTCTTACAAATCAACTTTTTTTATAGCATACCTTCATAAGAGGGGGCTGAGAGGCTGAGTGACTGAGTGGAAGGGGGTGGAGAGTGGTTGGAGAGGGCTTAATCCCCCCATCGGCACCAAAACGATGCTCCCGCGCAACCCTAAACCTCAAACACTAGAGACCCAGCTCTGAAAGCATTCCGGTCGCGATCCAGGAACGTTTGGGAACGTTTCCCAGGCGTTCCCACTTCTGGGAACGTTCCCAAGCGTTCCCAGACGTTCCCGCACTGCCATCCACTTGGGAACGGCGTTCCCATGTTCCAGGAAGACGGAATGCCATTCCCTAGTAACTATGGTGTTTGGTAGGGGCCCTACTCATAGGTTCCCTATTGGCTGCTCGCTGTATTGCTCCTTTGTTCTGTCCTACTTGTTCGCATCCACGGGAGACTGTACTTCATCTCTTTTGGACCTATCGTACTACTTGAGATTTTCTTTTCAGGCTGCAGACAACTCTTCATACTCATTTTCTTGGGATTACCTTTGGCAAGCTAGTTGTCGGGGCATATGCACGCTCAAAAAACAATTCATTGAAGCACAGCAACAACTTGCCACCACTCTGATGAAAATTCTTATCAAACTTGCATGTTCGCTAAGGTGAAAAAATAATATACCTTCATGAGACTAGAATATATTCAATCTTACAATTAAAATAATTTATAGAATCGCAAGGTAGCTGCCAAGGCATAGACACCCTCATAAGATAAATCAGTGAAGCACAACAGCTGGCCACCACAGGGTTAATTCCAAAACAAATAGGCCAAGTAGGCTATAGACATGAATTACCATAGGGTTGCAAGGCGTGTTTCATATTTTATTATAAAAAATATTTTTGCAACCTACGGATTCATTAATTGATTGTATTGTTATGTTATAGAAGTTAGGAGAGAATGTTGAACTGAATCTGATAAGAATCCACAACCACAAAGAAATGCAAGCTCAAAATGGTGTTGCAAAGAGGAAAAACAAATCACTTATGGAGGTGGCCAGGTATATGCTCAAGCACAAGCAGCGTCCAAGGTGTTTTGGGAAAAGGTCTACAGCCACATATATATAAATTAAATATACTATAATTGTAGGCTATCTCATGGGCTATCCATAGATGCCATGTATACCTTGGTATGAGCCTTGTAGGCCTAGTTATAGTCAGTTAGGACTATTGGTACAGTTACTTTATGTACCATCTAAGTCAATTAGGACATTTAGTCCAATTAGGGCAGTTAGCCCTAGGGTTTTGTTATGTTGGCTCTCCCTTCAGCCTCCACACTTCAGTTTTGTAGCAATCTATTACAGCATCTCGTTTCTCTCCATTGTGCTTCCATTTTTTAGCTTTCATTGCTTTCAATACCCAACAACAATAGCATTAGTCAATACTTCTAAGGCCAATCGATTTAGGGTCTTTGGATCCGTGGCATATGCTTTGGTTCTAGAAAAGCAGAGGTCAAAGCTTGACGAAAGGGACTCAAATGCACTTTTGTTCATTAAAGTATTGAGAGCAAGAATCCCAGAACCAGAAACTCATCATAAGAAAGGATATTTGCATTCAATGAGAATGAGAGCATGATGCCTAACATACTTGGGATGCCACTTGATAATGATATTCATCTGAATGTGATTCTATTTGAGCCAAGTGAGTTGCCACATCATAAGGTAGATCCTCCTGCCACACAAGTGTCTAAAGAACCACCTGCTGCCTCAAATGCTTCTAATGAGCTGTCACATGACGAGTTAGTTTCAAATACTGGAGTTGGACAGCCCATTCTGTATCAACGGCATGGGATACAAAGAGCAGATGGTACAGCCAGTAAACCACTACTAGCCCACCATCCGTGATGCACAAGGTCAGCCGTCTTTAGGGAGAACAAGGCCAAGCACAAGGCAAACTAATGTTGACGTCAATTCTGCATTGATACACCCCAATTATTTAAGGAAGTACAAGGACATTCATTATTGTTAAAAGCCACAGAATCTGAAATTAGGGTTGCTGAGTCAATTTATGCATTGTGTCCGAGTCACACATTGGAACGCAGTCAACACGATATGTACATGGTTTACTCCCACCTTTGGTTTGTATTACGCTCAAGCTTGTGACATTGACCTTCATGGGTACATAGTCTCTCATTGGTCATAGTCAAAAGTTTGCTCATAGCCTCAATATTGATGACAAATAATCCACGTCTGACTATTGTTTCTCATTGGGCTCAGCTTGCATTTCATGGCTCAGTCAATCGAGAGTCTCAGCAAACAAAGCCACTATGGGAGTTAATGCATGATCTGCATCATTCACGGGACAGTGAGGCCACTCCCACTTACTATGACAATTAGAGTTGCATCAACATTGCAAACAATCATGTCTTTCATGCCTATCACTTGAAGCAAATTGAAAATCATCATCACTACATTCAGGGTTGTATTGAGGATGGCTTCATTGACCACAGTATTAGACAAGAAGCCAACTAGATGAATGTATTGCCAAGAAATCTGAGCCTTGGAACTCTCATCTCCAAGTTCACAAAAGAGTGATCTTGTTAGTTAACTCTGGTTTGACCATAAAACGTTCACGTCTTCCTTGAGTTTTCTTAACTTCAGTTGCTTTCATTCTTTCATGATGAACTTGTGCAACCAATCCTTTTTTTTTTTAATAAAAAGGGTCCTTCAGCCAAAAAAAAAAAGGTGAACATCCACCCAAGTCACCCTCAAAAGTTAATCTTAGCCCCTTGAATACACTATAAATCAAAATGAAGCCTTGGGACTTTACTTTTAAACATATCTGTTTCCAACTAGATAACTTAACCCCAATTATTGTAAAGGTGGCATGCTATCAAGCACACTATTGTGAAAAATTTCTTGCATTAAGATATAATCTAGGGTACCATTGATAGCATGTGCCTTTACTATAAAAAAGTGTGTAGCAATAGAAGATAAATCAAAAGAGAGATTACCGACATGCTGTCCTTTTCAAGCTCATCAGTAACTTCGCTCAAGAAATCAACAGTGAATATGTGCATGCAAACCTGACATCAGAAACAGGGCCAACACTTTAAAAAACTTAAAACACTTGACCTTTTGTAAACTGTATGCATGCAATCCGTGGTCATCCCAGAAAATGTAACCAAAGTTCTCTGTGGATTGACAAAGCTATGAGCTTTCTCATCTAAACCAGCAAACTATTGCATCTAATTTAAAACATTCAGTCCCAAAGGTTTCACAAACAAAAAAAATTCAATCCATACCTGCTTAAACTCAACATCATAAACTCTTCACTCATCCAAACAGGTTTAAATCATCCCAAAACAGAAACAAAATCTCTCTAAATAAACTAAGCTCTATCAAGCCACAAAGCAAAATAACCTAGAGCACAAACATCACCACCTTTATAGAGAAAAAAATAAAACACCTAATTCCCTTCATGACTCTGCTGCGGCTCAGCTTGTTTATGAGGTTATGTATGAAGGGTTTGAAGACACCTACAAAGGTTGGAAAGATCCACTTCCCACCACTGGCATTATGGTGGAAGTGGATGCTATATTTGATCCAGTTAAGGAGTATGCAAAGCATGCCATTATAATTTTCTTCCGAGGACAGATGCCTGCTGCAGCAGATGTTGGGAATTGGTTGACTCGAACCATGGGTGGTTCTTATGTCAAAAAAGTTCATTATGCAGCGAGGGGCTTTTTTGAGATCATCATGGCTGATGAGGAGCACCATAAGGTTTTGCTGGAGCACTCTCCTCTCTTCTATGGCCAGCAGGTGGTCCATGTCCTGCCTTGGTCTCCCACCCAAGATTATCAGGCATTGATTTGACATCGTTGCCCTATTTGGGTAGAAGTTGTGGATTTTCCTCAATGCTTGTCTTCTCTTCTACCTAAAATTGCAGCTTCCCTCGGTAAGGTGGTATGTTCACTGCGACCCAATGGAAATTCGAATCGCTTCTGCATTTTGTGGGATACGGATCATCCCACTCCAGCTTCATATTCGGTTACTGTGAATAATGTTTCCATGGGGAGTGCCTTTTACAAGCTCAAGTGGGGGTTGTTTGCAGGTGCTTGCTTTGAATGCAAGCAATTTGGGCACATGGCTTCACAATGCCCTTCCCGAGCTCCACGGATGCCAATGCAAGCAGAAATGGTTCAGCCTTTGAACTGCAAATGCCTCTTTTGTGGTAAAAAACAACGGGGTCAAACAGTTTTTCTCTGTTCAAGACAAAGGCAAAGCCCCGGCTATCTCAAATGGTGCATCGCAAACACCTGCTGAAAACTCTGGTGTTGGCTTGACCTGGGCTGCTGTGACTGCAAATCGGACCTTGTTTCCTGAAGAAGAAGTTACTGCACTTTTATCCTCTCCTCAAGCTGATGCTTCATCCAGGGCAGAGGCCCAGACATTGAGGTGGAAATGCAAACGTAGACAGCCCGTTAGTTGCTGTACATACCTGTCTCATAACTGTAAATATGCTTGATCATCTGAAGTGTGTTACTCTTAATGTACAGGGAATGTGTGATCGTCGCAAATGGAAACTGGTCTGGATGTATATCAGGCAATTGCAGCCTGATATAGTTGCTTTGCAAGAGCATAATCAGCATATGTATGCTGGTCAGATAGGCCATTTTGCTGGTTATGATATCTTCTATGCTGGAGAGCAGTTCTTTTCTGGTGTGGCTTTTTTGGTAAAGCACGACCTTCAACCCGTTGTGGCTCTCAATGATCGCCATGGTAGATGGATTAATGTTTAATTTTTGAATTTGCATCAGTTTATGCCCTTCAATCTTCTCGTGATAGAGCTTTTTAAAGAAAAAGTGATATATTCCATTCAAAACGAATCATACAACAGGTGGGAGAGAAAGTACTCTATCCCTAGCCTCAACAATGTGGCTAAAAAGCCATGATGGTGGTCTAAAATGCCACGACATCCCAAAAGGGGTCAAATGAAAAAATAATGAGCAGTCCCATGTCCTCATGAAGGATAACAATCTCCCACGAGCTGCCAAAGAGGTGCCTGTACACCGCTCCCACTGACTCCTGAGAGTGAAGATAATCTCCGCCCAAATGGAAGCGAGAGTGTCAGCCTTCATGCATAAATGGCCCCCAAGGACAAAAGAACATCGCGAACACCATATCCGCCATAGGGTAATGCTGGAAATCACCTCCCACGCTGACCCTGCAGGTGAAGTAGGCATGGAATCCTAAGCTGGTACAGGTACCAAAACTAAATCCTGCGGCTCCATGATGCTGACCTATGTGGGACCCTGTCTCTGGCGACGCCGCATGAAGAAACCGTGATCTCCTGGCTCTGACTCAAAGAAAGCAAAGGCTTCAGATCCTCTCCCCCAAAGGGCAGCGCTCCATGTCATCAGAAAGGACTCGGATGTAACATATGAGAACAACCTGAAGATACCTGTCCATACCACTCTAGAGCTGGGGCAGCTCCATAAACAATGCTTACTAGATTTCTCTGCAAGCTGACAACGCATACACAAGGAGGGTCTACCCATCTGCTGAAGCCAAGTACCCACAGGATACCCCTATGTATAGTGAGCCAAGGAAAGTAGGAGACTTTCCTAGCTCTACTGATGCCCCAAAAGTGAGTCCAGTAGCTCAGCAAGAGCTCTGCAGTAAGTCCCTGTGCGTGCCAATGCTGTGAGGCAGATGGTAGGTGATGAGAGTCTCTCTGCTGAAGCCTGTAACCTGCCCTCGTAGAGTACTGGAAAAAGGAAAGAGGACGAACGCCTACCACCGAAGCAAGCCACGCCCACTCACCTGGGTCCCAGTGAAGCTCCGCAAGAGGTCGACCCTGAAAAATCCAAAGTCTCCATCTAGGATCCTCTGCAATGGTCAACCTGGAAGGATTTGTGGCCCATTCCTTACCCAGGCAACCAATGACCCTGACTCTCAGCCAAAGAGCTCCTGTCAATCCAGGGGCTGAGTGGGATACAATCTGTGAGAGGAGTCCGTCTCAAAATAAGTAAACGGTGCCGGTCCTAAACAAACTCCAATGCATAGCCCTGCCTCACTAAAACAACCTGACCAAGTAGAGATGGGATGAACATAGGTTGGATCTGTAAGCATATCCCTCCACTCCTGAATAGCTCTCATGATCAGTAATCTGGTGGCAGCAATCTGTCCAAGTGGCCCGTGTCTATCTCTGATCTCCTCCTCTGACATCTCCACACCTCCCCTGAACCAATCTCCGACTGTCACAATCCCCTGAGCATGCCATCTAGCCAAGGGAGTCCTAAGTTCTGTACCAGGGGAAGATCCCTGATACCGAACCAGGGGGTTATGATAAAGTGGCTGTCGGGCAATATCCTCTCTGGAAGAGGGAACTGCTCTGATGAGGTGCTATCGAAAATTATCCCAAATCTGAATAAGCCTTTTCACTAGTGGTGAGGAAGGCTAAGAATGTTGGTCCGTCAAGAAGATCCAACTGACACTACCTGCCCACTGGCCTGCTGCTCTGGGGGTGCACTGGGGAATCCCATGCAGCAGGAGCTGCTTCCACGGCTGATCTCCTGGAGTCAAACCTCTAACAAGAAGTTTGACTAAAAGGGCTCTGCTCTGCATCTCAGGATCAAGAACCCCAGGTCCTCCCTGCGAGGAGGGTAAAGTGATAGTATCCCATGAAACCCTGGCCCTAGTGTCCTCAGAACCGTCGCCACCACTCCACAGAAAGTTCCGGAGCAATCTCCTCACCTGACGGATCGAGTCAGCATGAAAGCACCAACATGACGCAACGTACCACATAGTTGCTAGTAGAACCTGGTTGAGTACCAGCGCTCTTCCGGCCAAAGAAAGTCTAGCCGTACTCCAGTAGGCTAGCTTTCTATGGATGCTCTCAAGAACTGGGGCAAACTGCTGCGTCGGGGACACCTCAATGCCAACCTTGAAGCCTAGATATCTCGTGAAGGTGCCTCTGGGAATCCATACAAAGCCTCTGTCTCCTCCCCATGCTAGGGTATCCTGTTGAGCTCCAGTCCAGATGCCTTTTGATTTGTTCCAATTAACAAGTCCCCCTGAGGCTAGGCAAAACTTGTCAATTGAATCCGCAGCAGTAGCAAGACTATATGCATCTCCTCTGACTGTCAGTGCCGTGTCGTCAGCAAACTCAGTGTCCAAAAGCTCCTGCTCCTGCCGGATAGGCAGATGGAGGCCCAAAGTGCCATGACTGGTAGCCTGCATAAAGTATCCCATAGCCTCCGCTACGAAAAGGAAAAGGTAAGGTGCAAGCGGGCATCCCTGTCGTACCGATCTGGATAGCTGAAAAGCCGGTCCTCTGCCTCCACAGACCACCATCCTGCTAGAAGAGTAGGAGTAAAGTGAGGAGACCCAAGAAATCCATCTATCACTGAAGCCTAGCCTCCTCATAGTGCCCTCCAAGAAACCCCAGTCCACCCTATCATAAGCCTTCTCAAAATCGAGAAGAAGAACTGCAATCTCCTGCTGACTCTCCTTCGCCCAGTGAGTGGCCTCCCAAAAAGTGAAGATGTTATCCAAGATACTCCGATCTTAGACAAATCCTGTCTGAGTAGCTCTAATGATATCTGGCAGCAGCTTTAGGCGAAGAGCCAAGGTCTTCGCTAGGATCTTGTAGGCTGTCCCTAGAAGTGTAATGGGTCTCCAATTACGTAGGACTGTCTTGTCTCCCCCTTTCGGGATGAGACAAATCATACCTGTGCATAATGTCTTGCCCAAAGATCCTGTATCGAGAGCCTCTAAAAAGGCAGAGAGTAGATGAGGCCCAATCGTATCCCAAAGAAGTGGCGACAAACCGTCCTCCCCCGGGCATCTGTCTCTGGGCAGCTCATGTAACGCGTCCGTGATCTCCAGGAGTGATAGTGGGCTATCCAAAACATGACTCATCCTGTCTGAGACCATCAGAGGGACATGGCTCCAAATCTCCTCTCTAGCTCTGATCATCTCCTCGGTGACTGGATCGGCGGTGTAAAGAGTGGAATAGAAATCAGAAGTGATCTCAACAAGACGGCGAGGGTCCGTCTGAAGAGACCCGGCCTCATCCACAAGTCTGCGAAGACTGTCCAAAGAGTATCTCTGACCCACTGCCCTGAAGAACTCTCTAGAGCATCTATTCCCCTTCTGAATCCAGAAAGTCGGCTGGGGGTAAAACCTAAACTGGGCCCTCCTGCCCTGAATCTCCTCTAGTCTCTCCTGAGCCTCCGAAAGCTGCCCTCTGATGAAAAGAGAATGAGGAAAACTCTAAATCAATCTCTGAAGTCTGGATACCTCTGCTCTTGCGTTCCCATCTCTGATTCTAAGTTTTTCCTTCTCCTCTTTTGCCCTCAACTGGCAGGCCATGCTGACTCTAGCCAAAGCCCCCTCTACCCACATCAACCAACCCTGATCCATAGGAGTGTCCTCTGACAACCAAGCCTCTCTCAACCGTTCCACGAACTCTCTGTCCTAAAAACAAAGTCCGGAACTCTCACAGAGCCTGTGCTCTCCAATCGAGAGGTAGGAAGAATCTATAATAGGACTGGAGCTTTGATCTGGGCTGCTATGCATACTTATCCATGGCGACAACATGCCTTCATTTGTGGTGACTTTAATAATGCCCCTCAATCGGGTGACAACACCTCAAGCCACACTCATATGTTGGCTTCTGAAACACAGGCATGGTCTGATTTTTTGCTTTAGTTGTGCCTAGTTGATCTCTAGAAGGAATTACAGCCCATGCTTCCGGGCTATACCTTTCAGCATAATGCTCAATCTTCTTATCGGGCACGCTTGGACAGATGGTATCAGATTGATCCACAGCATTGTGATGCCTTTACTTGTCAAATTTGGGTTAATCATGCTTTCACACATTCGGATCATGCTCCTCTTTGGTTGAGGCTTTCCTTACATGAATTTCCCATTGACAGATTGCCTTGTCGAAGGCTTTTGCTGATTAATAATAGTTATCTAGAGCATGCTGACTTTAAAGCCTTGGTCTCAGATGCTATTCAGCCTCTTGGTGATTGGAGGCCAATCACGCTCATGCCAGTCATTTACAAGATCATTGCCAAAATGGTGGTTGATCGGATTAAAGGTTATTTGCATGATGGGTTGCATCCCTCCCAATATGTGGCTTTGTTCCACGTCGCCATATCACAGATAACATTGCCAATGCTTGTATTGGGATTGAATATGCCAAATACACACAGCAAGATGTGCTACTCTTGCAGGTAGATATTGCAAAAGCCTTTGACACAATTCAATGGGATTTCATCTCACAAACAATGCGAGCTTTGGGGTTCTGACAAAAAATGGAGCACGTTATTTACTGGCTTTACAGAGATAGCAATGCGGCTTGCATTCTTTCTGGGGATATCTCTGATGAGTGGACTCTTCGTTGTTCGGTCCGCCAGGGGTGCCCTCTCAGTGCTTTACTGTATGCCATTGCTACGCATCTTATGTTGCAATATATTGATCATCTTGTGGCTACAGGATCACTTCATGGCTTGGAATTTGATGCTAATCGCAGCATGGTTGCTCAAGCTTATGCTGATGATTCTTTCTTTACCCTGAAGAATACGCCCCATGATCTTGGTGCCTTGATGCACGCCCTCTCTGTTTATGGTTTGGCAGCTGGTCTTCATGTTAATTTTCAGAAGTCTAAGCTGCTCCCTTTGCATTCCAAAGATTGGCATAGTCTATTATGGCCTTGGGATATCATTCCACCCACTCAGTTTGTTCGTCATCTTGGTTACCCTTTGGAGTGGGAACTCACTTGCCAACAACAAACTGATTGGGTTTTGGCTAAGCTTCAAAAAAAGATTGAGTATTGGAAACTGGCAACTTGGCCTTTGCACGTTCGTCTTCGAATAGTGCAGTCCATCCTTGTGGCATATATATTCAATTTTACTTGCCATTGATCATGTTCACTAAGGCAGATCTTACATCTTTCATGTCTGTCTTTATGGAAATCTTCTGGCGATCCAAACATGGCAGAAAAAGTCTCAGGATGCTTTCGATGCATCACATTTGTTCTCCCAAGATGCATGGTGGGTTGAACATCACGGATATTCATGTGCATATTCTTGCCCACAGGGGGAAAATGTTGCTACAATTTCTGCAAAAGGTGATCAGCCTTGGGCTCTTATGATTAGGACTCTGGTCACTCATATCAGTATTTTTGCGTTTGGTCATTGGTAACTTGATCACTGGGATTTCTTTTTTGGCTGCACTGATGGCACTTTGCCTAGCTACCCTTTTGTCTCCCGCTTGCTTCTTGACTGGAAGCATGTTCTTTCTCATCTGGAATGGAATGGAAAGGACGGCAATCTTTGCTTGGGAATTCTTTGAGAGCTGAAAGCATTCACTGGTCGAAAGTCTTTCAACCTCCCTTGGCTTTACAAGAACCTCGACGTTCCTACCTTGTCTCGTTTAAAGGCATCACCTCGGTTGCTGATGTTATAGATGATGCTGGTACTATGCTCCCCTTTTGTCTAGTAGCCACTACATATGGATTGGGCTCTCATTATCATCCTTTGTGGCGACAAATTACTTCTATGCTTTCGCCTTTTGTTCCGATTCCTCCTTTGGAACTCCAGGACCGGCTGGAAGATTGGACTTTGACTTCTCCACGGTCCTCTTCTCGTCCTTTGAGGCTATCTTAGATTACTGTACCTGCATTGTATAAAATCCTTTTGCCTCAACCTTGGGTTTCAGAGAGGTGTGATTATGTTTGGCGAATGCATCGCCCAGCCAAGTGGTGGAGAAAAAGATTACAGCAACTTTAGGCCTATAAAGTACCGCTTCGGCAACAAGTTTTCTTTTGGCGAGTTCTTTTGGGAGTGTTTCCATCTGGACAGCTATTAGCTCATCGACACATTGCTCCTGCACTTTGCCACAAATGTTCTGCTTCTTCGGAGACTGTGCCTCACTTGTTTTGGCATTGTCCGTGCTCTCGCAAGTTTTCGACAGTGCCTGGGAGCAAGATTCCCATCTGTTCCGTTTGGGAAATTCTTTTGGCTATTTGGGTTTCATCCATCTAGACCCGAGTTTCATCCTTTCTTCGTTTGGGTTCGCTACTGGGCACTATGGACTTTATGGACATATAGGAATTCTAAAGTCTTTGGTGATCCTACTTTCTCTCTATTTGGCTTTTTTAGGCGTTCTCTGCAGCAATCTTTCTTTGATTGCTTGTAGACCCGCTGCATAGACCATGAGGTCTTTTTGGCATATACTGAAATTTTCAGTTGATGTAATTGTAGCACCTTATTACTCATATAATATAATCAATCAAAGATTTCACCAAAAATGGTGAGTGTGTGTGTGTCTGTTGGGGGGAGGGGGGGTGTGCGTAAGGCCTGAACTTTTATAACGTATGAACAAATTACATAAGTCAAGATAAGATCCTGTAAAAGCCTCATATAAAACCATGCACAAAACAAATGAGGCTGTCGTAATAACCAATCCGGAGAGTAGAAGTGCCATGAAGGCCCTATTGCTATATATGTGACTCTCTCACAAAGGACGCTCTTCAAGTCCATGAGAGTGTGTACAATATCCTGTAAGGTCACTAACAGTAACTAAGAGAAGAGGCTAAGTCTAAGTCCCATCTGAACCCTCTATGCATCTAGATATCCAAATCAGCCATGCATTAAGACCCGCAATGTAATCCCAAGCCAAGTCTATAAAAGGAGAAAGAGGTCTGTGCAGAGATACAGGCACTACATCTAGAGCGATAAGCTGAGGGACTCCTAGTCGCATTGATCATCCAACAAGGATTTGGTAGCACAACCAAGAACTCAATGCTGCTTGTTGCTTACAATTAAACTTTCGATCTTTGTTTATAAATGTGTTCAAGTTTTACGATTGTCCAGTCTTTGCAATAAATAGCAAGAAAGAATCTTTGTTTCTAAATGTATTCAAGTTTTACTTGGGACCCATCCATAAGATTAAGTTATTGCTCAAACAATACACAAACGAAATGTATAAGTGTATTTGCTTAGCGTACCTACAAAACAATAGGATTTATAAATTGCTGACAAGCGACTTCATGTTTGTGATTGTGGCCGTTGTCAGGAATACAGTCAATAGTTGCAACACAAGTACACTGCATGGAAAGCCTCTAGTAGTTTCCAAACAGATTGGCTTGGTTTGGACACACAACAATCCAACAAGATCAGCATGAGCAGCCAGTTGTGAATGTTGGATTTGCACCTTCTGATATTTTATTGAAATAGATATGAATCAGTTGGGATCCAAGATTGAGAAGGAAATGCAGACATAGCAACATAAAACTTACGGAAAGATCGAGTGTGAATTTAATGATACATACATGTCTACTGCAAAACCTTGAGAATATCCGGAACAGTCCCTTCTCTTATATTGAATAATTCACCTTCTCATGTACCACGCCATATCATCTGAAAATATTTGCTCTATGAATGCATTTATTGCTTCTTTTCTGTCTGGAAGATCTCTTACCTTATTCCCTTCCACGGAATCCATCCTTTTTATTTGGTTCATGTTGTACCACTATTGACCTAATGCATTCCATTCTAAGGAAGAAACTCAATTTCAGACAACAGGATCATGAGACTGCTTCATACTCCTAGCTCTTGTCAAAAGCCTTGTCTGCAATTGTTCTAGTATATTCCGTGCAGCCACAGGTAGATCACGCTCCCAGTGGTTGGCCCCCATAAAGCAGCAAGGCGATGAGAGGAATCTTTGAACTACCTTTCTGCACATGGTTTGCATTACGAAGAGCTTTTAGAATTTTATCTTTGAACTACCTTTCTGTACATGGTTTGCATTATGAAGAGCTTTTAGTTTCCAGAAGGTTGGAAATATCATCGCCAAAGTGTGTGGTCATGTGATGTGTTGGTGTGTAGTACTAGGAGTTCTAGTACTTATGTGTGTGAGTCATGTTATCAAGCATTTGGTTCCACAAGCAAATGGAAGAACAACAAGAACATTATTTGCAGGTTTTGCAAGAGGAAAGGACACATTGAAGCCCGTTGCTTCAAGAAGAAGGAACAGGAACAAGAGAAGCACCATGCCAATCTCCTTGTTGAAGAACAAGCTGAACCTGAAGACCCCCCGAAGGAGATACATCATGCAGCTACAGCAGAGGTTCACGGCCTCTCTCTTCAGGATGAGGACCCTTTCGACCAGGATTGGGCTTTCTAGGCCCCCTATGCTATGTGTGTTTGTGTTGAGTCAATAAAGGTTTTCAGCGTTGAGTTGTCGCTCTAATCTGAATATTTGGAGTCAATAAGAGGTACTCTGCCCTTGGTTGTCCCCCAAAAATGAATGTATTGTCTTTTACTTTGGTCTGATAATATTGACCACCCAGTTCAAAGCAAGGGGGGGTGACCAGTGATGGTTTGCCCTTGCCGGTCGCAAGCTGACTGAGAGTCACTATCACAAGGGAGGTGTTGGATAGTTGGACTTGCTCTGTGCAGTATTGCGGTGCATGGGGGATTGGTCTACTCTTTGCGTGTTGGGTCTCACACTCTTTGCTCTGAAGGGGGGTGTTGGAGATATCATAGCCAAAGTGTGTGGTCATGTGATGTGTTGGTGTGTAGTACTAGGAGTTCTAGTACTAGTTCATGTATGTGAGTGCCACGTGTCACTCTTGGAGTTATCCCATATACACTTGGTACATGTGTGTGTGTGCTCAGCCTATATAAGGCTTATACTTCACTTATCATGTCATACTTGATGAATGAATGAAAGCCTTCTTCATGTCTTCATTTGAGCATCATTTCCTCACACCCTAACTCTCTCTCTCTCTCCTTGGAGCTACTCCCCTTGTATTGGATGCAGCGTTTCAGTCGGTCATGTATTTGCACAGGGTTAGGGAGTTTGGAGACTCAGCAGCAGGCAGAGCTCGGTTGCCATGGTTAGCACTTGCATCTTCTATGGAGTTGGCACGATCTGGGGCCCGATATTGCTGGTACTTCAGACTCACTAGGTGGCTCACATCTCTTGGACTAGACATGGATAGACTGCCTCCCTTCCGATACAGCATAGATGCCCCTCATCTCGAGTTGACTCACCACGAGCTTAGTCAGGTCACGAGAGCAGACTTGCTGCAGCTTCATACGTACCGCACTTGGATTTATCCCACGCAGCTTTCGACGAAGATGGACACATATCGTGACCACTTCCTTCGGATCTCAGAGGATGGATTTGTCATTCCACCAGGCTACACAGGTATCCACATGTCCCACTCACTGAGGATTGCCCTTGGCCAGCTTAGAGTCTCTTCGCATCAGCTCGAGATAGAGGCTAGTAGGATGCGACGCATGGAGGATGGACGGCGTCCAGGCCGAGAGACCAGGATCTGCCCTTGTTGCACCATGGGAGAGGTGGAGTCAGAGGAGCACTTCATTTGCAGATGCCCGCTATATTATGAGATCAGAGGGAGATTCCACTGTCTCTTCACGGATGGCTTTGGACCTCTCTCACGAGTGATGGATTATGAGGATCAGCATTGCCTAGCTCTTTATGTCAGGGAGGCCACTATGCTTCGACGACACTACCTCAGAGACCATCAGCACAGACCGGAGCGTGATAGAGCCCAGCCCGATAGAGCTCAGACACACGCTATACCAAATGACAGGTATCAAGAGGAGCACGAGGAGGTCAGAGCTCACACAAGACACATGCCTCCACCCTGTGGATGTACATATGAGATAGTTTGTAGACGCCGCAGGATCTTGTTACATAGGGGACGTACTCGCCGCTTCATCTCCAGACGATCCAGGATGATGGCAGCTTTTCGGAGGAGACTTACTCATGGAGATCTCGTCCCACCAGCCGCTCACCTCACTTTTGCTCAGATTTGTACTCTCATAGCAGGAGGCAGAGTCGATGGACAGGATTTCCAGTACTATTTTGGTTCTCAGACTCCGTGACACCTGGACTTGTATCTTTACAATGACATATTGTACTCATCCCCCCATTTTGCACCCAGGGGCGGTTTCCTTGCACCTAGCTTACTTTGTATTTAGGCTGTCTACTAAGTCCCTCCTGAACAGCTCACAGCATAGAGCAATCACCATAAAGCATGTGTGATCTCTTCACCAGCCCAGGGTTCAACCAAGCTCATTTATGAGCTAATGCGCACCCTGCAGGTTAAGACCTCTTCACTATGCCAAGATGGCAGCAGCTCATACAATTGAACTGATCAGGTCTATACAGCCCCGTACGTCCACCTATGCCCCCCGTACAACTTTGCAGTAGCTCACAGCCTGTACTCGTCCAAGATCCTGAACAGCAACAGCTAAAGCTTACAAATCAGCCCGTACAACCCATGCAATAACTACGTACGGACTGTCCGTACAGATCCGTATGGTAGTCCCGTACTACTCCGTACTGGAATATCCGTACAGCATCAGCCAACCTATTCTCTTATACGTACAGCCGTGCGCCAGTCCGTACCCAGCCCGCAATACCAAGAATGTGCCTTTTCTATCACCACTTCTGTGAGCTAACTCCCTCCTCGTGGACCAGCCGCCTTATGTAGCTTTCTCCTAGGACCTTCCACAGAGAACCTTACGAAAAAGCATCAAAGCATGGGGAAATGCCACGTGGCATCCCCTTGTCATTTGCCCTCCATTGCCCCCTCTAGTGGGGCAATATTAAAGGCCAACGAATGACCAACTTAAACTTCTAAGGTCCTTTTCCCCTCTTGGGCCTAAGCCCCAAATTCACCCCCAAAGGACAATTCCCTAGGGGAAACCTTGCACACTTCGCAACCCAAGGCCCTGCCCGCTTTATTTGTCGGGGTCGAGCCCACATGCATGCACTAAAATTCACGCCCTCATGACACTGTCAACACCAACTCAAAAGCTGTCTAGATTGGGTTGATAAGGGCATTTGAGACCAATTTGAATGCATCTCTGGCAAATAGTCCAAGAAAGGAAAATCACTCTCTTCTCTAGTTTGAATAGTGGCACTGCAGCAGGCAATTGCGTAGAGAGATTCGTAGAGAGGTGGGTCCTCTTTATATCATTTTTATTTATAGAGGTAGAGTGCAAAGCATTGCTTTGTGCTTCCACTAAGTGGGGGAGCATTGTGAGGGATTCATTGATTTGTAAGTAGCAAGTTCTTGGGCAAGCATTTTAACTCTTTGCTTCATGAGGTGGCAACAACATGCTACACTTTCCTTGCACTAGGATGCTAGTAGCTGAGGATATGTATGTCTCCGACTTTAGTTGGCATCCTCAAGACACTTCTTACACCACTACATCTTCAGAGGGATCATATGAAAGGACACTTTTAGCATCTCAACCTCAAAGTTACGCTTTGCACAATGATGTGTAACTCCCAAAATATGCTAATACAATGGGTAAATATGTCACACGGCCTAATATCCCTTGGGCCATACCTCTACCAGGAATTTCAACCCATGGGCCATTTAGATCTTCCTAGTTACTTTGGCCTATGGGCCCCTTCCATCAATGTCAACAAGCGATCATCCCCATTATAGCTTGCTATTGACCATTGTCTGCCAATACATCTTTCTTCAGCCTGCTGCCTGGAGTTTAGGTTTTTGATGGACTCCTGTTGTCCAACTGTCTATTCGTGTGGCTGTTTTCCTTGCAATATACTGGACACAAAAGACTCAACATTAAATATATTTGAATGTGTTTTCTGTAGAATTCGGAAATCATAAGAATTATCTTTAAGTCAGTTACATCTTAAGAAGCGGACACAAAGATAATATTAGAATTCTATAAGGTTGTACAAGCATATGTCCAACAAATATTGCATGCTTTGAATACTCTATTTTGAACCAACTCAAAGAAGTGCTATCTTATTTACATATGAGCACACATTTCTCAATGGCCAAATGGAAAATAATGGGGGCATTAGTGTGCTTTAAGGGAACTAATAACTAATTGCAGCGTCCATGTCATCTTTTATGAATCTATAGTCCATATTAAAATATTTTATGTTACGCTTAGAGTGCATATGCTATTATTCAACTACGTATCGTTCTTCTTAAAATGGCTAATGTAAGATGCAAAAATTAAGTCATTTAATCTTAACAGGCGGGATAATCAATCTTTATTTTCTTCACCTCATTTTCTTCTCCCAATCTCTTCCTATAAGAATGTCAATCTACAGGGCTTTCTCTTCATACTAGTTTGCTGCTATGTTCAACATACCTACTTGATGGTAAAGCACTGGAAATCTCAATGTGAAGAATACACGAGAATTTATCTTGAAGTTTGCTTTCAAGCTGTTGCATCAATTGTGTTAAGCTTTACAAAATCCATGTCTTTTCTACTCAATTCTTAACTTGCAAAACAACAATACCAAACAATCTACCATGTTAGGATAGTAGATCAAACTGATCTCTCCTGCCTCTCTCTTGCATAACGATAATGAATCTGGTGTTTCGTGCGTGCGTGAAACACAGCAATCTGTGCCACCGTAAAACCTATCTGACTATTTAAGATATAGAAAATTGAAATTTGCAAATTGCGAATTGCATGGCTATGAGGTAAGTAAAAAGTTGAAACTACACTTGTGTGTGTGCGCGCACGCGCACACACTCATGAGACTGATTATACAAAATTATATACTCGGCCACTTCATGTTCGCCTTCGGATTGTGCAGTCTATTCTCATGGCATTTGTACAATTTCATTTGCCGCTTATTCCTTGGACTACAACATTAGCAAATTTATGTCCAAGGTTATGGAGTGTCTTTGGCGCACCAAATTGATCGTAAGGTGCTCCGCCTTCTCAAATATAGTTATGTTTGTATGCTCAAGATGCATGGGGGCTTCAACATTCTAAATATTCACACTCACTTGTTAGCTCACATGGCCATGTTGTTGCTCGTCTTTTTGGAACAACGTCAGCCCTGGACAATTATGTTTTCTTGCCTGATTAGTTCTCTTCGTAGAGAGGCCTTTGGCCATTGAGTTCCTGCTATTCCATATGTTATTTCTGGGTATTTATATGGTCGGATTAGTGGGTGTCACTTCTCTATTTAATTCATGACTGCCCACAGCTTCTAGTTTGGTCGTCCTCCAAATCTTGGGGCCACCCTCTGCCTGTAGAGCCTCCATTGAAGCCGAGTGTTTGACTTCCCTTTGGCTCACCTTCAGCCTTGCAAGCCATAATCGTTTTGGCACTTCTACAGTGGCTTCCGTGGTGGATGATCGGGGATGCACACTTTCTTTCCCTCAAGCTAGGAGACAATATGGTTGGGCTTGCATCACATGCTTATTTGGTACCTAATTAATACTATGCTACAACCTTTCCAATCTGTACCTGGCATCTTGTCAGATGTCTACTCTTCCTCTATTGGATTGGAAGTTTGATTGGGGACTTTGAGAGGTGTGCGTGTGCGTGTGCGTGTGCATGTTTGATTGGGGACTTTGAAAGGGGGCTGTGCGTGCGTGTGTATCTGCCATACACTTTTTTTACATCACAGGAATCAATTTCCTGATATTCCATCCAATCAGTTCTGCTTTGTAGCGGCCTTTGAGCTTGGTTGCATCCCATTGCCTTGGAGGGGAGTGTGCTTGTGTCCATATTCCCCCTCACTTTCTCTCTCCCCACACCTGCACCCGCTTCCCCCTCCAAAGGCAACACACTTGGTTCATCCAGTAGTACAAGGTGTTGTGTTTGCACACTAGTTCCCAGCTCTTCTATATAAATCTTTTGTGCACTATTTCAACTGTCTTCCAATACACCTTGGCAAGACCTGGTGCCCATGCTTGGCTTCCATAAAGCTCCCAATTCTAGAGGTGTGATTTGTGATTGCTCATCACCATTGCCTTGCTTGGTTTCTTTGTATCTAACGTTGTCTTCCATAGTTCCATGGCTTCCCTGCATTCCTCGTCATACCAACTGTTGCATGTCATCCCTTTTCTTCTGCCCTAGCCCTTCTTGGAGCACATGTGAGTTGTTCCTCTCAAAACCTTTGATAGCGCAGCTACCCTCCTAAGAATATTCATGCAATGCTTTTGATAGGGATCTGTTGCAGCTGAGCTTTGATTTTCTTGGCTTTTACCACCGTTTATCTAAAGAGGTTGTGCCGTGTGGTCATGTATCTTCGTTTTATCATCGAAGCAATAATTAATGATTTTATTGGTGCATTGGTGCAGACCATATCCACAACATTTGGCCCTTGTGGGGTCATGTGCATGTGTATACTTTGTGTGGCTAAAGACAATAGCTCCACTGCATATCTGTAGACAAAAGCATCTACATAGGGTAAGCAAATCTCTGCTTGCATATGTCGTGGTTGCTTGTCTAGTGCCTGTGCTGGCATTGAACTCTCTTGTTAACGTGATTGTAGCTTGCTTAGAGTATTCTTCTATATCTCCTCCTAAGGGCAAACAAAAGTCCACAGTAGAGACATTTCCATTGCCTCCATTGAAGATGAGTCTTCTTTCAACAGAGTTACTGGGTTCTACCAACCTACCTAAATGTCATTTGCAATCCCTCCAAAACCTTGTCCATCTATGTACTCTCCCTATTCCAGACTAAGGCGTTTGAGAACGTCTCATGGCACCATGAGAGGCAATGTCTACAACAACCAATTAGCAGAGCAATTCAGGGAAGGTCAAGACAACAAAAAGAAACAATAGTATAGGGGAAGAGAAAGTAAAGCAGCTGTGGCAATGAAAAGAAGAGCATGTAAAGGCAGGGATCATCAACTGTTAGTAAAAGTCCTTACGCAATAATAATTTTCCAATTCTTCACTGTTGTATTTACAATGACACAATCGATATCAAAGATTGGCGACAAATGGCTTCATGCTAGGCTCAAAGAGCTCAACAACCATATGCTGGACGATTAATAAATGTAAAGGAAGGCTCTTTCCAAAGATCTGGGTTTACAGCTCGTTTCATCTTGTTTTCAAGTAAATGAAGGAAGATCATGTGTAGAATGGTAATACCAGTCAAAGTAGCTAGGCTACGTGAGAGATCTAGTTCCATGCTTGTATCGCATTGACGTCCTTACGTCAAATGGATGTGCAAAAGTGAATACTAAACTGTGTGCTCCGACACATTGCCTGAATGAAGAAAGACACCGTACTAAACCGTTCAGAAGAATTCTACAACAGCAACTTCATCCAATTGTTTAATAGAAATACAAGAACTAGATGCTTTGTTAACAAAATCATGCATTCCCAAAGTATTATTCTTAGAATGCTGCAAATTTATATGTTTAGATATAGCTTACATTGCTCCAATTAAATAGAAGGCGCCCAGATTCCTGATTGATAGCATGGGCAAGAGAAGACGGAAGTTCACTGTACTCCACCACTGCAAGGGGGCCACCTTTTCCACGGCGTGCAAAAATGCCAACCCTTTCTTGTGGGAAAGCCTGCCTCACCAACAAAAATGGACGAAGCAAGTTCAGCAACAAACATGGCTAAAATCTTGATTGTTGACCACATTGAAAGAAGATATAGACCATAAGGGTCCAAAGATAATGGATTGTCTAAATATTGATTCATGTTAAAGGGTCCATACAAAACATCTTTGCCAAACATAAAAAACTATAAATGCAGGGCTTCTATTCGTTCCCTAACTTGAGAATTAACAAGTGCTTCAAGGTTCAACATTCACCCTCCTTGGCATCCAAATTGAAAACCCAGAAGTCACACAATTTCTTTCTTGTAAATTATATGACACAATCAGTAGTCCCATGAGTGAAAGGACATATCAACGCATCATTTTCTCATACAGGACCAATCAGCACAGCTCTAAGCCATCTCTTTTGAAACTTGAAAAAAAAAAGAAAAGGTCAAAGATTTACTAATATCAAGGCAACCTTGTATTGCCATTTCTTCAGTACATATTTTCATAAATGGCATGCCTCAATGGAACAATAATTTTTTAAAACCAGCATACAGCACCTGCAATCGTAGGCCCTCAAGCTAGCATGAGTTACATAAAAACTGGAAGAAATACTTAGATATTTTAATCTAAAACCAGAGCATAATCAAAGGAGCTATTACAATAAGAAAATCTGGATGGGAAGCAATGGATAGAAACAGAAGTAAACAAAATGGTACCTGAAATCACTGAATGACCCAAAAGCTAGGTTTTGCTTTCAATGACCATACATGGTTAAACTTTAAGAGCATGAACACATAGTTGCTTCAAGATGGAACTGACATGCCCTAGCACTGAGTTCATGGCTATGCTAGAGCAAAGCCAATGGGCATCAAGGAAAGCAAATGCTCTTAAATCCCAGTTACGCCATCCATCTCATTCTCAAAAAAAAAAAAAAAAAGAAACAAACTCCTCCATCCTTGAGATGGGGATAGTAATAAAAGTTGTGCATAGTGACGATCAAACTGTGTTTGAAAGAGGGGAAAACTGGAGGGAAGGCACCATGGTCATACAGTATTGAAATGCTGATGGTTCTTCCTTCTCGGCCTTGAAAGGTAAGGGTACGTTCACTAGTTGAGGTGCCATCTTCCACTAAGTGTGTTACAAAAAACTTTCGCAGGGTAGAGAATCATTAGACAAACTGATAATATGAAAATTGCTTAGTTGTTGATGCCTTGGGAAAGGCTTGCACAATACTGTTTGCATGAATGTTGAAAAAATATCCTGGACAAGGGTCTTCCTCAAATAGTCTGGAACATACAAACTATTAGGATCAATACTGAAAGCCTAGAGAAGAGTCTCCTTCAAATAGGCAACGGTTTCCATATGTCAATTTGTGGAAGCCCATTTAAACCCATGACCAAGGGTTACTTTTGTTGGCCATGCAACTGCTACGTGTCACCAATTTCACATGCAATGCATGTGGATGGCCAATGCAATCGTGGAGCTTATACATTTTTGGTAAAGAAGGCGGTGAGGCAGTTGGCTCCTTCTGTATTTTCGTTTGTTATTTGTAGTGTTCTTTTTTATGAGAGTCAAATGGATCAATCGCAGCTATGTAGTCTTTTGTTAGTAATTCGGCTTGCTAGGTGATCCACTAATAGTCTGCTCAAAGTCTTTTGTAATGGAGCAACAATTGAGATGCACTCTTATTTAAACTAATATTGTCTAGTGGGTTTGGTCTCTACTGCGTTGTAATTGTATCTTGTAATCATTCAGGTTCTAGTATACTTTGAGAGAGGGAGAGAGTTTATATCAGAGTGTTTGTGTCTTTGCTGCAATTGTTTAATCTATCTGAATGTGGTTCAAGATGGAGAAATCTATCACGAAGGAACCATTCATCACGAGGTTTAATGGGAAGAACTTACCAAGGGACAGAACGGATTTGAGCCTAGGAACAAAAAACT
This sequence comes from Dipteris shenzhenensis, assembly GCF_047967505.1. Taxonomy (NCBI): domain Eukaryota; kingdom Viridiplantae; phylum Streptophyta; class Polypodiopsida; order Gleicheniales; family Dipteridaceae; genus Dipteris; species Dipteris shenzhenensis. Next base: position 349,841 of record NC_141626.1, read on the forward strand.
GAGAAAGCTATCGGTATGCTTCGCCATCAGGATCTGTCTACTTTCATCACGTCAATGTTTCAAAAACGGCAGCACAAAAATGGGTGATGCTCGAAACTTTGTTTGGTGGCAAATTAAAAAACTCAAAGATAATATTGAAGCAAGAGTTATCCGGTTTGTGTGTGGGAGAGGACAAAATTTGTGCACCGAGCTTGATCGGATGTAATCTATTATGAAGTAGTTGCATGCACGAGGTTGGAGCGTGGATGATGAAGATGCCAAAGAGATTCTACTTTCAAGCCTACCCCCCACGCTATGCAGATCTAGTGGCAATATTGCGGGTAAGCTCAGAGAATTTGGAGTTCAATGATGTTATTTCAATACTTTTAAGTGTGAAGCAATCATCCGGGAGAAAAATAGCGTATACAGTAAAGCACGAAGGAAAGTTTCACCAAGCTGTAAATACTCCAAAGTCAAAGTTCTAGTTGACCATTTGTTGATCATAATTAATGAGCTCTTCATTTATTTAATTATATTCAAAGAGTTATATTTATTTGGTCAAAGTATTGACTTCGATCAAAGATACTTAACCTCAGTTAAGTCGATCTAACCCTTGTTAGGAAGACTTGGCTTCGGCCAAGATGGTTCACCACGGTTAACCAAAGAACCAAAGCGCTGACTTCGATCAGAGAATGTTGACTTTGTAGGCCATCTTCTCCCAATTCTAGTGATGACCTATGGGCCCTGGTATGTGCCTTGTAGGCATAGTTATAGGCACTTAGTTTATTTTGTGCCTTTTATGCCACATAGGACACTTGGTCCTATGTGACACCTAGGACACTTAGTCCTAGGGTCTAGCTACAAGTACTATGTACTTTTCTTTTCATAATACTCTAGTTGACGTGACGGCTGATATCCATCGACTCTTGTACCTTGTACTCGCTTTACTTTCATTTATCGATCCTACAAAGGTATCAGAGCTCAATTCGACTTGTCTCCTACCCACGGATTTGCACCTACTCCCTATACCTTCATCCATACAATCCGTACGCTGGTACGGATGTCTGTATGTTACCCCCGCCGTACATCTTTCGTACAGCCGTACAGAAGGTTCCGTACTCCGTATTTGCTCCATACATGCATTCCGTACAGCCATGTACTTTCTCCATACATTGTACTTGCGCCGTTCATCGTACATAGTCCATGCTCCGTACGTTGTATGTACACCGTACATTGGACCTACTCCGTACATCCGTACAAGAGCACTTGTACCGTCTGTACAGAACAACTGTCCGTACAGCTCGTAGTTGTTCCGAGATTTCCGTACAAGTTTGGCACGTGTGAAGTCATATACAAGAATTTGGCAAAATTTGGGGCTTTCAATATCTTTCATCTCCTCTAGTTGCAACTTCTTGCAAGAACACTAGAGTTTTGGGATTTGGTCTGCAATTCCTTGTTTGATTGCAATACGTTGGGTCAGATTGCAAGACATTGAGTCACATTTGCAGGACATTGGGTCAGATTACAATACATTGGGTCACATTTGCAAAAATCTCAGCAAAAATTGGAGCTTTTCTGTATTTGTCCTCTTTTTGGCCTATTTGCCCTCATTAAATTTGGGGCTTTTGCCAGATTTCCTATTTTTGCAGTGAACATTGCTTGACACAGTCACATTTGGGTCAAATTTGCATTTGCCCCTTGATTTGGGCTGGAAATTTGCAAAACAGACATTTGTTGTCATTTTTGGACAGCCAGCTCTTTGCAGTGATATCCTTGAGGCTTTTGTGTTTACAGGTCTCTTCTTTTCAGGGTATCCCATTTGCAATGGCAAGCAACAATCATGATCTATTTGGCATTCTTCGTGAAGATGATAAGTTGGATGGCACCAACTATCCGATGTGGTCTTATCTCATGAAACATATTCTTGTTGCAAGGCATTTTTGGAATATTGTTTCTAGGGTTGATCTGAGGCGAGCCAATGCTACAGTGGTTGCCTCTACTGTTGGTCCCTCTACAAAGGGTATTCCTCCTGATGCCTTATCTTCTAGCACCCCTACTGTTGCTCCCCCAACTCAAGAACAATCAAGATGGGATGCAAGACCAACTCAAGAACAATCAAGATGGGATGCAAGAGATGCAAATGCACATTCTTGTATTGCTTTATCATGCAAGAGAATCATTATTCCACACATCCGGTCTTGCAGGACAGCAAAGGATGCTTGGGACAAATTGGCTTCTCTTTATCAGATTCGCAATGAGGCACGTGTTGCATTTTTAAGAAGGCAATTGCAGGAAGTCACTATGAATGAAGGTGACTCTATGGATGCATACCTGACAAAGGTCAAGGACCTCATGGAACAACTTGCCAATATTGATGAGGTGGTGCCAAATTCTCAGCTTGTCAGTTCCACATTGAATGGACTGCCAAATACATATCAAGGGATTGGTACAACCCTTCGATTAATAACCATGGGTAATCCAGACCACTACTCTTTTAATCAGCTAGTCACATTGCTTTTGCAAGAAGAGCAAAGTCGAGCTAATAGACAAGCTATTATTCCTGATCATGCATTTGCTTCACGGCAGACAGGAAGAGGCAAGGCTTCCAAGCCTATGGGCAAGCCTAAATGTGCACATAGCAGTGGCAATTCATCCAATGCATCTAAAAATACAGGAGATAAGTCAAAGAAGAAAAGATGCAACTATTGTCGCAAGCCTGGACATGACATTTCAGAATGCAGAAAGCGCATTGCTTTGGAGAAAAAGAAAGCAGGATTGACAGTTAATGCCTCACATGCAATTGAATCCCACGAGCCAGCAGATGCTTCACATGCACATGCTCTTCAGGATGATTGGGCATGGGCTGTCCATTGCTCATTTGATCCCTCCAAAGTTGATGCACTCTTTACTGCTAATGATGCTCAGTCTTGGTATTTTGATAGTGGTGCTTCCAAGCACATCACATCTTGCAGACAGTTGTTTCATTCCTTAGCTAATGCACCTCATGGGGGAACTGTCACATGTGCTAATAATGCCTCCTATGCTGTGAAAGGAATTGGAGATGTGCAGCTCACATCCATTTCAAGCCATCCTGTCCCTTGGACAAATGTTCTTTTTGTGCCTGGAATTGAAGTCAACTTGATTTCAATCAAGCAATTGCCACTTCAGGTTTCAGAGTGATTGTTGATGGATACAGATGCCTAGTATATGATCTTCGTGATGACAATGCCATAGTTCTCACTGAGAGGAAGCAGCTCCTCATACTTGGCAACTGCCACATGTCAAGATTCTAGCCTAAAGCCTAGTTATATGCTTCAATGGAGCCTTCGAAGCGCTTGGTCATATGGAGTATCTCCTGATTGCTTGCTAAGCTCCATAAAACTTTGGGTTCTCGAACCACATGCAAGGTGACAGACCTATGTTGTTGGCCGTAAACAACACTCTCTGACTTAAGTCAGCTCTGAAATGCTTTGGTTAACAGTAGTTAACCCGTTTGATGCGCGCCAAGTCTCCCTAACCAAGGTTAGGCTTACTTAATTGTCAGGGTTAAGTATCTTTGGCGGGAGTCAATACCTTAACCAGTAGAAAAATTCTCTTTGCCCATAATTAAAAGAACTCCATAATTACGATCAAATAAAATGGTCAACTGGAACTTTGACGTGGAGTATTTACAACTTGGTGACATTTGCGGTCAAGGCTGCCAGTTTGAGCTTCTTTTTGGCGACCGTTTACAGACTGGAGCTGCAAACCTAATGTTCTCGACAAATACAAGCTGAAATGACAGCAAAACTGACCAAAAATGGCCTGGGAACAACCATGGGACTGTACAAAGCTGTCGCATAAGCTGAATCTACAAGTGGAGTACAAAAGCAAGGAGCTGTCACATAAAATGAGCTACTAATCTTGAATTATGAGCTGCTAGCTGTGGAGCTGATCATGGCAAACGGGGGAGGTGAAGATAGGAGAGAAAAGGGAGAATTCGAAGGGGGAGGGACTAGAGTGGAAGAAAAAGGCTTGATCTACAAGCTCGCCTGCTGTATTTGGGGATCCTTTGTGAGTGATCTTTACACATATGTGGATCTGTGTACTCTAGGTTGCCTGGTAGTCCATTAATTGTCCAATTCTGGTCTAGTATGTGTTGTCGTGGTTCTCACTAGATGTTGGAAAGAAGCAGGCCAAGCTGGAGGTGTTGCTCGTCCTCCTGCTTTGCTTTGAGGGTCTCTTGCACGGTGAGAGGTATCGGAGAAGTCTGGAAGCTCAAGACGTGAGCGGTTGAAGAAAATGCAGAGAATTGTGACTCCATATCTGCTTCTTTTCGCTCCTCAACTTCCTCCCTTAGGCCAATTGAAAAAGTTCTTTTCTCGACCACTTGCTATTCTAAATTTAATCTCTAAAGTGAGGTGTACCTACCTCAAGGATGACCTTGCTTTGAAAGGGACCAGCTCCTTAGCACCCTTCAATGGCCTTGACCCTTCAACCACATGCCTAAGCTACTGGCACACATGCCCAAGATTGGGACCCACTGAGAGGAGGATATCCACTTTTGTTGACAAGTGATAGCCAAGGAAACTCTAGACTACTACATCAAGGCTAGGTGCCTCAGTCTCAAACTCTGAATCTTCAATCTTTGTATCTTTTGTCTCCTTTTCTTGCATAATAGCAAGCCTGGGTCTTTGGGGAGCATCTAGAACTTCTGGTGTGTTTGCTTTTGGCTCGGATTCTGTCGCTTGGAAAACAACATCTCTCCTCACCACCACCTTCTTTATCTTGAGGTCATAGAGCTGATAAGCTTTTGACTACTCACTGTATCCAACGAAGTTGCACTTCTTGCTGCTGGTATTCAACTTTGTTCTATCTGCTTTGTTCACATGTACATAACCATCACCGAAAATCCTCAGAAAAGACATGATGGGTTCCTTACCATAGTATGCCTCATATGGAGGTTTCCCTTCAACCATCTTGGCCTTTATAATGTTGAAGTGTGAACAGCCACATGAACTAGTTTACCTCAAAAAGATCAAGGAAGCTTCTTCCCCTTCCACATACATAGCCCCATCTCAGTGAATACTCGAGTCTTTCTTTCTGCTGCCCATTGTACTCGGATGTATGTGCAACAATCAAACTGTCTCTTGATCTTTTCTTTCTTGCAATGGGCGTTGAAAGCCTCCGATGTGAACTCTACCTCTGTCGGTTCGGAAGGCCTTGACTTTCTTTCTTGACTCTCTGGCCTTCAATCCCTTGAACCTAATGAAGGCTTGAGCCTTCTTTGCAGTGCAATAGATTCATATCATTATACTGAAATCATCAATAAAAGTGACATAATACCCAGATCGAGAGAATTATGTCGTGGACACCTTTCGACACGTATGTTGAAATAAATCAATTCTTACGATGTTGCATGCTCTCATAAAGCTTGGTAGACCTTTGCACTATCTACAAATTGTGGAAGTCCATCCACGAACCCAAGTCATCTCTGAGAGAGTCCCATAGCTGACTCCCAAACCTCTCACGCCACAAGGGATTCGTCACGACAAAAACAACATGACAAACAGATTACTTCGATCTTCGATGACGCTTGAGAAGCTTTGCCATTTACTACTCCATGAAGAAGCATGAGAGAAGCAGCATGGGGACGATGGTGGCGACAAGGCCTTCCTTGCGGCAGGCTTGGAAAAGGAATTCCCAAGGATGACGACGACTCTCAAAGAAACAAGATAGAAGACAGTGGAGACAAGAAAAAGAGGACTCGGGACTGGAAGTGTTTCTATTGTGACAAGCGAGGCCTTGGCTAAAGATTGCAAAAAGGAGGCAAACCAAAAGTAGGAAGAAGGCGGAAAATCTGAAGAAGAGTCAGCAAATTTTCCAAAAGAGGAACTCTTTCTAGTTATAGAGCACTGTTTAGCTCACGCAGTGAGGGAGGATAGTGATGGATGGATGTTGACAACAAATCTTCAAGGCACATGTTCGACAAAGAATCTTATGTGTGTTAGCCAGATCACAAAGAGCAGGATGAAGGCATGATTGAAATAGTTGTGGCAAGAGGAACGGGGAGTAAGGGTTGTACAAGGTCATGGCATTGTTGGTCGATGTGGGTACAAGTAGTTTGAAGGTGAAGCTTCTGGAAGAGAGCCAAGCACAAGCATGGACCGCTGGCTTGTGTCTATCTTGTGACCAATTGCAGCCAACTAGTCCATCACAACCTTCACCTTACTGAGATGGTCATGAATCTAGTCCCCATCCTCTTGTGAGAAGTGCAGCGGTGTTAAGCAACATTGGAGAGAAAAGCAAACACTCACAGAGGAAGAACTGAAAACATGAGAGCCAAGAGAGAGTTGCACAAGGATCTCAAGGGAAACTCCTCAACTGCTAGAGAAAACCTCTACAAAACCGAGGGAACTACTCACTGCTGAGATGCATCAAGTGGGAGGAGGGGGCCCTATTTATAGGGTCATCCCCTACCCCAAACCAGCTGACTAGGAGGGGTAGGTGGCCAACTAGGGGCCGACCCTGGTCTTAAGGAAACTGACCAAGTGGGTCGGGTACAACAGGGCTGGTAGAGAGCCAAATGGCCCGCCAATCAAGGCGCCACCTAGGTGCACGTGTGGCTTGGTGGTAGCCCCAAGGCAGGTTGGTGGCGCCTCAAAACAGGCTAGAGACAGGCCCTAAATCGGCGCTGCAGACCCCCACACCCTCTTGTCTACTCCAAGCCAGATGGCAGCCCCACAAGACCTTGAAACAGGGGCAAACAGCTCCAAGCAAGTCCGTGTACATGCTGGCCACCGTGGTGAACCCCCGCTGCCTCTCCAGGGCACGCAAACACACAACAAAGGCCCTAACACTCCCTCACATGGGCGGGCAGACCCACAACGAAGGCCCTCTCTCTATGATACAAGAGATGACCTCTGACACCCCCTCTTAGCTCCTAGATCATGGATCATCCTGAGGGAGATGGAATGATCGCCAAGCAGCTTCTATGCCAAGGGTGTGGTGAAGAGGTCCACCTTGTTGTACTCGGTCTTGCATACCTAAGCTAGAAGACATCAACGAGCACCTTCTCTCGGACATAGTGGTATTGGATCTCAATATGCTTGGTACGGGCATTGAACATGGGATTCCAAGCAAGGGCAAGACAACTCTAATTGTTACTGTGGATGACTGTCGAGGATGTTTGAGGGAACCCGATCTCTCCGAGTAACCGATGGAGCCAAAATTGCCTCACAAGTAGCAGAACACACAGCACGATACTCAGCCTGGGTCGAAGCTGCTGAGTCGAGAGAAACAGTACCCACTGGTGGAACGAGTGTCTGAATCTCCTCCCCAATTGGAATCACTCCAGCCTAAAAGATGGATCCTAGAATGCTGCCTTGACTAATAGAACAACTCTCGATTTGCGAGACCCTCGAAAGAACCAGTACCTTTGTTGTTGACCATAAGAGCACTTCCTCCAGTAATGGCCTTTCTCGCCACGTTGATTACAAGATCGTTCCACCTTAAGTGCCTCCTTCTCTGCTTCAGACCTCGTATCAGGGTTCAACGACCTTGATGCTTGCCCAACTGCCGAGTTGCCAAAGCATCGGAGCCACCACCATGGGGGAACTTTGAAACCGCTCCTCTTGATCCAGCACCACAGGGACCAACTCTTCCCAACTGAGAGTACTCATATTGCCACTAGTGATCAGTGAAGAATAAAAAGCCGAGTACTGGGTAGTGGGATGAGAGAGCATAAAGTAATGGCCATATCTTCAGATGATATCCCCTTCCCGGCTTGAAGTATATATTGTTGAAATTCCTGAAGCTTATTGATATGTTCCCACATAGAAGAAGACTTAGCAGGATCCAATATCCTCATCTAAACCTCAAGAGAGACCCTCTTCATATGGGCAGTCTGGTTATAGAGGGAGATCAGATGCTCCCAGATACTCTTGGCAGCCATCATGTGCTTCACATAATTAATAATCGGAGGAGTACAGTTCAAGAAGATGAACAAACGTCCCCTTGCATTGACACAGTCACAGATCTGAGCTAAATTCTCGACCTCCTTCTGATCCAGAATGCATAAACTTGAATCAGGGGGATTTGGCCTTGTGACACCTACCAAAATGAAGTCCGCCAAGTCATAAGACTGTAATACTGACTCCATCATAACACACCACACGCCATAATTGTTCCCGTCCAGTTAACAATCGACAGGGAACGTGGGTAACACGGGAATCTTTACCTTGTTTTCTGTCAGATCCTGTAGAGAAGCCATGGGGAGAGAAATGGAACGAAGGGGGAATATCAGGGAGGAGGGTAGAAGAAGGGGAATGAGGGAAGAAAGAGAGGAGGAAGGATAGAAGACAAGGCTGAGAGGATGGAAGAGGATGCTTCCTTCAACCTCCAAGTGACTTGCCTTCACACAATCTGCTCCTTCGATCTGAAAAAACCCTTCAAAGTAAAGTCCCTTCTTGGTACTCCAAAAGACAGCCCGTACGTTCTTAACTTCCACTACAAACAGCTTCCAAAAGTCTTTGTAGCTTGCTGGTTCTAGGTCCTCTTCACAGCTCGGGTCTTCTTAGCCAACCTTTGGCTCTGATACCATGTGAGAAGTGCAGCGGTGCTGAGCAACAATGGAGAGAAAACAGCAAACACTCACAGAGGAAGAACTGAAAACAAGAGAGCCATAACAGAGACTTGCAAAAGGATCTCAGGGGAAACTCCTCAACTGCTGGAGAAAACCTCTAGAAAACCAAGGTAAGTGCGATGCATCAAGTGGGAGGGAGGGGACCCTATGAATAGGATCAACCCCTGCCCCAAACCAGCCTACTAGGATGGGTAGGTGGCCGACTAGGGGCCGACCCTGGTCTGAAGGAAATCGACCAGGTGGGTCGGGTACAGCAGGGCTGGTAGAGGGCCAAATGGCCCGCCAAACAAGGCACCACCTAGGCGCACACGTGTGGCCTGGTGGCGCCTCAAAACAGGCCCGGGACAGGCCCTGAATATGCGCTGCAGACCCCCGCACCCTCCTGTCTACTCCACGTCAGATGGCAGCCCCCAAAAGACCCTGAAACAGGGGCAAAAAAGCTCTAAGCAGGTCCTTGTACATGCTGGCCACCGTGGTGAGCCCCCTCTGCCTCTCCTGGGAGGGCAAACCCAAAACAAAGGCCCTAACACTCCCTCACATGGACGGGCAGACCCACAACGAAGGCCCTCTATGATACACGAGATGACCTCTAACACCTCCATCCTCGTAGTGAACAGTTTCTTCTAGAGGGAAAGGATGTGTAATGGTCTTATACAGATCCTTTAGGATCTTCCAAGCCTCTGCAAGCAGATGTGGGGTATGACCGAGTCTGCAATGGTGCTGATTATCATGGAGATTACCTCTGCATCTCTCTCCGTCCAATCCGCCAAATCTGTTGGTAACACCAACTCTTGTTGTTTGATCCATCGTGTCCTTGGACTTCACCTCCGTTCCTTCAGTGATCTCCCAAACCACAGCCTTGCAACCAAGTGACTGCATGGTTTTTACCTTCCAAACTCGAAGAAGGGATAGTTGTTCCCATCCAATTTCCCACTCTCTCCAAACTTGGGAATAGGCATGTGTGAAGACAGTTTGCAAGTGCCTGTAAAAAACGTGACAATCTCTGAACTGAGTGCAACACTGAAATATAAGTTTGTATTTTTACAGCGCCTTACTGAAATGGTGTCTCCTTGCTTGGAGGCACGCTTTCCTTCAGTGTGTTGGAGCAGACCAAGAGGGCACCACCTTCAACTCTTAAATTTGAAGCATCTGTTGCAGAGTAACCCTACACAGCGGAATGATCTCAAACTCTCACTGATTTCTCACACAAGATAGGTGCACACGCACGCTGAAACCTCACTCAGAAAATGCCGCAGAGAAGAGAGAAGAAGAACTCGGACTTTTTTAATACACAAGCGTGGGAAAACCTGCTCAGAAAGAGCTGAACACATCAGCAAAAGGGTGCTGGATAAAACTGCAACCAAGGAAGATTGCTATTGCTGAGAACTACAGCATATATCTATCCTATTATCCTTCAGTCTGTGGGGCCTTGACAGGCTTCAGTGGCTGGGAGAACTGTTCAAAATACCTGCCTTTATATAGAGAGGAGGGGGGCTAAAGCACCCACAAAACTGACTGACCCAGTCTGCAGACAGGTCGACCCCATCTGCAAACTGGCCGTCCCTCTTGCTGCTGCTGTCCTATTGGCATGCCGATAAATAGGCCTTTATAGGACTAGCAGTGCCCTTCTAGGACTTCTTCCATGCTATCAACAAGTTCTGTCATACTGCAAGTAGGCCGCCTGACACACAGCCTTGCTGCCCTTACAATACATGTAGATGGTTCTGCAGACAACTCCAAAACATTGTGCAACAGCTCCCTACAAGCATAGTTAGGTCCGTATTCCGTACTCCATCCGTACGGCCTTCCATACGAGAGTTTTTTTTTTTTTTTTTTGGGGAGGGGTGGTTGTGGTAGGTTTTTTGTGGGGGGGGGAAAGGGGATCGATTTTGTGCCTAGCCAAAACCTTGGAAAACGCATTTTTTAGCACTATTTTAATCCGTACGTTGCTAATCCATACTCCGTACACTGTTGGCCGACTTTGGCTGTGGTTGGCCTCAAGGATGATCTCAAGGAGGATGAGGATGGCACTAATGCAGATGATGATGAGGATGAGGATCAGCAAGAGAATGAGGATGAGGATGCAGCTTGAGGCTTGCATCGGTTGTAAATTGTGATGCATTTCAATTTTCAGCTTTATGTCCGAGCTGTGGCAGCCTTTTCTTATATGATGTTTTGCCTTTGATGTTTTGGTGTAGTAACTACTTCCAAGTTTCTACTACCTACTACCTTTGATCATGATGTTTGGTGTAGTATTGATCTATCATTGACACTATGTATCAGAATCCACATTCCAGATGACTCTGGCCTCTGGAGGCTGGACTCTTTGAGCTTTCATGAATCATGATTCATGACTTTAATATTAATACAAGTTTCAAGTTTCAAGTTTCAAGTTTTGTAGCTCTATGTCAATGTAATGTATATAATGTATATTTTTCTAAATGTTTTTGGGTAAAATTAGGATCACGTATGTTTCAGCCCTAGGGGCTGAGCCATACTCCAATCATACTTCCATACTCGTATGACGTATGCGTATGGTAATGTATGGAAAAATCTATGCCTACAGGTACTCCTACCTACTTAGGTCCACTAACCCTTTATCCTCCTCATATGGGGGCTCAAGTTGAGTTAGTGATAAATTCTCTAACAAAAACCCTCACATAAACACGGTTGAACATGCGTGCCAGGAGATTAAAGGACTATCTTTATTTAGCTCATTATGCAAGTAAAAGATGTTGGGTTTATGAGATAGTGCAAGAACTCACAGGATTTAGACAGAAGGTGTCTCAGAAACATGTTCCTTACGGTAAGAATAGGTACCTGCACTACACCAAGCCACTACGAGTGAATTCTCTAGAGGGCCCAGCTTAACCATTTAACTCTGCAAGAAGAAATTCGAGAAGACTAGTAGTGGCACTGGACAAAGAAGAGGAAATTAATGATATACATCATATGACACAGCAGGATCTTTGCCAACAGGTGAATGTGGGCAGTTCTACCTTTCAATAAAATTGCTTCTCAAACAATTGGAAAGAGCTACTACAGAAGCTCAAGGGTCTTGTGAGCTACTACAGAAGCTCAAGGGTCTTGTCAATGATTGCAAAGAGCTGAATATGTCCACCAAGACACTCTTTGGGATTGACAAAGCCTGAATATGATGAGGACCATCCAGTGTCACAAGAAACGTTTCTAGGTTCTGACAGGCGAAACACCTAGAAACGTGGTCAAAATGCATTTTTTTCATAAAATATATATAGAGTATAAATTTTTACCTCCATATTCTAGAGGCTAGAGTAAGGGTTGGAGAGGATAGAGAGAAACAGAGAGGTTGGAGAGGGTAGAGCAATGGAGAGGCTGGAGAGAGTAGGAGAGGCTGAAGAGGCTATGGTAGAGGGAAGAGGAAGGGCAAGTAGAGGGTTTAGCAAGGGAGGGTAGAATAGAAAGAAAGAAAGAAAGAAAGTCTATTAATGTCCACGGAAGACCAACAGGTCTATGGGAAGCCAGATGTGATAATGCATTGAAGATTAGAGTGGGGGGGCTCCCTGAAGGATGGTTCAAAGATGATGACTCTTTCAATGAGACTTTAGCACATGTCAAAGCAGCCATGCCTAAAGTTGCACACAGCTATTCTTACACCGCGAGATCTACGGATCAAGCTTCTTCGACAATCTTACAAGTTGAAAGGGACCAAGATATGGATAGCTGAGGAACTTACACGAGCTCAATTGAAGAACAAGGCAACCGAATTAGCTAAAGTTAGGGCTGCTAGGAAGGATGGAAAATGGGCAGTTTATTGTGAAGGCATAGCACTAATCAAAGAGTTTAAATCAAAACCAAAAGACTCTCAGTCTTAAACTGATGTATGGCTCATTATTTTTTCATACTATGATGTAGGTGTTCTAAATAATTGGGGTTGCTTTTGCACTCCATGGGAGCTGCCATGTGCCCTCCCTAAAGGAGATGTACTAGAGGGTTTTTTGCTGCTTCGTGTTCTTTGATCTCTTCTTGGATATCAGTCTTATTTGCCTTTGTGCCAAACTCCTCAATAACTTCTTTCTTGATTGATTGTACTTCGATATGGACCATATCTTTGACTGTAGAGACTAGTTGAGGAGTAGGAGGAGAATTCTTATATGAGTCCACAACCTCGGCAATTACTACCTGCTTGCCGCGTCCCTCTAGAACTTGAAGTCGAGCTTTTACTTCTGCCAGCTCAAGCCTTAACTCTCTGACTGCTTACTCCAAATAATAAATCTGTTCATCTTGTCCAATGATAGGTCGTTTGGACCCTTCTTGCTGGTAATTGCATGCATACAGAGAGGGTGTCATGGCTGCAACTGTAGAGTACCGAGTCCCGATAGTTGAGGTTGATGGAGTTGACAGGGATTTGGAGGAGAGGGTAGGCCAATCCATATTGGCTATTTCTTAGAACTCCCTAGCTGAACCTAACCCCCAAGTTGGGCTGGCAGTTTAGCCCAACTCAGGGTTAGAAACCCTAGAAGCTTGCTGCGAGAAAGTACAAGCAGGTACGATGGACTGGTACAGGGTACGAAGAACTGGACGGGGCTGTACAATGAGTTGTACGGGACTATACGGAGAGTGTACGACGAGCTGTACGGAGGGGTTAGAGAGCTGTACAATGGGTTGTACGGAGGGGTTTTGACGAGCTGTATGGAGAGCTGTACGACGGGCTGTACAGAGGGGTTACGCGTAGAGAGAGAGAGAGAGAGAGAGAGAGAGGCTGTACGGAGGTACGGATGGAGAGAAAGAGAGGCTGAGCGTAGGAGGGAAGGGGCTAGCGGGAGACACTAGCGAGAGAGAGAGAGCTACGGGAGAGAGAGCAAGGAGGAGAGGAGAGGGTGAGAGGAAGGACACAAAGACAGGGAGAGAGAGAGAGAGAGAGAGTGTGTGTGTGTGTAGGGAGTGATAGGCAAGCAAGATGTGGAGAGGAGCAGCAAATTGGCGGCCCAAACGATGCAAGCAGAAAAAGCCCATCGGAATTCGCGCGTACGGCGATTTTACAAATGGGCGTTTCTCCCAAGACAGGCCGTTTCGAGAGTTTCGACGAAACGTTTCGGGGCATTTCGGTGCCCCGAAACGCGTTTTTTGGTAACACTGGGACCATCAAGTCGGATGCCATTACAAATGGTTTCTACAAAAGAATTTTCCAGATGGAAGCATGTTTGTTTTTAGAATAAGGATATCCACCCTCAGAATGTGGAAGAATGCCTACTTTTGCAGGTGTGTAGGTTCATAGTTTTTGTTAGAAATCGACCAACAGGGGGCACGCACAAAGGAAGACTGATAGAATAGCCCAAGAGCTCACACAATGTGTGCGGGGATTGTAATCACAAACTTCTTCAACTTATGTGCATCAAATAGATGTGCAAACTCATCAATAGACAATGATCCAGCCAGATATAGAAGCTACCAACAAAAAAAATATTTCCATCCAAAACTATGGACACAATACAAAGACTTATGTGCATCAAATAGATGTGCAGACTCATCAATAGACAATGATCTGGCCAGATATAGAAGCTACCAAAAAATATATATATTTCCGTCCAAAACTATGGACACAATACAAAGAGAGATAGATCCAAAGTCCCACTAGAGCTGCCCCCACAGTCTGCCCCTAAAACCGCCCCCACATGCCCTTTATCTTGGCCTGTGGCCAGTTCCTCTTGGGCTGTGTGCCCTCTGCATTCATGTGGGGACCCAGGCCGCTTGTTTTGTGTGCCAGGTGACTTGGCTGGCCCCCCCTTTATCACTTTCCTGCTGGCTGACTTGCAGGCCCTGATTGGCCGACTTTAAGGGCTGCTGCTAGGCCCCAAGGGAGGCCTATATACGGCCCCTCGCTTGGGCAGTTCCAAGGCCAGGTGGCTGGCCTGCCATGGCCACTACTCCTGCTCTTCTCTCTGTCCTGCAGCACCTTCTATCTGGCCCTCCAGACCTGTAGCAAATAGGCGCCTCTGCTCCTGGATTACCACGCCATGCTGCTGCTCCAGATCTGCCTCCTGCCAGGCTAGATCTAGGGTTTGCTGTCCCCGCCATCTGCTCCTTCTACAGGCGCTTTCTGTTGCAGCCATGCTGGTCCCTCCAGGTACTTTACTCTCCTCTCTTTGATTCCTGCCCACATGGCAGTCAATACCCTGCCCATGTGTCAGTCTCTCAAGACCCAAGTCCACCCCCCCCATGCTCTCCTCATATGGGGGCTTACAGATGGGGAGGTGACCTTTCCAACAGTTTTGTCTTGCTATAGAAATCTAAGGAAACAGTCTGTCTTACCCTCTCAATATATACTCAAGTAGGGCCAATAAACAAAGAAATGTCGCTGTAAGAATCAAAATCTTTCCTTTTGATTGGTCCCTGGTTTGTGCCCAGTTAAAAGCCCAGTTTTTACTTGACTCAAACAGTTCCATGACGTATTCTTTTTCCTGGCCAAACAGTTTGTTTTCAAGGGGTTGGATGAAATTTCCAACCAGGAGGATACAAGGGCCTATAAATGAACAGAAACAAGTGCTACTCAAACTGAGGGCACAACTCCTTGAGCATTATCCCTCAGCTCCCCAACCCAATTATGAATGGAGATGAGAGGTGGAAGGTACACCGCGTGAATGCCAAATCTCCGTTTAGTATAGAGACTTCATACAGACAGTAGTCTGCTTGAATTTTATTATTCATAAATACTATGTCATCTGTGATGCCCGTCAGGGATACAGACCGTGGTAAAGGCAGGAAACCATGAGGGCTTGATAGTGTTTGCATAAATCATATGCTAATGGACATGGTCATTGCAATAAAGGGCTAAGGTCGAGGGATAATCCTAGGCCTAGGCAAAGCACCTGTGTGGACACAATTCTAAATGAGAAAATGCTAGAAGCAAGTTATCGTTGCTCCCGTCTATAAAAGCTGGAAAAAGCAATTAAAAACTACCGTATATGTTCATGCTTGTGGAGACTTCAATGTTGGGAAGTACAGTAGATGAATGCATGGATTGAAAAAACCTCCCAAAGCTTAATCCATGAGCACTTCATAATGATTACCAAGCAAAAGCACACTTCATATTTTCATAGCATGGCCCCTCCGTTGTCATCATCGCAGCGATGACAGTATCCATGAATGACTTGGTCTCTAGTAGAAATTATGTGCAGACAGTAGTCTGCATAAAATCATACTTAATTGATGTATTGCAAATGATTAAATGATGCATTCTAGAAGCAAGTTATTGTTGCTCTGTCATCTATAAAAGCAGAAAAAAGAAATCAAAAGTCTCGTATGTGAATGTTAATGTTTGTGCAGACTTCTTAACGAATTCATGCTTACGACAAGACAGCATATTGCAATTTATTGTCACTTTGTTAAGAAGTAAAACTTATAAATTTCTCTACAAAGGAGAAATTGCAAGTCTTCTTACCAAAGCTTTAGCAAATCCGGTTTGAGCATCTCCACCTCCAAATGTTTCCTTTATTATATAAGTGTCCAAATTATGTCCAAAAATCATACCAAGATTGCATGGGAGATTATTTAATAACATAAGTGATAGATAATATCCCTGTACTATCCATTAGTGGCAAACTACTCGGTGGACACAAAACAGTGACATGGTAGAATATAATTGATAACGGCTAATTGGTACACAAAAAAGTACGAGCTGCTACTGCCTTGTAAAGGCGTTTGTTGTAATCATAGATTTGCCAGATCTGGTAAGGGCTTCTCCAGATCTCAGTTTTTGTGCATGCCTTTTAATTTGTGTAATGTTAATACGTGTAGCTTTCATTCCCTTGCTAAAAATATAACAACAAAACAAAATAATTGCAGGCAAATTATTAAGTCAATTTAACCATATTTGTCCTATGGAATGATGAATCAAACCAAGTCCTCAAGCATCAAGAGGGTGTGAACCTCACAGCACATGAATGGCAATGTTATTAAGGTATTATCAGCTAATACACATTTATGCCTATCACTCTCTCAAAACAGGAACAATTACACTGATAAGAACAGATAGTACACTTGATTTTAGCAAAAAAAAAAGGAACAATTACCTTCTTTACGACCTTTGCAGCACAATGGGCACCCCTCTCAATAACATGACCCAAGAAAAGAGGATCTGCTACCCGGACCTGATTACCAGTTATATTATGAAATTTGCAGTGCATTTGATCATGAATGTGGAGAACCAATTGAAAAGAAGTTAAAACCTCCCCCTAAAAAAAGAGGACCTACCAGAGCATTATCCACGCTATAACAATCAACATATTTGATACCTCTGCGACCCATATCTTCCAAACACTTGGAAGCCTTGAGGGCTGCCAAAAACAATCTACCACAAATCAGTTGAAGAATGACGTGATTGAACCCAAAGCAACAACGTAGAAATAACACAGATGCTTCCATATTCACTACATCCACGAGGTTGCATTTTAGGTATGTTGTTAGCGTTAATGAAATGTTAGGCCATAGTTAGGACTATCAAGCTGTTATAAATTGCATAAGTTTCAGGTAGTTGAGAATTAGAAGTCCTTGGATGGATTTTATGAAGTTATCAGGTTTGTAGCTGACAGAGTCACATGCGTATCCCACATAGAGAAGTGCCAACATATCCTGTGTCACCACACGATGTAAGCACTAACCTAGCTTACAAGTCCTGCTATGGTAGCTTACAAGTCGTCTCACCTCAAGGAGATCGCGCCACCATTGGTCTATAAAAATGCATGTAGCTCAGTTTTTAGATGCGAGAGAGCTGTTTGTGAAAACCCATTTGGAATATATGTTACAACTGCTCTTACTATTCATTACTTCTCACTACTATCAAGCAAATTGATCTTAATCTTGGCAAATTGATGACTTTCTAAATGATAGGCTATGTTTATTGGCTTCAAGGTTAAGAAAATCCACTTTGACATGCGGTCAACAAAAAATAGCCTTGGGCAAACAAGTCAAACCGACCTTAGTTGACATATAGTAAGACTATGATAACAAGTAGCAATAAACGCCTTGGTTAAAATAAGTTAACAAAATTCAACCAAAATCAACTATAGTTAATACTAACAAGCTAACCATGGACCGTATTCCCTAAGTAAATGGAATTGCCCCATAAGACCCAAATATTTTACTAAGGACCAAGTACCTAAACCAGCAGACTCTCTGTAGGGGCCTAAGTCACTCATTTAGAGCACTTGGGCAAACAAGTCAAACCGACCTTAGTTGACATATAGTAAGACCATGATAACAAGTAGCAACATACGCCTTAAAATAAATCAGCAAGCTTTAACCAAAATCAACTACAGTCAATACTAACAAGCTAACCATAGACCGTATTCCCTAAGTAAATGGAATTGCTCCATAAGACCAAAATGCTTTACCAAGGACCAGGTACCTAAACCAGTAGACTCTCCGTAAGGGCCTAAGTCCATCATTTAGACCATTTGGACAAACAACTCAAATCAACCTTAGTTGACATATAGTAAGACCATGATAACAAGTAGCAACATACGCCTTGGTTAAAATAAGTCAGCAAGATTAACCAAAATAAGCTCCAGTCAACACCAACAAGCTAACCATGGACTATCCCCTAAGTAAATGGAATTGCCCCATATGTTTTACTAAGGACCAGGTACCTAAACCAGCAGACTCTCTGTAAGGGCCTAAGTCACTCGTTCAGGCCACTAATTAATGATTAAGGCATTCTGAACACAGCTTTATTTTTCTTCTATCTTAGAACTAAATCTCATAAATTTTGATGGAGTTTAATGTCCAGACTCACACACAACAAGCCTAGGGAGGCTGGCATAATTGCTACACACCAGCAGGGGACACGACTGTTCAAGGAGGAGTAAATACAAGGCTAACCAGCTGGCTAATGTAGTGTATAAGTTTGCATGACCGTTTAACTAACCCAAATGGGTGTGATCAATTGCTTGTGTCCTCACAAACATTGAAAAGGCTCCAAAACATCAGGGGCAAACCAAGGTTAAGAGTTATGTTGGCAATGTGCACATTAGTCCTGCCTTCTAAGTGAACACATTAAAAAGACTAATGGGTTAACACAAAGTTATGTCCTGTAGTTCTCCGGGCTCATGAGATCCCCTGCCTTGTGGATGGGTGAGATAGTGTTAATGGTCCAAGTGTGTGGAAATCCCAAACAAACCGCTTCATTAAAAGCTTTGCTAAGATCGGGGCTAGGAGGTTAATCCCATATGCAATGAACTCAGTGCATAGTCCCTCATGATCCTTC
The DNA here is from genome assembly GCF_047967505.1 of Dipteris shenzhenensis. Taxonomy (NCBI): domain Eukaryota; kingdom Viridiplantae; phylum Streptophyta; class Polypodiopsida; order Gleicheniales; family Dipteridaceae; genus Dipteris; species Dipteris shenzhenensis. Next base: position 368,686 of record NC_141626.1, read on the forward strand.
ACTCCGCCATTATGAAGTTTCATTAGAGCATCCTTGACCCCTCCTCTAGTGAAGAGGGTGCAGGATGTAGGATGATCCTCCTCGTTTCAACGAACGAAGTCTAGTTTCTTCCTCCGTACCAATCTACGGTATTCACGTAGCGTATCTGGTGAACTCGGAAGACTGTTTTTGGTTTCGAATCTGAGTTGACGGCGTAAGGCCTTACACTCATCATTGTACCAACTATTACAGGGTACGGTTCCACGGGGTGGTGGGCGGGTGGAGCACGTGGTGTGGGTTCTTCCTCCGTACCAATCTACAGTATTCACGTAGCGTATCTGGTGCACTCGGAAGACTGTTTTTGGTTTCGAATCTGAGTTGACCGCGTAAGGCCTTACACTCATCATTGTACCAACTATTACAGGGTACGGTTCCAGGGGGTGGTGGACGGGTGGAGCGGGTGGTGTGGGAAAAAGCGTGAATAGCAGCCTCGTGTGGTGAGCGGGTGACAAGGGCAGCACGATCCTCTAAAAGGGATATGAAGTCAATATAAGCGAGAAGTATGTACAGACGGCCAGAGTAAGAAGATGAGTGATCCTGATCAAAGCGTATATCGTGGTAGGTGGAGTAAGCACTGAGTGGGGTGGAAGGTGCTGTGTGAAGGGAGGTGGAGATGCGAAAGAAAAGATATATATGATCAGCCCCTGGGGGAAGAGGTGCTACAGTGAAGTCAGGAATGCGAGATGTGAAGACAGGGAATCCCATGATGTAATCAACAACACTGGAGCCCCCCCCATGTGGAAAGCATGTGAAACCACCTGAAGCGGGCCATTTGTCAACACCATTATAGATAATGAGATCATGTATCCTGCCTAGGTCTAATAGGGCCTGCCCATAGGATGAGAATGGACCTCGCCTGTCAGCCGAAACCCGTAGCATACCTGCCTCCTCAAGGTCAACATCTCCCAGTAGAGTGGAATCATCTCTGAAATCAAGAAGTGGTACCTGACGGGCCCTTGTCCTCGTGTTGAAGTCCCCCACTAGAAGGACTTCTCCGCGGCTAGAAAAGTCAATGATGGACTGATAAAGGGCAGCAAATGGGGATGTCTCATCATCAGCTCGAATATCTCTGGCAAAGTGGGAGGTCTCCGGGGGGAAGTAGCAAACTGCGACAAACAGATCCTGGCTGTCCATGTGTAGTATCCAGATCCAAAGAAATCTGGAATGTGTATCTCTCTGCTCTACTGAAATGATCCCCCGAAGTGTGGATCTGAAAAGGACTGCAACTCCACCTGAACCTCGAACTCCTCCAGTACCCCTCATCTCATCTCTGTAGGCAGACTCCCATGTATATCTGCTGACTATTGGAAGAGGGCGCTCCGGACTCTGTTGTGTCTCTGTATAGAAGACTATGCCGTGGCATGTATAGGATTCCGAGAAGTTCCCTGGTTCTGACCATAAGGTACCATTACAATTCCAAATGGTGCAAGACAGGGTCTCGGATATCTGAGTCTCATAGACCCCGCTTCCCTATGTAGGGGAGGGGGCAGGTGTCCTACGGGGGCCTGTAAGAAGTCGTCCCTCTCGTACCACTACCCACTTCCCCTCCTCCTGGGCCTGATCCCGCTGCTGCAGCAAAGAGCGCCTCTCCTCAACCTGTAGAGGTGTGAGGTCCTCATCCATAGAGATCGTTGGCTGATCTCGAAGGACTGACCTGCGTCGTAGAGCTGAAAGTCGTGCCTGAGTGTCATGAAATCGTATGATCAGGGGTTGCTCTCGATTGGGATCTCTCCCCACTCGCCATGCCCTCTCTATCCTGTGCTTAGCCACACCCAAGGTAGCGGTCACGAACGCAGTCGCATCTACCATCAGTGTAGCCTCAGTGCGTGGGATCCCGCGTACTCTGATGTTGAGAGCCTTACTGGCTCTCTACTGCTGCTCCATAAGGGTAGCCGAAACGGTCACCCTTGCGGGTTCCCATTTGGCCATGTCAACCCATCTGGAAGTCTCCTCAATAGCAGATTGCATGCTCGCAATCTGTGTCTCGACCACCGGGGTACTCCCTGGGGCAGTGTGTATGGCTGTGACCTCCTGTCGGAGCTGCATGATATCCTGTCTGAGTCCCTGAATAAGACCCGCTTGCTCCTATTGGCCCTAGCCTGCTCCTGTATGATGCGGCTCTGCTCCTGGTTGAAGCGGACCTGCTCCCGTGCGAACCGAGCCAGCTCCATCTCACGCTCACGGAAACTATGTATCTCCGTGAGTAGGGTCTCACGGGCCTCTGTATTTCCCTCAAGATACTTCATCCTATGCACGTGAGGTCACCACAAAAGGGCCAGCCCTCATGGAGTACCACCACCATAGTATCGATACACAAGGCAGGCGACCCCATGGATACTGGGAACTATCGCACTCTCATGATTGGCCACACGCTGGCCAAAATCTATGGATCGATACTGGAGAAGGAGATCAGCAGCCATACAGAGGCACATGGGCAGCGTGCTCTAGGGCAAGCAGGTTTCTGGAGACAGCACTCCACTCTCAACCACATCTTCACCTTGAGGGCTATCATTGAGGAGGCGAGGCCGAGATGCCAGAAAGTCTACGCGTGTTTTGTAGACTTTCGGAAGGCCTTCGACATTGTACCGCGATCTCGCATGATCAGGAGACTACAGGATATGTAGATTCCAGTGGTTCTGATCTGGGGAGTGATGAGCCTATACGAGTCTGTTAGAGGGAGAGTTCATGTCCCAGGAGGCCTATCAGACTGGGTTGAGAGCACGATCAGAGTAAAGCAGGAATGCCCTCTCTCACTCACCCTCTTCGAGCTCTACATTGATGAGATTACATATTTCATAGACCGCCTAGGAGGCGAGGGAGCACCACCAGCAGACTTGATGATACAGATTCTACTATACGCGGATGACATAGTCCTCCTGTCATCTTCGGCAGAGGGACCTACCTCGTGAGAGACTTCCGAGGCTGGCACTAGAGTCCTCCATACAACTATCAAAGAGTGGGGGGCAGGTACAGCATGGTTTGCACATGTCACCGCATGGTTTGCTAGTCACGGCATTCAAATGGATCGGCTTCCCCCGTTTCAGTATAACATGGATGCACCGCCCGAGTCGATCCCACGAGATGAGATTAACCGCATCACACGGTTAGATCTCCTCCAGGTCCACACATCTCGCACTTTGGGGGGGGGGGGACCAAGAGTTCCCCACCAAGACCCAGCTCTACTATGACCACTTTCTGAGAGTCTCGGAAGATGGGCTCATCATCAGACCTCAGTATCTCGAGGACAGAGGAGTCTCACACGCACTGAGGATTGCCATCGGACAGATGCGGGTCTCGTCCCACCAGCTGAGGGTCGAGACAGGGAGAGCTGCACGCATACCCAGAGAGCAGCGGACTTGCAAGTTGTGCACGATGGGGGCAATCGAGACAAAGGAGCAGTTTCTCTGTGTCTGCCCAGCCTACTATGAGATTCGAGGGCGCTACCACTTCCTTTTTCAAGAGGGGCACAGCTTTGGCCCACTCTCACGACTGATCCACTTCCAGAACCAAGTCTATGTTGGGCTTTACCTGATGGAGATGTAACGACACAGGGAGATACTACTACGACATATCAGAGAGCAGGAGGATGGGACCACCGCACCACAGGGTACTGAGGTAGACCGAGCGCAGAGACAGGTCACGGATTTCTATGCATTTGACTCCAGCTCTCCTGAGGGGAGATCGACCGATGCGAGGCATCACCCTTGACATAGCCCATCCGATCCAGAGACCGAGGAGACCACGTTCTCCACCACCATGGGAGACATCCCAATAGATGCAGATACGTGAGCTCTTTGCATCTCATCAGAGAGCCATCATGGAGCTTGGATGCGTGGAGCCGGTTCATGCACTTGGGGCTCTAGCTCTGGGCACTTGATATCTTCATGCCACTCTCATGCCTTTTTTGCTACTTTTTTTGCTGTTTTGTACTCAGCAAGGGCCTTAGTGAGCCCTTTGTACTCAGCAAGGGCCTTAGTATAGCATTTTAGTACTCAGCAAGGGCCTTAGTGAGCCCTTTGCCCCAGCCCATAGTGGTATGTTTGAGGTACTTGATTCCGTACTTTGTCTCATAGGCCCGCAAGGCCTCTTGCGGACATTAATATTTCTTTCTTTCTTTCCTCTCTCTCTCTCTCTCTCTCTCTCTCTCTCTCTATCTATCTATCTATCTATCTATATATATTCAGCCAAGGCCTATACCCCAGCCGATGGAGAGCTTAATACAGATTTTAGGAGCACATGCCCAGCTTGGTTGGTCACTGCTAACATGAGAGATTAGTTCGATGCCCCTTTCAAAACACGAGCTCTAGACAGCACTCCTTGCCTTCCAGAAAGGCAAGTGGCCAAGAGATGATGGCATCAAACCTACCTCACTAGGACTCCATAGGGGACTCGCTCCAGCCTTCCAGGATATTTGGGACAGCAGTATCATGCCTCCCTATCTCCCAAAGGGGCTCATACATCTCATCCTGAAAAGAGGGTTAGGACTTTTATTTCCCATTGGAGGCCTATCAGCCTCCTTGGTAGTGCTTACAAAATCCAGGCCAAAGCAGTAAGCATCAGACTCCATCCACTTGTACCTAATCTCATACAGGAAACCCAGTAATAGAAGTTCACCTTTTTTTTCTTTTTTTTTTGGAGGGGTTCTTTTTTTTGGGGGGGGGGGGGGAGACTTTCTGCAAAATAACAATATTCCCAAAAAGAGAACAATCTCTGTGTTTTTTACACTTTTTGGAAAACAAACACCGAAAATGTTTCAACCATACTGACCTGAATATACTCCACCATTTCCATCAGGAGCCTTGGCAATCTACACAACCAAGGCATATTATCTTTACACATGAGAGCATGTATTTCTACACTTTATCATAAAAACAAACTTAACACTAAATCTTAATGATCGTGATAAGGCAAAACTTTCTACCAAGGAATACGAGGTTGCTTTTCATGTGGCTTTTGCACGAGTTGCAAAATCTACCAACATCAATGTTGGGCTATATCCAACATGGAGTGGACGAACGCCCTCACGCATTATCATATCAAGCCTACAATAGGATACGACATGGGCAACGAATGCATAAAATCCTAGATTATCTCGACTGCAGAGTTCAGATCTAAATTTGACACCGATTCAATGAAGGATTTACACTCCCTCATACGTTGGTGCATTTTTGCACGTACATGTGGCACTAAGCCATATGTCGCTCAGGTCTAGGGTTTACAAAACCCACATTTCCTTTGTATTTAAAGGTGTGCAATTCAGTCGTGTTCTCCAACGTCGTGTATTTGTGCAATTCAGTCTAGTGTTCTCCAATGCCGTGTGTTCTCCAACGTTGCGTGTTCTCTCTGCTCTCACAAACTTGACAAGTGGTGTCAAAACCATCCTTTCACGGCAGTCTTGCAAAGGAACGTGCAACTGTGAATTCTTGGATGTGACCTAAAGAACATGCAACTTTGAATCCTTGGAGGTGACCTAGAGACAACTACGGCAAGTGGTATACAATCTGACTCATATTTGCAGCAACTCAGTTTCAAATTCAAAATTAGTTGGGAGGACAATAGAACCAAGTGTGCATAACCACGAAGAGGAGGGGAAAGCCCAAAAAATCATAAGAAATCCATACAATCTAGCAAATTTGTCAACACAAGTGTCCATACAGCGCATGCACTACTGTAGCAATGTCAAGACACATGAAAAAGTCAAAATAGCTTCAAAACAGCCAAAAAATTTACAAAACAGCATTTTTGGACTATGGGTTGCAATTTTATGAAGGCTTGACAGCCCTTTCCACCTCCTCGTCCCTCCCCCTTGGGTTTCTTGTCAGCCCACGGGACTTCCTTCCCTTGTTTGTTCCTCGTCGTTACCCTCCTCTCTCCCCCCTTCTTTTCTTCAGCCTATCCCTTTTCCTTTGCCACCTTTCCTTTACCCTTCCACCCCCTCCTTTTCCTTCCTCTCCCTTTCCCCTTTCTTGCCATTTCCACCTAAGTGTTCTCATAGTAGCAGTTAAGATGAACCTTTTAAATTTGGCCAGAAGAGCTCAAATGGCAGCAACTTTGGATCATACATTCTTCCAAATTATGGTTGCGATTGAGGACAAGAAGCACGTTGAACATAAAATACAAGAGCTCAATGATAGAGCAATCAAAGGGGATCTAATGCATCTTAACCCCTCTAGATGACAAGTGCGAGAATGGGTACAAGAGAACCCTATTTTGGAAGGATACAAGATTCAAGAGGTGACGAGTTGTGGACATGGTGTTTTTATGACCCAAATATCCACCCTTGAGATGGCCAGACACCTCTTCCTAGATCTCCCATCTACTTTAGTCCCATCTAGTTTTCTTTATACCTTGATGTCATACCTTCACAGTGGATCACACACCATCAGATCCCACAATACTCGGTGACCCAAATATTTCCGGGCATGCCCCCAGAGTGTGCACATTCTTTCCTCAACTAGTGCCACGTTTGGCATGGTTTTGGAGCCCTAGGATGCCACCCTCGGTCCTTATGGATAATGGGGTAGCATGCAAGTAAGCAATCAAGTGAACCTATGGACACTGACCCCTCTCAAGAAGCAGAGGACGCCTCGGTGGAAAGCTCTACCCGTCCAAAGTGGGGTCACAGGCACCACACCCCTCTCCATTGAGGACAGCCCCCTAGGTCTCTTGCAAAAGAGCCCAGGAGCTTCACAAGACCCCTTGACCCTTCCACTTTCTTTGGTTCCCTTGAGCTCATCAATTATTCTTCCCCCCTCCTCTCAATCCAAAGTCTAGCTTCAGCACCAATCTCCCCCACCATGACTTACCCCTTCCTTCTTCCCCCACGGTCTCAGTTATGCCTCCTCACTCCCCCCCCTCCATTCTACCACCTGAAGAGGGTCTCTTAGGTCTGCACTCAGTGGCCTCCTCCCCTTCAACTTCTCTTTATTTCACACGCTCATCACATAGTCCACTTTGAGGACAACCTCTTTATGAGGACATTTCCCAGAGTTGGTCCTTAGAACTACATGGATGTTCCACGTAGCTATCCTCACATGCAAGGGATTACAGTGATCACATTCGCCTTGGGAAGGGTGGCTTGTTGGGTGCCTTAGGCAAAAAGCCCCACGGGGCCTATGTCTTCCTCTTCACAACAGCTAGGGATGAGATTTTGTCCCCATAATTTTTTGATTAGATCCTCATGGAGCAGATACTGTACTTTGATGGGAGGGTGGTTGGGACCCATGGGGCATGCTTTGTGGGTCATCTATGGGAATCGTGTGAAGTGTCAGCAATTTCTCCCTCAACATGATGGCACGAACATATTATTCATTGCCTTGAGAGTAAATGACTCCCTTTTCCATAGCCTCGTGTAGCTATTCCCACATACTAGTTATGGCTACTTGCCTAGGTTCCTCCTACCTAGATTCATAGGTTTGGTACAGCATTCATTCGAGGCCCTAGCAGTCAATCAGAGTCTTTGTCACAAGCTTCCAACTCCATGAGGGTCGTGTTCTCCACCTCCCCCCTACCCCATGAGTTGGATGGACTATAGCAAGTTGGAAGGTGCATGGCTTGCATGACTGCGTGCATCATCAATCGCAGAGACTAATACTAAGACAAGCACTGCAACGAGCCATTGTTGGGCGATCGGTGGATATTCTAATGCTTTAGGAGCACATGTTCTCAACAAAAGCATCGAAGCATAGCTGCTTGCTCCCATGCCGTGATCCGACAATTTGGTCACCCATTGTAGGACAAAGTGGGGGAGGTTGCATTTCTTTTGGTCGACTCTTGCTTCGGAGGTCAAGGAGAGCTCATTGTAGGCCAAAAGGCTAAATGGACATGCATCTGGCTTAGGAATCTTTGACTTGGGATATTCAAAGTATATGCATCATCATGCTGCCAGCAAAGTCTCCCATTTGGTGCCATCTTATTAATTATTTAGAAGATGTGGACTCCTCGATTGTTCATGGTAAATTCATCTATCTATAGTTCAAAGAAGACAAGCTAGAGGGGCTTTATGCCATGCCTCCAACAAAAAGAGGGAGAGACATGGGAACAATAGGATCAAGTCATTTTTCCATTAGAGGGCATGATACATGGTAGGAGACTAAGTTCACTAGGACCCAAGGGATCCTACAATTCTCCTTCGGCCAACGTTGCCATCATGACTCCTATAGAGGTTGAACAGTTTTACATTCAACAGAAGGAGAGGACCCTAAGGAGAGATTTGACATCCATATAGAGGCTGAGGGAGTATGAGCCAAACTCCCAGAGACATACAAGTTTGGAAAGGAGATTGCAACTTGACATCGATTGTGCTCGCTTGACTCTAGATTGAAGCCTGATAAGCATTGTATTTGTAGCATTCCTTGTGCACACGTTGGGTTCAACAAGGAGATAGGATGATTAGGTGCTTCCTTTAAACTTAGGTCCACGCTCAATAGGTTAGCAGCTTCAAAGATTGAGAGATGAGATTGGGCAGCTCCACTCTGACCCTCAAGAAATTTTAGAAAGGGCCATCTCCTTCTATCACAAGCTCTTCCAAAGGAAGAGATTCTTCACGTGCGGGCTGCTAGAGAGGAGGTGTGGGCCCACATCCCCTCAATGGTTTCTCCACGATGGTGAGATAGTTGAGGCCCCGTTCACTAATGCGGAGATATTGGAGGCCCTCCCATTGCAACAATGCCCAAGGAAGGACGTACCTTTCTTTGCACCTGCCATAAGCCTTCTTGAATCCAAGATGACAGTCACAGGGGGCTGAGGCTCCTGATGTGCTCACTCAATGACCTCCCTGATAGTGAAGGTAGTGTCTAGAATGCTCCTCTCTTGGACAAAACTTATATGCGCGTGGGAGGTGGGGCTGCAACCGCAAGATCAAGATGTTGGCCAAGATTCATCCATGTGCAAGGGTCTAAGGAAGTGCCCAGTATCAAAACTCTTGTAAGGCAAAGTTTAGCAGAATGCAAGTGCTGCGGAAAATAGGATTGGCCCTTCTTGGAGGGGAGCCATGAGAAGACTAGCATTCTCAGCATTCTCTAAGCAATGGTTTGTTCTTTAAAGGGGCAGACATCCATAGAGAGGCCGAGGGAGTATGAGCCATACTCCCATTGGCTAGCAGAGAGATATGAGTTCGCTCACTTGACTCTGCAAAGGAGATCGAGGCCAGACAAGGTGTGTATTCGTACCATTCCTTGTGCACACGCTAGGTTCAGCAAGGAGATAGGATGACAAGGCGCTTCTTTCAAACTTTAGATCGGCACTCAAGAAGGTCGCAACTTCAAAGATTGATGAGACGGGGCAGCTCCTCAAGAGATTTTAAAAAGGTCCACCTCCTTCCACCACCAGCTCTTCCAAAGGAAGAGATTCCTCACGTGTGGGCTGCTAGAGAGGAGGTGTGGCCCCATATCCCCTCACTGGTTTCTCCACAAATGGTGAGATAATGGGAGGACCCTTTCACTGATGCGGAATATTGGAGGCCCTCCCCCTGCAATAATGTGCAAGGAAGGACTTTCTTTTAACATTTTTCCACAGCACTTGCCACTCCGCTGTTAGAGGGTGAGATCCCACCAGAGGGTATCCCACAACGGAAGACTGATTGATGGCCGATGAATTACACATGGAAGTGTTTCACTATGGAATCAAGCTTCATCAACATGTGTGTACTTCACAACCATTAATGTGAGTACAAGCCAGTAAATAGACTGTGCTCAAAGACAAATATAGAAGCAACACTTGTATATTTCCGTCTATCCAAAAACCGGACACAACACAATACACACTTGTATATTTGGCTGGCCCTCTGGCCATGTGGCAGGCTGCCACTGGCCCAGGCAGGCCTGCCCATATTTCAGCCTCAATCCCAAGCCCTTTGGCCCTCCATACCTTCCATGATTGCTGTCTTTTCTGTCTGCAACAGATCCGCCTCTGTTCTGCCCTGTTCCGGATCTTCCAACCAGTCCATTCTGAGGTTTCCCTGCATATGATTGTCCTCTCCATCCATGCACAGCACTGTGACACTCCCGCACCACTTCTGTCCACCATGGTGGACCTGATCTGCCACGTATCTCCTCTCTCTCTGCTGCCCACATGGCAGCCCATGTGCTGCCCATGTGGCAGCCCCATGCCTCTTTCTATCCTATGGTCCACCCTCCGATGCACTCCGCACTCACAAGTGGGGAGGTGACCAACCCTATTCCAACACCCCCTCTCACCAACCCACATTGGCCAGATCCAATTCCATCGATGAAGATGCTCCAGTAGCTCCAGTGTCGTAGCCCTCTGGAACACTCTGGTGTTGTCATAGCCTTTTCTTGGCTTTTCAACCCGTGGCTCATGTTCTGCCAGGTCCGCTTTTGCACCCCAGTTTGGTATACAGGTCCATCTTTGGCAACACCTAATGGCACCACCACCTTTTGTCACGAACCTGTCTCTGAACTCGAGCTCTCCAAGTACCAGCATCCTCCAACTGTCCCCCTCATGATGGGTGAACAGCCTGAAGTCCTTCAGGCACCAAGCTCTCAGAATTTGTTTCAACCCGCCCTCCGTCCGGTCTGCAACCAAACAACATACCCGAGACATCATATCCCAAGCATAAATTCTCTCTCTTTTCTTCTTGTTGTCTTCATCTGAAGAGTTCGCTCCTTCGTCAGTTTTGGGCTTGCCTTTACCAGGCTTACCCTTGCCCTTGCCTTTGCTCCTGTCCTAAGCTATCAGGGCCTTGTCATCCTTATCCATACCGTCCTAATTCTTTTCCCGAGCCTCTTACTGCAACAGCAATAGAAATACCTCCTTGAAAGTCACCGGCACCACCCTATGCTCTGTAGTCATCGTAGTCAAAAAACTACTATAGCACTAGGGGAGCATTCCTAGCAATAGCCTTGCCATCCTGGTCGAGCTCATCCTTTGACCAACTGCCACCAGCTGATCCCCCACCACCTTCATCTTGGTTTGTGTTCCTGTACCGATTCCCCTTCACCAGGGTTCGTCCCCCCAACGGTTATACAGGGCCCTATGCATGGGGAATTCGAAACCATTTCGTCCAGCAGTATCACTACCGTTTCCTTCGCCGCCTTCGTAGTAGTTTCCATCCTCATGCCATACAACTCTGTCTTGATTGTCCAAGATTCTCGCCTCATTTTGTAGCTCATACATGTCGTCAAGGCCTTGAAAGAAGTGTTCAATATCTGAATATGAGACAGCACCATATTCGTCGATGTACCCACAATGATAGCCAAGGCTTCCGTGTCTCGGATCTGCCATGCTCTCACTAATATAGGGACTGCCGGCATCAGCACCACTACCGAGGTTGATGTGGCTGGAGTAGTCACGGTGGCTTGAGGTATTAGCTCTGTCCCCTTTGCAATCACCCACGACTCCCTCAACACGAAGTGGCTTCGAGCCTTCATTTTCCATAACGAGCAATTGGTCACGTCGAGCTTGCATGTCTCACCAAAATTTGGGCGTTGTCCATATGTGCGTCGATGATGATCACACCTATCTCTGCATTTGTCTGCCATGCAACTCTCGCTCGGATATTTTGTGTGCCATTTGATCTTGCCAAAAGATAGTTGGGTACCAATCTTCTGAGCTCTTTCATACGACCTTTGTGGGAAAGCCAGCTCGATGCGATGTACCAAGCCATGGCTACAAGAATGTGGTCCACAACAATAGCTCTCCCTCTCCCTTCAAGGACAATTTGGCTCAGCTCTAGTAGAGGAACTTCCGGCATACACTCTCCAACACCAAAGCTATCTATTGATCTGCTGAGATATCCAAAGCCCACCTTGAAGCTCAAGTATCCATGAGGTATGCATGAGGTAATTATCTGAAGTCAAGATCAATCCCATGTGAGGAAGCCAATTGGTTTGTTCTAGTTGATCTTGGTGATGCTTGGCAATAGATCTCTAGTAGAGATTTTACTCTCCCCCAGCTGGCTGTTGTGCCTTCCACAAATAAGGCCCCTTTCATTTGCAAAACCTAAATCCAAGAGCTTCTCCTCCTATCCATCAAAAGACACATCCCAACCACACTAGCCTCAGGCGGATCTGTTGCAGATAGAAAAGGTCATGGAGGATATGGAGGGCCAAAGGGCCCGGGATTGAGGATGAAATATGGGCAGGCTTGCCTCGGCTACTGGCAGCCTGCCATGTGGCCAGGCAGGGCCAGCCACTGGAGATGTGCCACAAAGAGGGGTTTTATAGGCTGCAAGGCGGAGTTGGCTGTGGAGCAGACCCTTGAGTCGGCCAGGAAGAAACCCTCTAGTCAGATTATTTGGTAGGGCCTTGAGCCCTATAAAAGGAGGCACTTGGGTCCCTATTCATAATCACTTGGAGCAGCAGCAAAGGGGCAGCCTTGGGCCTACATTTAGGAGGAGAAGGTGACCTAGAAGAAGCTACAGACTGAGCTAGAGTGGCAGCCCACCTAGGCTAGTATTCAGACAGTAAGGTGTTGGGATATCTCAAGGTGTATGCCTCAGGCACACCTTATGTTTCTATGTGTGAGTGCTAGAGGCACAGTTAGGTGCCCACAAGCACAGTTAGGTGGTGGAAAAGCCACATAGGATGATTGAGTGAATCTAGGAGCAGATTGAGGAGATGATTGTGGAGCTTTGAGGTCATCAGTGATGTCAGTGACCTTGTATGAGGTGCCTACTTAAGGACCTCTTTCTTCTTCATTCTATAAGCAAGTATTCTGAGTTTGTGTCCACTCTACTCTTTCTTTTCAGCATTCCAACATGGTATCAGAGCCATTTGATCCCCCTTGAGCCCATTTCTGCCACATCATCATCTTCTTCTTCATCTTCTTCTTCTCCATTTTCCTCTTTCTTCCCAAAATCTTTGAGAGCTTGGTTCTCCATCTACAAACGACCATTGCCCAAACCCTCTGAGCTGGAAACTCCTCTAGTATGGGCGAACTTCCACCTGCAAGCAATTGAAAAAAAAACGTCTGTGGTGGCTGCCATTCTCCAAACAGCGAATTTCTTCTGTTGCTCAATACTCCCTGCCTGCTCCGCCATTGCCTGAGCCCTCTTAGGAGTAGATGGGCGACCTCAAGACGAAGATTTTGAGCTATTTTTCAAGTCATTTGGTTCAGTAACGAGGGAGAAATCGTCAAAACTCAGTTTCAGCCTGTAGCAACTCTCCCGGGCAAAAGTGCGCACCATTTCGTCCAACCTCTGTGCTGGACCTTCTCTGGTATATGAGCTTTCTTTTGCTTCAGAAAGCCCTCTTTTCCTTGCTTTGATGAGTGAGCTACAAGCCCTCCAAGTTCAGCTTTTCAGTTTTGACAGTTTTGGACAAGTTTTTGAAGATGATGCTACATAAAATGCTACTCTAGCATTTCTGGTTTTTTGAAGCTTTCAATAACTTCAGTACAAGTGTGGATTCAGTTTTGTTTTGACTTGCTAGACCTGGTTTTGATTGGAAAATGTTTATTTCATCCACTTCTATGAAGCATGTAAGAAGAAGCATCATTGTTTGAAAACTAGTCACTACTATTTGCTACAACAAGTGGCTATACTTTGGAAGTATTTCAGTTCTTTTTGCCTTGTAAGAGAGAAGACACTACCCAATACTTGGGTTAGAGCCTCTCATGGCTTGCTTATGCCAAATATGTGAAAAGCCAAAACATAAAGCAATGTCTTGTTATGCTACAAAGGATGAAAATGCCAACCTGACTTCCTTATTGAAGATTGCCAAAACAATGGTTGCCAAAAAGGAAGCAAATACAGAGATCTACACTCTCATGGCATTTTTATTTGACTCCAAGTACAAGAAAAAGATGAAGGTCAGATACCTAAGATATGCTTCTCTACACAACTATGGAGATGACAAGATAATTGTTCTCTTGAAGGATATGACTTTCAAATCCACTTGTTCTATCATAGTACCATCTTATAAGGCACTAGACACTGCCCATGTGGTAAGACCTTGCCTTGACATGGATATTTTGCCTCCACAAGATGAGGCATCCCATGAAGATTATGCATTTTAAACTCATCTCTATGTATGCTCCAGATCTCTCTTTTTATGTCAAGGTACTCAGCCTGGATAGTCCTCCAAAATGAATGAAAATAAACTATTGTGTGTTGTGTGTTTTGTAAACACCTCTGGTCAACTTATGATGTAGGCCATGTGTATGTTTGTTCCATGGTACCTCCTACAGACATTGTGTGCATGTACATGTAGGAGAGATAACCATTGGAAGGTCTGTTTGTATCCCTTTCTGTTTACCTTACACCCAAGGGAACCCTTGCTAGCATGAGAACCTAGCCATAGATTTATCCTTGACCACCATGAGATGGCATGAGAAACTATGAGACTAGATGTATCCTTGACATAGCCTGAGGCATCTCCTTGAGGGGGGGTTTGTTGGGATATCTCAAGGTGTATGCCTCAGGCACACCTTATGTTTCTATGTGTGAGTGCTAGAGGCACAGTTAGGTGCCCACAAGCACAGTTAGGTGGTGGAAAAGCCACATAGGATGATTGAGTGAATCTAGGAGCAGATTGAGGAGATGATTGTGGAGTTTTGAGGTCATCAGTGATGTCAGTGACCTTGTATGAGGTGCCTACTTAAGGACCTCTTTCTTCTTCATTCTATAAGCAAGTATTCTGAGTTTGTGTCCACTCTACTCTTTCTTTTCAGCATACCTTATGTTTCTATGTGTGAGTGCTAGAGGCACAGTTAGGTGCCCACAAGCACAGTTAGGTGGTGGAAAAGCCACATAGGATGATTGAGTGAATCTAGGAGCAGATTGAGGAGATGATTGTGGAGCTTTGAGGTCATCAGTGATGTCAGTGACCTTGTATGAGGTGCCTACTTAAGGACCTCTTTCTTCTTCATTCTATAAGCAAGTATTCTGAGTTTGTGTCCACTCTACTCTTTCTTTTCAGCATTCCAACATAAGGTGGAAGAGATCCTTACGACAGAGAGTCTACATATGCTTAGTGGAGCACGCAGGCTCAAAGATCTAGAGGTGCCAGGCATATAGTAGGAGGACATCGTATTGTGTCCGATTTTTGGACGGACAGAAATGTATAAGTGTTGCTTCTATATCTGTCTTTGAGCACAATCTATTTGCTAGATTGCATTCACATTAATGGTTGTGAAGTACACTCATGTTGATGAAGCTTGATTTCATAGTGAAACACTTCCGCATGTAATTCTTGAGCCCATCTATCAGTCTTCCATTATGGGATACCCTTGGGTAGGATTTCATCTTTTAACATGGTATCAAAGCCCTGACGGAAGTTCTTGGGAAGTGGAGTGTCACCAGTTGGGGCTTCTCCCAAAAAAATAAAGAATAATCTTTATTAGAATTGACTTTGGTCAAAGAATGGTTAAGTTAATTAACCAAGAATAAGTTTTATTGTTTTACTTTTGCTTTGCATCAGTAAAAAGAGAACTATGGGGACGCCCACAAGGGACTAGAAATAGTCCAAGAACTAGAATGCATGCATTAGACTAACCTTTAACGGGTTAAAGTGTTGAATGTTGTTTGTGGCAATGTGTAGGACCAAGGAAAGTGCAAAGAAGCCCTAGAATTAGGGAAAAAGTGCAAAAAGCAAGTCCTACCAAAGGCAAAAAGCATCCAGAAGGTGGGCACTTATATGGAGGAGGGCCCCAGCTAGGCAGACAAGCAAAAAAAGCAGCGCAATTCTCAAGAAAAGCCCTAAAAGCAATAGAAAGCTTGGTTTTTGTATAAAAGTAGCTTTTAGGAAGAACAAAAGCATAAAATAGCACTAAAGCTAGAAATAGCTTTCAGAAAGCAGGTTTAGCTTTTTGCTAGGCCAAGTTCATAAAAGGAGAGCCAAAAAGCTCAAGATCATTCAGTTTTGTACTCAGTTCATGCTCTTGTGAAGAGCCAGTTGTACAAAGACTATTTTCTATTGCAATAAAGACCTTGGGGGGGGGGCCAGCCCTTCTTTCTGGCCCCTAGTGTTGTGTTCTTGCTTCTCTCCCTCATCTCCCAGCTACTCTACTTGTCGGCAATCACGTTTCAACAAGCTCTTCAAAGTTCCCACACTTTGTTCAAGTTCCGATTACAGATTCTAGTGCAGGAGCAAATTGCGATTTCTTCTACAGAGCCTGTCTTGGATTGTGTGCCAGGTTCTTGAGCCCGAGAGTATTCCCTTTGCTGCAATTTTGGTTGCTACGCGTGAATTGAAGCCCGTAAGCGCCTGCAAGCCGTGCCCGGGAGCCCAGGAGGAATTTGCGATTGGTTTGAGCGCTATTCTTTGGCTTAGTTACGGTTTCAGTGGTATCACAGCCAAGGCTGATTGCTCTCTTTGGTGAGCACGATCCAAGAAGCTTGCAGGCTCAGAGATTCGCAAGCCCTTGCTGGATCTACTTCATCGCCGATCGGGCCGGCTCCCACCTTCACCCGTACGCATTTACTACCTCAAAGAGGAGTGGAGCTCTGCAATTAGTTGTGTCAGAACAAGAAGTCATGGTTTCGGAGCAAGGGAGTTCAGCTTCCAAGAGGCCCGGTTCAGCTTTCAAGAAGCAATCTAAGGGACCTGAGGACGATCTTAGTTAGGGATTCATGAAAGAAAAGATCAAGGAGTTCCAGATTCTTAAGGAGAAACCTCGATTTAACCAATTATTCAAGGAGATGATGTCCTATCCAGGGTCAAAGCCACGAAAAGAAAAGGGAGACAAAGAACTTTCTCATACTTCTCCATCAAAAGAGTCTTCTAAGCATTCTCCTTTCTCTAGGGAGAATTCACGGAGTGCTGCATCACACCAGAAGCGTCAACTTCAAGAAAACGAGGGAGGAGTCTAAAGCCACACGGGAGACGAAGTCAAAAGCATGGAAGGAGAACTCCCAGTTCAAGCCCATCTTCTTCTTCCTCCTCTTCCTCGTCTTCTTCTAAATCCCGGGGATGCTCCCGTCATAAGTGCAGAAGAAGATCCAGATCTCAAAGTAAGGATTTCAAGGAAGGAGGTAAGTCTGTCAAGTTTAGTACTTTTGATGGAAGGTATGGAGCCACTGAGAAAGCTTTGCAGTTCATCCATCAGTTTGACATAGCCTTCAAAACGGGGCACTATCGCGAGAAGTCCAAGTTAAAGATTGTGAGTCTTCATCTAACAAATAGTGCAAGTGCTTGGTGGGGAGCTCTTCTTGTTGCGGAAGAATCTCCAAAGACTTGGAAAGAATTCAAGAAGCAATTCTATCAACAGTTCTTGCCTAAGAATTTCTATGACGACATTCATACAACGTGGGAAAGTGTGTGCATGGCAGCTACTGACACCATCGACACATACAATCAAAAGTTTTGGACAGCCTATCTTCAAATCACGCCCTTCAAAGAAATTTCAGAAAAGACAAAGCTTCGGAAGTATCGAGCGGGATTGCTTCCCAACATACAGACTCAAGTAAGCATTGATCCAAAGAAGACGAAGCTCTGAGATTTGATGCATTCAGCTTCAGTGGTTGAATTGCTAAGGGAAGATCTTCTTCAGACTAGGGCAGAAAAAGGAAAGGGTGTGAGGGTTGTACCACCAACTCAAGATTCAAAAATATTTCAGCCTCAGAAGCCGAGGGGTCCATTCAAGCCCTTCAAAGGAAAGTCAAAGTTTACTCTAGAGCAGATTGCAACCTTCCGAAAGGAAGGTAAGTGTTTCGGTTGTGGAACACCAGGGCATGTGGCTGCCCAGTGCCCCCATAGGACTGCGGGTCCAAGGGAGTAGAAAACGCCAAAGCCTGTGGCGGGAGGAATCCCAGATATGCTGGGAAGAACCACAGAACCAGAAAACAGAGAGCTTTGCCTTGCATGGGGTAAAGTAAGAGATCCGAATGCCTTGATTCTTTTTGATCCAGGAGCTACCCATAATTTCATCTCAAAAGATCTAGCTTTGAGGCTAGGAATTAAAACAGAAGAATTGGGATTATCTTTGGATGCAGAGCATGTCTTCAAAGGGGATCCAGTCAAAGTTACACCTTTGATGGAAAACTTAGGATTCATGTACAGGATTATGTGGACCATGAGGAGTTTTATGTTTCACCTCTCAAGCATTATGATGCAATTTTGGGTATGCCATGGTTCCATAGAAAGAAGGTGGTTCTTGATTTTAAAGCAAGAACTCTCAGTTTTGAGCATCGGAAAAAGCAGCACAAAATCTTGGCGAAAGGAAAAGGCGAGACCATTCCAATTGTATCAAATATTTCCATTGCCAAGTCAATAAAATCTGCAATTTCTGTGTAAATGGTTTTTGTTAAAGAAAAAGAGGGTGAACCCCAAGTGGAAATAAGTCCATTGGAAAAAGAAAATTTTCAGTTTTTAGAATCTTTCAAAGATTGCTTTTCAGATTCTTTACCAGGAGAGCTTCCTCCAGAACAGCCTGAAGATCATGTCACAAAGCTCCTTCCAGGAAGTGAGCCTCCGAATCAGCCGCCTTACCATGTGAGCGCAGCCCAGACCAAAGAAATTATGACACAAGTACAGGATTTGCTCTCAAAGGGACTGATCAGGCCCAGTTCTTCCCCCTTCTGTTCTCCAGTGCTCTTAGTTCAAAAGAAGGATGGCTCTTATCGCATGTGTGTGGATTATAGAGCTCTTAATAAAATGACAGTCAAGAACCGGTTTCCAATCCCTCGCATAGACGATATTTTGGACAGATTGAAAGAAGCCTCTATTTTCAGCCACATTGATTTAAAAATCGGATAGCATCAAATAAGGATTCAGCCCCAAGATGTCCACAAGACAGCTTTTCGGACTACTTTTGGACTTTATGAGTTTCTGGTGATGCCTTTTGGACTTACCAACGCACCGGCTACTTTCAATCGAATGATGGACAGAATTTTCAGATCCCACAAGCACTTTACATATACTTTCTTTGATGACACTTTGGTCTTTTCTAAGACAGAAGAAGAGCACAAAGAGCACTTGGCTACTGTGTTTCAAGAACTCAGAAATCATAAGCTTTTTATAAATGCCAAAAAGAGTGAATTCTTTGTTGACGAGATTCATTATCTTGGACACATTATTTCCAAGGAAGGGATTCGAATGGATCCAGCTAAAATAAGGGCTATACAGGAATGGCCAGAGCTCACCTCAGTACATGAAGTACGCAGTTTTCTTGGACTTTGTTCTTATTACAGATGCTTCATCAGACACTTTGCTGACATAGCAGCCCCCTTACATGATTTGACCAAGAAAAACGTAGTCTTCAGGTGGGGAGAAAGAGAAAGGATAGCTTTTAATGCTCTCAAAGAAAAGTTAACAACTGAGCCCATTCTCATTGTTCCAGATTTACAGAAACCGTTTCATGTGGACTGCGATGAATGTGGAGAATGTGTGGGAGCTGCTCTTCATCAAGAAGGCCGAGTCATTGCTTATGAAAGCCGCAGACTGCGTGGTGCAGAGATGTTTCTCGGTGTTTATGAGAAAGAGATGTTAGCAGTTATTCATGCTCTGACTATTTGGAAGCATTATCTTCTTGGAGCTGATTTACGGTCAGGACTGACCACCTAAGTCTCAAGTATTTCCTGACTCAGACCAAGATTTCCGAAAAGCAAATGAAGTGGGCAAATTTCCTGTCCATGTTTCATTTTCAGATTCTTTATACACCAGGAGCTCAGAACAGAGTTGCAGATGCTTTATCCAAAAGGCGTAAAGCGAATAATGTCACCATAGCATATCATCCAGACTTAGGCCATGAAAGAGACTTCCAGGATCCAGACTTCGGAGAGATCATGAGAAATATTCAGCAAGGAGTATCATACAGTCAATATACATTGAAAGACGGGTTTCTCATGAAAGATGATCACCTTTGTGTGACTGAAGATATGCAAGACAAAGTTTGGGAAGAATGTCATGCTCCTCATTATGCAGGGCATCGAGGCATTTTGTTAACTACTCAAGCCATTGAGAGATATTTCTTTTGGCCAGGGATGCAGAAAGACATTCGTAAGTTTGTAACGGAATGTCTTACATGCCAAAAGGTAAAGTATGACAGGCACAAGACCCCAGGACTTCTCATGCCGCTGCCCATACCACAGGGACCATGGGAAAGTATTGCTATGGATTTCATCTTTGATCTTCCTAGATCCAGAAACGGGAATGATGGAATACTATCATTGATAGGTTCAGCAAGCAGGCCCATTTGATTCCAGTAAGAAAAACCATTAAGGCAGACCACATGGCCAGATTGTTTTTGGCACAGATCTTCAAGCACCATGGGATGCCTAAGTCGATTGTTAGTGATCGAGACCCCAGGATGACTAGTTTATTCTGAAGAGCATTATTTGAAAATATGGGGACGAAGTTGGACTTTTCATCTTCTTTTCATCCTCAGTCTGACGGACAAAGTGAGAGTGCCAATTCCACAGTATTGGATCTTCTCAAGTGTTATGCTTCTGAGCAAAAGATCGAATGGGAAAAGTATCTTCCTCTTGTGGAATTTGCATAAAGTAATATTGTTCATAGTTCCACTGGAAAAGCTCCATTCGAAGTTATTTATGGAAAGGTGATTTTGCCACCTATTCTCAAAACAAAGGACGAGATATTTGCAGCCGACCAGTATGTCCGAGACTTAGAAACAGCTTTCTCTCAAGTTCGGACAGCAATTGAAAGATCTCAACACAAGCAAAAGAAGGCAGCAGATAAGCACCAGAGGGAGATGTTACTAAAGTTTGAAAAAGCACGTCTCGGGAAGATGAAAGGAAAAGAGAAAGTATATCCCAAGTTGTCTCCAAGATATCATGGGCCATTTCGGGTTAGTGAGCCCATAAACGAAGTCGCTTTTCAACTAGAGCTGCAAGAGACTTGCAAGATTCACAATGCTTTTCATGTGAGTCTTCTAAAGAAGTATCAAGGACCAGAACCCATAGAACCAGTTCAAGAAGAGCCACCTCACGTGGAAGAGATGGATGTCAAGTTTAAGAACTATTTGGCACTTGATACCAAGTGGGTAGATGAGGACCACTTCTCAGAGTATCCTCAAGTTTTACAGTTGTATCAAGAAGCTTTTCAGTTGAGGACAACTGTTTAGAAGCCGAGGGGATGTCACCAGTTCGGCCTTCTCCCAAGAAAATAAAGAATAATCTTTATTAGAATTGGCTTTGGTCAAAGAATGGTTAAGTTAATTAACCAAGAATAAGTTTTATTGTTTTACTTTTGCTTTGCATCAGTAAAAAGAGAACTGTGGGGACGCCCACAAGGGACTAGAAATGGTCCAAGAACTAGAATGCATGCATTAGACTAACCTTTAACGGGTTAAAGTGTTGAATGTTGTTTGTGGCAATGTGTAGGACCAAGGAAAGTGCAAAGAAGCCCTAGAATTAGGGAAAAAGTGCAAAAAGCAAGTCCTACCAAAGGCAAAAAGCATCCAGAAAGTGGGCACTTATATGGAGGAGGGCCCCAACTAGGCAGACAAGCAAAAAAAGCAGCGCAATTCTCAAGAAAAGCCCTAAAAGCAGTAGAAAGCTTGGTTTTTGTATAAAAGTAGCTTTTAGGAAGAACAAAGTACTAAAGCTAGAAAGAGCTTTCAGAAAGCACGTTTAGCTTTTTGCTAGGCCAAGTTTATAAAAGGAAGCCAAAGAGCTCAAGATCATTCAGTTTTGTACTCAGTTCATGCTCTTGTGAAGAGCCAGTTGTACAAAGACTATTTTCTATTGCAATAAAGACCTCGGGGGGGGAGGGGGGGCAGCCATTCTTTCTGGCCCCTAGTGCTGTGTTGTTGCTTCTCTCCCTCATCTCCCAGCTACTCTACTTGTCGGCAATCACGTTTCAACAAGCTCTTCAAAGTTCCAACGCTTTGTTCAAGTTCCGGTTACAGATTCTAGTGCAGGAGCAAATTGCAATTTCTTCTACAGAGCCTATCTTGGATTGCGTGCCAAGTTCTTGAGCCCGAGAGTGTTCCCTTTCGTGCAATTTTGGTTGCTACGCGTGGATTGAAGCTCGTAAGTGCCTGCAAGCCGTGCCCGGGAGCCCAGGAGGAATTTGCGATTGGTTTGAGGGCTATTCTTTGGTTTAGTTACGGTTTCATGGAGCTTGAAGGCAGGGACCTTGCTAAAGGATGACCTTGATTCCTTGCTTGTCAGCACTCCCTTAAAGACCAAGACTCCTTGGATCCCTAGAGACCTCATCCTCTCACCACGGATGTCTGCCCTTAATGGTAAAGATGAATTGCCCCCCCCCCCCAGAATTGCATCCCACTACCAAGGCCCTTCTTGAACAAAGGTGCCTCCATTTGCAGATGACTGCGGTTGAGAGCTTATGCTCCTAGAGCATAAGGATATCCACTAACCACCAACTCATGGCATAAGATCAAGTGCTACAACTCCTGATGTGCCCATTTGCGAAAATTGTGCTTGTTCCAACTCACTAGCATCCCCAACTCATGGAGACGAAGGGAGGGTGGCAAACAAATCCTTCTAATGGCTGAAAGCTTGCGTGGCCACTTTTGAGCCACGGAGCTACAAGATCAGTAATGAGACCTCCATGACGGGAGGGTAATCCTCCCATACACTTGTAGTTCTATAGCCCCACCAACCAAAACTCACGTGGAAGGACAAGGCTTGCATCTTGGAAACTAAAACAGCAAGGCCAAGTCTCAAAAAGACACCAAGCCATGATCTAGCGAGGAAGAAGTCGAGAATCTTGGACAAGGCTCTGAGAGGGAGGGGGGACACGGGGGATGGGAGGGACAGCTAAGAAACCTAAGCCTACGGGAGGGGGTGGTGAGGCCTATAAAGAGGCTGGGTGACAAGGGTGATCATAGACACCGAAGGAGGAGCTGAGGCTGACAGAGAGGGGGCAGAGGGTAGAGTAGTGGGCCAGTCTACTGGCCCAAAAGGAAGGAGGGCACAAGAGCAGGAGCGGGAGCAAGCGCAAGAGCAATCAATGAAAGGGGAGCGGGGAGAGGTGAAAGGTCAAGTAGAGGGGGGACAGGGGGAGAGGGGTGATGAAGGAAGCGGAGGATGGGGTAGCGGCGAGAGTAGGGGCTAGGAGGGAGGGATCTTTAGCGCTTTCCCTAAAACTACCTAAACCTGTGTTGATGGGACCTACCTTGTCCTGAGAAGATTGAAGAAATCCCTCTCTCGAAAAACAGGGCGCTCGGGATGAGGCACCTCTAGTTGCTTTCTATGCGCGATGAGGCCTCTGGCTAAGGTCCCATCCTCGCATTTTGTCACCAATGGGCCCTCTCCTCCAATTCTTTACTATGCACTTGAGGAATTTCTTTCCCTCCACTCTAGTCCAAACCCCCTCTAAAGAGGAAACCCAAAGGGTTTGCGACTAAGGAGGCTTCAGCTCTTGATTGGCCGGGGTGGTCTGACCTGCTAATGATCCATGGGACCCTGGAAAAACAGGCCGCTCAAAATGAGGCACCTCTAGTTGCTTTCTCTACACGATGAGGCCTTTGGCTGAGGTCCCATCCTCGCATTTTGTCACCAATGGGCCCTCTCCTCCAATTCTTTATTGTGCACTTGAGGAATTTCTTGCCCTCCACTCTAGTCCAAACCCCTCTAAATAGGCAACCCAAAGGGTTTGTGACTAAGGAGGCTTCATTGATTGGCTGGGGGGGTTTGACCTGCTAATGATTCGTGGGATCCTGGAGGTAAGAGGAGGGGCAGCTTGAGAAGCATGGGTAAGCCCTAGCTAATAGGCCCACCTATCCACACCGTAGGTGCCACCCTAGTAGACCTGAAACCTTGACCCGTTGTTTGAAATGCGTCCCTCTAAAGTCTCTGGAAGTACCTCCTCTGGTAGGATATTTGGATCCTCTACAATCAACCGCACCTCTGTGACATTGTCGTTTGAGCGTACTAAGTCTATTGTGATTGGTGTCTGAAGTATAGCGCCAAAACAGGACCCAATAGAAGATAAATGTGCTCCTTGGAAAGGCATGGGAGTCACATCGTAATGGAATACCTCGGTACATGATGTACGATGTGCTCCTTGGAAAGGCATGGGAGTCACATCGTAATGGAATACCTCGGTACATGATGCGTAGTCTCCATATCATCCACGATGAAACCGTGGTACCACGAGATGAAGAAAAACATATGAGGTCCAAGGTAAACTAGGCTCTACTCCACCAAGGCCTATGATGCATAATCTCCATATCATCCACGGTGAAACCGTGGTACCACGAGATGAAGAAAAACATATGAGGTCCAAGGTATATTAGGCTCTGTTCCACCAAGGCCTGAATGGTCTCTATGAGCTAAGTTGGAGTAGGAAAGTGACGTCCTAGAGGTGGTCACCTTCAAGAGCTAAACTTCAACCCGTGGTTGTGTGGGGGTACGGCCAACAAGGCACCCCACCATTGCTCAATCTTGAAGGGAGAGAATAGCTTTCTCTACATGTTGTTTGTCCTATGAGGAGAGGGGATCTAGATGGCTTAGGGCATCAAGGGTGATGCCATGTGAGCCCCTCTTGGTCAAACCTTTGGAACCCCTTCCCCTTTGTCAAACAAAACCGCCACCTGCTAGCAAGAGAAAGGAGAGGGAAAAGGAAAAAGGAGGGGGGAAGTGACCCAATAGTTTATTTAAATTTTTTTTAAACATTAAAAAAAAAGCTTGTCGGCTTTTGGAAGCAGGTTGCACATTGAGCAAGCACAATGGAATCATGAAATTCGGAGGCAAAAGCTCTCTAACGGGCGGAAATAGGAGGCTGGCAGCAACAGGGCATCAAATGCTCTTTTCTAGCTACACTGCAACTTCATTTTTCAATTTCACCTTATCCTTTGCACGTTTGGCTATAGACCTAGATTGAGTTTGATAGATAGTAACCAGAAAAGCCTCAGAGAGGCTGGAGGCAGCAAGGCCACGGGTAGAGGCTGAGGACAGCCAGCGCTCTTTTCAGCCCCTTAGGAATTGCTGATTTGTCTTGCTTCAAAGCTTTTTAATAGCCAATTCCTTTTGGGGGGAAGGGGGGGGAGGGGGTCTCATTTAATAAATTCGATTCAAGGTGATCTTTTTTTCTTTTTCCATTTTTCTTTTCGGGGGAAGTGAAAAGGAGGGGAGCGGGGCTGGGGGGGAAAGGGGGTCCAAAAGGGTGGATGCCAATGCTCACAATTATATATCTAGATGAATCCAAAAAACATGCCCAAACTCATCCTCTAGATACACAACACAGTGTGCAGTTTCAATCTCATGATAATCACTGATAAGGTTGAAAACCATAAACTCCATCACGCATAGCAAGGACTAGCTACCATGACATATACTTAGATGAATCCACGAACATTCCCAAACTCATTCTCTAAAAACACAACACAGTGCAGTTTCAATCTCACGATAGTCACTCATAAGATTGAAAACCATAAACTCCATCACGCATAGCAGGGACTAGCTACTATGACATCCCCACTGACATCATCAGTGCCCAACAGTGGGTGTAGACCATAGTATAAAAATATGCTCTCACACAT
Organism: Dipteris shenzhenensis; assembly: GCF_047967505.1. Taxonomy (NCBI): domain Eukaryota; kingdom Viridiplantae; phylum Streptophyta; class Polypodiopsida; order Gleicheniales; family Dipteridaceae; genus Dipteris; species Dipteris shenzhenensis. Next base: position 394,093 of record NC_141626.1, read on the forward strand.
ACACATCCACACACCCACACATACTTGAGCATCCATTTATACAAAGTCTTCGTACTAAGTTTCTGTCGGCACAGCCATGACGAAGGCTAGCACTAAAGGAGAAGGCTAATCAAAAAGTAGTCCAAAACTCTTCATTCAAGCTACAACTGCTTGTGAAGTCTAACGATTTCATTTTAGTCTCTCCCAAACGAGCATCTAAATCTACCATGACATCCCCACTGACATCATCAGCAGTGGGTGTAGACCATAATATAAACATATGCTCTCACACATACAAATCCACATGCCAACACATACTTGAGCATCCATTTATACGAAGGTCTTTGTATCGAGTGTCTGTCGGCACTCCAGAGGTGAAGGGCAGACTTAGCCGTGACAAAGGCTAGCACTAAAGGAGAAGGCTACTCAAAAAGTAGTCCGCATTCTCTTCATTCAAGCTACAACTGCTTGTGAGAACTATATGATTTCATTTTAGTCTCTTCCAAATAAGCAAGCAAAAAAAAAAGCATAGCCAATGCTCACAATTATCCATTAAAGAGCACTAATTTGTTTTTTTTTACCATCTTTCCCAAGAGCCTCTGCCAAATGCATCATGCCTCCAGAACATCCCAAAACCTTATCTCAGAAGATAGACTTCCCATAGTCTGTCTCCTCGTGGCTTTTGAAAGTAAAGAACCTCAAATGCAGTTTTTAATGATGTAGTGAATCAAAAACTAACTGGCCAACCTGGAAAGGTGTCTCCATAATGAATTTTCCTTGTTTGGAAATACAAGGGAGCATGCCTTGCTCAAAGAACACAACCTGAGAGATAACAGAACATAGCATAAGCTTTACAAAAAAACTGGGATTCTTAGCAGACTGTCAAGGTGCGAAAACAATTAAGACTTGCCTGTTCTCGTTCTAAGCCAAAAAACTTTGATCTTTCAAAAAATTGCTGAGTTGCATCACTTGTAAAAGGACTTGTCATGACATACCAAGATATTTGCACTTTCTTCCCTGCAACAGGGATAATTTATCTTTATGAGGCTACAGACCCTTCCTAAAAGGCGTGGAGTTTCTGGAACCAATGATATGCAGTCTCAATTTTTACAGACAAATTGCAGTAACTCCATAAAATCCTGTCTCACCATCCGAAGTTGAACATGAAGCCAAATACTGTATGCGCAGGATGCGTTCTGCTTGCAATTGAAATAAACATTTTCCTGATGGAAGCCCGATGTCTGTAGAGGCAAACGCTTTTTTAAAACAAATGAGTTCAAAGAACTCCTAATGTTACATGCCAACCCGCATGTTTGGCTTGCATCAGACATTCTATAGGATATTGCTACTGCCAGCTCTCCACACACTTAATAATTATTTGAGTTCAAGAAGCTCTCTAATCTATAGAAAAGAGTGCACTTATTAAATGAGAAGCCCAAAAACAAAGGGAAATAAATTAGAGAAACGTGCACTGATTAAATGAGAAGCACAAAAGCAAAGGGAAATACACCTCTGCCTAAAAACAGCGTGCATTGGGAGCCATAGTCTAGCCATCGGAACTCAGGAAAAGGTGCAGGAAGGAATAGACTTACTGTAACACCCCTTCGGCTCAGAAGTTCCCAGCCGAGTTCCCTGATAAGATAAACATTGACTTTTAAGTAATATAACTATATTGTGTTTGGACACTTTTACAGAGACTTGAATTATGGCTATATCTTCCTTTCATCCATCAATTGAAACAAGCAACACTGATTTGCAATGAGAGTTCGTTCAAGAGACCATTACTGTTCCTTGTTCTTTTCTTTTGATTTCAGCTGCATAGTAGGATATTAACACATTCATAAGCGTAAATTGGAAAAAAACCATAATAATTCAACATTGGATATTCCAATCCATGACTGATCTTAAGTGCCTTGATCCCATTTCACAAAGAACCAAGTACTTCCTAAACTTAGCAGTGTCCACTCAACAAAAATACTTGCAATATGAAAACCCTTATCCATACCTGTTCAATAGAACTATTAAATGGAATGAACAATTGATAAAAGCCTCAGGCTTAGTCCTAGGGATAACATTGTCACATACTTGAAATGCCTGCAACATTGACATAATGAAAGTCCTTTCAAAGCTTCAAACAATAAAATCTGGCATGCATGGAGGGATGACCCGATATGGTATCTGCACCGATGCCATCAGCACCAAGAATAGGTGCAGGTCACACGTATAAATTTTACACATCCTCCAACCAGGCAGCATAACCCCATCACTTGGTGATCCAAGCGGCCTTGTGTTCTAATCTTAGAAAGACGAGTACCAATGATAACTCAGTGGAGGATTGAATGCACCAAGTAGTAGTGCATTCCTTCCTTTAGACCAACCTACAATCAGTTAATGGCTCCCCAGATACAAATCTGCTTGTGCTTGTGCTGACCAAATCCAACCAAAGTGCAACTTTCTTACTTGTGAAAAAACAAATTAAATGGATTTACATCATTTACATAGTGACTCTGTTTCCCTTTCTACAAAAAATACGTCATGCTGTTCTAAATGCTTCAAAGTTTCCATAGATTTCAAAATTTTCAATGAGAAATGTTTAAAACAAGTGACTTCCTTATTTGTTCTCAACCAAAACAGGTTTGATCGGTAAGATAGGACAAATCTCATGGACTGCATCACCAAAAACCTTTTCTGATTGGTTTAATTACAGCCTAATGTTATACACAAATTTGCTAATTCCGCATTATATATGCAAGTGTTGCTCTATTGAGCTCTAAGACAAAAAAACTCACTGCTACTGAACGACAGATTTTTTTCAATCAGATTGTCACTTCCAATCGCAAGCCCTCCCTATACACACACACACACACACAAACGAAAAAAACGTTCATTAAATTCTCCAATTTGTCTATGAACGTCTAAACAGTTGACAATGCCGCTCCCTCGCCACCCCTACCAATTCTGTGTGCCCCTGCCCCCTCATCTCCACCTCTTATCCTCGCACGCTGTTCGCAGGTCATCTGCATGGCCCTATTAGGCTGATTCACGCTCCCCACCCCCCTCTTGCTCCGTCCTTCTATTAGCTCTCGAGCTCGTGTAGGGGGACATTTTGTGCCCCCGCCCCCCTATCAGGCTGATTTGAGCCACCCCACGCCCCCCCTTGTGCCCCCTTCTAACAGCTCTCAAGCTTACCAAGGGGGACATTTTGCCCCTTCCCCCTTATCCACTATTGGCCTTTCCTCTAATCTCTCCTGCACTTTTCTGCCAGTGTTCAAGATGGCCTAGGGGAGCTTTCCACTCCACCTATTTCTGGCTGTTCTTCCCCAACCTCCCGACTCTATTTCTTTGCCTCTAGGCTGGCCTTTTTTTTCCAAAGAAAAGACTTCTATTAAGTATGAAAGAAACTCCAAGAGCAAAGTTCATGGGAGAAGTGCATCGTGCAAGGCATGAGAAAAAACACCCTAAAAGGGCAAACTAAGCTCATGCAAGAGAACTAGAAAAAATTGCAAGGTTGAGTGTGAACGTGCTACCTCAACCCTGCAGAGGGCTACAAAAAATATGGGGACCCACTTCACTCCCTAAGGAAAACAGTCTTCTTGGTAGAAGCTGCGAAAGGTGAGGGGATTGTGAACAGCAAACTCAGAGCAAAACAGCAAACTCACAGAGCAGGAAATGTGATGGAGGGAGAAACACTTCCACACCTACAATCAGGAAAAAACTCTGCTTTGGTGCTGAGAAAAACTACTTGATACAAAATGCTGAAAGAGGGCAAGGGAGGGGCCTGAAAATGGGCCCCAGCCCTGCAATCACTTTGCTTATAAAGGCCGCTTGGACACCTTTACAGTTGGTCATGGACAATGGTGAATACCTTAGCCTTGCCTTGGCACTTGGGTACTAGTGTGTGCACTAGGATGGAATGCAGGTTATAGCCAAAGTTTGGCTTGGACAGTGGAACTGCCAGTGGAGCAGAGCGCAAGGGTGACCCCTTGTTGTATGTACAAATTTCATTCCTAAAGAAATAAATAAATACTGGAAGGGGTGCCAAGTGTTTGGGGCCAGTGTGGTGTCTTGTACTTGTTTTCATTGATCAGGGGCACTCTAGCCTCCATCCAGTTATTTCTCAATTTGTTTTCTAAGTGGAATTGTTTAAAGTTAAGTGGCTGGAAATGATGCAATGTGGCTGTGAATAATGAATATGCAATGATAGTTATGGTCTACTGCCCTTTAGGAAACTAAAGGCCGGTTACAGAAGGCCAGTGGGATCTCCCCATCAAATATCTTCTCACAAACAAACTGATACTGAATCTCATTATGTTAGTCCAAGCGTGGAGTACTGGATTTCTTGCAATTGCTATGCAGCTCTAAATGTAGCACTTGATGATTGTTGCCAAGTAGTCTTCGAAGCCACACCAATTCACGGGTACCTAAACAAGTGGCCCTGTACTCGGCCTCGGTTGACGACAAGGCCACAAAGGGTTGTTTCTTACTTATCCACATGATCGCTGCTGATCTGAGGCTGAAACAGGAACCTGTTGTCGATCTTCGTGTATATGGATCTCCTCCGCAATGGGGGTCACACCATCTCTGTAACTCCTGCACCTGCCACATAGAACAGTCCTCAATACAGCATACCCTCTAGTTACCTGAGGATTATCATGTTATGCTCTAGTCGAGATAGCATGACCTCGGATAGATCGGTGGGCATTTTCTCTTAGATGACCAACTTTTGTAATAGTTAATGTGCGTAATTAAATGGTCAAGAGAAGTAACTGCCAAGGTCCTAGGTGAGGGCGTAATGGCATTGACTAGGTAGTTCTAATAGGGCTAGGGCCTAGGTGCATCTAAATGTGCAAAGTGCCAAGGGGCAATTGTTTTTAAAGGAACTCCAAGAGAGGGGTGAAAAAGGATGCATCTAAGTAAGGGCCTAAAATGTAGACATGTGGCCAGGAACTATCTAGGGAATTGTGGGTCTCAGGGATAAGGATGAAGGAATTAACGATGAGATTATGGAACAATCACGCATCAGGTCCCTGAGAGTTGGCTGGGAGGAAAGAAAAGATAGCCATCGCCCGTGAGAAAGAACTAGCGTAGGTCTAGTATATATCGCATGAGCAGCGTGAGAAAGAGAGGTGGTTTGACATTTGGTATCAGAGCTCAGCAAGGGAGAGTTCGACGGACAGTAGACGATTGATGAAGAACTGCGTCATGACAGGGTTAGATGTGACGCAGTGTTAGCGACGGGATTTTGCGCTTGAAATCGGGATAGTGGGACGAATAATACGTACGCGCATCGAATGAATGACGCCTGATTCAAATTAATGCCTCCTCTCAGAAACAGGGTGTAGGCCAGTAAATTCTGGCTCGTAACGATAAAAGGTGCACAACGTCTTCGAGTCCTGAGATCGGACTTGGACATCGATGCGGGAATTCTTGAAAGTCGCCTTACCTCAGGGCTGCTGACAAGGTCTCGCGCTGGCATCAGTGGTCCATTGCCGATCATGTTCAGCAGCATTACAAACATTCCTATGGTTAAGGCTGCTGCCACTGCCTGCCTGACGTCGAACTGCATCCTGTGAATCCTGCCTCCGAACAGGCACCAGCCACTATTGCCGTCAGTCAACTAGCCACTGCGATCTTTGGGTGCGCATCGTCATCTGCGTAGGGAAATGACGACAAGCAGGAAAAATATAACGCAGGCAACTAGTTGCTGCTTTCGATCAACGCAGGCAGACGAAAACGAATAATTGGTGGCGTCGCCTTCAATCCCTCTTGATGATCAACGCACGCGTGGTGGCGGACTTGAATCCAGGAAGCATCTTGTCTTTCGAAGAAAATTCTGAGTAGCAGTTGGTTCGTTCTTAAAGCAGGGACTGTTGTTTATTTTTTTTGTGTATAACAAAAAGGGGGAAATCCATCATATTTTTTTATTTTTATTTTTTAAAACCCAATTTATTAAAAAAAAAAAAACCATCTTCCACTGTGAACTTATGGAAGCAGAAGGGCAGAATTCAAGGGTGAATCCTAGTGAGTCTAGAGTACAATCCACACAACAGATGTCACATCACGCAGCACCTACATTGATTGGTAGGATTTCAATATTAGAGGATGCTTTACAGCAAATTATGAACCAGCAACTTCAAGTAAATGCTGGTCAAAATGAGATTAGGGAGATGGTGCAAGCTTTGTCGGCTAGACCGTCTAGGATTGATAAGGGCAAAGCTCTAGCGGAGCCAGAGCCTAGTGTACATTCCTTAGAGCGCGCAAGGGTCAAAGTGCCTAATATCGCTAATTATAGACCGCAGAAGTACGCTGGTCGGATGACCGAGCGCAGCTCTGATGTGATCGAGGTTTGGTTGCACAAGTGGGAAGAAGCCTTCGCCATTTGTGAGATTAGATCCGATCTAAAGAAAATCCGTGAGGCCACGCACCTGTTTATTGAGGCAGCGGACAGATGGTGGATAAAGCAACAGAAGGATCAAGTTGCTCCAACCACCTGGGAAGGGTTCAAAGCTGAATTCAAGAAACACTTTCTCCCACCTGATGAAGAATCCCGAGCTTGGGATGCTTATAGAAATCTTCGTCAGAGGAGTTTGTCAGTGGCAGAGTACACTGACAAATTCAGGGAATGTGTTATGAAAATAACAGACCCTCTCCCTATGTCGGTTCAGTTAAAAGACTATATCTATGGACTGAACGACAAGATCAAAATGGAAGTTCGGGCTAAATATGTGACTACACTAGATGAATCTATAGCAGTAGCCCTGAACTATGAGGATGCCAGAGGCAGATCTGGTGGATTTGTGCAGGCAGGGACTCAGTATGAGCACCCGAGAAAAGGGGGATTTCAGAGGAAATGGGTTTCAAAGACAAGTGTCTCGCAGCCAAGTGGCCAAACCAAGCAGGTGAAGCCGGTTGAGGGACCAGTAAAAACAAGTACTACCGTTGGGGTGAAAAGGAAAATAACTCCAATGGCAGCCCGGGCTTGGTCAAAGTCCTCGTTGACCCCTGAACAAAAAGAGAAAGCTAGAAAAGAAGGATTGTGCTTCGGCTGCCTTCAGCGACATCAGTGGAAGGATTGTCCACTGAATAAAGATCGTCGCACGGCTAATATGATAATATCTGAATGCGACGTAGAAATGCAGGAGAGTCCCAGTGCGGAACATATGCAGATGCAACTAGCGGGACCTTCTCAGAGGTTAGTACCTTGTTTGTTATGTGTATCTGTTGCTAAGTTAGTGACGAGTGCACCTGATAACATCCTATCTAAGCCCGCAGCAACGGGGTATACGGCCTTTAATGATACGGAGTTAATTAAAATGAAAGGGCAAGTGGCCAGTCATGATGTCATTGTGTGATGATACGTTTCGCCTCTGTATAGATTACAGAGCATTGAATAATATCACTGTTAAGCACAGGTATCCGATGGCTCGGATTGATGATTTGCTAGATGCATTGCATGGAGCCGTGATTTTCAGCAAGATAGATCTTAAGTGCGGCTACCATCAAATCCGGATTAGAGCCGAGGATGTGCATAAAACCGCTTTTAGAAGCAGGTTTGGTCATTATGAGTTTTTAGTAATGCCCTTCGGACTTACCAATGCTCCAGCGACCTTCGTCATGCTTATGAACGATTTACTACGTCCGTATATCGGAAAGTTCGTAGTACATTTTATTGACGATATCTTGATATTCAGTAAAAGTGTTACTGAGCATTGTGAACACTTAAGGATAGTGTTCAGTACTTTGAGGAAAGCCAGTCTTTACGTGAATAAAAAGAAAACTATACTGTGTATGGTTAGGCTTGAGTACTTAGGGTTCATAATTACTCCACAGGGGGTAGAAATGGATCCGAAGAAAGTGGCTGCGATACTAACTTGGCCAATCCCTCAGAGTCTGACCGCGTTGTTGCGATCATTCTTGGGATTTGTCCAGTTTTATAGAAGGCATATCAAAGGATATTCCGGAATAGTATCGCCGTTGACTGATTTGACCTCAGATAAAGTACCTTTTGTTTGGGGACAGAATCAACAGGAAAGTTTTAACACCATAAAACAAGCTGTGGTCTCAGGACCGGTGTTAAAAATAGTTGATCCCCTGAAACCGTTGTTCCTAGAAACTGATGCAAGTGGCATTGCGGTAGGAGCAGTCCTCCTTCAAGAGGGAAGGCCAGTAGCCTTCGAAAGCAAGAAGCTTTCTCCCTCTCAAAGGAATTGGCCAACTCATGAATTAGAGTTGTATGCTGTTATCCATGCTTTGAAAACATGGAGGCATTATTTGTATGGTTCAGAGTTTTATGTGGATGTGGATCATGATACTCTGAAACATTTTTGTAAACAGCCTGACTTGAGGGGCCGCCAAGCTAGGTGGGCAGAGCTTATGCAGGAGTTTAATTTAACGATTCGGTACCGAAGAGGAAAAGACAATAAGGTAGCTGATGCGTTGTCTCGCATTATGCACAACCTGAGTTTCACGGTATTAGAGAGTACTCTAATGACCGAGATCAGAGAAACTCAAAAAGTGGACGAGTTTGTCCAGAGCTTATGGCCTAAGGCTCATGTGTTAAAACCCGGGGAAAGTGAAAAGGATGACCTGGCATCCAGAAAAGGCCAAACTTATGCAAGATATACCATAAGGGATGGTATGCTAGTTAGAAATGGCAAGGTTGTAGTACCTGGTCAGAATGATCTCAGGCAGAGAGTCATTCGACAATGCCATGATAGCCCGTGTGCGGGACATCCAGGTGTCGAGAAGACCTATGATCTCGTGAAGCGAGATTTCTTTTGGCCAAAGATGAAAAAGCATATTCATGAGTATGTGACACGGTGTTTCTCGTGTCAGGTAAGTAAGGCCGAGCGGGTGAAGCCACCCGGACTTTTACAACCCTTGGAAATACCACTAAGTAAGTGGGAGAGCATTTCCATGGATTTTATTGTAGGGCTACCTGCAACACAAGAAGGATATAATTCTATCCTTGTGGTGGTTGATCGTCTAACCAAGATGGCTCACTTCATTCCGACTAGAGAGTCTGTTAGTGCCCCGCAAGTGGCGGATTTGTTTATTAGACATATATTTTGTCTGCATGGATTGCCTAGATCCATAGTGTCAGACAGAGATGTTAGATTTACCGGTCATTTTTGTACAGCGGTATTTGAGACACTAAGGACTGAGTTGGGAATGAGTAGTGGGGATCATCCTGAGACGGATGGTCAGACGGAGAGAGTCAACCAGACTTTAGAGGATATGCTGAGGGCATATGTGTCATTGAGGCAACATACGTGGGACAAGTGGTTGCCATTGTTGGAGTTTGCCTACAATGATAGGAAACATTCATCTACTGGGTTCAGTCCGTTTGAGCTGAACTATGGTTATAGACCAGCCAATCCGACTATAGTTGGAGTACCTCAGAAAGTACCTAGTGCCGCGAACTTTGTAGTTCAGATGCGGGAGATGCTAGCACTTGCGAGAGCTAATATCCGCCAGGCTATGGATAGAGCCAAGGTGTATGCGGATGAAAATCGGTCTATAAGAGTATTTGAAGAAGAAGAAAAAGTTTTTCTCAGAATTCCTTTGCACTCGAAGTCGTTGACTTCAGGAGAGTGTGCTAAGTTATCACCTCGATACTGTGGGCCGTGGTTAATTCTAAAGAGAATAGGCAGTGTAGCCTATAAATTAGAATTGCCACAGGGGTGTAAGGTGCACCCGGTTTTTCATGTTTCGCGCTTAAAGAAATTTTTGCATACAGGTGACTCTCGAAGGTGTGGTTTTGTTTCAGGAGATAGAGGATATTGCAAGGCGCAAACCAACAAGGATCCTGGACCGAGGAACAATGCAGATACGAAATCGGAAGATACCCACGGTGTTGGTTGCATGCCATGGTCAGCCTCTATCGGAAGCTACCTGGGAATCCGTATACCAGTTACAGAGAGCATTCCCAGATTTCATCATCGAGGACGCTGATGCTTGAAGAGGGAAGAAATGTTATGCTCTAGTCGAGATAGCATGACCTCGGATAGATCGGTGGGCATTTTCTCTTAGATGACCAACTTTTGTAATAGTTAATGTGCGTAATTAAATGGTCAAGAGAAGTAACTGCCAAGGTCCTAGGTGAGGGCGTGATGGCATTGACTAGGTAGTTCTAATAGGGCTAGGGCCTAGGTGCATCTAAATGTGCAAAGTGCCAAGGGGCAATTGTTTTTAAAGGAACTCCAAGAGAGGGGTGAAAAAGGATGCATCTAAGTAAGGGCCTAAAATGTAGACATGTGGCCAGGAACTATCTAGAGAATTGTGGGTCTCAGGGATAAGGATGAAGGAATTAACGATGAGATTGTGGAACAATCACGCATCAGGTCCCTGAGAGTTGGCTGGGAGGAAAGAAAAGATAGCCATCGCCCGTGAGAAAGAACTAGCGTAGGTCTAGTATATATCGCATGAGCAGCGTGAGAAAGAGAGGTGGTTTGACATATCATCCCTGCATCCCAATGACACAAAGATCTTCCCATAAGTAAATTTGCACAAAGTGGTTTCATATACAATTGAGGACTAGCCAAATTCTCTGGTGTTCAGACTACCTGCATGAAGGAGCTCAACAGCCCCACCGGAAAGCTGAGATCCACTTGGTGTTGAAAAGCCAGAGAAAAAGAACCCCCTCTTCGTCTGCCACATCTCCAAGCCGAGTAAGAAATGCAGCAATCCTAGATTCGTCATCTTGATAGGGCAGCCTGTCTTGGCTGTGGGGGCCATATGGTGCCCTATCAAGATGATATCATCAACGTAGAGGATAATGAGGGTAACAAGATTCTTCTCATGAAAGATATCCAGGTTCAAATCTACTATTCACCTTCGAAATACCTTCCATAGGAAGAATACATTTCCATGCCCGTGGTGCCTATTTGAGACCAAACGCCGCCTTGTGTAACCTGTAGACCATCACTGCTGAGTTTGGAATTGCAAATCCTGGTGGTTGCTCTACATAAACCTCCTCCTTCAGGTCTCCATTGAGCAAGGCTGATTTTACATCCATCTAGAAGATCGGCCACTATTGCATCCGAGATGATCTCGCGCCTTCCCTCTCCACGAACTTTGATTGTGGAATGTCACCGATGCATGCGTCACCTATTTGATCCAGCAGTCTTGGAACTCTACCAGGGATGAAATCATGTGCCTAGAGGAACCACTATCAAGGTCCATTCCTTGGAATCACCAACCAAGGCAACCCCCTCTCCTAGGGAAGAAGTTAAAGAATCCAAAATCTGTAGATGTACAAAGGGTGGAGTGATAGCTGCAGCCGAGGAACTGGTACCCTTGCCTTGTGATCTCTAATGGCACTTCTCTAGTAGTGAGCTTTTTGGCACTTCTCCAGTAGTGACCTTTATGGCCACAGTTGTTGCAAGTACTAAAAGCAATTCTAGTTATTTAGAGTACATACATATAGTCTAAAAAACAAAAGCATAATCAGCCATCCATCAGTTTTAAGACTCGTTTCTTTTTATTTGGATTTAAACTCCTTGATGAGGGCACGCCCTCACAATAAATTGCCCATTTTCCATCCTTTCTAGCAGCCTTGAACTTCGCGCCCTCTCCTTCAATTGAGCTCATGTGAGTTCCTCGGCTATCCATACCTTAGTCCCTTTCAACTTGTTAGATTGTCAAAGAATCTTGATCCGTAAATTTCATGAGCTAAGTGTAATGGTAGCATGTCCTCTATAGTGCTAGATACAAGTCGATCTGGCATCATCATCATCAACTATCCCTTGTATGCTAGGCATGGTTGCTTTGATATGTGCTAAATATCACTGAAAGAGTCCTCCACCGAAGACTGCTCTTGAAGCTGGCCCAAGCTTTCAGGATAAGCAACCATCAAAGGCGAGGAGGGAGCCTTGAGATGGGCTAAGGTGAAATCAACCTAGACCATCCATCCAATCTCCACCCATGGAAGGAGAATCGGACTGTATGCATGAATGAAACAGGCAAAAGCAGCCTGACCAGAACCTGCATAATAAGGCCCTGCTCTGCAAGTCTGGATCTATGATATGGAGGCCCCCTTCCCGTGTGAGGAAAATCAAGGTCTCCCAAGCCACCCTAGCTCTAGTGTTTGCCGAACCACCTAGTCCACTCCATAGAAAATTCCCAACAAGAGCAAACAAACCATGCCATGGCCAATAGTACCTGGTTGACAACCACCACCCTAAAGCAAGGTCTAGTTTGGTTGAACTCCAAAAAAGGAGTTTCCTCCTTATACTTACTAACACACGAGCAATTGCTGCAAAGGAGAGATGCCCATACTTACCTAACAACCCAACCCCCCAATCTAGAGTATTATCATCATTAATCCAAAAGTCATTGATTTATTCCAATTAATACGTGCATCTATTGCATTGCAAAATAAATCCAAGGCTGCCCTAATACCCTCCAACCTAGGAGCAAATTGCTGCAAAGGAGAGATGCCACAACGACCTAACAACCCAAGTATCTGATGGAAACACCGCTCTGAATCCAAGTAAAACTGAAATCAGCCCCCTAATCTAGAGTGTTCTCATCACTAATCCAAAAGCCATTTCCAATTAATATGCGCACCTATTGCATAGCAAAATAAATCCAAGGCTGTCCTAAAAGATGTGGGATTCTATGAAGTGGCATCCCATAACAACAACAGTGTCATCGACAAGCTCACTATCCAAGATCTCCTCATCTTTCCTCTAGGTAAGTTTCAATCCAAAAACATATGTCTGAGATCACAAAAAGATACTTGTTGCTTCAGCCACAAATAAACACAGAAAAGGGACAAGAGCACATCCCTATCGGACTGATCTAGAAATCGGAAACCTCTCTCTCCTGTCCCCTCTGAACAAAACCTCACTGTGGGCTGATCCCTTTAGGCTGGCTTTGAAGGCTTCTACCATCCTCCTTTGATAGCCAGCCCCTCCAATGGCCGAAGGGCCTACACACCCTCCCTCAAACCTTCTAACTTCTAAGGGGCCCTCCAGCTTCTTCCTCCCATTTCTTTCCACTCCTCTCCCCCCCTCTCTACGTTTCCTTGACTCTTTCCCTTTGTTCTATTCAAGCCTTCCCTTAACCTCTACATTGCTAGAGAGGTCAGTCCCCTTTGACTAGGGTGACCAGTTGATCCAGCCTGAGAGCTCAAATGGCAACATCCTTGATTCCCACCACCTTCTCCATCTCCCATGTCCCCAAGGACGAAAAACAGAAGTTGTTCAAGGTAAGCAAGACAAAGTTGTGGTGGGTCGTATTGTTGGCCTCGCCTACAAATGATGGTGGTTTTGAAGACGGTGATGCCTCTAGCTTGGTGTCGCACAGATTTGGATTGAAAATCCAGCAAAGTCCATTCATTTAGTTATTGCCACACAGTCCTCGAGCCACAAGAAGCCCTGCCTCACCCCACCCTCCCCAGGAATTGGACTGTAGTAGCTGGAATGAACACACTTTCCACAACCATGCTAGGCAGCATGCATAGCTTCAGCAAGTTTTGCAGAGAGCTCTAGTAGGGGGCCCGTCAGATGTTCCTATGCTGTAGGAGCATATGTCCGCATATGTCCGAAGAGTCAAATATTTGTAGCTACGGACAGCTTCTTCTAGAAAGAGAACTGGAGATCTGACAATTGGTGGTTGGACAACATCCCTTCCCATGGCCTGTTAATATAGCCCCTATGTCCTGTCCAAGGTCCAGCAATTGGCCCCTCTGTCAACAAACAATAACCCAACGCTGTCAGGCAACATCCTTGATTCCCACCACCATCTATCAGATGGCAACAATAACCGTGGCACTATATAACAAGTGACTGTAACATAATCAAAGAGAAGTTGCATGTTCAATACGCCATCACCACATGGCATCTTTTGAACAGAGCCTAGAATCCAAATAGAAGGTTACGTATATACCATCACATGGCATCTTCCAAAGCAGAGCCTACAAATCCAAACAGAATGTTAAACATACGCCATCACATGCAATCTTCCAAAACAGAGCCTACAAATCCAAGCAGAACGTTACAAAAACAAAAAGTGGGGTTTCGACGTCATGATAGTCACCCACAAGGATGAAAACCATTTGACTCCATCATGCCGAGCAGGGACTAGCTATTATGACATCCCGACTGATGTCATGAATGGCCAACAGCGGCTGTACACCATGGTATAAGCATCCACTCTCATACATATATACATGATCAAAGGTCTTCGTACTGAGTTTCTTTTAGTCTGAAGGTTAAGGGCACACTCAGGCAAGCATGAAAGGAGAAGGGTATTTCCTTAATCAAAGGTCTTCGTACTGAGTTTCTGTTAGTCCGAAGATTAAGGGCACACTCAGGCAAGCATGAAAGGAGAAGGGTAATTAAAAGTAGGCCATGTTTTCTTCATCCAAGCTACAACTGCCGTGAAGACGAGTATCTCATATTATCGATCCCAAGGAAGCATTTTAAAGCAAATCAGCTATGTGATGGCTACAAAAGGTTCTTGTAATGATAAGACAAGTACGACATTTCTTTCTGACTCTCTCTACTTCTCCAATGACCAGACAACACTGCGCCATAGAAAGATTGGGCAAATGAATTTACTCGATCCTGTTTGATTGGCGTGACTATTCCAGTCTTGAATCGGAATTGCATTTTGTATGTCAATTCAATCATTTGGAAGGCATGATAAGAGGGCTGTTCATCAATACTTTTAGCCATGGGTTACAAGACACATGATAAGAGGGTTGTTCATTAATACTTTTAGCCACGGGTTAAAACACACGATAAGAGGGCTGTTCATTAATACTTTTAGCCACGGGTTACAAGACACGTGCCCCTAGGGCGCATTTACCACAGCAAACGGACAGCTATACTAAGTGGTATCTTTCATAAACTTCCTGTAGTGCCTCTTAATAGAGCACATCGGAGGATGGCCCTAAGAGTTCGCAGGCACCTTCAGTCCTCGAGTTCTTTGAGATTATCTCGTTGCGTAACACTCTTACAAGCCCTCACCCTATTCTGGAAAGGAGTTTTAAAAAACGCCTCATCATATTTTGGCAGGCCTTTCAGGGTTCGAATACATCCCTGAATCAATTCTTTTTAAAGCTGCTGGAGATCCAAAGGGTTAAATTTCACTCAAAAACACATTTACGCAGCACTCTCCAAAATAATTACAGCTACAATATTCACGTGCAACCAGAACATAAATCCAGTTTATGGATAAGGGACTCTGGCGCCAAACCAACCTGCCCGCCTGACAGGAGAAGAACAGCCAGCTTTCCTTCGGCTATGGCTCTCAATCCTACATTCCACCACCTCTCTCTTTCTTCAAATGTCCTTTCTTCAAAGGTTGAAATGCTGCTTCCAGGCACAGGTTCTATGTTCGGCAAAGACGAACCTGGAAGATTATAACAGACTCGCACCTTGGTTATAATCAGGTCTGTGCGCGTGTTTACAGTTGGTGGTTATCATCTTTGAAGCTATTTAGGCAAAATCGATTCGTTCACTTATTTAGGATGATTATCCCGCGCCTATAACCAGACTTGAGAGGATACAGCACAAAGGAGGTTGCTGGGAGAAGCATGCCTTGTGAGTGCAAAGATAGCTTCAGGATACGGTTTACGCGCGGAAGGTCCAAGGCCTGCAATTGACACATACCAAATAAACTGTAAGACCAGAAAACGAAGGTATTGGAAAAGGATCTCCAGAGTCCATAGATGAATTCCACAATGACGCGGACAGTCCAAGGCTTTTGCTTGATCTCTCGAAGTCCGTTTGGTCTGTTGAATACCAAAGGAGCAAATATAGGAATTGGAACCTCGACGTTTTTCAGGAGCGTGTCCCGTTCATCGAGATTGAGATCTTTCCAAAGATCAAGACAGTGCTCCTGGCCAAAATCCTTCAATCGTTCCAACAAGACCTGCGGAGGAGCTGAGTCTTCGTCACCTGCTTCTCCCATTCCTTCAACGCAATGCGCGATCGCGTGAATGAGCGAGCTAAGCACAGATCCGATCTGGAAGCTCAGCTTGTCATTCTGCTTCTTTTTTGTCCGAGAGATATTACTTTAGTTTAGTTTAATTTAATGATCTCCTACTTTATTCACCAATCTACTCTTGTACGATTTTGCGACTTTGCCCTCTAAACACACATTTGGCCTTGCGAGTTTACCCTTTCAACAAACAAACACTCATGGCACAACCAACAAATATCAACCTCAATCACAAAACCTTTTTGCTCTAGAGCTCAATTGAAGACTAACTCTCCAATCCACAATTGCACATGTTGATGTACGCAAAACCTACTCAACATCAGACGAGTCTACTCAACATCAGACGAGTCTTTAGCTCGTATAGAAATGGAACACCTTTTTTAGTCAACACACGCACACATTCAATGCATAGACGCGTGTGTACACACACAGGCATACACAAATTCGTGCACGTACATACACAAACACATATGCACATAAAGACACACATACACACACATGCATAGACAAGCACGTGCACGCGCACACACGCACCAACACTCACTATGACACATACTCGCACACCCAAGCATGCATGCATGTATAGACATGCGCGTGCACACACACACACATGCACATGAAGAATTCACCCACATGTACGTATGCACACGCATCTACATCCACACCAATGAACACATATACACATGACATGTGTGCGCATGCGCACATGCACACACGTTTGCAGATGTGCACACACGCACGCACAAAGACTCACTCACTCACCCAATGGCCATAAGAACAAATAAATACACCAATAAAACTAGCAAAACGTTGGATAATACACAAAACTGATTCTAACGAAAGAGATCGTAGACAATTGACCAACCATAATAGATATTGGTAAAGCTTAAACATACATAAGATACAATACAAAGCCATGGATACAATAGAATCACACAAAGTTCAACATAATCACACACGTTAATAAGAGAAACCGAGGGCCTGTAAGTGACCATTACAACAGCTCTTTAACTCACAAACGTAATAAGAGCATCATCGTAACCCATATATTTTGTCAACCTCTCAATCTCTTGCAATGTCCTATGCTCTATAGCTGTGCTATGCTAGAAACATAATATTCACAAACATGATATAGGCAATACTTCAAGTTAATTTCCCATAAAGACAAGCATACATAACATCTGACAAGAGGATCAGTGTTGAAGCTAGGAAGCACTTCTCCCACGAGTCCAATATTTGATAGCAGCAGCCTATCAACACAAACGAGTCGCCTGTCATGTGCTTTGTTATTAACCCTCTTATCTACAGATTTTGGCCCCGACTTCTTCAAGGGAGTTTTAGATCTTGATCTCAGCTTTGCGTCTATAACAAAAACTCCCAAAAGTTATCGCAAAAATAGTGATTGCTGCTTTTTTTGGGGAGGTGTGGCTGCTATGTTTATTTGGATGCTCTTTACCCACTCCTCTACTGGCCTATCTACCCTTAGTTCCACAATCAACAATCACTTTCTACCTACATGCAAATAAACATCTAGTTCTAGCATGCAAAACATGACCTAACATGTACTTTTGCCTAGTTCCTACCATTAGCAGTTCAGGATCAGGGTCCTCGAAATCTGCCTATCATTTTCACTCACCCCTCAACTATGGACATTCATGTCCAATAGTATCCTTTTTCTTTGCTTGGCACATCCTCCTAGATCAAATTGAAGCAAGCCAATACATCTCCTCCATTACTCACCACATATAAGCAAACCACTTGGCTCAAAAACCATTTTATCCACTACAAAGCACAATTGTACCCATCTCTTCCCTCTATCATACGGCAGCCACACTGTCCAAGTATATTTACACACCAAACTATCATCATCAGATAAAGAATCCAAATTCAAGCTATTGTACCATACATATTCTAAGGTCCCCAATCCATTATCTTGTCAAAGTCTGGTACCACATAGGGATCCACCCACACATGACATTGGAGTGCATCAAAACACTGACTCGTTGCAACACCCTAAACCTCTCCTTCCACAATTGATCCATCTACAATTCTATTTTCAATAAATAGATGTAGAAACTAGAAAGTGTCATCAAATAATGCATCACATAACCTTGCAGCACTACTTCCTCTCCATGATAAGTGCATCCAAAAACTCTTCTACATGTACTTGTGTGATCTCCTCCTCGTGAAAAGACCCCTTCAAAAGATCCTAAGCTATAACGTAAGAAGACGGTACCTGCATCTCCTCCTCTATTTCATGAGAAAGCAAACTTTAGTCCATAAGATCTTCATCCCAATAGGTCCCAAAGCCCGAACCCTGCAGCACTACTTCCCTCTCCATGATAAATGCATCCAAAAATCTTCTACGTGTACTTGTGTGATCACCTCCTCATGCAAAGACCCCTTCAAAAGATCCTGAGCTACAACTTCAGAAGACAATAGCTACATCTCCTTGTCTATTTCATAACTTTTAATAGGTCCCAAAGCCCACTTATCCATGAAAGAATCTGTATCCAATGCAAGAAAAGAATTTCCTCTAAAACATTTTCACATTACCATATCTCATCCTTGCATTATATGCAGGCTTAAACATAGGTTCAAAGTCCACAACAGCATGGCAAATATCAACAACATCTCCCAAGTGCATCAAGCTATAAGGAAAATCATCTCATCGGAACAAGCATGTCCAATAGTTCCCTCACTAAACCAAAGGCATATAGCATCACCCAATCCATCTAAATCCCAACAAATCTATCCACTTTGAACACTGATATTATCGTTATTAAAGCATAACTGCAGGTGTTGCTTCCTATCTCTAGTCGGTCACTGATCATTGCATCATCAAGCATAGGCTCTTCCACATCCCGTGTATCATTGCACGTATTTGCACCATCATGAATGGGATCCAACAACAAAGCATCATCAAAGATATGCACATCTTTATCTACATCAATCACATGCATCATGAATGGGAGACTCTATGCACTCTTAACCATCATACCACATCATTCTCTCATGTTAAGTGGCAAGTGATATGGAGAGATAATTTGATAAGATTGACTGCAAGTTGTTTGATTCATTATTTATGTTTTACATATTTGTGTGTATGTGCATGCACCAAGTGCGCATGCATGATGATATATGCCTGTACATGTGCATATAAGTGAAAATCATTGAGTTAAATTTTCATATGTGTGTTTTGTATGTATGTGCACATGCATGCACACATGCATGTGTGTGTACATCTTCCTATGAGAGTGCCTACGTGCATGCGCCCATGTGTGTGTGTGCGTGTGCGTGGAAGACAAGACAACAACCCCTTTTGCATAGTGAAAAGACAAAAGAGTCAAGGTACAGGATAGAAAGAGAACATTATAGAATTAAGGAAGAGTTTGAGTATGTAGGTAAAGCGTTTATGAAATTGCATAAAAAGTATATAAGAGCTTTGATAAGAAATGACAATAAAGTTTTTGCAAAAAACATTTTTACAAAAAAAATTGGAGCTTGGTGAAGTCCTGATAAGCATCTCTTTTATTGAAGAGGAGAGTCTGCATACCTGCCACCATCCAACAAGAAAACATGGAAAGAACCAGCTTAACTTTAATTGGGAAGACAAGTGTCATAAACACCCCTCCCTTGTTATTAGGGTCATAATAAAATAGTAGTTTAAACATAGACTTAAACAACTCGATGTAGACTTTAAAGGTGTAAAAAAAGGGGCGTAGAGAGAATTTAGAAAAAAGAAAAAAGGATTTAAAAAGTTAGTTTTACAAAATTAATAAAAATAATTGGGGGGAAATCAAGTGAAATTAGGAATAATTATGGGGGAGGAAGAGGAAAAAATAGGGAAGAAAATTGGTTAAAGATGCGGGGGGGACAAAGTTTTTGTTCCAACAAGGATCTAACATCCCTCAAAACATCAAAGCATACATGCATGCTCATAAATTCCTACTACCCACCACCTTCAATACAACTAGCACTATCAATATATATGTTTACACCTCTTAGGCTATCACTCTTGACACCATCAATGATGTCTTCCTTAATAATATCATACTCAGCCTAAATAATGTACTCTCGCTCCATGATTGGATCAAGTGTCTTAAATGAATTCTTTCTACTATAATGCATGTAACACATATTTCATTAACGTTGGACTGGTGTGCATTTCAAAATAATTTTTATAATCACTTTTGAGTAAATGTTTAAAAAAATAGAATCCTCTAAATTGAAAACAAATCTCTCTAAAAAATCAAGCATGTTTTGAAATATTTTAAGGCAATTAGAAGTAAAATTATAACAAAAAAACTATCTTAAAAATCAAGAAAATTTTGGAAGTTTTCAAAGAGACTATAATCCATAAAGATTATCACCAAGGAATGAGAGATTCTTCTATACAAATCCTTACTTAGTACAATGGCTTTAGCTTCGTCTTGGGATATGGCTCAAAATGCATGCTAGCAACTAAAAATGTACTTGTTACGGAAATTATATTTTATAATATATCTTGCTTTGGATATTATTACTTTAGTCAAGTGTGACTATGGCAAAGTACTCCATAGGAGCGCACCGGATGCGGCGGGGGTCCTAGTGGATACTTTGTATGGTTAGTTGGGGACGCCCGAATAGCTGTGCTTTGCCATGCTAGATGATCAGTATTGTGGGCGATTCCATGTTAATACTGATGTCGCTAGTGTTATTGGTGTTGTGCTTGATTATTGTGCTTTGAGTGCGGTTATGTTGGGATCGATTGATTCGATGATTCGTTTAATCGATTGTTAATAACTAATGTAATTGGCGGCTTGAGTACAGGTGATGGAACTCATAGCGAGGATTGGAGTTAGTGCGAGGGTACTGATTGAGGTGTCGCATAGTGCATTATATATGGCCATGGGCCAATTTTGTATTTGTTTTATTATTGCAAGTTTGAGCAATATATTCTGTAGTGGACATAATTCATTTTTGGGCCCTAAGATGGCTATGTAAAGCAAATCCCTCATTTTTGGATGAGAGAGAGAATTTTGGCTCCTTGGTGCTTTTATGAAATATCATAAATACTCTAGATGAGGAAGCGTGAGCCACTCATCTAGGGGGGGAGATTGTACCCAGTCTGCTATCATTCTCGTGGTGTGATTGTGCTTTTCTTCTCCAATTGATTAAGTGGTGAATTTGTGTGAAAAGAATTACCTTTTTTGGTTTCAGTGGTATCAGAGCCAAGTTAACGCTAGCGATCGGAGCTCAACAAGGCGAAGACCAAAGATAAATCTAAGAAAGCTCGAATCAAGAAGGCGATTTGGAACCACGAATCATCGAGCAATTAATTGGAGATCAGTCGAGCACAAAGACAACTACGAGCGACATCATCGGTCACATATCTCCCACTCTAGTCATTTCCACCTCCGATCAAAGAGTGAGATAAATGATTTCTTTTGCTTTATATTTCATACACTTAGTATCTTCCGCCATCCATTTCTTACCATACACTCGAATTACACTTTTTCATTCATTTAATTCTCTTATACTTAGTATCCTTATCTTCTTCTGCTCTACTTTATTTGTACTTATCGCATTATCATGGCACATCAGCCACAACCACCCATGCTCCAAGAGCAGTTAGACGCACTTCAGGCACAGTTGGCCAATAAGCATGAGCATAGGGAGAGATTGGAAAAGAAAATCAATGGTAAGAAAAGGAAGAGGCATTCATATGACGATGAGTCATTCGACGATGATTCCACCGATGATACTATTATCAGGACAGTCAAAGCCACACTGAGAGCACAAAATTTGAGGAAGGAGATTAAGATAAGTAGAAAAGCTTTCTCATTTCAAAATTTTGATGGAAAGAAAGAAGCATGCACTGTCTTGTCTTGGATCAGTCAGCTAGATAATTATTTTTCAAGGGAGAAATTCTCTAAAAAAGATAAGATTAAATGTGCTACAAATCATTTAGTAGAGAGTGCTGTACTTTGATGGAACATCACTAAGCACAATAAAAGGCGACCAAAATCTTGGAAGTCTTTTCAAAAGCTCATCAAGAGAGATTTCCTTCCCTTACATTTCAAAGCAAAAACCAGACAACAGTGGGATAGTTTCAAGCAGTTCGTTAAGGAAACGATCTCCACATATACTGATAGATTTTGGCAAATGTTGATCCAATTACAATCCTTAGAGAAAGTTAATGAGCGAGATCAATGCAGGAAGTATGTGGTAGGTCTACAATCTAAGTTGAGAGCCGAGATTAACATGTTTCATCCTCGCTCACTGAGCTCTACAATTTCTCTTACAATGAATTGTGAAAGGAAGAATGGAATCCCAAAAGAAGGGAAAGATTCAGAACGGCATGTACCCTTCCATAAGAAAAAGAGATTTGATAAAAAGCCCTTCTTTAAATCTAAAAATGGTTTTGTTCCACAGAAGACAGATTATTCTTTGAAGCCGAACGGTGGAAGTTTTCCAAAGAAAGAAATAAGGTGTTTCAAGTGCAACAAGGTGGGACACATAGCCACTGAGTGTCCTGAAAGAAAGAAGACCCTGACGGCAAAAGTACACATGATTGACGACAAAGCAGCCAAACAAGAGGGAGGTAAGTATAATTGTCATGCTCTTCTAAAGATGAAAGGTTTCATTAATGGCAAAGAGGTTGTTATTCTGCATGACGATGGTAGTACACATGATTTCATTTCGGAAAGAACCTTAACAAAACTAAACCTAGAGTCTTTCCCATCTAACTATGAGGTCAAAGCTTCTTTTACCAAAACGAAGTACAATTGCACTAGAGAAGTCAAGAATCTTGAAATCTCAATTAAACCCTACAAGGATACACGAGACTTTCTAGTGGCACCCCTACGGGGAGTGGACATCATTTTAGGAATGCCATGGAGGCACCAATATAATCCTAAGATAGATTACGATTCACATCGGATGTGGATTGAGAAGGCAGACAAGAAATATGTCTGAAAAGCTCAATGAGACCTAAGATCAGTCCTTTACTCAACCACACACAAGCCAAAAGAGCAATTAGAAAACGTGAGAAGACATATCTAATTTTGGTGAATACGGTAACGGCTACTCAGCCAAACACTAAGCCTACACACCAAAAGTTTCTTTCTCAATTTTTTGATTGTTTCTTAGAGGATTTACCACCTGGACTACCATGTTCTCGACTTGAAGATCATAGTATAGAAATCTTACCGGGCAATACTCCACCATGCAAAGCTCCTTATAGAGTTAATCAGCTAGAACAAAAAGAGATTCAAAAGCAAGTGGAGGAACTGATAGAGAGAGGATTAATAAGACCCAGTAGTTCTCCCTATGGAGCACTTGTCTTGTTAGTCAAAAAGAAAAATGGAACCTATCGAATGTGCATAGACTATCGTGCACTGAACAAAATCACAGTGAAGAATAGATATCCAATCCCTAGGATTGATGATCTTTGGGACAGATTGAAAGGGGCCAAGGTCTTCAGTAGGATAGATCTCAAATCTAGCTATCATCAAGTTTGTATGGTAGAAGAGGATATATACAAGACTACCTTTAGAACTCAAACGGGACATTATGAGTTCCGAGTTATGCCTTTTGGGCTAACTAATGCTCCAGCTACTTTTAGTAGAATGATGAACTGAATCTTTCTTAAACACCAAGATTGTGTGGTAGTATTCTTCGATGATATTTTGGTGTTTAGCAAAGACATTGAGGAGCATAAGGAACATCTGAAGTTAGTCTTTTCACTCTTGAAAGAAAATCAATTGTACATAAAAAGAGTAGTTTCTTTCAAGATCGGATAGAGTATTTAGGTCACATTGTATCTGCTGATGGGATTCGAGTAGATCCAAAGAAGATTGAGTGCATAGTCACATGGGCTAAACCCTGAGATATACATGAATTAAGATCATTCTTGGGATTGTGTAGCTTTTATAGAAAGGTTGTCAAGAATTTTGCATACATTGCACATCCATTGATAAACCTTCTTAAAAAATCTAAGCATTTATTATGGACTAAGCGTAAAGATAAATCTAAGTTTACATCTTTGAAAGAAGCTCTCACACAAGCTCCTGTGTTGCAACTACCTGATTTCTCTACACCATTCTTTGTAGTTGTAACCGATGCTAGTGGATATGGAATTGGAGCCATACTTATGCAAGATGGACATCCAATAGCATATGAGAGCCAAAAATTAAAACCAGCAGAATGTAATTACAATACATATGATAAAGAATTAACCACTGTTGTGCATGCCTTACAAATGTGGAAATATTATTTGATGGGATCTGAGTTTCTTATCGAAACCGATTAGCAAAGTATCAAGCATTTGTTGACTCAGCCACTTATATCTGATAGGCATATCAAGTGGGCATCATTTATACAGAGTTTTCAGCCCATGATTCAATATCAACTTGGAAAAGAGAATGTAGTTGTTGATGCTCTTAGCAAAAAGCCAAGTATTAATCACATCATTGCTGAAGGTATGAAGAATTCTTATCAAGGGGATCCAGACTTTTTCGATATATGGAACAAATTAGAGAATAATAATTGGATTCCTATGTTGGACTATTCATGCAATGATGGATACCTCTTTTATCAAAAGAAATTATGCATCACTCGACCCTTTAGACAAATTGTAATGGAGAAAATGCACCAACCACCATATATGGGACATAGGGGAGTGATTGCCACTTTACAAGTGATAGCAAGAGAATTTCATTGGCCTACTATAAGAAAAGATGTGGCTAAGTTTGTAGCCGAATGCATCACTTGTCAGAAGATCAAGAGTTACAAAGGAAAGACCCCAAGATTACTCATGCCTTTGCCAATTCCTACGCAACCTTGGGAATAAATATCCATGGATTTCATAACAAGTTTTCCTACTATAGTGAATTAAAATGATATGATTTGGACAATAGTAGATCGCTTTAGTAAGCAAGCTTATTTCATCCCATGCAAGAAGACTTTAACAGCTCAGCAAGCTGCACATTTATTCATCAAGCATATCTTTGTTCATCATGGCTTGCCAAAGATTATAGTGTCTGATCGAGATTTGAAGTTTTGCAGTAATTTCTGGACTACATTATTTCATAATCTAGGCACTAAGTTAGATTTCTCATCAGCCTTTCATCCAGAATTGAATGGACAAACCGAGGTTATAAACAGTACTATTCTGGATATGATAAGAGCTTATGCAGAAAGTCAATTAAAGACTTGGGACAAATACATTTATCTCTTACAGTTTGCTTATAATAATACTCCTCATTCTGCAACTGGAAGAGCACCCTTTGAGATTATCTATGGTAAGGTCTTACCTATTCCTATCACATGATGGACCCATAGAGTAGAGGCAGCAGATGTATTTACCCATGACTATCAAGATATTCTCAAAGAGGTTCAAGAAGCCATTGCAATCACACAAGAGGAGTACACAAAACAAGCTAATATGAAACGAAAACACATGCTTTTTAAAGAAGGCGATTATGTACTTCTTCGGTTTGAGAAAAGAAGATTAAAGAGTGTTGACAAATGGCCAGTAATCAAGATGTCACCACGTTTTTATGGACCATTCAAGGTGATTCAGAAAATCAATGATCTAGCTTATAGGCTTGAATTACCTGATAATTGGAAAATACATAATGCTTTCCATATCAGCCTCTTAAAGCCCTTCAAAGGAGCTTTACCTATTCATCCTGTCCATGAAGAGGCTCCATTGATTGTTGATGAAGAAGAAATTCTAGAACCCGAATGCATTATTGATCATCAATAGACCTCGACCCGAAAAGGAAATGTCTATATTAAATACTTGCTCAAATTTAAGAATCATCTGAGAGATGATGCTCAGTGGATGCCTGAGCAATTCTTTTGAACTTTCCCAAACCTCCTTAGTTCCTATAATCAAACAAGCAACTGAGGTCAGTTGCAATCCAAGCAAGAGGGATGTTATGGAAATTATATTTTCTGATATATCTTGCTTTGGATATTATTACTTTAGTCAAGTGTGACTATGGCAAAGAACTCCATAGGAGCGCACCGGACGTGGCAGGGGTCTTAGTGGATACTTTGTGTGGTTAGTTGGGGACACCCGACTAGCTGTGTTTTGCCATGCTAGATGATCGGTACTATGGGTGATTCCATATTAATACTGATGTCGCTAGTGTTAGTGTTGTTGTGCTTGATTATTGTGGTTTGAGTGCGATTATGTTGGGATCGGTTGATTCAGTGATTCGTTCAATCAATTGTTAATAACTAATGTAATTGGCGGCTTGAGTATAGGTGATGGAACTCATAGCGAGGATTGGAGTTAGTGCGAGGGTACCGATCGAGGTGTCGCCCTGCACATTATATATTATGTAGTGGACATAATTCATTTTTGTGCCCTAAGATGGCTATGTAAAGCAAATCTCTCATTTTTGGATGAGTGGGATAATTTTGGCTCCTTGGTGCTTTTATGAAATATCATAAATACTCTAGATGAGGAAGCGTGAGCCACTCATCTAGGGGGGGAGATTGTACCTAGTTTGTTGTTGTTCTCATGATGTGATTGTGCTTTTCTTCTCCAATTGATTAAGTGGTGAATTTGTGTGAAAAGAATTACTTTTTTGGTTTGAGTACTCAAGAAAGTATATATCTTTGCTCCCCCTTTCTCTATTTGCAATCAATTTGCAACATTCTTCCTTGCAATTTTTGATTCTCTAGAGCTCTTCTCTTAGTCCTTTTACGGAGAATACTATTCTTTCTCATATTGTGCCAATGGTTCATGTATATGCTTGCATTCCTAGGGAGCTCTTTGCCACTAAGCAAAGCACTCCAATATACTCGTCATATCATGCTCCACTTGATTTGCATTCTAGATTTGCTTGAATGACTGAGTGCTACATGTATCCAAATTCAACATGCAATTGAGCTTATAATACATGCACTCACCTTATTATAGTGTTACAGCTTTAGAAGATACCTTTAGACATGGATTCCTAAAACACTTTGTTCTCTTTTGTACATCTGCAAGCCTTGCATTACCCAAGCCAAAAATGTTTTTAAAGGTTGACCTACAAATTTGCATACTTCCTAAATGATACTCCACATGCTCATTCTTCAGGGGGGTGATTGCTGCATTCAAGTAATAATCTTGTTCCTCATGATTCAAACCAAAGTACTATGTCCTCACCGCTTTCAACTTTCTCACACCTAATCTCCCCAAACAATTTTGAACACAACACATAGTAGTGCATGTCTCCTTTAGCTGAGCCTTAGATGTTAGAAATCGCACTCTTCTCCTACTGTAACTCGTGAATCTTTTGTCAATGTGCATCCTTCCCTTTTGTCTTTGGTTGTTTGGAGGAGTAGGTGCACTTTGTTCATCTAGTGAAGGCAAAGGCACAACTGAGACTAGATTACCATAGGTGACAAAAGGGCATCCATATCTTGCGTGGTATTGGAATGAAGTTCAGGCACGTGCTGGTAACTGTGGAATTATTGCAATGCTTCTTTAGGTCCAATCATTGTCAAAGACTCTGGCTCATATGAGGACACTAAAATATTTGTTTGCTCACCAACATGTTCAAGCAAGGAGACAGACACATTCTCAATACTGCATTCTAGGTTGTATGAGGAGACTGAAGGTTCTTGAGGGCTGATGAAGCTTGTATTTTGAGATGACTTTGAGGAACTTGTAAAATAACTTGAGGCCAAGATAGACATCTTGAAGATCATGCACAATAACAATAAGTAAATTCTTAAACAAAATCCTGGCATCATATATAAATAAATATCATTTAGGTTTATTTAATGGACACCTTGAACCACCCTAAAAATGGACACTTTGAACCAACCCTGAAAAATGGATCCCAAAAAGGATTAAAATGATGAAAGAAAATGGTTTTGAGGTCCATATTTTGGAAAATACATATTCATTACTTATCAAATTGATAGGGATCTCGCTTTACCCCAATGGATTTCAGTGTCATATGGTACCTTTAAGAAATTAAGAAAATAGTCAATATTTTAAAATAGAAAAGTAAAAAACACGTTTTTTATTTTTGGCTCAAGATAGATTTCCTTAAGGGAAAAGGCTATTTGGAGTTCATTACTAGAGCTGAACAAGAACCAGTTATTCCTAATATTCCCAATCAACAGAAGTTGTAGGCATTTAAAGGATGGCATGAGAGAGCCAGAAAGGTTATGTACTGGCTATCTATCAGTATTTCAAATTCTATAATTATGCATATTCAGGATGCAAGCATGTCGAAGGAGGTGTGGGATACTTTGACAAAAATGTATCGCACAAGGATTATCCCACATCTCCTAATCTTGGGGATTGGATTAGCTAGCTAAGAGGGGAGGCTACTTAAATGATCCCCGAGATTGGATTCACATGCTTCTATAGGGTCATCCAATCTCACAGATCGATTGAGCTTAGAAATCTCAGTAGACAACGTTTTTGGAGCGTTTTTGAAAACAAATCTGATTTCTAGGATCGGATTTGATAGAGGTTTTATATATTGTGACACTAAATTTGGTTTTTTCATAGAAAAATTATGCATTTCAAGCTTTTTTTTTCTAGCTTTTATGATTGTTTTCAGCAATGAAAACATCTCTATAACCTATAAAATTCAAGTTCTTAATTTTTTGTTTTTGTTGCATAATTTTGCCAAATATTTGTTACTCACATGCTATTTTTTCATGTATTTTGTTGCAGGAAACTCAAGCTCAAAATAAAGCAGCCCCAAAGTGACCAAGGGGAGAAGGAGACTCTGAGCCTTTGTTTTCCTCTTTTGAAACAACTCAATCTACTAAAGCCCCCAAGAAGAGCAGGATAAAGAAATTCTCTCCTCCTGCTCAGAAGCAGCTTTTGGTGTCTGGTGGCTAGCCAAGGGGTCTTCTAGATTTGAAGCCAAAAAGTCAGCAGGATTTACTTGCAGTACCCCAAGGAGGCTCCCAAGACTTTATTGTTACCACCCATGAATAACTTCGCAATAGATTGTACCTTGAGCAGAAGGATAATCCAACTTGTTGTATTTGGCAAGGAGTGTCATCCTCTCAAAGGATGAGAAGAATTACAAGTGTTGTGACCTTATAAGGTTAATAACTTACTATGAGGATGTTCCTAGTGAGTATAATCCAATTTGTTGTATTTGGCAAGGAGTGTCATCCTCTCAAAGGATGAGAAGAATTACAAGTGTTGTGGCCTTATAGGGTCAATAACTTATAGTGAGTATGTTCCCAGTGAGGTTGTCACCTTCTCAATCACCAAAAGTGTAGGCTATGCTATTAAGGATATCTTAGTTTCTGAGATAAATTGTGCCTTTGAGATGATATATCCTCTTAACTTGAGACAATAGATCAAGGAAGCAATAAGGACCAACTCTAAACTTTTAGTAGTTCTTGTGCCTTACATTTTTTGTGAGAGAGTATACATGGAGATTGAGAGCAAGAAGACCATAAAGGTTGAGAGCAAGAAGAGGACAAAGACCAAATCTTCTCTTGGGGCTGATATGGAGGGCAGTAGAAAGGGTGTAATAAGGAAGAAATAGAAGTAGGCTAGACCACAGAAATCTTCTGACTCAAAAGATGATGACGACGATGCTATTGTTGTGCCTAGAATATTGCAAGCTTCTGGTATAGTGGACTCTAAGCAGAATAGGGCAAGGGAGAACATTAGGGATACAAAGCTTGTTGAAGTCAGAACCTTTGTCATTCATATAAGAAAGCTTCATAGGCCTCCTATTAATCCAGAGACAGGTAGGAGACCTCTTGAGGTCAAGCCACCCCATAAACTTCATGTTGCCAATATGAAAGCAAAGACTAAGATTAACCCTTTTGCCAATTTGGTCCCATTTTTAATAATGGTGGATCCAACTCAGTGTCTAGACAAGGGAAACTTTGATAGAAATAGACTGAATATGTATGATTATTTTGTTATTGGTGGGTGTCACAATGCAAAGGGTAGGAGACAACCGTGCAATGAGTATCCCGACTCCCCCTACTTCAAATCTATAGAGTGTAAGATTTATGTTGGTCTCAATAAGGAAGAGAGTAATCTATTGGCCTGGGACCACACCATTGACAATGAGTACTCAATGAGTATTGATAGGGCATAAAATTTATACAGAGGATATGTTTCATCCTCAATGAATACTTGGATTTCATGACATCTAATGATGAGAAGGTTACCCTTCAATCTAGGATTCATTTCTATTAAGAAATAGGTTTAGTTTTTTATGAGAATAAATGTTCATATGCTATGAGGATATATGACAAATTCTTTCAAGTGGCATTTAGATCATGCCCAATCTGGGACATCTAAGAAGCAATTTTTGATATGTGTGAAAAGGGAGATGTGAAGAAATAGAAACAATTGAAGTCCAAGGAGGACCCCAATATTATTCTTAAAGGGCAGAGCAAAAAAGTAGATGCTATAGGTAAGGCCCTTTCAGATGATATGAAGATCACAGTTTGGAGATCTATGCAGGAGGGTATCAAGGATGAAAAGTTCATTGGCTCGGGTCACAAGGCACGAGAGCTCTCTAGTTCATTCCCAAAATTAATGAAACTTCTCACTTATTTTCTCAATATAATAAAATTAATAATATAAATAAAGATCATATGCATCATTAATGACATTCTCTAAAACAACAAACCAAAGCGCCACTATTAATGAAACAAGAGATTCCCAAATTAATGAAACAGTGGATACATTCTCTAAAACAAAAAGACCAAAGAGCCACTATTAATGAAACAAGAGATTCCCAAAATTAATGAAACAATGGATAGAATCTATAAAATAACAAAACCAAGGAGTCATTATTAATGAATGAAGAGAATCTCAAATTAACAAAATTCAAGTTCTTGAGCTAAGATGAAGATGGGCTGAAAAGATGATAAGAATATGAGGAAGGGATCCTAAAATTGGAGAATGTAAGGTCCTCTCTCCCCATTTAATTTCCCCAAATATAGGGATTTTTCCAAAGTAACTAATACAGTATTGGATGGTAAAGCAATTTTCCCTTCATTTTTTTTGGGGGGGGGTTCCTTGGTTGTTTCCTTAGCTTTTAAGTGCTCTTTGATGATTAAAGGAAACACACAAGAGCATGAAATGAAAATTTGAAAAGGTAACTATAGACTATATGCAACAAAGAGCTTAAGCATAATAACTTTTGTAGATATAATGCTATGAAGACAATAAATGAAACTTCTTGGAATGTGATGTCCTCAAGTTTTAAGTCTCTTACTTCAGCTCTATTTACATTAAAGAATTTCTATCAAAGTAGCACGATGAGATATTGATCACAAACTTGTGATATCTTGAAATGCCATTTCAATTACTCATAATATGTATTGATATTTTAGCAAGAGTGGTGCTCTTATTGAGAATTCATGAAGTAATACAATGGCCCAAACTTCCTCATCTTTGAGCTCCAAACAGAGCAAATAATGTTCTCTTGCCACATCATTTAGACTTTCAATTTTGTAAAGGTGCACAGTGAAGAGGAAGAGATAGAGGGTAGGCTAGGGAGAGATAATAATACTCAAAGAGAGACATAATGAAATGGAAATGAAATAGCAAAAGCAATGAACAAAATGAAAGTACTCACATGTAGACCAAAGAGCTTGTAGGCTTGATACTTGATTGATTTCACACTAGACAAGTATAGCTCTTATATAGAGTGCACACACATATGAACACCAATGGATATGGGATAGCTTCCAATGTGACACATGGCATCCATAGGACACACTAGACTAGAACTCACACTAGAACTCACTAGAACACACCAAACTGACTCATCTTGACTCTATTTCCTAACATTTTGTTTTCTTTTTGCTTTAAAATTTGATTGTCATGTTTTATTTTTTTTTGCTATGGACATGGGATGTACGAGGAAGCTAACAAGATATGTACAAGAAAGATTCTTCTCACTTTTTGTAATAGCTTGTGCTAGCTTTTGGCTTAATGTTTTATAACCTCATCACATAGGAAACTCACACTTGGATTGAGATGCATGCATTCCAAGGAGAGATCTAGCTCTTGGTATCTCGCAAATTTGTATAAACTTTCATGTGTTGATCCATGAGAAAGAGAAAAATGTGCCACATCTATAGAAATTACTACCATGCATGAAACTCTAGATAGTTTGCATTTTTACAAGCCATAGTTTACAAAGCACATTTCATAGTTGAAACAAGTGGGTAGAACAAAAAGCAAGCTAGCATGTTATATCAAAAAATCATGTAGTAGGGATGAATGGTAGTGTTCAGGATACTACTAGAATCCATTTTGGGGCCATGACGTGATGCGCTCCTGGGTGAGATTTTAAATTTTGCGTGGACTTGTGCTCTTGTCAAAAATTTTCCCAACGTCATAATGTTACACTAGCATAATAATGAGATGTAATCTATTTATTTTGAACATCGCAAAGATCAAACATAGTAGCTCTATACTACATCATGCATCTCTACACTACTTCACCTAGCGTAGTCTCTGGCTTGACCACCTATCATCACGCAGCCTTTTTTGCCACAGTTTTGCTACCGGTCACTGAGCGACATGCCCATGCAGATTTTAAAAATTCAAGGTTGGCTTGAAGAGACCACTGCGTTGGCTCTTAACATAATAATGAGATGCAGTCTATCATTCTAAATATCACCGCAATGCAGTCTCTGGCCTAACCACCTGTTATCACGTAGCCTTTTGTCGTAGCTTTACCACCTATCACTGGGCAGTGCGGCCCATGCAGATCATGAAAATTCAAGGTTGGCTTGGAGAGACTACGTTGGTTCTTGGCGTAATAATGAGACACAATCTATCATTCTGAACATCACCTCAGCATAGTCTCTAGACCACCTGTTCGGGCAATGGAAAATTTATTACAACATGGTTGATAATCATGAAGCAAATGCTCGGTGGCAGTAACTAGTAGGTGATTTATTGCATAACACTATGGTGGCTGGTAATTAACTGCCTGTCCAATGGAATTTCAGCCAAATAGATGTGGCTGATGAGAGCCACCACTGCCGGATAGTAATTACCAATAAGTAAAGCATGAAGTCTAATCACCTCTAATCACTCATTATTCATGCACTCTAGTACTCTACTGAGCATGCAAGACCGGTGACTAGTAATTTACTGCACTCTTAGTAATCATGCATGCAAGCCGACTGGTGGTAATTGGTAGGTGAGTAATTGTGGGCCACTGTGGTGGTGGCTGGTAATTAATTGCCAGCCCATTGGAATCTTAACCACCACGACAAATGTGGCTAGTAATCTTAGATGCCACCACCGATTGAAGATGGCAATAATTACCACATATGTAAATCATGAAGCCTAATCACCTGTAATCACTCATTACCATCCAATGTAGTACTGCCGCCTTGAATTAATCAAAATTGGGGCCAACCACCATGGTGGCTCTCACCTTGATAGTTCCTTGTAGTCGCTACAAACTTAAGCCTTCGCTATTGCATTCCCTTCATTGTTTTGTCTTCTATCCCTCTCGACTGTTTCTTTCTCCCTTACACTCGAACTGCAAACTTAAGTCTCTATTCCATTTCCTTCCTTGTTTTATCTTTAATCCCTCTCGATTGTTTCTTCGTCCCTTGCACTCGGACTGCAAACTTAAGCCTCTACTATTCCATTTGCTTCCCTATTTTATCTTTTATCTCTCTCGACCGTTTCTTTCTCCCTTGCACTCTTCCTGCAACTTCTATCCCCTCTCATAATGGATCCCCTTAGACACATCGAGCTCCAAAACGAGGCTGCATAGTTTGAAATCTCCTCACATGATATTTCCTCTCCCCCTGCACAGCTCGAGAGCTCCTCACACAATCTTTCCTCGCCCTCTGCAGCACAATGCAAAAGCCTCTCCTCCCTTGATCTTGAAATCGTGACATCTAGGAGCTCCTCACTCACTCTTCAAAAGCCCAATTTGTATGCTCTCAGCAACTTCACCAGGTTGGTACAAGAGGTGAACGTGGAGGGACAAATAGTCTGTCAAGGTCAGAAGATTACCATCACTGCAAGCATGATTGAAAATACACTAGGCATTCCTAGAGGCAATTTGCAAGCACACTTCTTCGAGAAGTAGTGGAAGAGACAGGATACTCTAGATGTATATCCCAATGCTCAGATTAGTAAAGATGGTGGAGTCAAGCTTTCTAGCTTGCCAACAAAACTCCAAGATGTGCTGAAGAAGACAATGCACTTCTTTCCTGATATGAGAGCAACCATGAAGTTCTGGCATGTTCAAGCAACAGTAGAGCACATGAAAGGACGTGATGTCTTTTTCTCAAGGGCGATCTCCAAAAGCGTGATAGCCAACCTGAAGAATTGCATGGATGGCAAATATAAATTGTCATCTCAGTCCTCTAGAGCTACAATGCACCTGATGACATCTACCCTAAAAGGGATTTTTGAGCAATACGATAAGAAGATGTCTCAGAAGGTGATTTTTCTACAAGAGAAAGCCACCAATGCAGCAAAGGTAGCGCAACTTGAGAAAATTATTAGGGAGGGTGCAAAAGCCAAGGTAGAGGATGTCTGAGCAAGGGCCTTTCAGGCATGAGAGAAACCTGAGGCCGCTACAAAAATGGTTGACATGGAAAGGCATAGAAGAGAAGAAGTAGAGAAGCGCATCAAGGAGCTCCGAGATAGGCCTGAAGAAGTTAGAAGTGATGGGGACATCACGGACAAGGAGCTAGCAATGATGCGAAAGGAGCTTGAAGATCAGAGAGCTTAATACGAGGCTCTTTACAAACGGCTTTGCAACATGCAGAATGCATTGAACATTGAAAAAGACCAGATGATGGAGGAACTGAAAAGGGAGAATGTGAAAACCAAAGCGGTGATGCAGGAGCTACGAGAGAGCTTTAAGGCCATGAAGGGTGGGATAGAGAGCAGCTAGGGTAGAGAAGACAATGAGGTAGCTCTCCAGGCCAAGAAGGATGCAGAGAGTAGCCAAGGTGGGTCCCTTTATTCATTGGCACATAGCAAGGATACTCAATTCAAAAGAAATTGATCCTCTTTGAAAAAGGCAATAGTGTGACACAAATGCTTGTGGGCATTATCAAATGTTTCATTAACAGTGGGAATTATGTGGAATGTACTTTGTGAGATTGAAAAATGGTTGAGAGAAGGAAGGAGAGCAATAAAAAAAGAGAGTTTTTAAAAATAGGCTAAATTAGCTAGATAGAACCAAGCCACAAGAACCTAAAGAGGCCAATGCTCATACTTAAAAGTCCATAGTATTCATATATTGATTTGATTACAAAGCTAGTGTTTGAAGGATCGTAGTGC
The DNA here is from genome assembly GCF_047967505.1 of Dipteris shenzhenensis. Taxonomy (NCBI): domain Eukaryota; kingdom Viridiplantae; phylum Streptophyta; class Polypodiopsida; order Gleicheniales; family Dipteridaceae; genus Dipteris; species Dipteris shenzhenensis. Next base: position 429,302 of record NC_141626.1, read on the forward strand.
ATCCATGGTGCGGTGTGTAGCATAATGTTTTGCAATTCTCTGGTACATATTCCAAAAGAAGCTTTGAGGCTTGGCTCAAAGCTTTAGCTATATACTTTTTAACATAATGATCTATGAGAAAATGAGGGAGAAAATGCTCCTTAGTGTTAGAATGAGAGCAAATGTGTGCCAGAGATTGCAATCTATTAAGAATGATGTCTACTAGATGCTATCGGAATTAGGGGCACATGACTATTCGAAGTTGGCCGGATCTTATTAGAGTTACGGGCACATGAAGCAATGGAGTGCAAGGCTTTTCACTAGTTGTCGGATCATTGCTTGCCCTTACTTGCCTGTACAATTCGATTGCAACTATCACGTACAGTTTGGCTCATTTGCCACATTAGCTACAAGCTCTTGGAAGGGTATACAAAAGGCACGGTTTGGCTTCTATTTGCCCTTCCTTGCCTATGCAATTCGATTGCAACTGTTAGGCAGGGTTTGGCTTCCATTTGCCACATTAGCTAGAGGCTCCTGAAAGGGTATACAAAAGGCCCAAGCTGAAAGCTCGTGATACCTAAGAGAAATTCATAATTTAGACTTATTTAGTTTCTTTTTTTCTATTTTAATCTTACCCAAGTGCAGTTGTCGACATGCGACCTCTGATTGAGAAAAAGTGTGATGTGATCTCTGTCGAGTTAGCTCTCATGCTCCTATCCTTCAAGATCACAATCGGGTGAGCTCTCCTTCTCCTATCCTTTAGTGTATCTAATAAGGCTAGATGTACACTCGTCCTCGCACATGAAAAAAAAGGGATCTCCACCAATCAGATTTTAGAGCCGGGTTGTAGGTGTTTCACTAAGCCTTTGGACGAGCGGGGTCAATGTGAGTCAACGGACAAAAGTCTCAATTTTCTTGAGGGGCCTCCCAAGGAGTCTCTCTGCCTACAAAAAGACAAGGATCCCAACCTTGGAGTTCAATTCCATAGTTCAAAGACCCTACCACCAAGCCATTTATAAGTGGTGAGAACATCTCTCGAGTTCGTTCACGGCTGGGGCCCTAGCTAGCTACTAGCTTGCCCCAATGCCGGGAAGGGGCCTGGCGGTGGCGGCGCGGGGAAGATTTATTATTATCCTGCCCCCTGGCGATGATGAGGATGCTGGCCGCAGCAAGAGAGGGCGCACGTGGGAGGCTGAGCGTGAACTGTAAAGAGCGGTTATGAGTGGGTGGGTGGTACACAGTCTATTACTCTACTACACAAGTGACAGGCAAGTGCCAAGAGAATCGAGATCGAGAATCGAGATTCATCTTCTTTGGAAATTGGCAGACGGTAGACCTAATAAACTCTGGATGAGATCATTGAGATGGGATCATGTGATGGGAAGCTGAGAGCTCCCGAGTCCCACTGTCCCACAGGCACATATATAGGTCGCTAGCGTACTTTGTCGTGCAACTAAAAGCTCTCTTCAACTTCAATGCCCATCAAAATGGAAACCGATTAAATAGCCTAGAGACCTAGTCCACTATAAATTTCGGATGTCCTTAAAACTTAAAAGTTCACGACGCACGTTACAAAATCCTTAAGCACGGTCAGAAATAATATAATTTCCGTAGGTGGAAGGTTGTTTTGTGGGAACGGTCGTTCTCGCTTGTAAGTAAATGAACGTGAGACGATGCGAGACATGGCTTGTCCGTTGTGCGTGCCCACTGCCCACTGCCTTCCTTTGTGGAGACTTATCATTCGTCGTCATCATCGCTAGAGTGCAGACTCTAACATCTCACTCACTCGTGAGTGACTGGTCATCCGCAAGAAGAATCTTTACGCTCGATGAGGTGGAGTCTGGACCACGCCCGTCGCCTAGCTAAACCATGTATCGACTGAGTTCTCCGAGTCGCTCCAGAGTCGTCCAGACTAAATTTTGCGACTAACTGGGTTGAGGCTGACGCAGTAGTTGAGCAAGTTTGCTTGCTTGTGTCGAAACGATTGTGGGCTGATGATGAGGCCCTCCAGCTTTGAAAGTTGGGACTGAATCGAAAGAGGCAGCTATAACTCCCAGGAGCCATTTCTAGATATGAGAAAATGAGTCAGAGGAGAGAGTTACACAAGAGAGCGAGACACAGACGGAAAGAAAGAGGGAGAGGGCGGAGAGGCGGTTAAGTTTGCAAGTTTCGTGAAGAAGGCTAACGACTGCGATTTTGCGATAACGGGGAAGAACTTCGTGGGGCGTGGCCGATATATCCTTTGCAGCACAGCCCGGGAAAGTGATCATGTCTGTAGCCGCCTTGGGTCAGTGCGCTCCCCGCCCCGCACCTTCCTGCTTTTTAACTCATGTCGTACACTCATCCACAATCGTCGCCTCTCTCTTCGACTACCCACAACTCACTGCGTCCTGTGTCCCTTATCTGTATCTCACGCTCCGATCTCCAAACCTTCTATGCAGGTCTCTTATTTTCTTTGAACCCTCAGTGTTTGCCGCACACTCAACGAAGGCGTCTGAAGGATAGATGGGGATTTCAGTGGTCAAGGTCCTAATTTGGTCCGTTTGCAGGACAAAGCAGGCGACGAAACAAGCTTTTTAGGCCTACATTCCTAGAGCTAGCCAAACCCTATTTTCTAGGATGTCGAAAGTGCTCCTTCAGCGTCGAGTGCAAGGAGACACCACGTTCGGCAGTTTACTTCGGGAGCTACAGGTACTTTACCTTTGTGTGATTCTGCTAATTTGTTAAGTCTCATTCTAAGCTGATGAAGGTAAAATTCGCAATGTTGGTGCAGAACATTTGGGATGAAGTTGGGGAGACCGAATCGGAAATGGAAAAAATGCTTCACGAACTCGAGCAAGAGTGTTTGGAGGTGTACAGGCGCAAAGTAAAGCATGCTAGTGAAGTCCGGGCTTATCTTCATCAATCTATTGCCGAGAAGGAAGGGGAGCTTGGTTCCCTCTTAGCAGAATTAGGAGAGCACCCTGCCCTCACAAAGGTAATGCCAGCTCCGTGTTTGGTTCTTCTCCCTGAGGAGCTTCTAGTTTTCTAGGAATTTTCAACTTGCCGGAACTTCACCTGTAGCAGGCCGATAAGAAACGTGGAACGTTGAAGGAGCAGCTTACTTTAATCTCTCCACAACTAGAAGAGTTGCGGCTAAAGAAAGAAGAACGCATCAAGCAGTTTATGGAGGTGAAGGCGCAGATCCAGACGATATCTGCTGAAATCTCGGGGTCATTTGAGCTCAGCGAATCACAGTTCCTCTCCAGGGAAGACTTGACAGTTAGAAAGCTGGACGATCATCATGCACAACTCCAAGCTCTCCAGAAAGAGAAGGTCAGAGTTAAACATGGGCGTCTGATAACCTGTTTTTTGTTAAGTTGTCACGGGGCATCGAGGTAACGTCGTGTCGTTGAATGCGATGTATTGCAGAGCGAACGACTACACAAGGTGTTAGAGTGCGTAAACGTGCTGCATGAGCTCTGTGCGGTGCTTGGGCTGGATTTCTACAAGACTATTACTGAAATTCATCCTACTTTGTCCAACGAGTCAGGCGCTAATCAGTCAAAGAGCATCAGCAACGGCACCCTAGAAAGCCTGTCAAGTACCATTCAATCTCTGATGAAGGAAAAGAAGCAGCGTTTGGAAATGGTAAACAGTCCTGGCTTCTGGGTTTGGTATACAGAAAAGGGCAGGATGCCAAGAGTCGTACCATTTTTTGTGGGCAAGCGTTTTGACTACTAGAAATATCTCTCAGATCTTTTTAACCTCCCGGGTGTCTTCCCATTTCTTTGGTAAAGCTGACTACAATGGAAATATTGTCGTCCTTGTCATTGGGCAGCTGCGAACCCTTGCAACATCGTTGAAAGAATTGTGGAAACTTATGGACACTCCTCATCAGGAACAAGCGCTGTTTTGTCATGTCGTGGACTGCCTTAGTGCATCAGATTTCGCTCCTGGCGGACTTAGTTTGGAGGTTATTGACCATGTACGTATGGCATCTTTAGGCGTCTAATTTCAGTAGAGCGAGTGTGTCCAGTGGAAGGATGGACTTAAAAGTGTCTCGATTCTTAACGAGTCATTCTTGGAATTGGATTTTGCAGGCGAAGAAGGAAGTGAAAAAGCTCGAATTCTTGAAAGCTAGCAAAATGAAAGAACTTGTGCTAAAAAAGAGAATGGAACTGGAAGACGTTTGTAGGTGGGCACACATGGAGCCGGATGCCAGTACCGCACCTGACAAAACCAACGCTATGATAGATTCTGGTAAGACAGCGTCACGTCATATCAACGTTGAGTGCTCCAACATACCTAGTGATGTGATTCGCCGTGTAAGTACTTACACACAGTTGACGCGGCAGGGATGGTGGACGCCTCTGAACTGTTGACCAACCTGGAAGAGCAAATTATAGTGTCTAAAGAAGAGGCACAGAGCAGGAAAGAGATATTGAGCAAAGTAGACAAATGGCTCGCTGCCTGCAAGGAAGAGAGCTGGCTAGAAGATTATTCTATGGTAAGGGACTTGTCTGACGTAGGAATTCTTGGTTTCTTTCCTAGTCAGTTGTGATGTGAACCAATGGAACATACACACACACAACACACACACAGGACGAGAACAGATATCACGCCAGCAAGGGTGCCCACATCAATCTCAAGCGAGCGGAGAGGGCTCGTATTACAGTGAACAAGCTACCCGGTGAGTCACAGAACATGTTTGTATACGGCTTTTTGTGTATTATCATCGTCAATCATGGTGTTTTAATAAGAAGGCAGAGTAGAGTGACCTGGTCTCAGGTGAGTGAGTGAACGATTGACACACGCACGCAGCTCTGGTGGATGCGTTGACTGCAAAAACGCGAGCTTGGGAGGCGGGGAAGGGCGCTTGCTTCCTCTTCCATGGGGTAAGTTTGATTATTCAGCAGGCTGGTAGCTGCACTGCATCTTTCACAACAAGCAACCCAGCAATGAACGAGATGAGAGAGAGAGAGAGAGAGAGAGAGAGAGAGTGTGTGTGTGTTTTGATGGATCCCGCATGCGCAGGTGCGGCTTCTATCGATGCTGGACGATTACACACTCAACAGGCATGAACGAGAAGAGGAAAAGCGGCAAATGAGGGTAAAAAGCAGCCCGTTTTTTTATTAAAAGAAGTTGGAATTATTAGATGATAAAATGAATGACGGTGATGTGGTTCCGACGTGAAGGATCAAAAGCGATTGCAAGAGCAAGTATTGACACAGCGAGAGAGTTTCTATGGCAGCAGGCCGGCCACCCCCACCAAGTTCCAGTACTCCTCCTCCTCTCCCGCGTTGTTCAATGGCAGAGCAGCAGGCGGAGGAGGGTTTCGGAGCAGCAGCAGCAGCAGCGGCAGCACCCCTGGCACTCCTCGTCGCTTGTTATTAGTGCGGCCCGGAACGCCAGAGTTTGCCAGCACGCCCCCCACCCCTTCTTCCAGTACGCCTCGCGGCCACCATGCCAACCACAAGCAGCACGCTCTTTTCGCCCGAAACTCTTCCAGGCCATCGGTAGCAGCTCTGAACTTCGTTGCCATGCACAAGGACGACGCCACTTCCATTGCTTCTGCAACTGTTTCCGATTCCACCTCTCCGCTTGCTACTGCCTATGCTTAAATCTGTGAGTGTGGTGTGCCATAATTCGTGAGACTATTGAAATGTGGCATGCATGATGGGTCATCGCATGCTACGACAGAGGTAAACCAACATATCTGTACATGTACATATGTTAACATGTGCAAATTTGGGACGCGACTTGCTATCATAGCTTTCATGATACATACATCAATCCCTAGCTATCGTCATGGTTATGTAACCTTGGTTTAGTTGATCAACTAAGCAGTATAAGGTCTAGTAGCTCAAGTAAGCAATATGCTTGTGCTTTTCTACTTTGTTCAAAGTAGGTTGTTGTGTTGTGCCAAAAATTATGTGAAAGTTCATTTGTAAAAGCAAAAATTACTCCACCTTTGAAGTTCCAATGGGTTTGACAATTGTAAACTACTCATTTATTTTCAATGAGTTTGACAATTATACTATTTATTTTTCAATGTAGTGGATTTATTTTTCTTAACATGATCTCCTTAAAGGTAGTGCTATAATGGAGGATTAAAACTCCTTTGTGAATTTCCATGTGTAATTAAGTTAAGCTATGTGTTTACCATGTATATGCAAATGATGATCGTACAAAAATTGCCTTTTAGCCCAACTCCCTTTTAAAATCATTTGTTCTCTCATTTGTATCTAAAAGTGATTGCTGGATCACTATATTAGGAGGCATTGCCCATGAGCGCTTGTCAGGCATTTGCGACGATATTAAAACGTTGTATTAAAACATTTTGAACATTTTTAAATTAATCATGGTGTGTTTTAAAATGCCCCAATAGCGTATTTTGATCGAAACCGGCTCCAACCAGTTCTCAAGTGGTTTATCCATACACCGCTCAGTATTTCGACAAAACACCGCACGATAATCCATTATACTGCTCGGTGTGGTGTACATTGAGTAGTGTTTCACTATGCCAAGCGGTATAATTAATGACACCGGTCAGAGTTTAGCTATACCACTCGGTGTTAATGTTATATAAACCAGCAGTGCTTGTACTAGAATACCGTGGAGTCTTGGGAAAGACAAAAAGCATAAGAAAGAGGATAAACAAAGCTACAAAGAAATTTGTAAGTTTTGATAGTCCTTGTAAGTTCAAAACAAGATCTGATATCAGTGGTAAACTCGCTTTTACTGATTGGAATCCACTCGCACTTAGATACTAATTGGATAATTAGCATTTACATACTATTAGGTGAAGAGTAAGTTAGTTGCATGTGACATTGTACGTAGCTTTGGAAAAATAGATGATTTTCATTTTTTGCTTAAAGTATTTAAGTTGTAACTTGTCTAGATACTAGACTCTTTGGAAAGACTTGTCACTTAGGACTAGGTAAAGAGTTTGTCAGTTGCATGGCTTGGGATTTTAGTTTAGTTACATAACTTAAGATTTCAATCTAGTTGGATGAAATATCATAGATAGATACTAGCAAGGGTTTGGAAAAATAGAATAGTAGAGATTACAAGATGCATGAAATTATTTACTTTTGGAAAAGCTTATGTTTGTGCATATGCTTTTCTTAATTTTAGTATATGTATTTATTTATAAGCATGTAACTATAGCTTGTAACTATACTTCAAAAAAAAGTCAATGATATGATTATATTGCATATGTTTTAATTTGTAGCCCTTATTAGAACTCAAACTCCATAGTACATATACATGTAGAAAAAAACAATATTGAGGATTGAGGGTATTAGGTTAACAAATTCTCCTAGCTTAGAAAGTAGTAGTAAAATTGTTTATAACTACTTGTGTAAGTAATGCTAGCTACTGCACCGACATCCGTCAATAGAGCACGATGTTGCGGATGATCATGATATAGATAGATGCTTACTCGAGAGAGAGAAGAACGTGGAAAAAGGTGATTTACCATCCCACGCCAATTTTAATAGGTAGATTACCACATTCACAATCATCCAATTACATCGAGAGGGGGCAAGACAGTTGGATGATTTCTCTCTCGAGGTCTAGCAAGCTTGCATGGAGTATTCTAAGTTAGTGTCCCAAATAGCCACATTCACTACAAGGCATAGGCCCTTTTTCGACAGAAATACCGATCTTTTTTACACTAAAAAGTTTTTTTTAAGACAGGCACAAAGGTCGGTATTTACGTCGCTATAAGCGTCGAAAAAGAACGGTCGCTATATAAGCGTCGCTATATAGTGACACTAGTAAACATTGCTATATAGCGACACTAGTAAATGTCGCTATATAGCGACGATTAACAAAAGCTAAAAAAAAACATTAGTGGGGCTAAAGAGGGCCACATCAAGCCTTGTTTTGCCCCACTAATGTTTTTTATTTAGTAATTATAAAAAAATGTTTTTTGTTACAAAATTTACCTGTGGAAAGGGTGATACAAAATCGCTCAAATGAGGCAAGCGACAGAAGCACATACATGTCGAAGATATACAACATTATTTGTTATAAAATTACCCTTTCGAAAAGGGTGATATAAAATCGCTCAAACGAGCCGATATACAAAAGCATATACACGGTGAAGTATATGCAAGCTACTACTAATACTACTACTACTATTGCTCATCCGAATCGTCATCCTCGTCCTCGTCGCACTAGCCTGATCCTTGGCCCTCGTGAGTTGCGCTTGATCCTTGGCCCTCGTGAACTGCACCTGATCCCTGGCCCTCGTCAAAGCCATGTAAGCCTAATCCCTCATCATCACCGCTCACCTCCGCTGATGGGACTTTCGAGCTTTGATTCTAAGAGTGAAACCATATTAATTGGAAATTAGATTGGAACTTAAAGAATAAAACAGTTTAAAAAGTGAGGTTACAAGTAGGAGTAGACTTATACCGTGCGAGCAGCCACCTCAGCTCAATCGACCATCGCTCCCAGCGCCTCCTACTCACAATAAACCACGGCTTTGTTCCTACACGAAATGCACATCTCGTCTTTGTGTTTGTAGGAAGACGACCCATCGTAGCTTGTTGTGGGCCCAATTTACGAGAGTTAAATAAAGTGCATGTAATATGTAGTAAAACAAATAGAACAATACATTAAATGAGAAGAAGTAGACTTACCACGGTTGCCTCGAATGCTAACCATCCGCCTACGCCAAAGTGCGAAGTACCTACGGAGTCCAGCCATCTCCTCGCAGCCCTCCTCTGACCCTCAAATAGTTCGGGATGGTCCTTATACTGCTTCTTGAAAAACTTCCAATCAGCTTTGTCTGCCCAGCTAGGTTTAGCCTTCCCCTTTGTGAGGGAAGTATGCAAGGTTGACCTACGATGCTTGAAGAGGACCTCCATGCGCTCTTTCATGTAATCCAAATTGAACTCCCAATTTGGAGGGTTAGGATATTATCTTTTCAATTCATCGATGATTGCCTGCTTCTTTCCCTCATCTTGGTACCGCTAGTCAGCTATGCCGCTCGTGAAGTGGTGGCTCACCAACCGCCTCATGGTGGCCATCATTGCTGAGCCCTTTTTATTTTCTATTATCTCTTCAGCAACCATGATTTCATAGGACATGTACTCGACCGGGTAAGGAGGACTCATGGTAGTGGCAGAGTCAGAGTGAGTGGTGTTACTGCAAGAGCTTACAGAGCGAGAAGTAGCAGTGGGAGTAGGAGAGGGCAAGGGACCTGATTGGTACTAGGTCTCGGGAACAAGTGGAGACCTGTAGGGATGTGAGTGTGCTGACTCATCTACATCTCTCGAGTCAACACAACATAAGCGACCCCTCCTACTCTTCCTTTCCTTACGATGGGCATGCCTAGGTGATGACTCCTCAATCGAAGGGGCTAGAGGGGACGGCTGGATAGTAGGTCTAGCCGTCGGTGTGGGAGAGGGATTTGCTGAGGTCCTCTAGGATAGCAGAGAGAAGAATCTCACTACCTTCGCATCGGTCATTTGTGCAACAAACTTGTCGGGACTCCCGACAAAGCCATGGGCTCCTAGCAAAGGAGTTCCTCGAGGGGTAGTCATAGTGCTACGTCCAAGAGGAGTCAGACCATGGGTAGTCATAGGGGTAGGCCCCTGAGGTGTCACCTGAGTGGAATCAAAGTCCTCTGGAGAATAGAGATCATGATGTCTCCTCCTACGAGGGTTTCCGTACTCGTCGGACATTCGACGTGATCCCATGTCTAATTTGGAGGGATTGGACAAACGTAGACACAAACACAAAAATAAAAAACAAAAAACAAGAGCGGGTAAGAAGCAGAAAGACAATTAATTACTTGAGACAATTATGAAATTCAAACTCAAGAAACTACGGACAGGCAATTAATCACTTGTGAAAATTATGAAATGACATCAACAGATAAAGGATAAGTAGAAAGGACAATTATTTTCTTAAGACAATTATGAAAAGCCAGTTTTGAAAATACAAATATTTATGAAAGACAAGTGGAATCCAATAAGATTTTCATATATACATATATAAAATAGAGACCAAAAGTATGTCTCCAAAATTATGTATATAAAAAATATATGTCTCCAAAGTATGCTTAAGAAAAATTTGTCTCCAAAAGAGACATTCTCCAAAAATACCAAAATGGTGGAGGAGGTCTACTACTCTGGGTTACTGTCTGAGATACTTTCCTCCTCCGCACCGCTAGGTGGGCCACTGGGGACCTCATCCTCCACCTCTTCTAATATGCGGTCATGCTCTTTAGCGATTATGTACTCGCAATCCACGAATGCCTCCACACAATCCATTATGTCCTTTACACAATCATATTTGAAGCTCCACTAATCGTGGCGGTCTCTCCACAACCTATGAAGATCCCATAGGTTGTGTCATGCGTTCCTCAATCACCCTTGCTCCACTACCCTTTGGCGTGGACCCCACCCAGAAGCATGCACCCCCACGTTGTACTTCACCCAATCACTCTCTTATGCAATCTTCTCTCTTACATGAGCTAGCGAAGCTATGTCTATAATCCCTGCGACGTGGGGAACTAGGTTGGGGTTTAGGGAGGACACCCGTGGGTGAGGGCGTGGTTGTTCCATTTGGAATCTATTTGAAAAAAAAAAGAACCAAATATGGCTAAGGAGCATGCGAAAAAAGAACTGAATACGACTAAGGAGAAGGAAATAAGCATATGCATAAGACGAAAAGCATATGAGGGAAAGCATATGCATAAGAGAAGGAGAAGCATATGAGAGATAGCATATGCTTATGCTTATGCATAAGCATATGAGCATATGCTCATGCATAAGCATAAGCATAAGCATAGGCATAGGCATAGGCATATGCTTATGAAAAGAAGAGAAAAAGAGAGGGAAAAAGACGAGAAGGAAAGGAGAAGGAGAAGGAGACATATGCTCATGCATAAGCATAAGCATAAGAGAAGAAAAAACATATGCATAAGAGAAAAAGAGAGTAAGCATATGTCTGAAAGAGGGGAAAAAGAAGAGAAGGAAGAGGGAAAAAGAGATTGAAAGAGGGGAAAAAGAAGAGGGGAAAAGAGCATAAGCATAAGAGAAGGAAGAGGGGAAAAGAGATTGAAAGAGGGGAAAAAGAGGAGGGAAAAGAGCATAAGCATAAGAGAAGGAAGAGGGAAAAAGAGCATAAGCATAAGAGAAAAAGAAAGAAAGCATATGCTTATGCATATGAGCATAAGAGAAAAATAGAGAAAGCATAAGCTTGTGCTTATGCATGAGCATATGAGCATATGCTCATGCATAAGCATAAGCATAGGCAAATACATATGCTTATGAAAAGAGGAGAAAAAGAGAGGAAAAAAGAGAGTGGAAAATAAGAGAAGAAAGAGGGAAAAAGGGATTGAAAGAGGGGAAAAAGAAGAGGGGAAAAGAGCATAAGTATAAGAGAAGGAAAAGCATATGCATAAGAGAAAAAGAGAGAAAGCATATGCTTATGCTTATGCATGAGCATATGAGGAAAAGAGGGAGGAAAAGAGGAAAAGAGGAAAAGAGGGGAAGAAGAGGGAATAAGAGAAGAGAGGAAAAGAGAGGTTTCCTACGCCCATCACTGCAGCTAGCGCTTAAGGCATTAGCTGCAGGCCAATGCAAATAACGAAAATAACAAAAGGGAAAAAGAGGAAGCACTTTCTTACCTAGAAAAGTCCCAAACTGTGTTTCGTGGACTGGCCCTACAAAAAAGAGAAAACATACCATTTTTTCAGATCACTAGTTAGAGGAAGGAGGAGTTTGGAGAAGCAACTTTTCAAAGGGACTAAATGAGTTTAGAGAAGCCTATAAACAATGAGAAAGCATAAGCCTACAAACAAGGAGAAAGAGGAGAAAGAGAAATACCAAAAAGAGAAGAGGTGAGTCTTCTTTCTTTCACCAAATCTCGTTTTTTGTCCTTAACCTCTAAAAATCAAGTATGAAAATTAGCACATAGCCTTAGCAATACAAAGAGAAACATGCTTCAACACTCACAAAACAAAATCTTACAAAAAATGAACCTACATTGCTTAAAGAGACCCACCTTCTTGAAAAACTTCCTTTCATACAAGTAGAGAGGGAGAAGGGTGGAGAGGGAGCATAAGTGTTGGGAGAGGGGCTGGGTAGGAGTGAGGAGTGGGGAATAGAGAGGAAGAAAGTGAGGTCGTCGAATATAAGGTGGAGGGAGAGATTTTTGCTTTTCCTGCAATAGAGATGTGAAAGATGACATCGCGCGGGGTTTCAGGTTTAAGCCCCCAGCATCGCTATATAGTGACGATGGTCAGTCGCTATATAGCGACATTTATATCCAAAAAGCGTCGCTATATAGCGATAGAACAGGGCAAAGCATCGCTATACAGCGATGGTTCAAGGTACTTATTGTTAAAAGAGAAAAGGAGCTCATGGGTGGCTATTTTTTGGATCTTAATGGATTTCCTTGTAGCTCATGTTGTGATTTTGAAAGTGTGCAGATGGAAGGGACGAGTGGAAGTACGTCAGATGATGCACCAATGCTCGAGAGCGCAAAGTGGCTCACGGAGAGGTTGTATTATTATTGCACTCATTGCAAGCAAGAAGTACAACATCAACGTCGTATTGTCATGTGCCAGTTTCAGATGTATGGGGAGGATCCCGAACTAGTACCCACCGTTGGTATTGCACGTGGTGATGGATCATCGGTAAGTCAATGCTATTTGAGTTCGTGATTGATATTGGCTATTTGAGTTCGTGATTGATATTGGATACCATTATGACATGAAACCTTGAGACAAGATATTATATTACACGAAATCTTGAGACAGGATGAGGAGGGTGGCGAGGGTGCACATATACCTTCACACTTTGAGCAAGACTATAGTCTCCCGGATGTGCCAGATGATGACAAGGGTATGGTGGACATGATGGATTCTATTTTTAGGGGCACTACATCACATGTACACATGATGTCAGAGTCTGAGGTCAATATGTGAGAGTTGCAATCAACACAGTTGTACGAGGGTGCTAGGACGTGTAAACTACGGGCTTGGGTCTCAATCTTGAATCTGCAAGCAAAGTATGGGTGGTCGGATACAAGTGTCTTGGCCTTAATGAGGTTAGCTCCCACATTAATTTGACTCATTATTTGGATATTGTTTGTTTTGAGAATCAATTTGAAGCCTATGTATGTTTGAATTGTGACTTTCTTTTATCCTTCTCTCTTTTATCCTCTCTTTTTGTCTCTTTTTGTCTCTTTTCTCCTCTCTTTTTCTCTCTTATCTCCTCTCTTTTTCTCTCTTTTTCTCCTCTCTTTTCCTCTATTTTCCTCTCTTTTCTCCTCTCTTTTTCTCTCTTTTATCCCGCCTTTTTCTCTTTTCACTTTCTCTCTTTTTCTCTCTTATCTCCTCTCTTTTTCTGTCTTTTTTCTCGTGTCTTTTCTCCTTTTTCTCCTCTCTTTTTCTCTCTTTTTTCTCCTCCTTTTCCTCTCTTTCCTTCTCTCTTTTTCCCCACATGAAGCTACAATAGCCTAAGCTCGATCAATAAGCATTATGGCCACGCTGAATTGCGAAAATCCCCTAATGTACCCCTCATCCTCTGGAGGATGTAAGTCTGCCACACTTATAGAAAAGTCTTCGAGACTTGTATCTTCTTCTTGCAGATCCTCTTGTTCATCGCTATCCAATTTTTTGCCTGGTTTTAAATAACCTACACTTGAACGATCTGCATGTGGAGTAGGAGTTATTTTTGCTCTCTTTCTGGGAATAGCTGTAGAACTTGAATCTGCTCCATGATCACTCCTTCTTGTTCCTGTAGTTGCAACAGTCGATGGTGTAGGTACAGTTGGAGATACTTAGATACTGCCGTGGATATTGTAGTTACTCTTGCCAGAGTTACCATAGTTATCGCCACAAATATTGACGGTATAACTTGAGGGTTACATGTTATAGATGGCGTACTTACTGCTGCACTTACTGCTGCTGAAGGTACAACACCACCACTTGGAAATGCATCCCACATTTTCTTCAATGCTTCTAAGGCACTAAGTAATTCTTGGGATCCTTCAATTGGATCTTGTAAGGGCTTCAAGAAGTGCTTGTGTATAACTCGTAACTTGTAAACCACCTCGTTATTCTTTCCTTTGCACACAACTTCTATCAAATTGTTTTCTTTAATGTTGATGTTTGAGACCATGCCACCATCTTACTGCCTTTAAAGAATATTTCACACTTGACATATTCTCTGTAGTGATCACCAAAAAATACTTTGATTTGCACTCATAAAATACCAAGCATGTTCAAGGTATTTGAAAGACATCTTGGAACCAAAACTGGAAGCCATAGTTTTTTGAAAAACAATCAAAAATAAAAAATGAGAATTACAATGATTTTCAAACTCAAAATATTATATAAATTTCTAGTTAAATATTATTTTAAGTTTTATTTATTTTAACTTTTTTTATTTTTAAAATAAATTAAGTTAATTAAATTTTTTCATCTTTTTTTTTCCTTCTTTAAATTAAATTAAATTAGTTTTTTGGTCTTTAAAAATAAAATAATAATTTAAAGCCCTATCGGGGCTTAGGGTAGGGGAGGGATTAACCCCCAACTTGTTGCATGCGAAATAGGTTAGGGGTTAACCCCCTCCTCTCCTCCCGCCTCCCCTTGCTCAGATACAGACTTCTATCACTCTAATTCAAAGAATGCAGGAGTCTATAAATGCTTGCTCAATGTCAGGCTATAGGATTCTAAGCTTGCTCAATGTCTTACAGATATTCTAAGTTGTAGGATTAGTGTACCAATAATTGTGATGCATTAGTGTAATTATGATTATGTTATATTATTGACATGGCTTCTTTGTTGCTTTGAAAGAGGGAAAAAGAGAAAGAAAAGGGGAAAAGAGAGGTGAGAATTATCATGTATGTTTGAGAATCATCATTATTCGAAGCCTATGTATGTTTGAATTGTGATAGGTTGCTCCAGAAGATGTTGCCTGCACCAAATACCATGCTCGCATCAAGAGATGAAGTGAAGAAGATGCTAACAACAGTGGGTATGGATTATGATACCATCCATGCTTGCCGTAATGAATGTATTCTCTTTCGTCATGAGCATGGAGAATCGGCTAGCTGTCCGAAGTGTGGGGAACAACGATATAGAGATGACTTGCAGGGTGAGTAGATATCGGTAAAGGTCTTGAGACATTTTTCCATCATTGCAAGAATATAGCACATGTTCCTATGCAAATCCATAGCGGAGTTGATGACTTGGCATGCATCTCATCAGTCCACAGATGACACATTGAGGATTCCCGTAGATTGTGCAACTTGGAAGCACATAGACAATCAGTGGCCGGACTTTGCGAGGGAGCATAGACAATCAGTGGCCGGACTTTGCGAGGGAGCCATGCAACTTACATCTTGGGCTCACCATGGACGGCATGAATCCTTTCGGCTTACGCTCGACATCTTGGTCGACATGGCCCATAGTCTTGGTGAATTATAATATCCCACCATGGCTAACAATAAAGAAGGGACACCTCATGCTTGCACTACTTGTGCCAGGGAAGTACAAGGCCAAAAATATGGACGTGTACATGGCACCTTTGATAGAGGAGTTACAAATCTTATGGAGAGGAGTGCGGGTCTTTGATATTTCCAGAGCTCCTAGACATACCAATGATATTTTGGTCAGGGGTATCTTGATGTGGACCATGGATGACTACCCAAGATATGGAAAGTGCTTAGGTACGTGGTTGTGTCTTTACATGTATAATATAGGATTATGCTTTTATGACTCTCTTTCACATGCATGTCTTATACTAACACATTCATGCACACGTGCAGGACTTGTTACAAGTGGGTACCATGCTTGTCCTGTTTGTGGACCGGGTTTGAAATCGCTTGCATGATACTCCAAACATATGAGGAAAGGTGTTTATGAAGGTCATGCTCGATACCTTCTATTGGACCATCTCGCACATGGAGGTCAGTTTGATCCACCACCACCATATTTGAAGGCAAGTGACTAGATTCAGGTTTGGAGGGCGAATGAAGAGGAACCTCCTGGTGGTATGAAGAGGCTATTGATCTTTCATGAGCTTCCTTATTGGGGTTAGTTACAAATCAATCATCTCTTGGATCCCATGCATATCTTCAAGAATGTGGGGCCTACTATTCGGGCACACTTGGTTGGTTCCAAAGACTCGAGAGGAGTCTAGGAAGACTTGCGTGCTACGAATAGGATGTCTCATTTGTGGCCCCAAGTGCATGCTTCAGGAAAATTTATCCTCCCGAAAGCAACATGGATCCTCTCCACGAGAGAGGAGGCAACAGTCAAGGCGGACATTGCCTCTTTTCAAACACCCACAGGGTACATGTGTTGCTTGAAAGAAGCATTTTCAAAGGACAGTAAGCTTAGTGGGCTCAAGTCCCATGATTGGCACAAGGTCTTATAGGTATTCTAAGCTATAGGATTAGTGTACCGATAATCGTGATGCATTAGTGTAATTATGATCATGTTATATTATTGACATGACTTCTTTGTTGCTTTGATAGTTCATCCTCCCAATTATAATAAAAGGGTGCTTACAAGAAGATGTTAGAAATGCCATATTCAAGATCAGTGGTATTGTGAGGTATGCTTACTATCAAAGCACATTGATTGCATTTTCTTCAATTTAAGCTGAATAATCTGTAGACTGATTATGAATATATCTTATATGGGCATGTGAAATAGGTGGATATCTCAAAAAGAGATCTCCATATTGAGCATCAAGAAGGCTAGGGTGAAATCCATCGAAGCTGTATGCTTGCTTGAGAAGTAGTTTCCCTCGAGCATCATGATAACTCAAGTGTACTTGCTTGTGCACATAGTTGATGAGGTGGCCATTGCAGGTACCATTCATAGTTAGTGGATGTTTTTTCTCGAAAGGTTTATGAAAACATGAAGGGATTTATAAGACAAAGAGCAAGACCAAAAGCAAGCATGGTAGAGGGATGGCTTGTGCAAGAGTCATTAGTATATATCGCGGAGTTTCTTGCATCCACGGATCCCAATATGCCACAAGCTTGGCATAACAAGGATGATGAGCGCATCGTTGGCAAGGTTCCCCAAGGAAAAGGGATTGAAAGAAAGATGAGCAAAGAGTAAATGGAGAAATTCAATAAGTTTTGTATACTCAATAGCAAGGAGATGCGGAAGTGGATTGAGAGATATGAAGCAGCCAAAGCAAAAAGAATAAATGCAAGGATGAGATTCAGAGTAATGTACAGGCGATTGCAACCATATCCATGAGATCTTGCCCTTCTCCCCACTCACATGTCACTTGATTGGCTACAACTAGCTCTACGTAAAGCCGAACGCGATGGAGAGACAATAAACGAGTGCGAGCGAGAGCTATCATCTGGATGTATGATGCATGTAAGTTTCTTACTCTTGATGTAATTAAGTAATTATTTGTGGCAATATACGCTATAAAATAGATGCATCTTCATTGTTTTAATGATGCTCTTTTGCAGTACAAAAAGTACAATGCATTATGGTCATATGGATGACATTTTCACGTGGAATGCATCGATTCAAAGAGAGTCAATTTGAAACTAAAATTAAGAAAAGAGCTAGGTTTAGGCTTTAAGATTATAAAATTATAAATAAAGTCCATGAAAATTTGCCAAAGTTTTATATAATAAATAAATATATTTGGAAACTTTCGCCAACATATTATATATACAATTTAAAAATTTGGCTAGATCTATAGAATTAAGCACCAAAAGAAGACTTGTGGCCTTATATCCAATGTACATTTGGCTAACTTAAGCCTATGGTAGGCCCATCACTTTGTGGAACCATATGCGAAATCTATGAAATTGATTTCAGACGATTTAGTATTTTCATTCTTGATGTAAAATGGTTTAGAACTATTTACAATAGTCCCCATGCGACAGTGAGAAAAGACAATAGCAGTTTCTTTGCAATAGACTCCACTAATCTTTGGACTGATGAAAGTGATACTTTTATTCTTCCCGAGCATTGTGAGTAGGTGCATACTAATGATTTAATTAATTGAAGCTTTCATTTTTAAAGATCCATTGATACATGTACTTAAGGATAATTTCATATATATAATTAATGGCATTTGGCACCCATCTTCAATATAGGTGGTTTTTCATTCGGATCGTTCTGATCCAAGATGGTGGTACGTGATCCAAGTTGCACCACGAAGTAAGTAAATTTTTGAAGATAGAGATATGGATATAGAGATGCTACTACCATTGCTGGATCCAATTGATCCAGATGGATCTAGCGAAGAAGACGAATATCACAATATGAACCAAGAGGAAGATGCACATAATGACATCGTACGGGAGGAAGATGGAGATCACGATATTGAGGAAAAAGATGACAATCATCAAGAATCACCACACTTTATTGAAGAAGATGATCAAGTCTTAGGTAAACGTACGATGCTAGAGTACAATGATGATATAGGAGATCAACTCGGTATAGAGTTAGAGATAGACTTGTTTGGCACATTAGACTTGGCTCAGGATGAGCCGTTGATGTAAATGCTCTTCATTGATTTTTTTCATCTCAAACTTGGACATGAATATATGAGCTTTAAAGGCTTGATGTACATGCTCTTGTACTTTTATTCTCTCAAAGGATCAAACATGTAAGAAAAGGAAAAAAAAATTGTCATTGGGAAAAACTATCTATTAAGGTCGATATGGGAAAAAACACTCCCTATAAAACGTCGCTATAGGAAACTATCTCAATGTCGCTATATTATGACCATTCACAATTCTAATAAGTGTCGCTATATAGTGACTCTCTTTAAACATGCTATATAGTGACACTTGCCTAAAGTCGCTATATGGCGACACTTAATGAATCTTGCTTTGGTTACCGACAATTAGCGCACCGTGCACGCTAAATGTCAGTGCTTAAGCATCATAATAGGGCCCATGTGTAGTAGTGATTGATTTTGGACGTAGAACTATAAACTACTTCAAATATTGTTATGTGTCCTAGAACCTAAATGATATGGTAGTATCCAGAACATGAAAATTAATGTGAATGCATGTAGTGCTTATATAAATTTTTGTATGTTCCTCTTACAGTCTTCATTGCAAGCATGGCTCCAGAAAAACGAGGGAGAAACCCAAAAAGGCTCGCGATTATGTTACGATGTTGCCTAATAAGAAGTGGAAATGCAACTTTTGTCATGACTCATAAGGAGTACTCAGGCTCTTGGACACGAATGCAAAAACGTGATAGCAACAAACAGATTGGAAAATGCAAGGGGCCAGGAGTTGAGAGAGTCATAGCCACTCTAGGCGGACAAATGCCTAAAAGTACGGGTAACCAGGTAGATGATATAGTCGCACGTCACCAATCCCAACCTCGTGAATCTATGCCTGATGTTATACTCACACCTCAAGCTAGTTAATCTGTAGATGTGCCATCTCAAAGTAGTGGTGTGGCCTCATTGACACAGATGGCAAGCTTCTCCATGAAGTATATGGAGAGTGGACGATGTAGCAACAAGTCTTGTTCAAATCGCATGCACGTCCGCAACAAAGATCTTTGGAAGAGTCATTTAAACAACAACATATAGAGAAAGCACAATAGGATGTTTTTGAGGCCATTTATCACATCGGATACCGACAACAACTGAAGTTGATAAGTAAACTTGTGTAGCCAATTAGAAAAGTGTTATTTTCTAGCAAGCATGTATTCAATTAATTGGATTGCCTCCTAGGATATTTGTGTCCAATTAGTGGGATTGCCTTTTGGGGTAATTGTATTAACTTAGTTGGATTGCCTCCTAGGATTGTTGTGTTCAATTAGTTGGATTTCCTTTTAGGGAGTTCTAACCACCAAGGCATACTTCAATCTCCACATCCACTAGAAGCTACTCAAGAAAGAGGATCCATCCAAGCAATACATTGGTAAAAGAAGCGTATCCAAAAAAACTAGCTAATATAAGAAAGTTCAAATAAGAATACAATGTCATAAGTCCTTATACATATAGAGAGTCGAGTCTCCGTTCATCCAATCTCGCACCATGGGTGGGACATGTGACAAAACCCTTCATCTAACATGCAAAGAATCCACGTGAAACATAAATCATATATAGTCAAGACAATGTAGTAAGCTACAATTCATATAGCAATGTGGTCGCATGAATTGTAGCTTAGTACATATATGCAATAGTAAAAGAATAAGTTGTAGATTACATGTCCAAATAATACAATCTTTACCTTGTAGAAGACTCAATAAGTAGCCTCCTTGGGGCCTGAAATATTTCAAATTCTCAATCAAACACAACAAGACAAAGCAACTATAGGCACGCTTGATAGACGCATGAAATAGTGGGCACATCTATAGGCACTGCTAGAATAGCAAAAATACGGGCGCATCTATTAGCACGTCTGCACTATGAATTAGATGCAGATTTAGATGCCAAACAAAGAATACAGAAAGTGAGATTTTGGTGCAGGTTGATAAATGTACATCACTGCTTTACAAACATTGCCCATGATTACCAAAGCATGTAATTTTAACAAAAATATCAATGCTTTTTAGCAAACTCGCATATACAAAAATTAAGTGAGGTGAGGAGAATGAGACAATATGTAAAATAGTTTTGCCAATATCAATGATGGGCTACGGTTCAATCTCATCCTCAATGAGATCAACCCTTGCCAAACTATCTACTTCAAAATCCAAACCAGTGTTGAGATCTACAAATACATTCAACCCACTACTACTTGTGCTACTCATGTGCTCATCGAAATCAGCATCACCAATGGTAGGCTCATCCTCACGGTGGGTAATGGCCTCAATATCTATATCTCCTATCTCATGATCATCCTCCTCTCTCGTATCATGGTCATCTCATCACCTCCATGGCTATGATCATCCTCCATACGCTCCATATTAGTAAATGTACTATACATCACTTTGGAACATGGCGTAATAGGTATGACATGCCACCACCTATTATTATCCACCATTTGTTGATAGACAACCTAATTCAAACACAAATACAATCATGTTATTTTCCTTGCATCAAAGGTCTCAAATATTTAAAAGTGAGTATTTTTATATGTGTGTACAATACCTGCTCACATTGTTGTGGTAGTACTAGTGTGTCCTTCTTACTTTGCCAAAACTTTGTGGAGTCAATAGTTACAAAGCCACTTGCATGGCATTTGATTGTTGCATTAGGGCCTCTTTCTCCACCACATCCTATTGGCTCCCTGAAAGCTAGCAATAACGTCGCAATCTTGTGTGTTTCTCTTATCGTCAATCTGTTGTGCTTGAAAATGCTTGCCCTCACACCATATAGCATTGAACATAGTACACTACACCAAGACAAAATCAATTAAATAAGAAATCTAAATTGTTAAAAGCTCCTAACTTATGCACAACATTCTATATACCAACCTTGCTCATGTATCCCCTAGCATACTCCCATTCTTCCATTGTGATATGCATCCTCTCATCTCTCTCTACTCTCTCCATTTCGTCAAGTAGCCAATCCACATGAATATCCTTTGGAAGTGCTCTTAGATGCTAAGGGTATGGCACATGAGATTCGTGTTGTGTATGAAAGAGGGCCCTTTCTCCTTGTCTTCTTGCCTTTGCATCCTCATATCTTGTCACCCATCTTTTCATCACATCACTATTGAGCATGCAATAGAGGTTGATATTATTAAGCAACTCCATGCCTATTACTTTGTTGTATTCTTTCCCTTGAGGAATAATAGAGGTCATCCTTAGTCTTCATCATCTCTCCATAGTCGTGGGAGAGAGCTATCCACATCAACAAGAAACTCAGAAATATATACAAGTGACTCTTGTACCAACCAACCCTCGGCCATGCTACCTTCGGGTCTTGCATTTTGTCTCACGAAGCCCTTCAAGATCTTCATGAAGCACTCGAGGAAGAACAACCATCGTGCATGTATAGTACCACATATAGCAATCTCATCCACCAAGTGCACTATGAGATGTAGTTGGCTTGTGAGAATAAAATGTGGAAATGTCTCCTCCACTAAACAAACCACCTCCACTGACATAGCTCGAGCATTCTCAAGCGTGGTGGGATCTATTTCCTTTGAGCTCACATACCTAGAAAGGAAAAAGTATGCAATATTAGCAATATGAACACCTTGCATCCTGTAAAGTGCCTCACAAACTCGCCCATCTTGTAAATACAATATTCACATTTTGTATCCTATAAAGTACCTCACAAGCTTGCCCATCTTGTAAATACAATCCTTCATGTCCTTCGATGCACTGCGAGAGAAATGCTAGTAGGTATATGAACTGAACACACGAGGAATGGTTGATAAGTTGCTTCTAATTCACTCACAAATTTGGAAGGAAAAAGATTTTATGCACATAAAATACTTACTTGGAGCATCTTGTGCCAATCATGAGATTTCAAGCCATATAATTGCTCTACACCTCTTTTCTTACTCTTTGTGAAGGCCTCCTTCAAACACCTCATGCATCTAGTGGGAGTACGAACTGTAGTGATAGCTCGCTTCACCGCCACCATCTCTAGCTTTGATAACCTCCACGGTGCATGAGGTAAAAAGACACGCCCATTTGGCCTCTCTTGTGGCCAAGCTTCATGCATCCTCCCTATGGTGCATAGATTCTCCCTTATGCTTGTAAAATCTCGTGTCCCATTCAAATGGTCCCAAATGGTAGACGCCACATTCTTAAAGATATGCATGGGATCAAGCAGGTGATTGATCTTGAGGTGGGACCAATATGGTAAATGATAAAAGATGGAGTATCTAAACAGAAGCTAGTGTTAGCAAGCAATCTTTATTTCCATCTAATATAGCACACAATAGTTACAAACCCTTACTGACTTATGCCAAGTGGTGGATGAGTCATGGATCCATCCCAAATTCTCATCCAATCTCCCGCAGTGAGTGACTGTGGGGGGACTTCATTCCAAGGGGCGACATATCTAAGATGATCAGGTGGGAGAAATCGATGGTGATTCTCATAGATGACCTTATTCAATGCATCTGCCCTGGTGAGGCAACTAGCGGAGGACCACAAACAGGACATGCATGGTAACCCGATGTAGTGAGACCTGAATAATAGATGCAATTAAGAGTTGAAGGTGGGTTTAGGGTGCCACATCAGTTGCCTACTCATAATTAAAAGTTACCCTATGACTTCATGGCTCCCCATCATAGTGACAACATAAAGCACAACAAAAAGGGAGGGAAAAACAAAATCAACCCTGCACTTATAAGCTTCAAGGAGGTTGACATGTGGTAGCCCCACGGTTGGACACATGGTAGCCACATCATTTGACACATGGTAATTCCAAGTCACTACTAATAAGGAATTCACATATGTCAAATAATACATGGCATTTTTAAAAGGCTTCCCCCCCAAAACACAAAGTTGTATGGAAATAGTTCAACGGGTCATAAATTTATTCTAGAATGTTTATTGTCAATGCAACAAAAAGGGTCATAACTTATACCAAAAGGTCTATTGTCGATGCAACAAAAGGGACCATTGATTTATTTTCCACGATCTTCATGATTGTGAAGTGAAAATTCAGTTCCGACCATTGATAAATGTGGGAGCTCCTTCTCAATAGCATTTCACCTTCAAACTTCACGGGCCTATAACTTTTGACTAGAGTATCAAATGATCAAGGTGTTTTTGATCATCTTCAATATCATGGAGTCAAATCTATCATTTGATGAAATCTAAGAACCTACCAATCAAAATCAACATTTTCATGGCACTATTGGTAACTTTTGAACTGAATGTTGTCAGTGCTTTCTATATGTCCATGGCTTCCATTTCCTCAACCGTTTACATCACAGTATGAGATGCATGTCATTATTTCAATGCTTACCAGAACACTCGCCATAGCCTGGGAAGTCATGCATCGTCCACATCAAGATTGCATTATAGTTGAAGTCTCATGAACGAGGGAGGCTTGCTCACATGATGCACCTCGATACCTCTCCAAAGCATCTCTAACTCGTCAATGAAAGGCTCCAAATAAACATTAGGATTTTTGACTTTATGTTTCCCTAGAATTAGAAGGGATAACATAGCATGTCCTTTTTTAATCACCATAGAGGGTGGAAGATTATAATTCACCAATATCACTAGCCATACACTGTAGGAGGTGCTTTTGAGACCAAATGGGTTCACACTATCCATACCAATCCAAGTGTCAAGCTCCTAGGTTCTTCCTTGAAGCTTGGCCGTGTGTCTTCAATATGCTTCCACGCAGGAGTGTCTGTGGGAGTTCTCCACTTGCCATCGGTTGATCGATGGGAGGAATGCCATGACATGAGCTCTGCAATGGATTTGCACTTGAACATATGTTGGATGCGAGGGATTATGGGAAAATGTCGCAACACCTTACGAGGCACATTCAAAGTTTTGAGATCTGCTCTATATCTTGCCTCTCCACAAGTAGGACACTCTCTTGCATCCTTATGTGGTCCACGAAATAGAATGCAATCGTTGACGCATGCATGGATGCGCTTGTAATCTAATCCTCCAAGAGAGGTCACATGTTGCCTTGCCATATCTCTTGAGGTCGGTAATTTATTCTTCCTTGGAAGCAGTTTACACAATAGCCTGCACGTAAAGACCATAAATGAGAAAAAGCATTCGAGTAATTGACCCACTAGCATAATTCACCATGTTTACAAAATAGACTTTAAATCTTACTTGAGTAATGCATTTAAACTTGCATTGCTCCATCCATACATGGTCTGCAAGTTTAGTAACTCAAGGGAGGCACGTAGAACAGAGAATGCACCTCTCAAATAGTGGAGTCGATGCTATGGTAAAAAGATCGTCCTACTCCATGTTATCATCCCTACATGAGGATTGATGGACATACAAATCCTGCACCATATAATCAAACACCTTCTCCTCCATGGCCTCATGAGGTAATGGTGGAGGGCTACTATCACCATCACTCCATGCATCCGTAACGGTCTCTTCTGAAGATCCTATCTCATATCGCTGACACTTCGCCTCCTCACGACAAGCATAGAGCAACATATGCGAGTGTGGCACTGCATCCTGTATCAAATTAAAATGGGATCATAACTCAAATACATAAACACCCATAGGTATCTCAATCAACCTTAACTCTTTTAACACTTACCATGTTTACAGTCCCATCCCATTCTCCATACTCTGAGACATGATTGAGTGTAATTCTGCATGCACGATACATGTTTCCTCAACATCGATCACACATACATTTGATTTTTTGCTCCAACCACATTTCTCGATGGTGGATGCGGAGGGATTCATCCTCACTAGAGCTACTTGTTGAAGATGAAGACATCCTACATATAAATAGCCCAAAAAATTGTTCTTGCATGAGTTGTAAATGTCAAAACTCTGTGGAGCATCTAAAAGCACATCTAACACCGCGTCTGTACTGTGGAGTGCATCTATAGGCGCATTGAAAACGTACTTTAGATGCATTGATAGAGATAGATGTGCGAATAGATGCACTTTTAGACGCACAGATAGATGCATAGATAGATGTGCTTTTAGATGCGCAGACTGCGAGCTGATTTTCAAACCTACTTTTAGCATGCTTGCTTTTCTTCACATACTTTTAGCATCGCATGGCTTGCTTTCCTATCAATAGACACAGCTCCAAGCATCCACACTTGATCTCCAAGCACCCACACTCATCTCCAAGCTTACACAATCATCCCCAAGCACACAAGAGAAGAGGGTGAACAAGGAAGAGAAGAAAGAGAAGTAGCTTTGAAGAAGGACAAGAAGCTTCCATACCTCTATCCAAGGTAACTCTCTTGACAGTTGATCTTCTTTGGAAGTTGCTCTCTTTGGATTCATCCTTTGTCGTATGCAGGGAACGGATGTTTTTGGTACTAGTGTTGTTCTTTTTAGGGTCGAACGCATGTCCTTTTTAATTTCTTAGAAAAAGGTGTCTATTGGAGCGTGTCTATAGACACATCTGTCTAAACAACCGTGCCTATAGACGTGCTCCTATAGTCTTATGTGTTCTTCTCTTTCCCCTTCCTTTTCCTTCTCTTTCTCTTCCCCTTCCCCTTTCCCTTCCCCTTCCCCTTCCACTTCCAAGAAAAGGATTGCATATTGAATGATGGAAATAAGTGATTGCATGAATGAAGGGATTGCATGAATGATGGAAAGGGATCGCATGATTGAAGAAAGGGATTGCATGAATGATGGAAAGGGAAAGCATGATTAAAGAAAGGGATTGCATTCGTGAGAAAATAAGGGATTGCATTCTCTTTTTCTCTCCTTTCTCCTCTCTTTCCTTCTCTTTTCTCCTCTCTTTTTCTCTCTTATCTCCTTTCTTTTTTCTCCTCTCTTTTCATCTCTTTTATCATCTCTTTCCTTCTCTCTCTTTTCCTCTCCTTCCTTCACCTTGTCTCTCTTTTTCCTTCTCTCTTTTATTTTCTCTTTCCTTCCTTTTCGTCTCTCTTTTTCTCTCTTATCTCCTCTCTTTCCTTCTCTTTTCGTCTCTTTTCTCATCTCTTTTCTTCTCTCTTTTTCTCTCTTTCCCTCCTCTCTTTTCTCCTCTCTTTCCTTCTCTCTTTTATCCTCACCTTTTCTCTCTTTTTCCTTCTCTCTTTTATCCTCTCTTTCCTTCTCTTTTTGTGGTAATTTTCCTCTCTTATCTCCTGTCTTTTTCTCTCTTTTTTTCTCCTCTCTTTTCTCTATTTTCCTCTCTTTTCTCCTCTCTTTCCTTCTCTCTATTTTCCTCTCTTTCCTTCTCTTTTCGTGGTAATTTTCCTCTCTTATCTCCTGTCTTTTTCTCTCTTTTTTTCTCCTCTCTTTTCCTCTATTTTCCTCTCTTTTCTCCTCTCTTTCCTTCTCTCTATTTTCCTCTCTTTTATCCCCTCTTTTCTTCACCTTGTCTCTCTTTTTCCTTCTCTCGTTTATCCTCTCTTTCCTTCTCTTTTCGTCTCTTTTTCTCTCTTATCTCCTCTCTTTCCTTCTCTTTTCGTCTCTTTTCTCATCTCTTTCCTTCTCTCTTTTTCTCTCTTTCCATCCTTTCTTTTCTTCTCTCTTTCCTTCTCTCTTTTTCTCTCTTTTATCCTCACCTTTTCTCTCTTTTTTCTTCTCTCTTTTATCCTCTCTTTCCTTCTCTTTTCGTGGTAATTTTCCTCTCTTATCTCCTCTCTTTTTTTCTCCTCTCTTTTCCTCTATTTCCCTCTCTTTTCTCCTCTCTTTCGTTCTGTCTTTTTCTCTCTTTTATCCCCACTTTTTCTCTCTTTTTCTCCTCTCTTTTCCTCTCCTTTCTCCTCTCTTTCCTTCTCTTTTCTCCTCTCTTTTTCTCTCTTATCTCCTTTCTTTTTTCTCCTCTCTTTTCCTCTCTTTCCTTCTCTCTTTTTTCCCATGTGAAGCTTCAATAGCTTGACATTGAGCAAGTAGATACAGACTTCTATCACTCTAATTCAAAGAATGTAGGAGTCTGTAAATGCTTGCTCAATGTCAGGCTATCACTCTATTTTTTCTTTTTCATCTCGTAACAAGGGCATGCTCGATGGTAATCTTCTTCTTTTCTTTTCTTCAGTTCATCATGTGGCCAAGAAGCCTTCAGCCTCACTTGATCTTTGAGATGCCATTTTTTGGGAGTTATATAACATTTTGGGGCACCCTCCCACTCCTGTGAAGCTATACACATACATGATGGGTACTACAAACACCCCCCAGGAGTTGGCAGTATAGAGTCCAAATCACCCCAATCCCACACCAGTTGAGATTACCACAGTAGAATTGAGACAACCCAACCAGCTACAGAGCTGAGCCCCTTCTCCCCCCTACAGTAGCTAGGTGGTGCTTCTGCCTCACAAAGTTGCTAGCGTACTCTCGTGCCATCGAGAGTTGCTTCTCCAGCTACAAGTGGCCAGCATACTCCTGTGCCATCGAGAGTCGCTTCTCCAGCTATGAGCAGCTAGCGTACTAGCTTAACACAATAGGGCAGCAGGCGTAGTAGCAAGGAGAGCGGTGGGGGATGCATGGCACAGTGCTTTGGGGGGGGTAGTGGTGGGGATGGGGATGATTCAGATGATGCAGACATGCCAGAGGGTGATGGTATAATTTTCTATGACATCACTCAGACAAGAGACATCTTGATGGATGTACGGGGGAAGGACATCATGGCCTTCATGTGCTCTGTAATTGCTAACAACTATAGAGATTACTTTATTCACTACAAAGACCATCCAAAAAGGTTGGCTGATGAGACCCTCACTGCTGTTCGCTCTAGGTATCCCAATCCCCCCAATGTTCAGTTCACAGATAAATGGGCCTTGTTATGATACTTGGCAATAAAAGATCTTCGCTTAAGAGGCAGGCACAAGCCGAGATTGCCAGGCTTGAGGGAGATCAACCACCAAAGGGCCAGCCCCACACCACTCACAAGTGTGAGTGGAAGAAAGAAATGAAGGTAGCGAAGGCAGACCCCAGTCTGCAGCACGTGGAGGCACAAAGGATCCAAATGGAGCAATATGGAAGCGTGCATTTTGGAGCAGGGGGTGTTGAATCATGGGAGGCCCAATTTGTAAGTATTGATCTCAAATTATATTGTTTATGTAGTTTATTAGGAGGTTGTTTCTTTGTACTAACCCCTTCGCAAATTGTGTCATCTTGCAGCTTGATATCGTGGGCAGTTACCCTACTCCTGTCGAGATAGCCTACCACTGCCACCATCACAGAGGAGATACATGGAGGCACTTCTATGATGATGGGTTGATTACTAAGGAGTAGTACATCTGGGCTACTGGAGCGCCCCCTAGGTATTTGAAAGTAATTAAATAATGTCAATATTGTAAGTAAAGATTTGATTTTTCATACATTGATACATGTTGTCCCTTGTTTATAGGGCCTTGCGATAGCTGATCAGAAGGAAGAAGATGAGGAAGAAGGGAGCGAGGATGAGGAGAACTTAGATTAGTCATGTAGGTTCAATTTTTGCTTAAGTGTAACCAATTTTTTGTGAGTTTCAGGTCATTTTTGTACATAGGTATATTGCCTCACCCATAACTTATGCATTGCTCAATGGAATTCAATAAAATTTGTCTTCAAGCTGTAGTACACATTCTAATCTTAAACATGAGGCCAAAAAATAATGGAATAAAGATTTGTAATTAGACCATTAAAGAATTACAAGTACTAAGTTGTAGGTTAAGCATGTATCCTAAAGAGCATAGGATATATCAATTAATTCAAAAACATCAAAATTTTGTTCTACACATACATGCAACCAAGTAATAATTCAAAACTACATTATGTGAGCTTCTCCTAAACCTAAGGGCACACCTAGTTGAGAACCTTAGGTGTGGTTTAAAAATAAGACCTATATATTCTTAAAGTTTTATAAGATTCTGTCTATCATTTGTATGGTGGGATGTTCACATTTTCTCATTTTTAAACATGGATGGTGCATTATTGCTTAAAATTGTGAATGGGTATCCTTGTATCCTACCTATATTTTTTCAATGGTTATGAATTGTAATGACATTTCAATGAGTAATAATTTTATGCTTGAAATATGGGAAATTTTTCATTTGGTGGGACTTGCACATTTTCTCTTTTTTTACCATCCTTTTTCAAAATTGTTAAGAAATTGTGGATCAATATGATGATACCATACATGTATGTATGGTATGGTCATGGAACCTTGAAGAGACATTTCAATAATTAATTTTGTTATATTTTCAAAACTTTATAAGGATTTATTATCATTTGTCTGCTAGGACGTGTGCATTTTCTCAATTTTGACCTTGGTGATGCATACTGTCAAAAAACTATGCATTGTTATGATTATATCATACCTCTATGTGTCCTATGGTCATAAAACTCTGAAAATAAGTTTAAATGAGAAAGTAATTTTATTATCAAAGATTCATAATATGTAATGGAAGCAATACATGAGTGGTGTGCAAGTTTGGCTAATCATGTGAAAGATAAGCCAATGAGGAGTGGGTGAGTGGATTTAGGATGAGGATCCTAATCCTTGTTTGGGAGAAGGTCCCCAAGCTCTTGTCTAAATACACACAAAATTGGAGTGTGTGGTGTAAAATTAATCCAAACATAGGAGTTTCTCTCCTTACCTTCCTTACCCCTTATCGCCTCGCCTCGCCTCCCCTTCATATCACTGTGCCACCTTGCCTCCCCTTTCCCTCCCCCCCCTTTCTCATCATTCTTTTGCCTCACTTGGCCTCCCCTACAATTCGCCTTATGATTTTACCTCTTCTTTCTCTCCCCACCTCGCCATTTTCCCCCCTATTACCTTACCCTCTCCTTCTCACTACCTCACCTCCCTTGCCCTCCCCTCGCCTCTCCTAACTTCCCTTCTCATCCTCTCTCTCTCCTTGCTCCTCTTCATGCCCTTCTCCCAACTTTACCCCTTTCCCCTCTCAACAATATCATTTTCCCTTGCCAACAACATTCTACCATCAACTTAGTTAGCTCAGGGTTACATTAGCTTACATTATATAGAGTTATGTTAGGCTAGGAAGGAAAAGAAATAGGAGATAAAGGGACAAACAAGCTACCTAAAAAAAGAGGAAGTCGAGGTATTCCTAAACCATTTTCTTACATCTCTAGTTTACTAAATTCCAACAAGATCCCCCCTTATTGATGGCTACTATAACCCTCCAAAAAGTATATAATAATAATAATAATAGTGGGTTTTTTTATTTTTTATTTTATATTACTCATTAAAATTTAAGTCAATGGAAAATAGTAGAACATGAGAGTAGTTAATAGGAGGGTAGGTTTCTTTTTTTGCCCTCCCTTTATAAGCAGATTAGATTATATAAAGTTTGGGGATTAACTTTCTGATTTAGTTGCATATGGCAAGACTCCCACTTGTCTAGGGTCCCAAGTAGGTGTACAGGATTTGAGTAGGATCCAGAGTGAAGCTGTGAGATGCAATGAGATCTTTGAGGCTTAAAAACATTGTATTTTAATATATTGTTTTTAATATGATGAATTATGTATTATATCATTTGTAATATAATACGATATTTATTTTGTGTTGAGTTATTTTATTTGTTAAATGAATCCTTTATATAATCAAATTTATTGTTTATATAATTTAAAAATAATATAAAAGTTTACTATAATAAATTATATATTTATGTTATTATTATAAAATTAAGAAATATTATTATTTTTATGATAACTTTAAAATTTATACCTTTATATTTATTTAAACTATTTCATTTAATTTAAAAAAATTAATTTGATTTATATTATTTAATGTGACTCCTAAAATAATTTATTTATATTATTATAATTTAGTAAATTAAGCTTTTATATTATTTTTAATGTATGACTTTTAAAAGTACATATTTGATTAGTTTAAAATTTTGGAATTTTGTGTTATATTATTAGAACTTATTTTATATATAATAACTTATGAAATATATATTCATAACTCTAAATTTGAGTTGTTTTCTTTAACGTTTTTAATAAGCACTTATGCTTTTATGTTATGTACTAAAATGACTTTTATTTATTCCAATAACATTATATTTACCAAAATCTATATTGTGTTTTGATATAGAATTTAAAACTATGGATCTCGAGCTTAGAGTGTTTGTCAAGGATGTTACCTTGACTCACAATCGCAAAAACTCTCTAGTAAATACCTTCAAAGTTTGGACTACACATCACATGGTTAGGCATGGTTTCTCTGAAAAGCAAAGCAATCTCTTCCTCTTATTGTCAAAGAAAGACTTTAATGAAAGTGATCATCCTCAATAAAAAAAGTCATGGAAGAAAATAATACTTTAATAAACATTTTCACAAAGTGTCCACATCCTACACTGGAGGTTTGATGCTGTTGTGTCAAATGAACATGCCAAATATTTTATGGTACTACCTCCAACTCCATCGCACTTTCCAAAACTGATGCTCACATTTAAGGCTCTTCAACATGTGCAGAGTAAATTTCCCATTATGGAGGCAAATCAAATGCCTCCAAAGATAATGCTTGGATACTTGAAGATACAAGAGATGCTAAAAGGGTAGCTCAAGTTAAGAAGGGATCTATAGAGGCATTAACATGTTCCTCACAAATGGGAGAAGAGCAAGTAGATGACAAGGCACATAATGAAGATGTAGAAGGACAAGCCTTGAGTGCATGTGAGCAATAGATGATAAATAAGATTAATAAAGCTCTAAAGGTAGAGCCCCCTCAAAAGAAAACCATGACGTGATACAAAAGGGTAGTACTATAAGAACTACAATTCCAACTATGCTTTTTGGGGGGAGAAGGTCATCTCTCGATAAGGAAAGGACAAAGGGAAGCACAAGAGTAAGTATAAGAGGAAGATCACTAAGTAGAAGAGTGAGTATAAGAGGAAGATCAATATAACTAGAAGAAAACTAGAGTGAGTATAAGAGGAAGATCACTCTTATACAAGAATGAGTATAAGAGGAAGATCACTCATATACAAGAGTGAGTATAAGAGGAAGATCAGTACATAGAAGAAAAAAATGATGAGATGAATGCAATGAAAAATATAAATCTTAGACTTAATGAGGTGATCATAGATGGTGACAAAGGATGTATTTGTATCTTGTGAATGCTACTAATGTGGGGACACCAAACATATTTACTAATAGCAAGATGCTTGATATGTCTTATGTAAATAAATATGTCTTTACTAATAGGTTGATATTTTTTATATAAATAGATATTTGAGGCTTTGGTGGATGGAAAGAGACCTATTGTGTCAAACATGGTGCTATGTTCTATCATGTAGAGGATAGCTAAAATAGTTTTGACAATTTCCAATCATGTTTAATGGGCCTATAAATTTTGAACTACACTCCACCGAACTCATTGGGGAAAAGTTTCCATCTATCGAGCAAGGAAGTCTTATAGGGATAAATTCAAAGAAAGACTTTGAGGAGGCAAAGAGAAACTTATTACTTCAATGCAAATCTAAGCCTCCTTTACTTATGCTTGTAATGTGCTGGTTAGGGAAGCACGTAGGATTGGAAGAATTGATGTGGAGATGTTTAAAAGGCTACCTCAATTCCACTTCCTTGTAATGATATGTATTTTTAAGCATCCAATAAAATATTTGATTGAGTATGAAGATTGAATCATGATATCATTGCAATGCATAAGGTCAATTCTACCTCATCAATTCTGAATAAAGCAAGGATTATATGGAAGAAATATTCTCCCATAACCACTTTCACGAGAATGAACACAAAAGCAGAGGGCAAAAAAGCTTGTAGATTTCTCTCCTTACTTAAGTGCAATTGTACCAAGGGCAAATCAAAGAAGAGTAAAGGTGGGTACAAGTTTCAAGGTGGTGAGGGATAAGTATTAGGATTATACAAGTATTCCTTTTTAGGTTGATGGTGTTTGAACAAATAGTAGATATCTACATTGCACCATCATTCATTACACAAAAGCCAAGGCTAAGAAAAAAGAGGTGACTGTTATAAGGATGTGGCAGCCAATGAAGTACTTAGCAAACACATATGCAACAATGGTAGCAGAGAAGCTTCTACAAAAAGAATGGTTTTTTGGTAAAAACCAAAGAGACCATTACATGGAGGAGTGCGTCAATGTACAAAGCATGGTCTAGTGGACAATGCAATCAATTATCTCCTAACAGAAAAAAGCATCCTTCAAAGTTGTGGAGTAGATAGCAACTTTACCAAAAGAAAAGGAAAAGAAATAGGCAAATCAATGGATGAAATTACTAGAATATGGAATTAAGAAAATTACTAGAACCATGAGAAGAGAGGTCCCACAATAATTGTTAACATACATAGAGAAGTTGGTGAGTGCAAACCAAGTGAGAATACCAAAAAGAATGAACAAAGGCTTTCAATTTAAGGTGGAGATAATTTCAAAATCTAGAAATCTTGTGGAGTACAAGGGAGTTTCATATGAGGACTTCCTCCTTAATGGTTTGATAACAAGGTGCAACTCTTTTTCATTGATGAACACCAAATATTGAATTTACTAATATTGCAACACCCTTGCATGAATTGACAAAGAAGGATACTAAGTTTGAATGGGATGCCAAGTTAACTATAGTCTTCAATGATTTGAAAAATCAAGCAATGCCTACTCTAGTTCTCAGACAACCAAGATGGGATGTCATTTTTCATGTGCATGTGGATGCTTTTGCTTATGCATTGGGCATTATTCTAGCAAAGCCAAATGGTCAGTTGGACTAACCAATATATTACGCTAATCGATTACTTACACCTCTAGAGTCAAACTATAGCACCACTGAGGGAGAAGATTTGGGAATGGTTTTCACTATGCAAATACTAAGGCATTATTTACTCAGAAATCCCTTTGTGTTCTATGTGGACCATCAAGCCTTACTTTATCTTATTAACAAGACTATCATTCAAGGATGGCTTGTTTATTGGATGCTTCTACTACAAGAGTTCAATTTCAAGATTATTCATAAACCAGATAAGACCCATGTGGGTGCTGATTGTTTGTCCAGGTTACCAGCACCCGAGCAAACTCAAGGAGTTGACATGGAATTACCTCAGAATTACCAAATGTTAATTTATTCACAATTGATTATTGTGAGAATGAATATGCCGAGTTGGTCCATTACTTGTCTCAAGGCACATTCCTTGAAACTATGCCTCAAGGCACACACAAACATACATGTGATTCCCCTAGATGCACACATGCACCATAGAGCAAGCCCTTGATCATACTTACCCCAACAAACCCCCCCTCAAGGGGTTGCCTCTTGTAGTGTCAAGGATACATCTAGTCTCATAGTTTCTGAAGCCATCTCATGGTGGTCAAGGATTAATCTATGGCTAGGATCTCATGCTAACAAGGGTTCCCAAGGGTGTGAGGTTCACAGAAATGGGATAGTCATATCACATGGCCTACATCATATGGTGACTAGAGGTGATTTACATAACATATTCTTTTTGGAGTACTACTCCAGGCAGAGAACCTCAAAATTTGACCAAGTGATGATAAACAAAAAAGACAAAGTGCCTAAAAAGCATAGTTTTCATCATGTGGAGACTCATCAAATGAAAGTAGATTGGTAGTTTCTGACTTTGTAGTTTCTTCCTTTTTGGCTTTACAATACTTTTCATGGTGATTGTTTTTGCCACAATGTTTGCATGGATTGATCTTGAAGCAATCTTTTGAGAGCTGATTAGTCTTCCCACAATGTTTGCAAGGTGAAAACTTGCCCTTTTGAATTTTTATGGCATAGGCTGTGTCATTACCTCTCTGGTAGGCTGTGTCATTGCCTCTCTAGAGTTCCATGTGCCTTTCTTCTTCTTGAAGAGCAGTAATAAGACCTTCAAGAGTAGGATTAGGAAGATTTTTCAGAGTGGTAACAACATGATCATAATATTCAAACATACTTTTGAGCAATACTGCCATTGCATCATCTGTAGTGATTGGAGAGTTGATAGAAGCAAGTTGAGTCATGAGACTCTGCATGTAATTGACATGGGCAGCCAAAGGAGTGCCACTAGCCATCTTCAATTCAAAGAAAGCAATCTTAAGTAACAATTTTGAGATGTGAGAGCTAGCACCAAAAATAATGTCAAGCTTCTGCCAAGCTTCAGAAGGAGACTCTAAATCAAAAATGTGATGAATATAGTCATCTCCTAAGCCAAGGGCAATGATGCCATAGGCTCTCCTCTCTAGCAGGATCTCTTGCTAAATGTGTCGGAGCTGAGGATTCTCCAGCATTAAAGGCTGTTGAAGAAGTAGTTGAAGCAGGTTTGACAAGCCCCCAAAGGTTTTCCCTCATCAATGAAAACTTAACCTTCATCTACCATGTGTGAAAGCCTTTACCATTGAACTTATCCATATTCAAGATGGTAGCCATGAGAGGGTCTAACCCAAAGTGGGCAGTGTCTACTCTTTTACAAGGCTAGAAAGAGTTGAAGAGCTTCAAAATACAAGCATTTAGAGTAGCAAAGACTTGTAACCAAATTCCATACTATAAATCAATGATGCTTTCACTTGCATGCTTCATAGAGGTGGCTAAATGAAAGTATTCCAAGCAAATACAGGTGTAGCAAGTTACAGCAAAGCTGTAGCCATAGTTGTACTGATGCTATTCAACACTATAAAACATCAAAAATGCTAAAGTAGCATCTATGTAGCATCAAACTCACAACATTATCAAAACTATCCAAAATAGAGACCAGACTTGGAGGTCTTGTATCTCACTCTTCAAAGCAAAGAAAAGAGGGCTTTCTAGGTAGAAACAAAGCTGGTATACAAGAGAAGAGCCACTGAGGAGGAGAGGCAAAATGCCATGTCACATCGCCATAGCCAGTAGCTTGAAAGTTGATTGGATTTCTTTTGCTGTTTCTCCCTCCCTGGTGGACCATTTCCCTTCAAATCTGGACAGGAGCTAGCTCATACTATTGTGCAAGCTTGGCTTAGAGGAATTTTGGAATGGCTGCTCCAGCAAGTCACATTGTAAGAAAAGGCATCATGATGAAAATGATTGTTGCACAGTTTCGTGGGCAGCATTCTCTAATTCCTCTAACGTGGAAGTTTGCCCATATGAAGGGTCTCTCCATCCAGAAGGACCTTGATAATGGTTGCTTGTAGCTAGTGAATCAGCTCTCAAAGATTTGGGGAAGAAGGAGGAAAATGGAGAAGATGAGAAATTAGTAGTTTATGCTAGAGATAGCATCTAATGCTAGGCTAGGCTAGATCTAGAACCTAAAGCTCTGATACCAATTGTAGGATCCCGTAGGATAGAATAGATGCATCTTATAAGAGGTGTGAGAGCACAATGAAAGAAAGATGGTAGATCTCTATATGATTGTGAGAGAGAGGACTCTCTCTTATAGAAAGGGGGAGAAGGTAATACCTTCCCTACATAGTGGCAATCAGCCCCTACATCAGTGGGAATCAATCCCTACATCAGTGGGATTGCCTTTGTCTTACATCATCACTTAGGTCACACATTAGACACATCATAGCACTTGATGTGCCTTTACAACACACACAAACACACATGTGACTCCCCTAGATGCACACATGCACCATAGAGCAAGCTCTTGATCATACTTACCCCAACATCTCCTTTGCAAACTTTCATTGCTCTCAGAATTCACCATTGTCACCACATGCCATTAAATTTCTCTGTAACTTCAAAGATTTTCAAATAAGGTCATCATTGATTGACACGTGGCGTGGCAATAATAGAATTGACCATGGTTGAATTTGTTTAGCTTTGGTTAAGTCAATCTGGTTAGTGAACTACCACATGGCACACAACCATGCCATGTCAACAAGACACATGGTATAATGCCACCTAAGCATACAGTTTTGTAATCTGCATGTGACCTCCAACTACCACATCATCAATTGGATTCCTTTCTTGATTAAAACTTCAACAAGCCATGTCTTTCAATCTAGGAAGAATTTGCACATGATCCCAAAAGGAAAAATAATCATCTATTCAAGCCCTACGCAGTTGTAGCTTCAAAACTATTGTATGAAATTAGACACTACCAATATTGAAAGCCTTTTCAATTGGTAAGACCTTTTGCAAATGGCATTATGCACTCCAATCATTGAAAAATTCACTAAGGGCTGGCTCCAACCACACCTGGTCAACATAGATGAAGTATCTATTGATGCACCACAAGCTTTGGAAGATTGTAAAAGAAGACATGCCCATTGCACAAAATGAAAGCTAGAAAGAAAAAGACAAAGTAGCACTATCACTCACTGGCTTGCACTTGGGTCCAAACACAAAAGCAAAGAGCAAGAAATTCATCTTAAGATTGAATTCTAGGGTTTGCACATGAGCTTTCATGAATCCATGGCGCAATTTGTCAACAAGATCAAAATCATTTTGGCCCAATTGGAAGGCATAAATGCAAAAGCAATAGAAAGAAATGCACTTGCAATCCTCCTTAAAAGCATGATTGAAGAGTATAATACATTGACGACAACCTTGAAGAATCTTCCAGATCCAAAATTTGAGAAATGTGTGTCATCTCTTCTTGAGAAAGAAAGAGAGTTAAAGACATCTACATCGCCATCTACATCAATAGACAACAACAACCGTGAAGAACAATCATTGTTCAATAATGCAGCAAAGAAGTGTTACCATTGCGAAAGGCTATGTCACTATCAAAGTGATTGCAAATTGAAGAACAAACCAAAGTGTCACCATTGTAAGAAGCTGGGACACAAAGAAGAAGATTGTAGATTGAAGCAACTTTAGGTCAACTACTCGGAGTCATCATTAATCAATGAGCAGAATGGCAGCAGCAACAAAATGTACTATGATGCGAACCTTTCCATCTTTAGCCCATGTTTTGTAAATGTCACCAAATGAGTAGACCTTGGTTTCCATTATCAAACCTAAACACCTGAGAGTAGCTATGTACACACCTGATTTTGTAATACCACACTTAACCACATTAAGTAGTAGGTTTGCACTAAGGAGGTTATGGAATTGCGAACTTACATCTTACCACCTTGTAGTAGCCAATGGATCATGGCACCAAAGGGAGGTGTTGAGAGTTGGGGTGCCATGAGCACATATGTAGGGGCAAAGGTATGAGTAAAGGGCATGTTACCACATGGCATGGAGGAGATATCCCACATGTGAGCAAGCATATGGATGTACGTTCCCTCTCTATAAAATGGAGGCTCATTTGAAGCAATATCAATCAAGCAATTTGCACTCAAGATTCTCTTTATGAGTCCAAGCTAATATATCTTGGAACATAATTGACTTGATTTAGATCTCATGAGCCATATGTTTATCATGTTTGTAGTTAGGTTGCATCCACCATAGTTCCATGTTTCATTAGGACATCCTTGCATTAGTAGGAGAGCTTGATCCTTGTTTTCTCAGGGGACAAGTCCTGCTATCACTTGCTAATAGTGCAAACCAATCTGAGGTGCTTGCTATTGATGGAATCCATCCGTTAGACAAATCTCTAGTACCTCTAAAGCATTGTTGTAGCTATTATAACTAAACCCATCATGTTGGAATATCAACATTCCATCCTTTGGACATCCACACAGATGCAGTTGGTCATCTATAAATCCCCAATACAAGGGAGAACCTACAGAATAGGGTAGGTCATGAAGGGATGCCAATGATCATGTATGGATCAAATGTTCAGCCATCTGGACAGGTAACTAATGATATGGTAGCAACATACATTGTCTATGTCGATGAACATAGCTTAGCTGCAAATGTGGCATCCATATGGATTGGCATGGTAGTTGACAAGTGATGTGGCAATCTACATGATGATATATCAATCAACTATATTGACCTAGCCTTAAACAAGTCATGTGGCAAGTTTTCCGTCAGTCATCCTTGTTGGTTGGTCAGTTGGTCTCTAGTGCTACATATGACCCATCAATGGGCTATATAAGATGGATTTTCTCTTCACTTTCCACAATATCTCTCTCTTTAATTGAGTGAGACTCCAAACATATTAGCAATTACATAGGGAAATTTGATAGACAAGTGTGTGGCTACTTGTTAGTAGTGCTCTTTTTAATAAGCTGGTAATAATCAAAATGTTTTGGTTTCACCATAACAATGCTTTATCTTTTCTATCGCAATGCATGCCTTTCCTCTTCTTATGCACACTTTGTGTCCAAATTTTGAGTATAACCTTCCTTTTCCACCTATGAATCTACTTCCCTTTTGTAGTTCATAATGGGAAAGGCCAACACTTCTAGTAGTATGTTCCCCTTGTTGTATATGGAGCTTTTATTAGCCTAATTAGGCAGTTGGGCAGCACATAGTTGTTCATGTTCTTCTCTTCATGTGTGTGACCTAGCCTTGGTGTTGTGCATATAGGCATGCCTGCATCTTAAATTCTCTAACATTGAACCAAATCCAACTATAAGGAGCCTACGATCCAATTCAGCCAGTACTAGAGGGGTGGTTCCACTTCAGCCATATTTTGAAGGATGACCAAGAAAAAACATTGTGCAAAGAGAAGATCTATAGAACAATAAGGGAATTTCTCCCACGGTTCTCACCACAAGCCAAACGGAGCCATTAAATGATGAAAGCTAGCTTTAGTTTACTATTTTACTATAGAGAGATAAGTTCTCAACTTAAATTCATTTCAACAAAGATATAAAAATGAGATGACATCCATCAATCCCAAAGGTTGGCTAGCAAGGGGAAACTTGATGGACCTAAATGTCCTTTGTGGAAGATAGTAACATTCCTAACATGGAAGAGGATGAAGAGCTAAAGGGGTTTCTTGCAAAGATCAAGATGATTTTTTTTCATGAAAAAAAAGAAAGCTGAGGACCTCAATCTATTGGAATGTTCCCACTTCTAATGGAAGATCTTCTCTGGAAGGGACTCCAATCACTCTGCTATCAGTCAAAGCTGAGGGACCCTATCATCGACTAAAATTAAAACTACTAAGGGTGACAACTCTAGCATAGGGCCAAAGCAACCTATAATGATGGTGATAATCCTTCAAAAGAGGTTGGGAAACTTAAGAGTCATTGGGAAGCCATGGTAGGTAATGGCTAAGAAAAACTTGACTCTATTTTGCCAAGGCTTCGGTGATATTGAAGGAGGTTAGCTACAAAAGAAAGACTCCCTTACCATTGATGGTGGACTTTTATATGTGGTTCCTCTAATGCTAATCA
This sequence comes from Dipteris shenzhenensis, assembly GCF_047967505.1. Classification (NCBI taxonomy): domain Eukaryota; kingdom Viridiplantae; phylum Streptophyta; class Polypodiopsida; order Gleicheniales; family Dipteridaceae; genus Dipteris; species Dipteris shenzhenensis. The sequence goes on from NC_141626.1 coordinate 469,915, forward strand.
CACTTGGATTTAGTTCAAAACTTGGCTCCTCGTGGGGGCCTACTATGTGGCCTACCAATGCTCTATCTTGTAGAGTGTGAATTGTAATCTCACTTGTTGCTTATCCTCTAAGGATAGGGAAATCCAAATGCTTGGGGAGTAGAGGGATCTTCCAAAAGAGCCCTTCAAGCTAGACAAAATGATCATCACCTAGGATTAAATCTCCAAAAGACAAGTAAGAGAAAGATGGTTCTATTAGCTAGAATAGGGGGGGGAGGGAAGAGGAGAAAAAAGGATGGGATTTGTAACTTGCATCCACCCAAAAACTTGTGTGGCTGCTAAGAACTAGTAGCAACAAATAGCAAACAAGGACTACGAGCTTAAAAAAGAACAAAAAAAATAAGTTTCAAATGAAGCTAGAGCCTCTCAAAAAGAGGCAAAATGCCCTTGGGCATTTTGATCTAGTCCCAAGAAAAAAAGAAGGAGAAAAGGAAGAAGGGGCTTCCTAAAAAGGAGGCTAGATTCTCTATCCTATTTATGATAGGCCTAGGGGAAGAGGCAGTTGAAGGCAATGGAAAGGAATAGAGAAGGGAAGCCATCAAGGAATGCAAGGTGGTGGGTAGCAACAAAGCAGGGAAGGCAAGAGAAGAAATGAGGGAAAGTTAGACACAAGGTAGGAGAGAGACAAGGAAAAATAGGGAAAAGTTGGTGGGATAGCACCAAGAGGGTAGGGGGAAGGTGGGTTGGTCAGTGACATGAAGGAGAGGCAATGGAAGGCTGAGTGGGTTTGTCAAGGGGGATTGGGAGTAGCAATGAGGAAGAGCCTTGGAAGGAAATTCCCACATACACAACATAGCACCTTATTTTTTCCATAACTTCACATTACATATCCCTCCAAAACATAGCCTCAAGCACATGGAGAAAACTCTCAAATCCATAGTGTTATCCTCCTAAAAGTGTTCCTAAACAATCTCCTCAAAGGGACTATTGCCTTTGAAGTGTATCATATGAAGATCAAACAAAGTGGGAAATAATATACATAGATTAAAGTTTCATATCCCAAAATATGAAAACATGTATCAATAGAACTCTCTATCATTCCTTACTACATTAGTTCTAGAATGCATCGATGTCAAATAATCATGGGCAAATCTCTATATATATGCAATGTTATGGCTTCAACTTGTTGTATAATGCAAAATGAATTTAAAGAATGTATCTTACATGAAAATGTTCCACCGATAAGAATATCACAAAGACCTTTAAAAAGGAGGGAATCCATGGTAATATTGATGATGATATGAAATGATTTGCAAGCAAAAATTACTATACAATGTTGCGATGGATATACAATACATTTAGATTGATTGATTGCCCAAGAATAAGGCAACTTGTTATGTATCTATAACTACTAAGCTATTTATCTATGGCCTTTGTATTATCCTCTTAAACTAAGGTAGCAGCACTATCATGTCCATAATTATCAACTAAAATTTGATAATCTAAGTTTGAAAATCAAACCAAGTGTCAATGAAACTAGGGGACTTGGAGACCCATAATGGCTTATCTATAGAACTTGGAGCATTGGAACCTGGATTTTATTGCCGATTGAACCCTAATTCCAGTCAAATAGGACTCAAAACCATTCATAAAAGGATCCAAGAGATCGTACCAAACCCTTCTTAGCCTTGGAACTCCAACACAAGAAAACCTCAACAATAGAAACATAGAAAAGAAGTCCCCTTGATTTCAAGAAGACAAATGTTAGATAGCATTACCAACCCATGTAAACCAGGGCCTCACCAAAACTAGGCGAATTGACCTCTATGAAAGTGTAACCTTAAAAGCTAGGAGATATAATATTGGGGTGTGTAAATTGAAACAACCCAAAACCCAATGTATCTCTGGAAAAAAAGGGATTTTGAACCAATTCTTCAAACTGAATCCAAAACTTGCACTAAATGTATTTGAAATCTAGAATGGTCAATGATATCTTGGAATTTGGATATGCATAAAGACCCAGGCCACTTCTACCATGAGAACTTGCTTTATATTCCCTTTGAAGGCTCAGAGAATACAATCATAGGGAAAAATAGAACATGGGCAGGTGCATACCACAAAAACATAACAATCATCAAAGAGAATAGGGATAAATTCACAAAGATAATAGTTCTAGTTGTCGCTCGGCTAATGACAAAAACTCACAAAAAACATCCAAGACAACTTCATCTAGTCAATATGATATTTATATTTATTAATTACAATTCACTCTTTCATGCATTTCAATTAATTAATTACTTATTGTGTGAATCAATGCCCCTTAATCCTCGATTAACCAAAGTGTTATTATGCAAATCACTCGCGATTAACCTCCTTCGTCATCTCCCCTACGACACACCTCCTTCGCTTCTCTAGCCTCTCCCTCCCTCACTTTCATTCTCCTTCCTCTTGCCACTCCTCTCTCCACTCTCCACTCTCACCCTTGCTCCCACCGTTCTCTACTCCCAACCCTCTCCCGCTCTCCTACTCTTCCTCCCACTGCTCCCTCTCCCCATTGCTCAGCCCTCCCCTTTCCCTCTCCCCCCCCCTCAGCCCTCTCGTCTCCCTCCCCCTCTCTACTGAACCATCCCCTCTCCCTCCCCCTCCCCCTCTCTCCCTTGCTCCCCCCCCTTCCCCCTCTCATATACCCATTGATGGTGGCTAGAAACTTCTTGATGACACCTTCAATCTTACATCACAGCTTACGTTAATCGATGCGCCACCTTCAATCACTCTCACAACTTACATTAATCAAACATCGTCGGTGCCCCCCAAAAAAACAAATTAATTAACATGCACAAATTCAAATTGGTGGTACCTATTCACTATAGCTATACGACATTGGGTAGACATAACACAGCCTAAAAGCCAAGTGACCAACAATTATCCCTCCCATAAAACATACAAACTAATGCAAAACACAGACTACCATGACATGATAAAAAAAATTTAAACATGGAGCAGTGCCGCTTGCGCGATGACATCATGTTGTGAAAAATATTTAAGTCCCACAGAAGCAATCCATCTTTCCCTCTTAGGCAGTTTTGGCACATGCAAAACATTTACATTCTAAATAATAGTGCAAGGATTGCTACGATTCTATGCACAAGAGATCGATTCCAACATCGACTTGCCAATAGCTTTGCTGCTGGCATGTATAGGATAGACTGAATTCAACATAGGTGGCACAACGATCCACTTAGCACTACACTTTCCACTTATGACTCAACATCGAATCTCATAGGAGAAAACCTTGATAACCTTAGTGCGCAATATGAAAACCTAAAGCTAGTCGTCTTCAATGAAGCATCTCTAATTGGATAGAGAATGCTAAACCTAATTGATACATGCCTCCAATCAATCAAGCGCACTCATTCAAAACCACTTGAGGCTTGGATGTCATATTCTGTGATGACATGTGCCAAGCAAGCCCAGTCAGAAACGTTTAATTATTTAAGAAGCCCAAGGCTTTGACTAGCCTATTCAATAATCATACTGGCAAGAGAAAGTTTGATGCTACAAGGTAAGAATCACAATGTGACAAGAAGAACCAAAATTCATAGAGACATTGAACACGATTACAATTGCACAACAAAATGAAGAAGAGTTGTGACACTTGAATGATACTTTTCTGCGAGCCCTCAGCTGACACTGAAATCACATCTTTTCTTCATGAATGCACAAAAAGAGAACCACAACCAATACATATTTGATAAGCTTCGTGCTATTGCTCACGTTCTTCACACAGTTGATAAAAGAAGTAAGACATGTAGTAGACAAGTTAGACAAGTTAAAGCCTGTGCAAACCCTCAAGCAACAACTGGCCTACATGAGACTTTAGCATTAAAGTAAGGAATGATAGTCGAACTATGTCGGGGGAACATAGAAATTCTAGATGGCTTAGTCAATGGTGTAGACTTTCACAGTGCTAGCGTGGGCTCAAAAACATGATATGAATATCGACATCTATACAACACCACAATCCCATTGACATGGATGCCAATACAACAAACCACAAAAGAATTCCAAGTTGTCAAGGACTCTCTCAATATTTGGAAGTCCCATGATTCCCTAGCCTCATGCGATGTGCATAGTGTAATGTGGGTCTAGGTTGAAGCTAATCGCATTCGGTGTCAGTGACATCTTTCCAACCTAAGACACACCCTATCACCTCTCCTCTAGGATATAGGTGAGGACTAATTGGAGCTTCTTGAACGATTTTTATGCATAGGTGCTGATTCATTTGATCCAACAAAGTAGCCCTAGTTGTTCTACTTTCATGTTCCTGATTGGGTTTGAGAGGTAGAATTGGTAGGTTGAGAGGTTTTGGATGGTAATGTGTTGGTCTCCCAGATGGACTTTACTCCATCATGTTATCCTCTACATGGATATTTGCAACACAACTCAAAAGAAATTGGATCCTTCATGAGCAATGGTCAGTTGGCCTTGCATGCTATACATGAAAGTGCTAGATTGAGTAGTTTATTTTTGCTCTACTCTTGCAGCCTTCATATACTCATAGTCTCTTTGCATGGTTTCAAATGTCAATGGTGGCTAAAATGTAGGCGGTGGTCTAGGCTAGGGGCATTTTTCTCGGCAAAAGGATTCACAAACTCAAGCTGTATTGGGGTGGTTAGCCTAGTATTTTTCCTACTTCCTCTTGAACCAACACCCATCCATCTTGTGAAATCATTCGACGTGCTTGAAGTAGATAGTGTGGGTGAGGGAGGTATCACCAAGGTGTTTTTTTAATAAGTTGAGGCCTAGGAGGAGGCTTGTTCAGAGAAATCTTCCCTTCCTTGCACCATTCCACTTGAAGGGGTTTTGGTGGTGGTGGTGGGTGGGTGTGTGTAGGGTGGGGGGGGTTGTTTAGAAATTCCCTTGGCTTGTCTATGTTTGGTCAACCCAATCAACCATACTTCTATGTGTAGAAATGCGGCTTGCACGATTTAATTAAATCTGAATGTCAAGTGTGATCACTGTGACCTTTCTAATGCTCGCTTTTTTATGATTTGACATTCCATAATTTACGTGTAAAATTATAATTCTATGCATGGAAATGTTTTGTCTGGTTTGAAGAGCTGGGGGAATTGGCAATGTAGAGGTGGAGTCAATTGTTAACAGTCTGCACTTCACACAATTCTACATGTAGATTTGACATTGATTTCTACACAAAGAATATTGCTTTTATTTCTACACAAAGAATGTTGCTGAGGGTTTGAGTGGGTGGTTGGGTAGTAAATGCTACAGTTTTTGAATTGTTACAGGGTTACATGCTAGTTTGTTAATGCCAAACAATTCTATGTGTAGAATTATAATTCTAGCATACAAATGTGGTGTGGAATACTAATCCAATGACGGAATTTATGGCATCAACCGAATGTGTAATGTGGATGCAATGGTGTGATAGCATGAAATACTGTCAACTTTATTTCTATGTATAGAAATACAATTCTACGTGTAGAATTGTCATCCTAACAATCACTATCTTGTGATAGTTTTCGACTCTTTTGACAATCACTATCTTTTGTCGGTTTTCAACTTTGATTAGGTGGAGTGATATCTACCTTCCTATCAAAAGGAAATGGAAGAAGAATTGTTTGGTATTTTCTCTAAGGTTTTTCCTAATTTCTAGAAGCTAAAACACAATCTACACTAAACATGACACCAAAACATGCTTCTCTACCCATTTTCCCTATCCTTTTGACTCTACAGTGGTCTTAGTAACTCCCTCCTCTTGCTCTAGCTCCATCCCTAGCTAATTTTAACACCTACAACACCTCAAATCCCTCTTTTGCAAGCCTCACTCCCTCTTTTGTGAGCCGTACCACTCCCTCAAATCCCTTTCGTTAGTTTACTTGGTGGTGGGAAAAGGGTACAATTGAAGGAAAAAGAACAATTGGAACAAGACGTATCTCGTCCTTGATGGCACCAAAAATGTTAAAGCGTTTACAACTAACCTTTGAAACATGTCATGGGGACTCAAGGCTATGCTGGCGAGGTGCTCAAAGGCCCCATCCACACACCATTCCATCGATGTGTATCTCACTCATGTCCATAGCCTTTGGATTCTCTCTAGTTGCTAAGGAAGGAGGCTCTTTCTAGTAGTGATGAAATCATACAAGGCTTCTCTACTTCCTCTCATTTCAATTGAATGGATCCTATATATATGCAATAAATGCAATGTTTCTGCATTATGTACAAAAGAATACTACAAAACGTAATGTTGGATCCACTGTTAACCAAAGCGGTTAACAAAGGTGAGAGGGATAAGGAGGAGGCCACACAATGTGTTGGACACGTTTAGAAACAACACTCACAGTGTAAATGTCTGTGAGTGATTTACGTCGCGGTCCATTCTTATCCATACTATATTGCATACATTCATCATGTTTCTCTTGGGAAATGGCTTTGCATTATTGTGCATATATTTCTTTGACAACCACAAGAAAAGTTTGCTATTACTTTGAAATAGGCACCATGTTCCGAAACTCGTAATCACTCAATGTACACTCTTTGCCTCCAGGGCTTGAAAAAACACGAGTTATACAAATGAAATCATATGTCTTGTCTAACACTATGGTTTGAACACCCATTTCATTAAGTTTGGAATTTTCCTCATTTTTGAGCATAACCCAAAAATCTTTCCCAAATGGAAAATCAAAGTTTTAGACACGATAATGTCAAACTAATCAAGCATGAAAGATTTTGGTTTAAGGTTCTCAATTTAGATCGTTGAAACAAGGAGCTTCCAAAAATTGGCATGACCATGCGCATATGTAAGTATTTAAAGTCAAAAAAATAAAAATTGCCAAGTCAGCTATTATTAACTTTCATCTATATTGCATCATGCAATACATTATCACACAGTGAAATTAAGAAAAGGTTGAATGCCATGAACTAGTAACCATCTTAAAAAGATAAAAACTCACGTAAACAAGAAATCTTTTGGGGGGGGGGGGGGGGGGGGACCACACCAATTCATGTGATACTTTGTGATGTTGGATCATCAATATAATGGGTAGGATAGAAACATAGCAATTTTTAAGATATAGTAGATATATTTAAGACAACCACTACATGGCCTGGAGTGGTTGTGCTTGCGTGTTAATAAAGGAAAAGATCTACATGGGGGGGCATGTTTCATAAATTTGTTGTGTGGATGTTTTAGTGGATTTTGGTTGTAAGAAGTTCAGATCAACAAGAGTGTATTTTTCTTAACAAAATTACAAATGACAACTTGTAGCAATATGTAGTCTACACAAGGGACACCTTATACTTACGATTGCTACCCATAAACAAGTCTTTATAGGTTGTGGAGGAGGGATGATGTAACACTCGACATAAATCTTTATTGTAATTATTGTTTAACTTTATCAACAATAGAATAAAGAGGCTAACCTGGGAATCACATAAAAATGAAAACCTCGGGTCGTTCATCTGGGCGATGTAGGTTTGGAATGAGCAAACACTTTGTGGAAGAACGTAGAGCAAAAGGAAGAACCAAACAAAGCCACCTCAACCTCAATAAGCACAAACAAGATAATCTATCCTCTCTTCCAAGTTGTGCTATTTCCAACAATAAATAGGACCGGCGTGCAAGCTTATAGGACATGGTTGGCAGCTTGCTTCAATGATGGCCCTGTGTTTGGATAAAAGACACCGTTGGCTGGGAGAAGATTAAGCTCTCTTCCTTTAGTGTTGGTGGTACATCTGGAGGAGAATGATAAGGAGTCAGGAAAAATGAATTGCAGCTCACACTACCACATCAAGAACCGTTACATATTTCGTATTAAAGCTCTCCATTTGAGAGCCAGGGTGGTGAGGCACTTTGGAAAATTAAAGACTAGAAAATTGCACAGTACATTTGAGTCCTCTGTCTTTAGCTGGTGGAACTCTGATCCCCAATACAACAGTAGATCGTGTATTTATAGATTGCTCCAAACAAATGGACAAAACCTGATAAAAAAGAATGTGTTCAGTGTGCCATCATCTGGCAGACAGGGTGCTGCCTAGATGTGGACCCCTGACCACCGAAAACTGTCATCTACCTCTTGCTGGCACCTTCAATCTTCATTAGCCTGCATGCTCTCCTAGAGCTTCAGTGGGCTGCGTATTATGGACACTCCTCGGATGAAGACCTGCAGACAGTGCTCCACCAATCTCAGATCTGCTTGCTGCTGGAACTGCAGCCCATCTGAGAACCTGTAAACCCCAAGTGCAGGGTATTGCTCTTCACACTGTAGGTGATATGCAGACTGTTCTGCCCAATGTCTTGATGATCCTTGGCCTCTCTGCTGCCCTAGTAGATAGCCAGTACTAGGGGCTATGTAGGGCTAGGGGCACTTTTAGCTGACCCTGTTCACAGACTGGCCAACCAGTCTTCAGACACACATCTGCCCAAAACAGGCACCTAGCTGCCATGTGGCAGCCGTAGAGCCTGCCCCCTGTTCTCCCCCAATTTCTGCATGCCTGGACCTGCCTTTTCTTCCTCGACCAGCACCTGTAGCATCCCATCTGCTGCTGTCTCCTGCGCAGGTATCTGTTCCATCTCCAAAGCCTATGACAGCACCTTTGTTGCTTGTTCTGGTTGTGGTACCTGCCCCAACCTGTGGGCCCTTCTGCCCACCATCTGGGACTTGTCAGCACCTGGTCCTTGCTGCTTATGCTGCCAACATGGCAGCCTGCATGCTGTGTTACGCTCAAGTTGAGGTAACATGACCTCGGAAGGGTCAGTCGACATTTTCCTTTAAAGGATCAATGTTTGTATTATATTTGTTTGGGCTTCATGTAAATGATCAAAAAGGAATAAAGGTCAAGGTCCTTGGTGAGGGTGACATGGCACTAGACTAGGTGAATCTAAGGCTAAGGGACCTAAATGTATGAAATCTGCCAAGGGGCAAATAGTTTTAATGATATCCCAAGAGAAGGGTAAATGATGCATCAAGGAAGGACCCTAATATGAAGACGTGGCATACTAGATCCATCTAGGGAATTTTGGGGCTCGTTGGGAATAAGCAAGCTGAAGCTTTCACGTAATCTGATTTTTTCTGAGAAGCTTGCTACCACCAAGGTTGGCTGGGAGGAAAATTGAATGTGCCTGCACCTGTGATTTGATGTAACAAGTTAGAAGTAAACAAGTTTTAGTGTTAGATTTGGTATCAGAGCACACATTTGAGATCTTGTCGAAGTAAGGAAGGATTGCCAGCGATTTCCAATCGGGATCGAGGGATTAGCTGCGCAATCTTGTGGGAGATGTTGTCGTAGGAGTTGGAACTCTGGCTTTTGATAACTACATTACGTGATGAGGGGTAGCGCTGATGAGCAGCGCACGACCAAAGTTACTGTGTGGTCACGGAACTAGTTGTTGTGATATTTACGGCATTAATTGTTCACGGACGTCATCGCAGCGCTGGTCACGGTTTGGTGCTCCTTGACATCGCGTGAGGAATTTGGTTAGTTCTGAAGACTGGGCTCCTTGGCGTCGCTGGGGCTAGCTGTTGTCACATTTACGTAGTAACTGGCTGGCGAAGCAAAATACCAAAGGCTGGAGCATAACAAATTTCCAAAACCTCGCACCTTATAACTTGACCCGTGATAGAATCTTGTCCACGGTATTTGTGCGTCTGTAGTGTGTCTCAGCAATTTGTGAATCAAGGGGCTAGGTGATGCCCAAAAGTGACGACGAATAACGCGAAGCACAGATTGTATTTCGGCATGATATGTTCACGAACGTCAAAACAAATGATGATTGCGTGACCTGAGTGTGATGCGACGTTTTAATTAAGAAGGGATTCAAACACTTGGCATACGAGCTGCGCGTGTAAGGAAGCTTTCCACTAGCTGTTGGGCAAAGGAGGCTTTTGATCAGTACCAACACGCTCGGAACTTGGTGCCTCTCATCGGTTGGTGCAGTAAAGGGACCCGAGATGTAAAGGCGAGCACAGTGTGTACAATTATCAAGGGTTCATGTGTCATTTGGTATAACGATGGTGAGCGAAAGACCGCAGCTACACCAGCGATGATCGCACCACCCATGAGACCAGCCTGGCGTGTGTTGTTCGCGTGGAGATACCAGGGGGATTTCGATTCTTTTTTCCCTCTATTTTATTTTTTGGTTAAATTTCTAAAGCTTCGAGGTGTGTGAGCTGGATTGGGAACAAAATTATGCCTTTGGATTTAAGGACTTGAGGTTTCTTAGATTGCAGGAGTTTCCCTAGTATAGGGAAAAGCGGGTTTGGTTACAGTGTGATATATGCCTGGTTAGCTATAAATTTGGAAGTTGGACTTGTGATTTGTAATTACAGTTTCAAGCGGTCTAGGATGGATCCCGTAGAGTTGGGAGTCCGGCCGACCCCGCAGGTGTCGCGCCCAGCAGGTCATACACTATCTGGCAGAATTGCAATGTTAGAGGATGCCTTGCAACAGATTTTAGCACAGCAGTTACAAGCAAATGTAAGGCAATCTGAGCTCAGGAAAATGGTGCATAGTATATTTGCTAGACCATCTCGTGAGGAGAAAGGTAAATCTCCGATGGAACCGGAGTCCAGTGTTCGTACGGTCGAGCCTAGGAGGGCTAAGGTGCCTAATATTGCCAATTATAGGTCAGAAAAGTATTCTGGTCGGATGTCTGCTGACCGTAGTTCCAATATCATTGAGACCTGGTTACACAAATGGGACGAGGCATTCGCCATTTGTGAAATCAGGAATGATATGCAGAAAATCCGCGAGGCCACCCATATGTTTAATGAGGCAGTGGATAGGTGGTGGATAAAATAGCAGAAAGATGGAGTGGCATCCACTACTTAGGAGGGGTTTAAAAAAACACTTCCTACCTCCTGACAAAGCATCCCGAGCTTGGGATCAGTATCGAAACCTTCGTCAGAGAAATTTATCAGTGGCAGAATACACTGATAAGTTCAAAGAAAGTGTAATGAAGGTTGATGAACGTCTACCTCAGTTAATCCAAGTAAGATTTTATCTTTGGATTGAATGACCGAATCAAGATGGAAGTTCGGGCTAAGTATGCGAACACGCTAGATGAAGCAATTGCCATAGCCCTGAACTATGAGGATGCAAAAGGGAACAGACCAAGTGGGTTTGTGCAGGTTGGGACTCAGTATGGGTACCCGAAGAAAACAGGGTTTAAGAAGAAGTGGATTAGCAAAGGGAGTGCCTCACAACCTAGTGGTCAAGCCAAGCAGGCGAAACCAGTTGAGACTCCAAAATCAAGTACCACCATTGGAATGAAGAGAAAAGTAACACCAATGGCAGCCCGGGCTTGGTCGAAGTCTTCTTTGAACCCAGAGCAAAGGGAAAAAGCGAGGAGAGAAGCCTTGTGTTTTGGATGCCTTCAGCCTCATCAGTGGAAAGACTGTCCACGAAACAAAGATCGTCGGATGGCTGAGATGGTGGTCTCATAATGTGACGTGGAAATGGAGGAAAGTCCCAGAGCAGAACAGATCTAGATTCAGCTAGCGGGATCTTCTCAAAGGTCAGTATCTTTTTTGTTATGTGTGTCTGTTGCTAAGTTAGTAACTAGTGCACCTAATAATATCTTGTCAAAGCCCGCAGCAACGGGGTATACAACCTTTAATGATACGGAGTTAATTAAGATGAAAGGACAAGTAGCTAATCATGAGGTCCTTGTGTTGTTTGACTCAGCGTCAACGCACAATGTAATTAACTCCAAGCTTGTGAAGAGGCTGAAACTAAAGACTAGCCCATTTGACTATGCATATATAGTCAGAATGGCAGATGGAAGTTCAACTGAAGTATGGGACCAAAGGGTTACCCAGTTGGAGCTTCGAATTCAAGACTATGCTGAGAAGCTTGATTTTGAAATGACTAAGCTTGCTCATGCAGACATAGCCCTGGGTAAGGCTTGGCATTCTAGAAAGAATCCAGCCATAGATTGGAAAAAGCACATTTATCAATTCAAGATGAATGATGTGTTGTATGTCTTACGAGGTGAAAAGGATATACCTCAAGGACCGTTGGTTTCCGTAATGGAAATTCAAAAAGCTCAAGAAGAGTTTTTGTTTCTTTGTACAGCATCGGTAGAGCCGGTTGATGATTCTTCGGTTAGCACTGATGTTGTCCAAAATGGAGAGATGGCAAGTTGTCTGATCAAATAACAGAGGAGTTCTCTGATTGTTTTAGGGATGAGCTACCTTATGGGTTACCTCCAGAACGGAATGTTCAGCATAAGATTGAACTAATCCCGGGGGCAGAACCTGTAAATAGACCTCCCTATCGGTTCAGTTTTACTGAAGAGGCGGAGGTGCGAAGACAACTGGAAGAATACCTCAAGTTGGGGCAGATTCAACCAAGTTTCTCACCTTTTGCTTCGCCAGTGATATTAAAGAATAAGAAAGATCATACTTTTCGTCTCTGTATAGATTACAGAGCATTGAATAATATCACTATTAAGCACAGGTATCCGATGGCTCGGATCGATGATTTGCTAGATGCATTACATGGGGCCGTAATTTTCAGTAAGATAGATCTTAAATGTGGCTACCATCAGATCCGTATTAGGGCCGAGGATGTGCATAAAACCGCTTTTAGAAGTAGGTTTGGACATTATGAGTTTTTGGTAATGCCCTTTGGACTTACCAATGCTCCAGCTACATTCGTCATGCTTATGAACGATTTACTACGTCCGTATATCGGAAAGTTTGTAGTACACTTTATTGACAATATTCTGGTATTCAGTAAAAGCATTACTGAGCATCATGAACACTTTTCAGTACTTTGAGGAAAGCCAGTCTTTATGTAAATAAAAAGAAAACTATACTGTGTATGGTAAGACTTGAATATTTAGGATTCATAATTACTCCTGAGGGAGTAGAAATGGATCCAAAGAAAGTGGCTGCGATACTGACTTGGCCAATCCCTCAAAGTTTGACCCCTTTGTGATCATTCTTGGGATTTGTCCAATTTTATCGAAGGCATATCAAAGGATATTCCGAAATAGTACCGCCATTGACTGATCTGACCTCAGATAAAGTACCTTTTATATGGGGACAGAATCAACACGAAAGTTATAACACCATAAAACAAGCTGTGGTCTTAGGACCAGTGTTAAAAATAGTTGATCCCCAGAAACCGTTTTTCCTTGAAACTGATGCAAGTGGCATTGCGGTAGGAGCAGTTCTCCTCCAAGAGGGAAGGCCAATAGCCTTTGAAAGCAAGAAGCTTTCTCCCTCTCAACAAAATTGGCCAACTCATGAATTAGAGTTGTATGCTGTTGTCCATGCTTTGAAAACATGGAGACATTATTTGTATGGATCAGAGTTTTATGTTGATGTTGATCATGATACTCTGAAACATTTTTGTAAACCACCTGACTTGAGAGGCCGCCAAGCTAGGTGGGCAAAACTCATGCAGGAGTTTAACTTGACGATTCGGTACCGAAGAGGGAAGGATAATAAAGTTGCTGATGCGTTGTCACGCATTATGCATAATATGAGTTTCATGGTATTAGAGAGTGCTCTAATGACCGAGATAAGAGAAACTCAAAAGGTGGACGAGTTTGTCCACAGCCTTTGGCCTAAGGCTCATGTATTCAAACCCGGGGAAAAGGATGACCTGGCATCTAGAAAAGGCCAAATTTATAAAAGATATGCCATAAGGGATGGTATGCTGAAAAGAAATGGCAAGGTAGTAGTACCTAATCAGAATGATCTCAGGCAGAAAGTCATTCAACAATGCCATGATAGCCCATGTGCGGGACATCCAAGAGTCGAGAAGACATGATCTCGTGAAGCGAGATTTCTTTTGGCCAAAGATGAAAAAGCATATTCATGAATATGTGACACGTTGTTTTTCGTGTCAGGTAAGTAAGGCAAAGCGGGTAAAGCCACCAGGACTTTTATAGCCCTTGGAAATACCACTAGGTAGGTGGGAGAGCATTTCCATGGACTTTATTGTAGGTTTGCCTACGACACAAGGTGGATATAATTCTGTCCTTGTGGTGGTTGATCGTCTTACCAAGATGGCTCACTTCATTCCAACTAGAGAGTTTGTTAGTCCCCCGCAAGTGGCGGATTTGTTTATTAGACATATATTTCATTTGCATGGATTACCCAAATCCATAGTGTCAGACAGAGATGTCAAATTTACCAATCATTTTTGGACTGCGGTATTTGAGACACTAAGGACTGAGTTGGGAATGAGTAGTGGGGATCATCCAGAAACGGATGGTCAGACGGAAAGAATCAACCAAATTTTAGAGGATATGCTTAGAGCATATGTGTCATTGAGGCAACATACATGGGACAAGTGGTTGCCATTGTTAGAGTTTGCCTACAATGATAGAAAACATTCCTCTACATCAGTCCGTTTGAGCTGAACTATGGATATAGACTAGCGAATCCAACTATAGTTGGAATACCTCAGAAAGTGCCTAGTGCGGCGAACTTTGTGGTTCAGATGCGGGAGATACTAGCACTTGCGAGAGCGAACATCCCGCCAAGCTATGGATAGAGCTAAGGCATATGCGGATGAAAACCGACCCGCTAGAGAATTTAAGGAAGGAGAAAAAGTTTTTCTCAGAGTTCCTTCGCACTCTAAGTCTTTGACTTCAAGAGAGTGTGCTAAGTTATCACCTTGATATTGTGCGCCATGGTTGATTCTAAAAAGAATAGGCAAGGTAGCCTATAAATTAGAATTGCCATAGGGTTGTAAGGTGCACCCAGTGTTTCATGTTTCTCGTTTAAAGAAATTTTTGCATATAGGTGACTCACTAATCGAGGGTGTTGTTTTGTTTCAGGAGATAGAGGATAATGCAAGACGCAAACCAACAAGAATCCTGGGCCGAGGAACAATGCAAGTACGCAATCGGAAGATACCCACGGTGTTGGTTGCATGGCATGGTCTACCTCTATCAGAAGCTACCTGGGAAACCGTATACTAGTTACGGAGAGTGTTCCTAGACTTTATCATCGAGGAGGCTGATGCTTGAAGAGGGAAGGAATGTTACGCTCAAGTTGAGGTAACATGACCTCGGAAGGGTCAGTCGACATTTTCCTTTAAAGGACCAATGTTTGTATTATATTTGTTTGGGCTTCATGTAAATGATAAAAAAGGAATAAAGGTCAAGGTCCTTGGTGAGGGTGACATGGCACTAGACTAGGTGTTAAGGCTAAGGGACCTAAATGCATGAAATCTGCCAAGGGGCAAATAGTTTTAATGATATCCCAAGAGAGGGGTAAATGATGCATTAAGGAAGGACCCTAATATGAAGACATGTGGCATACTAGATCCATCTAGGGAATTTTGGGGCTAGTTGGGAATAAGCAAGCTGAAGCTTTCACGTATCACCGAGGTTGGCTGGGAGGAAAATTGAATGTGCCTGCACCCGTGATTTGACGTAACAAGTTAGGAGTAAACAAGTTTTAGTGTTAGATGCTGCCCATGTGGAAGCCCTGCACATGTCCACATATCTGCCCATGTGGACATCACCCGTATGCTGCTGGTCTACCTCGCCTATGTCCGCCTCATTTTGGGGCACGTGGGGAGGTGACTCCTAAAATCTCAACACACTCTTCCCTACAGTTCAAGCCACCATTTGTCTTCTCTTTTGCTTACTATGGTCATCCACAGCTGTAGATTGTTCTGAAATGCACATGGAAGGAGTACAGCATAACCAAGCCCCTCCACAGCAGCCACCATTACCAGAGCTTACTATGGCTCATGTTCTCATACAGATTATGTAAGATGGTGGCATATTTACAACAGCTACAGTAGCAACTACAACAGCTCATGATTCTTACTGTGCCTCAGGGGCATCCGCCCTTCTCTCCTCATGCTTTTGTAAGGGATAAGAAAGAGAAAGGCCTGAGTATGTTCAGTCATGGCTGAACTGCTGGGATGCTCATTTTTCTCTTATTTATACCCTGAAATGCACTGTGTTACTAAGGTGGAGGCACACTTTCAGGATAATGCACGTATATGGTTTCAAGAGAACTTCTGATGTGCCTCTCTGATGGGAGTATTTTAAGGCTGTATTTACGGAAAAGTTCTCCAAAGAGCCTGATGAGTTTGAGAACTTTTAAGTTAAGCGACTCATCATGCAGAGCAAAGTATTGGAAGTCTAAGGGAGGTGACCCCCAACCTAATTTCACATCGCTTGGGGTTGTGATGCAGTCTGCAAAGAACTACGATGACACTGTTGCTTCTCGTGGCGAAAAGGGTGCATCAGAAGGAAAATTTGCTGAAAGAATGTCCTGGCCCAGGTTGGAGTTTAGAGGTCAATTGGGGGCCACCTCTGAGCCCCCACATGAGGAGGACATGGGGTAATTGTACCAACAGGATAGGATGGCATCTGAGAGAAGCAGTGTAGGCAGTGCATAGGGCTGCCACATGGGCTCAAAAGGGACCTATGACTTGTGCTGCCATAGGCGCAGCAAGCACAGTCCTTAGGACTGACTGTAGGGCAGCATCATAGGTTGCTGTCAGGTCAGTAAACAGGGCTGGCATCGGCCCTGATAGGGCTGGATGACTGGCTGCAGCAGGCCCTTCAATGGGCTTGTACACGGGGCTCACGATGGGCTGCCTTGGGGCCTGGCCTCCTCTTATACAAACATGGCCCCTCCCAACTCAAAAGTGAGTGGCCTTGACCTTTCTGATGTCATAGTGGTCACAAAAGATTTGAAGCTCTTTGGCAACATATGCAATATGAGCATTGGCTACCAGAGCGGTCCACCTTGCGACCACCTGCTGCCAACTGATCCTTAACCACCTCCACTCAGTCATGCACGGAACCTCCCTCCTCCATCCTCGAGATCACTGCATCTGCTGTCGTTCCAATGAACATAGACATGCCTCAACATCCTTTTCCTCCCACTCTTCCACCTTGGAGTTTAGCTCCCCTCCTGTCGTCACCTTCCACATCTTTATTGCTACCATGTGGTTCCACAGCTTCACATTCCAAATTGTTTTTTTGTCCGTGTTTAGTTTCCGCCCCTCCCCTGAGTTCCAAAAAGGCAGCTGCAAAGCCATTGGAATAGACCTCTAGTACAAACTCTCCAATGCTAGACAGAGGCACACTTATCTGAATCTAGATCACCTTCCTTATCTGAATCTAGACCACCTTCCTTCTCACAAAGGTACCTGTCCTTCAGATGCTAGAGTCAATCTCGAATTCTGAATTGAGATCAATTCCCGTCAAGCAAAAGTTCTCTCTTCTAGGCAGTAATGCACTTGTGGTCTCCGTTGGGGCTTTAGTACAATGCTTGCTGAGCAAAACTCTTACCCAATACGCAGCAGAAGATAAATAGATTGCCCCAAAGCTATCATACAATGCTGATAAAATCACACTCCACAAACCATGTGCACACAAGTAACGAAAGACACTTCAGACCCAGAGAAAGTACACTCAGATATACAGCCAAAAGAACAACGTATCGACGAGAAATGGAGCTTAATACTTAATCACAACAACCAGCCAATTTCATCGCCACGTAGCTCTTACATGTCATGCATATTTATAGTATATATCGACTTTCATGTCAAGATCTGGACTGGAGATTGTCCTCCAGTTTCGTCACTGCTTACTCTTCAACCCCCTAACCCATTGATCCTCTGGAATTCTATCGGCCCAATCTGGATGGAAACCCCCCAGGGTTATTCCTCGCATTGCATGCTTGATCGCGAGACATCGCTCCGGTAGTAACGGGGCCGATCTTCGTGCCTCATCGCTTTCGTTGGCTTTAAAAATTGCCAGTTCTGCTTGTATTCTCCGTCTTTCGTCTTCCTCCTCCTCCTCCTCCGTATCTAAAATTTCAATGTCACGGTGAGTAATACGCCCATTTATAGCTAGGAGGTCTAATCCAGCAATGTCACCGTAGATATGAAATTCCACTCCATTCAATGATACGACATTTCCGCCATTGGCTGTTGTGATCACAATGTCGGATCGGTGAGATCTGTCGAGCGTTCCAGCGCCTACCTCCGTGTTCCCGTCTGAAGATCCTGTCGGCAACTGCTGGTATCCCGCAGGAATAGAAATTTCTGGCGGCTGTTCTTCTTGCTCTGCATCAAGATGCAAGCGAATTAACAAATTGGGCATTGCGTCATCTTCTTGAAGGTCCTAAAGAGAGCTCCGAGTAACATACCTGCTGCTGCAGGTGACAACGGCAAAGCCATCCCTCCACCAAATTGAAGCCTTCTCTCCTTTTTTTTTTGGCCTGTTATGGAAGACTTAAGTGGAGAGAGCGTGTTTTGTAGAAGCGAAATTGGATATTTTAAAATTAAGTTTTGTGTTTATTGTGTGGGTTTTGATTGGTGCATGGCTCTCCACGCTACACGTGGCGTCCCATCCTTTACGCTTGCCAACCAGCACGTGGCACCCCATGGTTTACGCTTGCGAATCGGCCATGCTTGGCTTTTGATTGTCCCTCTCCCAAAAATTGGCGCATTGAACGCACAATCGTTCTATCTCGCTGCTTTCTGATCTATTGCTATCTAAGTCCCTGAAACTCACGATTTGGTTTTCTCCTCGCAGGGCGCGAACTAAATTCTTACGCCTGCAAAGCCCGCTCTGAACTTCCGCGTCAATTCATGCAAAGGCCGTTGTGAACTTTCGTAGGCTTCCAAGCTGTTTTCTCTGAGTCGTTCGGCCATGTCAAGCGGTGAAGGAGGGGAAAAATACGAACAGGGAATTGGGTAATCGTAGAGCTTCCGTCACAAGTGCTAGATGAAAGGCTGGGGCGTTTGTCCTTGCAGTCCTTGAAAGGAGAAGGTCAACAACATAATATAGACGGGAAGTGTACACCGTTGAATTGTTCCAAGGAGTGCGAGAGCTCAACGTGCGCAAAGAGGAAGGATGGTGAATTGGCTATGGCGGATCAAAATCCAGGAGTAGAACCGCCTCGGTCCCAGCAGCGACCTTGATGAGCATGCTTCTTCTCTCCAATCCTAGCTGAAGCTGCTGTTTCCGGGTTGGTCCAATCCAGTCCAATGCGTACAATAGAAGAGAGAACGAAAGAGCTTCGACGATCCTTTTTGGCTATGGCGGATCACAGTCACTGGAGTCTTTGCTCCACTGGGTTGGTTCAATCTAGTCCAATGCGTACAGTAGAAGAGAGTATGCTCCACCTAGATCTTTGTCTTAGTTTGAGTGATATGTGTTTGAAATGACAGCAACGCACACTGCAGTTATGCTCTCCCTCATTGCAGAGATCATGCGTACTACGTGTGTGGTTTTCTCTATAAAAGTTTGTATCGAGGGACGTTTGAGCCCATATTCTTGGATGGAAGAAGTTGAGAGAAGCACACAAGCAGCAGGACACGGTCAAAGGCTGTTTACCGGAGCTACATGCTCATAGGCTTTTCCAAAAAACTGGAAGGATGATGCAGAGAAATGGGTTGCAAAGTTTAGTGGATGAATTGAATAATACGATTCGTAATTGAATAACGCGATTTGTGTATCTCTGATTCTTGTGGCGAGGGCTTGATAAGAAAGACTAAGAACACTTGATCATTGCATATGTCTTGGTACACGAGAGAGAGAGAGAGAGAGAGAGAGAGAGAGAGAGAGAGCCGGAGAGAGAGCTAGCTGGAATTACGTTTCAATAGTTTAAAGGATCACTTTTGTTTGTTGCCGTCGTTGAGCCGCACTTATCCGTTAGGATTTAACATGGCTAGAATTGCGATGGGTCCCCAACCGGATTCTTCCTCTCAAAAGTAGAAACGGATTTTCGAAGACTAAAAAAACGGGATCTTTCTCAAGTGTTCCGTCTGCCTTTCTTGTTCGACGTGTTTCTAGCTACTTCGTGTGTGATGTGTTTCTAGGTGCTTTGTTACCTGAACGGAGGCTACCAACGCATCCACCCGGGATAGTATCTCCTCGACACACCCATCCTATTCCTAAATCCAACTAGTTCTTCTCTGTGTATAAAATCCCGTCTGGTTGTCGTTGTTGCTCTGTTTCGACGTTTTGGTTTTGCCCATCATTTGTTTATCGCCTGCCCAAACACTTCTTCAGTTATGGCAAACGTAGCTCGTGTGAGTCCTGGAGAGGAATGACAAATCTCTAGAGATTCAATGGACACTAGTAGCGGGAATTTTCAGAAAGGTCTAGTTCGTCCGTTGTTCTACGCCAATTTCCATTTGGATTTCGTCATTTTCTGATTTCCTCCTCCAGTGCCAATTTCCATTTCGATTTCGTCATTTTCTCATTTCCTCCTCCAGATTTTGTGATTTTGTTCTTTGTTTCAAACGATTGAGTGGACGAAATAGAGAGAAAAGAAGACCATGAATGTAGAGAAAAGAAGACCATGAATGTAGTCTTTGAGAACACGGGTTAAAAAGTGTCCATGTTGATACCCTTGTAGGTTCTTCTCTCGGTAAATCGCCTCTGCTTCTTCCTCTGTGTGTGTACAAACCGTTGAAGACTTCTGCCAGCCTTTAGAAAGTTGCTACCCCTTCTTCTTCTTCTTCTTCTTCTTACGTTCCCACATCGCACCTGCCTCCAAAGATTTGTTTGCGTGTTGCTCCTTTGTACCATTGCTACTCCCACTCTATCACTTGTGTGCGTCCATTCCCAGCCCCCCGTCCATTTCTCTGCGTCCTTGATCCAAGGCTCGATGTCTTCCCTAATAGATTTCTGCATTTCGCCTTCCCCATGTAGGAAACGGAGAAGGATCCAAAGCAAAAACAAATGGTTAACCTGTGGTTGACATGTGAGGACCTCTGGTTAAGACCTGTGGTTAACATGTGTCGACGCATGGTCGCCTCGGATAGTACTCCTGGATGAACCCATGTGGTCAACCCCTCGTGTCGTGTGGCTGACCTGTGTTGACACATGGTTGACATGTGGTCAACGCCTGTCGTCATGCGGTCAACGCCTGTCGACATGTGATCAACGCCTATCGACATGTGGTCAATGCCTGTCGTCCCGCGCACTTGCAAGGCAAGGGTTTGTTTTTGCTTCTGACAGATGCGTGATTAAAACACGTCCACCAGCTCTAGCATCAATGCCTTTGGACCTAGCACTGTCAAACGAGCAAGCAAGGCAAATGGGTGTCGCCAAGAGTCATGGCCTCAAGAAGAAGACAAAGAAGAATTTAAAAATAGCTTTCCATGCTGCGGCCAAACAAGCTTGCGACGAAGGTGAGACCGTGGGTTTTATTTATACAGAATTCCATCAAACCCTTTCTTTCGGCATTGATTTGTTGTTCCTTTGGTTTTTCAGTATGTAGTGTGCTTTGCGGGATGTGGACGAGGGGATTGTGAATGTAGCCAAAAACATTCCGTTCACGCTTTGGGAGTTTTTGACTTCACCATTCTTGGAGTGGTCCTTGAAGGCAGCCTACGTACGAGTTTGGAAAAAGCATTTGCAGGGCAAGTCTCACAATTAGGATATGGCAAAAAGGTATATTGCTCACACCTGGTGTTAAATATTCAAAAAACATCCACTCCACGTGAATGCACTGAAACTGTTCTTCTTTCGCACAGGTTACAGGTGTGCTGCATTTTGTAAGCATGAACAATCCATTGGTCGAATACCTTTGTGACAGTTGCGGTGGGCCACGCGTTAGCCGAGACCCAACAAGGCCATTCTGCTACAGCTGCAACAGTGTTCAAACGATTGTGCAAGTGCCCAATTTAAAAGGGTGTGTGATCGTGCGCGATGGAAATCAGGTCGCACTACAACTTCACGGCCCCCACGTGGATGAGGTCCTTGGCCTCCATTGCCCATTTTTGGAATTTCATAGCCGGAGCGTTGTTGCAACCGGGTCGTTGCTACTAGACAAAAGGCCAATAGGAGATTTCATAGTTAATAGCTTTGGCTACGTTACAAACTTTGTAAAGGTTGCGTAGCTAGGCCGCACTTCATGATTGGCTTCTGCTTGCACACACACAAGTTTCCCTTCTTTTCGTGCACCCACCTCAGTTGAGTTTCACCTTGCCTTGTACATACCGTTGTGCAGAGCCCAGTTACGACCGTACTATGTAAAAACCCCATTCTCGTTTAATAAAAAAAAGAAAACCCTGTTCAGACAGCAAAACCAACACGTTCTTGGCTTGATACATGCAAAAAAATCGTAGTTAATGATGGATTTAAACATCGACTTACAACCTGAGTGCGTTGATTGGAACCTGAATTTCCTGGCGCAAAATCCGCAAAACACTAACACCTACGTCTGCCTGCGTAGCTTCTACCCTGCCAATTACCACCATGAGCTAATTTATGGAATAGTACAAGAGAGTTTTTTGCTTCTACTCTGTACTGCATGGGTGCCTTACCGAACTACACGAAGAAACTGCGTGCTGTTTTATGGTCTTTGCCTACGATGGGCACTCGCTACACCAGACCATCGTTGTTGGACAAAGCAAAAACTGGAAAAGGTGCTTGCTCCTCATACATGAGTCAACAACACCACCGGCAATATCACCAATGGTTGACACGAAGAAGAAGCGAAGCTACCAAGCATGGGGTAAGTGCGAAGTGGATTCCTTGGTGCAACTCATGCTGCAAGAGCCAGAGACCCCCGCAAGCAAAATCACCAAGCTTTTCGAAGAACATCACGTGCCGAACAACCGCTCAACAATGCAAATTTGCAACAAAACATACAAGTTACGGAATGTGTAGTACACTAAAGGCATTGCCCAAACAGAAGGAGCTACCAGGGTAAACCAGGTGTTGGAGAGTCCCTCCATTGACAAAAAACACAAATGCTGCATCCAATTTGAAAGCAACACGGAAATGTGCAAGCGCCAAAAGGAAAACAGGTGAAAACAAAGTAGTGACTACGTACCTAGCCAAAATAGAGGATACCCCAAGATATGCCTGCCAGTCCCGCGGATGCTTGATGTTCAAGCAGAAACTACGATGCTTAAGGCACGGAATGCAAGAATTTGCAGTAGCAGACAACATTGTCGTAGCACTTCTCTTGCAAAAAAGACATTGTGTGTGTTCGTTGTGCCACAAGCAAATCTAGCAAAATAAGACTCTAGTCTTTTTGAAAAGAAACACACAAATGTCTCCCAAAGCAAAATACACAAGCAAACTGAACAAAACAGAAGAGCGCCTAATGTCTATAAGGATACCATTCGCACAAATTCACCAACGAAGGCTAGTTAGGGCTACACGGTTGCATTGTGAATGTCTTTGCGGATGTTGAAAGAGTGCAACGAGTCTTGCCATGATTTCTTAATGACAGCCATAGTGACAGTGGCAATCAAGTGACAGCAACACTACAAACATAACTACATCAGCGGCCTAGTCCGGCCAACACAAACAATGCACTACATGAAATGCTAGACACCCCTCTGTACAAGCAAAACAATGTACAAATTAACAAGGCTTGGCTACAACACATTTATGAAATTCAAGTTGCTGAAGCAATCCTTACTGGGGAAGCCACGTGCTCAAACGTAGCACCTCCAGAGGTGGATCTAGAAACAGACACTCTGGTCCACGGCATTTACTCAAGCTAGCAAGTTATTGACTACGAGGGGAAACCAATAATAGTCTCCCCCTCTGAGGTCTTCTCACCACTAGGGATTTTTAGGGACACACATTGTGAAGAGCTAGCTTTCCCTACACTGTTCTTCAGCTGAACTCAAACATATAACATACCAAGCCGGACAACATACAAAGAAATAGCAAAGTGGGAAATACGAAATGAGGACAGAAGGTTCACATGGTCAATTGAGAATCTTTTTTTCAAAACAATGAAAGTTCTAATTCGTCAAATACTTTCATCATTTTGGGTTTGGATGAGAAAAGGCCAGCTGTGCAAGGAGCAACACTGCAAGCAAAGACTGTTATGCAAGACACCAACATTGAGAAACTGTTATAGTCAATCATTGGTTACCGAGACTTCACTTGCGAACATTGGCCAACTACAAACAACATCTAAAGCAGAATGTGTTCGTAATGGTCAGGCAACTAGGTGCACCAACGTTCTCCATTACACTCTCCGTTGGAGAAAAACGATGGGAGCCATTGCAAAAATGCCTACAGTACCTACACGAAAAAGACGATGCAGGGCTAGGTGAAGCGGGTGTGTATGACATGAACGAAGCTACTAGATCTGACCCAGTCACCACAACCCAATATTACGTGCACAAATTCAAGGCTCTGAAAACTTTGCTGTGCCAAGACAACACTATCCTGGGGCAAATTGAAGACTTCTTCTTTGTAACCGAATTCCAAAATAGAGTCAGCCAACACGACCATGGATTGCTATGGGTGAAAGATGCCCCAACCTATGGAAACTGCAGTGATGACTACCTAGAAAATTTTATAGACAAATACATTTCAGCAGTCAGTGCCTTGCTTGGCATTACATAAAGCGACTTACAAACCCACAAACACGGAAAAACATGCAAGAAAAAAAAAGACATGCAGATTTAGATTTCCAAGGCCACCAATACGTAGAACAAGACTACTCAGCCCATACTCGAAGCAAAAAGACATTGAAAAACATCAGCAAAACTATAGGAGAATAGACGCATCAATGCACGTTGACAAGAACAAAGCCCTGGACTTTGATCAACTGCTCATACAAATTTCAATGTCAGAAGACATCGCAGCAGTTCGCAGCAAAATCTCACAACCAACACTTTTCTTGAAAAGGGAACCAAAGGATATATTTACAAACAACTTCAACCCAGCTCTATCAAACCTATGGGGAGCGAACACAGATGTTTAGTTCATCTTAAACCCCCATGGAGTAGCCACCTACTACACATCGTAATAACCAAAGTCGACAAGGAAACAAATAATGCAGAAAAAAAAGCAATAGCAGAGAGCTTCGAGCAGAGCGGCCCAACAAATGAGTGCATTCAAAAAATAAAAAATGCAATTTTAAACACACAGCACATTAGCGCCCAGCAAGCATGATACTTATGCCTTTTGCTACCACTCTCAACTACAACCAAGGACTTCGTATACATAAACACCAGCAAGCCAGAGGAGTGAACCTTGCTATTAAAAAGACGTGCACAACTTGAACGGCTCTACCCAGACAGCTCAGACGCTTTCTTCGATGACATAATGACCAAGTACAAACAATGAGCAGAAGAACTTGAAGAGACATGCCTCACTGAATTCGCAAGCAAATACACAATACAAAATGGGGTAGCAAAAAAAAGAAGACGCAAAAAGATAATAAAATTTAGCAACTACAACGAAACAAAAGATCGTGAAAACCGCCACAGGAAGAAGTGCTTGCTGTACCTCCCATTCGATCAGTTCGAGCACACAACAACTGAGGAATTCAAGAATTGGAAAGACATCTATGACAAAAGCCATCACACAATCAAAATCAACAAAAGCAAGTTTCACAAAATATTGACCCAAACCACAACAAGCAGCACTAGCAACAATAGCACGCAAATGCCAACAACCCCCCTTCGATCGGAATCAACACCTCAGCAAATTGACCTCGCAAACGAGCCTCTCATACTATGTGCAAAAACCACATCGAGCCTTCCACAACTAGTCCATCAACAAAATCTAAGCAACGAGATGTACTACACTATGCTTAGAAAAATGAACAACGACCAACGACTCATACTAGATAATATTATGTTGAAAAAAAGGCTGTAACCCAAGTGCTCGTTCCACTTGTTCATATCCAAGAATGCAGGTTCATGGAAAACATATGCCGCCATTGTCATTGCAGAGGCCTTGCTCCGCTACTACTCTCACAAAAGCACAACATACATCGACCTCCCAAGAGCATTACTGCTAGCATACACTGGAAAGGTTGCATGTGCAATCGGCGAAAACACACTCCATGCAGCCCTGCACTTACCACTACTATTAACAACATACACAAGCCTATCAGCTGAAAACCTACAAAATCTATCAACCCAATACAAAAACGTAGAACTACTCCTCATTGACAAAAAACTCACAAAAAAAAATCCCAATTTTGACTCTACCACAATTTCAAAACATCGCCACAATAGGACTTGTACTCACAACGTATTACAAAGACAACCTCACACTTTCACATCAAAACACCATAGTAGTGCAAGGATGTGCGAGCTTACTAGCTATTCTACGCACAAAGAAACAATAAGACATTGCCATCCTAAACATATACAAATCACTAACAACAAAAATAGAAACGTTAATTATAAACATACAAACACAAATGAGCATAATACAAAACAAAATCTGTACATATATCACAGGAGACTTCAATATTAACTACCACTCCGACAGGTCAGCTTCAAAGAAAATCCAAGTACTCATGACTTGATATAATATGCACTAACTAATAACTCTACCGACGACAATTCATGGGTCTACCATTGACCAAACGACTCTAACAACCAAAACAAATCAGGTACAAGCTATGTGTAGTGGTTTGACCACTGACTACTATACACAACATTACACGGCATACAAAAACCAAAGCTTGCACAATAAATCAAGGGGAAACCTAAGGCGGGCCGACTGAAGTACCTTAGCCTTACGAATTTGTGAAAGCAAAAAATCATGATTTCCAAAAATGCAAAAAGACTGCCCACGTGGCGAGTTGTTGTTGGCCTTCACTTGCACGTGTGTTGGCCTCATTATTGGCCTGCATGCGTAGTTAGGGAGGTTCTAGCGTGTATCGAGGTGCATCTCTACAGTTCCAGCGTTCTCCTGGGTTGGCGATGCATCTTTGCAGCAAAAGATTTTGTAAGTCTGCATTCATTACGTCAAAGCGGAGGTTCTGATGTGGAGCCTAGTGCCATCTAAAGCTTCAGAATAGTTTTTTGGTGGTGGTTTGCCGTGTGTGTGTGAAATCGATATTCTTGTTTAATGAGCAAGTCTTTTGGAGAATGGATGTGGGTAGGCGTACGCAACCTGTTTCTCTTCCTGTTGATTTTGCCTATTTAAACGTTGCTTTGGAGAGAATTGCATTAGCTTTCTCTATCGTTCTTGCTTTGCGAATAGCTACTATGGACGGCTCTGCTGAATTTATGGATACAGATAGTGGTACCTTCGCTAAAGGTGCTTCTTACTTTATTTTCTCTTTGAGTGTCCTTTCTTGCTTTCCGATTGCATGAGTCCTTTCTTCTTTTTTGATTGAGTAACATTCTAATTGATTTTGTTTTGGTAGGTCTTGCCAAAGCGTGCCTTAAGATTGTGGACTCTCCTGTCACTCCATCGAAAAAAATTCCCACTGTGCAAGACATGGAGAAACTTGTGAAAGGAAAGAATGTTGGTGATGGTGAGAGTAATTGCTGGTAGCGGTTCTTTGCGTCTGTTTTACTGGTTATAAGCTTTCAACTCTGATTGTAGTCGATTCGTGTCTGCTAGCGTGGTTCTGGTCCTGCAAAAACTGCAATGCCATAGTCGTCGTAAGTTGAACTGAAGAAGGATTCGCTTGAGGGAGAACGATAATCGTTTGTTGCGAGTTGTGCTATGGGCTGACTATGGTGTTGCAACAGATTTGACGATGCTTCATGCACGACGTGTGAAAAAAACTGCCCATGTTGTTTTAGATTAATAACATGCAAATAGATGTCCCTGTGCATTTCATTGCGTTGGTGAGTGTCGTCCTCTGTGCATTCTATCACGTCTTCTTCCACTGGTGATTGACGTTGCGCCAACAAATTTGTGGTTTAATATATTTGCATCAGCCTTTGGAGGTTTGGGATGCCGTTTTATGCATTTGTATGCAGTTTCCCACCACTGTATTACTGTTCTTTTCCTCTGTGGATTCATCTTGTACCTGAAATTGAGTCGTGATAATGCTCCGCCCCGCTGTTGTGAAGAATACGTTGCCATTTCTGCGTTAAAAAATGTTTTTAAAACATGAATGACGCAGCCCTTTTCTTGTATGAGTTGTATTGTCGTTTTCCTCATCGTTTTTTTCTTTGTTCATGAAAAAACATATGTCCTCTCGAGAATAATTTGTTGTAATTGTATTCTCCTACTACAATACATGTCTAGGGCACACTTAAATTGGTGTTTGCTTCTTATGTGCAGGTGCCATATCGGCTTGTTCGTATGTTGAGAGGACGTCATCTCCGCCCTCTCCAAAGGCAAACTTAATGTTGCTTGCTTCTCAAAGTCGACCCCCTAAGGAAAACCTATTGAAGAATTCTTCAATTAAAAAAACTCCATGGTGATCCTTGAAAAATTCATTTCATTAAGGTTGCCTAAGAGGCGTATGCCCAAGGTAAACATTATTTTCTTTGTTTTTGCATTCCTCTTTTAAAGAAGTTTTTTTGATTAATTTTCACTTTTTTTGAATCTAGTGAAGAAGCTTATATGGGAAAATCCGGAGTACATTAGTTTTAAGTCTACGATCACTTCTCATGTGTGATGCACATGTAAAACTATGCATGTGAAATCCTTTGTTGGAAACAAATCCCCACCAAGGAAAGGCGCAAGTCAAGTTATAAACATCGAGTTTGATTAAATTGGACAATGAAGTTGCAAATGTTACTATTTCATTGAACTTTGAAATCTTTTGCTAGTACCAAGAAATTTTATTCAAAAAGGATATGTTTTACTATTTCATATGTTATTGTTGTTTATTGGACTTTTGGAAGTAAGTAATTGTGCTTTGCAAGGGAGATATGTTCTTTTACTAACTATGAAATAAATGTGCATTCACATTCATTTTTATATGTCCCAACTATGGTTACTTGTAATATTCTTCTATGGGTACTTCATAGAAATTTTTTTTTTGGTTCTCCATAAGCAATAAATTCACTTAGAACTTCTTCTTTAAAATTTGATTTCAATACCCTTCAATCTCCCTTCATCTTGTATTTGTATTGGCATAATGAGCAAGCAACTTGTCTCTAAAGAAGATAACGACGAAGTAAACTCATACAATGGACTTCATGATTTTAAGAACATGCAAACCTTACCACATAATTGCCCATCCAATGCCAAAGCTATAGTTCCATCAAAAGGCAACTTTGTAAGGGGGGGAAATTCTCTAGTGTCTCTAGGGATAAGCCACCTATCTGATTGTGCACCACATAGATTTGTATTTTAGGGAAAACTACTTTGCAAACATGGTACATACAAAGTCATAAACCACAAATATCCTACATTCTTGAAAGGGGACTTCATCGACAAGTTCTGTTCCCATACTATTACTTTTCTCATTCCTTCTACTTATATTCATCAATTTGTAAATTTTTTACAAATTGGAGAATTTTATAGATTAGAGGGCGCAACTGCTGTGGCAAGAGGATCAACTGAAGGGGGAACATCAGAGTTCTCTTTACTTGTTGATGCAACCAATTGTATCATCAAGGGGGAACCTTTTGAGGGAAACCTTCGCCTCTTACCGGATCATTCACTTTGCACATACATCCCTTGGGCTGTTGAAATGATAAACTTTAGAAAGTTGAATGTTGCCAATGTTATGGGAACTGTTGCAATCATCATTATAAAGGTTGCAAGCAATGAAGGCATGGCATATCAGATCATAGTTATGGATGGACCTTGAGACGAAGATAGAGTAGCAGTAAGTTTTGTTGTTTGTTGATCACTATCATTCTTTTTCACTTGAACTACAAAGTATCTAACTTGTGTTGCTCTTTCCATCTTCGTGTCATAGCTATCTTTTGTCAAAGAATGAAAAAGTACCCTCACTCACCTTGTCCAGGAGTTTAATGAAGAAGGTGTCATTATGTATGTATTGAAAAATGTCTCATTCTTGAAAGCAAAAGGGACGATTTGCATCTTTGATTTCACCATTTTAGCAGACTTGCCCGATGGTTCAATCAAAGATGGGTTGAAACAAGCTTTTATTAGTCAAGTTGCAAGACAGCACACAAAGATAACTCGAATTCCTCCACATGACTTGCAAACAAACTCAAGCAAGTCTGCATTAATGTTGGTGAAGTGCATAACTTTGTATACCTGCAATGGAAGAAAGCTCATTGTGTTAGAGAACTTGCACATCATTGTAATTAAATTAAGTTGCATGTAGAAATGGATCCTCTTCACCCATATTGCTACTCCTACAAGGGTCTACAAGCAATTGCACAAGTCCCTTGCTTGACCGTGGATATCATCTAGTGTGTAGGCGACCAAGTGCCCGTTCATATCAGAGGCCCCTATGTCAATATTGTGCTTTCCTTAGGTGTTCCTTTTGTTGAGATCTACAAGCAAGACCTCATGATGGCATGAGAGAAGCTTAGGAGCTCCAAGCCTAGTGGAAGCTAATTACAATGAATAGTTCAAGATTTGTAATTGATTTTGAAGCAAATGCATAATGTAATTGTCTTCCTTGTGAACATCTATGCATAGTGTGATTGTCTTCTTTACTATGTTTGCAAGTTCTACATTTTTTACAAAACCATCATATTGTGAAGACAAAGTTTAAGAGTACCATGGACATAGAGGAGCTATTGCACACAAAACAATTGTCAAAAAATGAAGACTTCATAATGAAAAATCCAACGAACACAAATACCCTTATTTGTCTTCTATATGTTTTCCCTTCTTTAACATCCCAACAATTGCTAACACTTGTATTTGAAAACATTCTTGCTACCTCTCATACAAGTAATAGTGCATGGCATATCTTCACAAAATAATTGGGAAGGGCACAACATTGACAATTGAAATACTCCAAAATTTAGCTCAAAACTCTTTAGGATCCCATGTGTTGGTGGTAGACATACTCCAGTGTTTGCATGCCATTTTCAAGTCTTCTTTTTCTTTACTATACTTCAATGGAAACAAACTTTCAAGGAAGATTAAAATAGGTAAAATGAAACAAAGTGATACCAAGGCATTACTATTAGATGAATCAACTGTTCCTTGCACAATCACTCTGTTTAAACATTTGCAAGCTAAGCATGTATACAATGTATGGAACAAAGAGGATGATCTTTTTTGGCATGAACTCATCCATTAAAATCCAGGCTTTCCTACCAAAAATATTGCTTCCCTCTTCCTTGATTATTTTGTACAAACCACTTTACAATGCAAGGCACTTCGAACAAAATATACTTCAACCAAATCTTGGTTTCATGGGAAATAACACAACAATGGTAGCATCAACATCACAAGCCAAATCATTAAAGAGAAAATAAAGTCCACTTTTGCACGTGCAATGATATGCAAAGATTTAAGAAAGTTCTAGATACCCCAAGTTTTCCATGCATTTGTTGCAGGATGTTAACATTTCTTGCAAAGTTACAAAAACTGAAGGAGGATATGGGTATTTTTTTCAAAGATAATGGAATAAATGTATCAACCTCTCAGGCAACTAATAATTTCTCATGTTCTCAAAGCTACAAAGACATCAAGAATAAAAAAATAACCCTGTTGTCTACCAAGAACATGAAAATGGTACATGTCAAAACATACACTCAAAAACTTAATGATATCGAAGCACGCTTGATTGCTATTAGAATACCATTTGCTCACATAGAGAATTGACCTATGAAGGACAATTTGGCCTTATGGAAGCGTTGTCAATGTTTTTTGTTGACGTTGGTAGAGCACAACGAGTGTTTCCATGGCTTTTAATTGAGAACAACACAGTTGCTATAGCAATCAAATGGAAACTATCATATGAACACTGCTACATGAGTGGCATTGTTCATCCAACATTTGCAATGCTTGCCCTCAAAGAATTATTGGATACACCACTATACAAACACAGTAGCTCCATCTGAGGGCTTCTCACCAACTAAGCATCTTCAAAGACAAATTTTGTGAAGAAGAACTTGCTTATCTCAAGCTATTCTTTGGCACAACTCAAAACTACAATGTTCCTGAACATATGTCCTACCAAACCATTGCAAAGTGGGAGCTAACAAGTGTAGACAGAGGCTTTGCACTATCAATAGACAAACTTTTGTTATAATGAAAATCCTGGTGAGGAAAATATTTCTTCATCTTGGGTTCACATGCGCACAGGCCAGCCACAAGGGAGGTCTTTGCAAGAACGATGCAGTAATAGACACGAACATTGAGAAAATCTTACAGTCGAATATAGGCTATCGTGGCTTCTCACACCTTTGAACATTAGCAGACTACAAATATTACCTCAATAAATATCTTTTCGCAATGGTAAGACAGTTGTTGCGAACACCAACATTTTTTGTCACATTATCATCCATAGAGAAACTCTGGGAACCATTGATAGATTACCTTAAGAAAGTAAACCCAAGCTTGCCTAACTCCATGTATAGCAATTCAAACATTGAGATAAGAAACCTTATTTGCTTGGATCCAGTGTCTACTGCTACAAGATATTACGTCCATAGGTTCCAGGCTCTTAAAACATTGCTAAGTAATGACCCTTCCATTCTCAAAAAATTAAATGACTTCTTCTTTATCACATTGAGTTCCAAAATAGAGGAAGCCAATATGACCACGGCCTTTTGTGGATTGGATCTTTGACAACGAGGAGATTGAAGCTTTTGTAGACAAACACATTTGTATGACCATGTCTTTGTTTCCCTTCACACTTAAAGATATTCAAACCCACAAACACTACAAAACATGCTACAAAAGAAGAAAACACTATAGATTTGGTTTCCTGCGGCCACCTATGGATAGAACTAAGATAGTACTTCCGCTGCAACTTGAGTCAATTGATAACACTCTAAAGAAAAACATAAAGACCATCAAGATAGTGTTACTAGATGATGCGACACTATCGCTGGACTATACTTCCTTCTTGGGAACTATAGACCTATCACAAGATGAATACATTCAAAGCCTACGGTCTTCAATTTCACAACCAACAATATTCTTGAAAAGAGAACCTAGAGATATACACACAAACAACTTCAATCCAACATTGTCTAATCTATGGGGTGCAAACACAATACTAAATCCACATGGGGCAGCTACATATTGCACTTCATACATGACAAAAAATAGATAGAGAGACTACAGAAGCAGTTAAAGTAGCTATGTCACAAAGCATGGCATCAAGCGCACAACCTAATGAATGTATCCGGGCGCATGTTGGTAACACAATTCTAAATACTAAACACATAAGCTCTCAGCAAGCTGTCTACTTGTCCTTATCCTTGTCACTATCAACATCATCAAGAAGTTTCCAATACATCAATACAAATCCACCAAAAAAATGTACCCTGCTTTTGAAGCGATGGCAACAACTCCAACAACTACATCCAGATAGTATAGATATCTTCTTTGACAACATTATTACAAAATATCTGAAGCATCCAATAGATCTACAACATATTTTCCTAGCAAGATTTTCTAGTGAATACATAGTTCACGAGCAACTGCAACACGATGCAAGAAAGTGAGAGTGATACGTTTTAACAACTACAACATGATCAATGACCCTGAAAACCACTATAGGGAGATATGTACTTTGTTTCTCCCATACCACAATGTCGAATCAGCACTTGATGAAAACCATCCTACATGGCATGATAAAGAAAACTTAATAAATCAGCACTTAATGAAAACCATCCTACATCACATTAAGAAAACTAAAAACGAACAATGACCAATTCTCGACGACATCATGTTGCAAAAAAGAGTGACCCCACAAATAAAAATACATCTCATCTTAATAGGTAACACGGGAATCAGAAAAACTTTCACACTACTTGCATTGTCTAAGCACTTCTAAGGTATTACTCACACAAGGAAATTAGCAACATTGATTTGCCGAAAGTCTTGTTGCTTGCATACACCAAAAAGGTTGCATTCAATATTGGAGGAACAACTATTCACTCTACTCCTCGTTTGCCACTAATGGCATCCCATTACACAAGCCTCTTTGTTAAGATGCTACAAGAATTGTCGTAACTTTACAAAGACCTCTAGCTAGTGGTCTTCGATGAGGTTTCACTAATCAAGCATAGCATGCTAGTCGCAGCACTGATATGTGACTCAGGGAGATCAAGCACAACCACCTAGAACCATTTGGAGGAGTTGATATACTCTTGTATGGAGCCCATGCCAAGCTAGCCCCATAAAAGATTCATGGCTTTTTATGAGATTATCAAACACATCAAACATTGCTACTTATTGGGAAAACAATGTTTTCCTCTATGAACTCACCATACCAATGCATCATACAAACCATCAATACATAAAAGTACTAAAAAAAATAAGAGCAGGGCAACAAACTCTTGATGATCAATCATTTCTTGCAAAAACCACCACACAAGCAAGACATACCTATTCTATACCAATGCAACAAAAGACGTTCACAAGAAAGAAGTATTTGATTTGCTCACAAACAATCCTTCAAGCAATTGACAAAAAACACAAAACATGTAGCAAAAATCTAGCAATACCATCGGACCCAAAGAACACCGTTGGCCTGCACAAATTCTTGCATTTAAAGCCAGGAAGGATAATAGAGATTTGCTCTAGAAACTTGGATATTTTATATGGCCTAGTCAATGGTGCTGACAAAAGATTTAAAGACTCAAACAAAAGTGAAGAACCACATATTGTTTGGGTCCTCTTCAACAACAACAACACAGGGAAACTAGCATGCCTCAACAACAAACATATCTACAATGACAAAATCCCATCTAGTTGGACCCCAATACATCCAATCACTCGAGAACTCCAAGTGAGTAAAAACCGCTTGAATACAATCTCTCGAACACAAATTTCCAGTGTAGACAAGGCCATGTGTTTTGATTCGTATAGGGTCAAATGCAAGTGTCTCCATGGTTAGTCCTTGTGAGCGATGGATTCTTCTACCAGCTGTAGCCTGGATAGAGAACTATGTTCATGTGATTGTATTCAAGTGGTTGTTGCCTACTTGAAACTCAAAAGTGATATGTAGCATTGGTGTCCATGATATTGGTTTGGTGTTGTCATATAAGTGTTTGTTTTCATAGTGAGCCCATGCACCTGTGTTGTTGTCTTTGAATTCTATCTGCACAATAAATGGTTTCTTGTTGGTTTTAGAGTCTCTGAATATCCCATATGTGCCTTTGACAATGCCATCATTGATGTCAAGGTTTCCTGAGCATATCTCAATTATAATACTAGGTTTAAGTCATAGCTTGTTGTGGAGTCCCCGTGTTTTCCTAGGGTTGGAGTCCCCATGTTTTCCTAGGGTCATTTGGGATTATTGTTTTGCTGTAGGTTCTTTGTTTGATGTCAGTCATCGCATTAGGAGAATGTGCGGATGACCAGGCAGGTTTTTGAACATAGATTCATTGTGGTTGTTCTTTGCATCATTTGTAAAAAATAAATGCGGCACTTTGTTTTTATCTAGCAGGTTCTTTAAGTGCACTGTATTTAGATCCCGGGGGATTCACAAGAGGAAACTTATGATATCACGTGAGTGTACAATAGGGGGGTTTTTTTTAATGAGGCATAAGCTTATACATTAGGGGTGGGGGGCCTTTTATTTTTTCGCAATATTGAATTTAAGTTAGGGGGGCCATGCCATATTTAAGAGGGGGGGACATAGTATAGGCTACCTTCGGTAACTAGTCCAAACAAGTTTGGTTTTGTGTATGGTTTTGAATAGTCATAGGGAAAGTAATCTAAATTTGCTTATTGTGTGATCTAAATTCTTGAGAAAGAACGTAGATTTAAGGAAAGGGGGGACATAATAGAATTTTGGTGGTATCTTATAAGCTTAAATAGGGGTGTTTTATCATCCTACATGGATCCTCCATGGATCTTAAATAGGGGGTTTTCTTGAAGTTCATGCATGCAGGTGATGTCCCCCTTTCATGAAGAGTGAATCCCCTGAGGTTTAGATATCTTTGTCGGTTTGCGTTCTTGTATGGATTCTATTGAGTGCCTCCAAGAAGCTTGTATTTTCTTGGCACATTGGTTCTTGCAGTTTGTAGTAGCGGACATGTGATCTCCAAAAAGAACCCATCATAGATGTTGATTGTCCAGTGAAGATCCAAGAGTCTTTCACGAGGCTTGCTTGGCAAAAGGTCACCACAAAGCAGAATATCAACACCACCAAAGGGTTCGTCATGGTTATGTTTTATCTCTCACATCCACATGTCCGTTGCTACAAGGAATGTGTTAATTCCAACCATTGAAATTTCATCGATCAATATTAGTTCGATGTCTTTGTATTGTGTAGCTAGGATTTGTAGTTTTTCTGTTGAAAGGCTTGTGTATGAGTTTGTTAAGAAAGGCAAGTGAAGGGCTGCATGTATTGTGCTTCCACCAAATGTTCTTGCTGCCTTTCGGTGTATGCTAGTAGCAATACTTTTGGACATTTGATGTCTAATATGTTTTTGTGTGAGTAGTAATGGCACACTGCCTTTGCTATTGTTGTTGCAACAAAACTTTTCCCAGCTCCTGTGTTTCCTACAAAGTTGTCTACTTGCCTCTGTTCTTTTTTAAGCATAATGTCCTCTAAAATGAGGCATTGTTTTGGATTCATTTTCTCAACATTCCATAATATGATTCATTTGACAAAGTTTATTGCTTACACCTTTGAAGGATACGGAGGTCATTTGCCTTTTTATGCAATATTTTTCTGTGGACATTATAGGTCGTTCGTTACTTGAACTTGTGAGGAAGCTCTTGTTCATGGGTGCTTGATGTCATCGGACTGAAAGGATTCTATGAAATAATGCTTGCTGAAAGTCAATACTTTGTTGATAGTGTTTGTACATGTCTTTCCAAGTTTGGAATTTATCATTTAATGAGTGCTTAATGAAACAAAATGGCAAGTATAAAAAGCACAATTCCTTGTAATGATTTTTTGATTCTTTCACTTAGTTGTAATTATTGAATAGTATTAATATTTATTATTTTATTTTTCTGGTGCTCCCTCTTTTGATTGTGTGATTGGTTGCAAACAATGCGAAGCACATGTCTTGCAACTCTTCTTGTCTGTTGGCATATTTTGTGATTATATCATCAAAGAAGATGTAAGTGCTTTCTAGATGAAGTTGCTCAAGTTGCGCACAACGTTTTAGAAGTAGCGTCCTATCATCAATGGAACTTGTGTTTACATATATGAAATCCGTTGTTTCACTTGCGAGCGGGAGCAAAAGGCACAAGTATACTGCTTGTTGCACACTGATGTGCTGTGAATTTATTATTGCATTCCCAACCTTTTGGAAACGCTCATCCGTGAGAGCATTTTCTTTGAAACTTTGTACAATTGCATCCTTGATAGCATCATTGGTTTCTTTATCAATCTTTGTTACGTATGATGTGCAGTAAGAGGCCGCACCATGAGGATTTAGAATGAATTGCACATTAGTGTTTTCTCCCCAAAATTCTATCAAAGTTGTATTAATATTATTTGATCCTCACCGTCACACTGTCTTTGGGGCTAAGACCATCTGCGATAATAGTCTGGTTAGTTGGTGGCCCATCAAGGTCCACTTTGACAATGACAAAAGCAACTGTATTAATAATTGATGTAAAAGATGCTCTCATGTTCTCCATTTGATTGGCTGCCCAAGGTGCATAACAACGTATGATATTACCAAAAACAAAAGAAATGGCACCATCAAATGGCTTGTCTTTTAGAACTACAATTGTTGCATCAACACGCAAAGAAAGAGAAGATGTGCCTCCCTCACTGAAACCTCACTTGCTAATGGTTGGACCATCCACTCTAAAAAACTCATCAAAGTGAAAGATATCTTTTAGGTCCAAAAGATATGCATGAGGAACATGCAATGTGATTGTCTCATAGCATGCATGATTAGCCAAGTTGATACACATGTAGACATGATATGAAACGTCCCTCACTCTGCAAGTTTCATACTTTGCTAGCACCTTCCCTTCAAAAGCAAAGTGATGAGACACAAACTTTGATAGTGCATTTATCGATAATACTAGAAGAGCAATCGGATTTGGAGGATTTATATTTGCATCCACATTTACTCTACTAGGTCCGCTTCCATAATTCATGCCATCTACAATATGTGCTTGATGTGCGAAGCCCAAATCGCCATTGTGAACACTTTTTTCAGCTTGTGCTCCAACATTTGAGCTAGCTAGAAAATAACATTGTTGGGTCTTGTGAGTGGTATTTGAATAGGCTTGATAAGATATTGCATTCACTATGTACTTTTAAAATCATTACATCCTAAAACAAAATCAAATATACCTAGATCATATGCTTCTAAAATCATTATGTCTTAAAGCAAAATCCAATGTACTATGTTTGCAAACATTTTAATTAAGATGATTGACACTTTGTCTTTTAAATAGAGTACAAGAATGTGGTTGTATTTCATTTTCTATATAGATTAATAAAAAATGTCTTTATTGGTGCGTCCTTCCCCTTAAATAAAACACAAAGAAATAACATGAAGTATATCACTTTTATTTTCCATGGAAAATTAAAAAACAACAGCATGTCTTCACATGAGATCTAAGGCAAAGACATTGGTACACTTCAAATAAGGAATCCTTCTCTCTTTAAAAAACTTCTCATAGATAACACAAAAACATATGTAAACATCTAGAGTTAAAAACAACTAATTGAAATGAAATTTGTATGTACAATAAAAAACATAGCCATTATTCAATTTATTCTAGGTGTCCACACTTTTGAAATGCTCTACTCTAGAATCAGTGGCCTAATATTTATAATTATTTGGCACTTCAATTAGTATCGCACCCCTTGTCACATATTGTTTGCCAAACTAAACAACCAAGATCGATTGTCAACATCTGTAAACTATAAGAACTGGTTGCAAACGAATTACAAAATTCCATAAATTTTACCTTCTGCACATGCTTGCTTTGCAGCCGCATGAAACATAGTTTTTAATGTTTTCTTCATAGTCTTTCGGATACCGCCTTCCTTGGTTGGGGCTAACACCAAAGGCAAACTTGCTATTGATGATGGGCAAGGGAGAGAGGTCTTTATCAAGCAAACACCTGAAGCAGACACAACACCGTGTTATGCAAGAGCTCATTCTACATCTCTCACTGGTGGACCAAGGCCTATTCGAAGATGAAGATGAAAAGAAGCCGTATAGATAAGGGAAATTGATAACACATAATATAAACAATGATTGGCAAGTATTTTCTTGTACCTTGCATGGGATTGAAAATTTCATTTCTTGACCCTAGACTTGAAATGGATGTTTTTGGCACTCCAGTGTATATAAGAGTATCTACTATGACATGCATCCATCACATAACGATCAACAAAATATACTATGCAATGACTTAATGCTTCAAATCTATACCTGAGTAGATAATTGAAATAGAGGGATCACAAATATTCAGCGACATTTTCTCTAATAAATATTATTTTGATTTCGTGAGTCCATTCACTCATTTCACTCTAAAGTTTTATGTTATTGAAGAAAACTAAAAGATCTTTGATATCAAAGAAATGTATACCATGGTCTGCCCGCATGCGATCCTGCTCCGAACAAAAATTCCTCTCTTGCTCTAAACGTATACCACAACCTTCATTTACATCTTCCAAATCCTCTTCTGGCACACATAGATTTTTTTCAAGTTCTCCACTTCTAGAATTCTCCACCTTGGATTCATTGACCTCCTCTGTGATGGAAAAAAAATACATGGGTTAACAATATTCATATCAATGGATGTCATTTGAAATTGAAAAAGGTCTGATCGTTACCTCGGTCGAGTAAACATGCATCATCAGTGTTGGATTCCACCATGTTCATCAGGTCTAGAAACATCAAACATCGAGGTAAGAACACACAATAGTAATCGTATACAAATTCTTGCCACACAATGAAAGTTTCAATCGACAATTATAAATGAATCGAGAAACATCATAAGAACAGAGACCTCTCTTGAACTCCCCACTACTAGTATCCATAGACTCTCCAAACTCTTGTGGTCCATCTTCAAAAATAGCCTTCCGTGCACCCAACATAGCGAATACCAGCTTCTCACAAAATAAAGGACAAACAAAGAAACCAAGAGGCGGCAAATCGCACAGACCAATGTTCGATGAAATAGTAATCTTAAAGGAGAAATGAAAAACTCCCGTTTTAGTAATGCCATGGGTTTGCGCATCCCTCCCAACTTGCTTCTGTGACTGCAACCCATTCCTTTCGTTGCTAAGCAACAATGACTTCATCAACCTATCATAGAAGAAGATAAAAGACCCTTCCATGCATGGGGGAAACAAACAAAGATGAGAAAGGAATCCAAGCTGAACACCTCCTCCGTAGGATCGCATGTAACCAATCAATTGGATTGGCACATGTGAAAGGGCCACAAGATCGCATGCAACTAGCCAATTTATATGTAACAAGTGGAAGCCCACATGGAACCATGCAGCCAACCCATTGGATTCTCATATGTGGAAGGGCCACACGATCACATGCAGGCAAACAACCTGAACAAAAGATGTGGAACCCCCTGTAGAAATAAAGAAAATACATTTTCACTTCTTTGGGGTGATGGCTGCACTTAGGCCTCCTCGTGGCAAGCCAAAAAAGATGACCGAGAGTTGGGGAGGCAAGGAGAAATGGCATGAATCGCACTGGTTGGGGGGTTGAACCTCTAACGTTTGATTCTACAAAAAGAACTCATTTTCCTTCATTTTCTTCCTCTGGCATCTGGGTGTCTGGTGTGAACCCGACCTTAGACATGTGCAACTCACCCCCTCTGAACACAATATATTTTTGCAAAAAAAACACAGGTGAAAGAGCTAGTTATCCTAACAAGAGTGAAAAATCGAAGGCCCTATAAGCCACACACCCTCATGTAGGGCCATTTACTCTCAATCTAGATGTAAGCCCATGGGGTTACCTAAAAAATTGGCCTTCCAATTTTAAATGCACAAGAGACTTTCATTAACCCAACTTTTTGTACCGCATTATGGATCTAAAAACACACACTCCTAGCCACCAAAATAGAGAAAAGTTACATAAAGGGCATAAAAGATTGGCCATCCTCCCTCAATCTTGGCAGCCATTGTTTAACCACTTTTCCCAATAAGAACCTAGCACTACCGAAGCGACAATGATTTTAAGTATCCCCAAACTACCATCTATCGCTTCTTCTAACTTTCATTTGTTGTTCAACCAATGACCTCTCATCCACCAAACACCTATACACAAACTTAGCAGGGGTTTTTCATCTAGCACTCCAATTCCTTCCCACTGGTTAATTTGTTAATGTTGTTTCAAGGAATGTAGTTAGTGGGCTATGTATTCTTAGCCAATGCCTCAGACCTCCTCAACCACCCATAGCTCTAGGATAGTATTTAGAGTTGTGGTTCCATGCATAAGATAAGGGCAAGGTGTAAGTCAAGGTATGAAGGCAAGAGCATGTTGTAACATGGCAAGGGGCTTTATCCCATATGTGAGAAAGTAATGCAAGTATACACTCCACTACTATAAAAAGAAATTCACTTTCATGCAATAACATATGTAAGTTCTCAAGTCTCTTTATGAGTACATGTCTCAATGTTGTAACATAGTTGAACTTGAGTTTGTGCTTAATTAGCTTAGCCTCACATGTGAAATTAGGTTGCATCCAACTTGTGTTGTCATTAGTATAGAATGAGTGTCTAATTATGCAACACTCTCATCAGTGGGAGAGCTCAATTCATGCTTTTAGCATGATATCAAAGTGAAGGTGTAGCTCTTGTAGCCTAAGTTTAACTCATGAGCATTGGGTTAGGTTTTAAGAAATGGTTGAGAGTGTTCTGTAAGGTTTAGTTCTATGAAACCTTTGAGTGTGAAAGCAAGAGGGTTTGATTTTTCTTCGGTGATCAAGTAATTTACACAAGTAATTAGTAACTTATGTGATATCTTTAAATCATCTTTAGCATTTCTTTTGTTGTCTCTTTCTCTTCCACTCAACTTCTTTTCCTTCTCCCTATTCATTTCATTCTCCTAATCATCTGCATCCGTTTGAAGCTCCATTATAGACCAAAGGTGGAAGCTCATTACTTCAACACTAGCTTTTGCAAAGAAAACCTAAACTAAAGCTAAAGGAGTAGTAAAAATGAAAGGAAGTGATATTCTAATAGTACAAACAACAAGCGTGCCAAAAAAAATCATAAAAGAAGGGCAATAAAGAAAAGAAACTAGTGATAAGGCAAATAGATGCAACAAGCAATAACACAAACTAGCTAGCAAGAAAGCAAAGACATGAGATGAGATAGCAATATGAGATGCAAAGGTAGCTAGTAAGTTATGATTGGGTGAAAAATTACTCCACAACCTACACCAACCTAGCTCTATAGTGACTTATAGCCTAGCACAAGCAGCCTCAAGGAACAACACCCAACACACATTGTAGCTCAAATAGACAAAAAAGGAATACTCACATGAACTACAAAAAAGCAGTGTACAAGGGATGCACATGCAGGTGATAGAACATAGCTATAACATCTACAAAGCAAGAAATAGTAAAGCAGGCATTAGCTATGACCAGCTCACAAAAAAAACAACAATCTATACAAGAAAATCAAGCACAAGCAAAGACAAAGGTAGCTGTACATTGTAACTAAGCTACATAATACTTGCAATTAGAAAGCCAAATGTCCAATTTCAAGGATGGACCTACCTATAGCAAGCATAGCTGCAATAGCAAATACAACTCTAGCAAAGAGACCCAACCACAACACAAGGCCAATACAACATCAGACCAACACAGAAATGGGAGGGAGAGTGGATGTGATGCAGACCAATAGATATGAGCTAGCATCACCGACCACACATACCAAATAAAGAGAAGAATACTACCATTGGCAGATAAGCACATCAAAAGCATGCATGCATAAAGCACTATCCTATGCCAGCCAAAAGCATAAGTGCATATAGCACACAACATGGAATCCACACATAATACATCAAAGGCACATACAGAAATAAAGAACAAAGCATCATGCAACAAGGAGTAGCAACTCCACATCAATGGAGCTAACAAAGTGCCAAGAGTCAAGCCAAAAAGCAAAGACCAAAATGCAAGAAGTAACTCACAAGAAGATAGAATAGTCAAAGAGCTAGCACAAGGACATCAACCATGCAAAAAGAAGTAGCATGAGGCTAGCACCAAGCAAAAATTTATTGAGCAAAGCAAAGAACTTTGGCAACTTAGTGCTCTAAATAAAAGAAGCAATGAAAAAACCTTACTACATTAGCCTGATTGTAAAAGGTCAATAGAACTAGTTTTATTTTATCCAAATTGACTACCTAAGAGTAGCTATTCAATCACTTAGGGGAGGTATTGAAATCTTGTAATGCAAAACTTTATCACCTTAAGTAGCAAAGTATACATTGAGGAGAGGTGATGGATTATTTTTGTAACTTAGATTTTACCACCTTGTTGTAGCCAATACAATAGCTATAGTGCCCCATGAGCACAAGATAGGGGCAAGGTAGGATTGCAAGAGCATGCTACCACATGGAAAGGAGGATTTATCCCATGTGTGACATAGCAATGTATGTACTTTCATGCAATAAAATGGAGGTCACTTTCATGCAATAATATCTACGAGCTCTCAAGTCTCTCTATGGGTATAGGTCTCAACCATAACCTAATTGAAATTGAGTTTGTGCTACTTAATTATGTATACACTTAGGTTGCATCCACATCAGATTAGTGTTGCCATTAGTATAGAATCATTTTATTTTTATTTTTAAATTTCCCCGCCTCACCATCACTCTAACTTCACCTGGTCCCTAACTAGGGTAGACTTCCAAGAGTACTAGGCATAAGGAGCCCTAGCTGGTGGTCAAACACACACCCACACCACACTCACACACATGTTCTACCACTAGGCCAATCCCTTGGCTATTTGATAAGTGATTTTAGCAGACACTAAGCTTGCATATTGGCTAGGTTTTCTTGTTCTATGATATAGTAGCAATTGCTCGGTTTTCTAATTTAA
The DNA here is from genome assembly GCF_047967505.1 of Dipteris shenzhenensis. Taxonomy (NCBI): domain Eukaryota; kingdom Viridiplantae; phylum Streptophyta; class Polypodiopsida; order Gleicheniales; family Dipteridaceae; genus Dipteris; species Dipteris shenzhenensis. The sequence goes on from NC_141626.1 coordinate 513,681, forward strand.
AAAAAAAAGCATATACTAGTACCTTAACATTGATAAGGAGGATGAGGAGAAAGAAGTTTAGTAGCTTTAACACTGGTAAGAGGATGAGGAGAAAGAAGCTTATATTTAGTGTTAACACTAATAAGCGAATGAGGATATACTAGGCTCTACCCTTAACATTAATAAGAGAAAGAAATTTATTGATAAAGGCGAGTTTCCTTGAGCAACTTGTTGGTGGTGATAATGAGAATGAAATATAGGCAGCTTGCTGAGAGCTTAGCTCTTGAGTGTTTATTAGTATTGGCAAACATCCTTTTCATAGAGTTCTCCCCCTCACAATTGTGCTGTTTGTGAGTGCACCCAAGTGGATGAAAGAACCTTTAGAACCATTATCTTCATTGCTTTGAAAACATAGGTTTTTAATATTTAGTATGAATCATTGATCTTCATTCAATAATTCCCATTTTTCATTCTTTGATAATTGCGATTGGAAAGTTCATGGTAGTTTCTCTCTTTTTTAAAGAATATTGTTGGAAAACACATTTTCTCACAGTGAGAGTCCTTGAAAAGGATAACAAGGGAATTTGGATGGTGCAATCGTTACAAAAATTTTGGACTCAAAAAGGGGCCCTTTGGAGAATTACTAAAAAATTAGAGGCTTAAATAAGGAAATATGGTATCCATGAAGGAGATTATGCCATGTGGACTTCACTGTAACCGAGGCTCCCCAAATCTAGGAGAAATTTTAGTTTTTTTTCAAAATACCCCAAAAAACGTTATTGGTGGTTCACAATACAAAATTATCTTTGGCAATCTTGCCTTGACCATGTAAGGCCTCCTTGTTTTCCTCCCAGGGCAAACTATCCCCTAGCTAGAACTATGCTCACGTTTTCCATTTGGTTCGACCATTTGGCCCAAACTTTGACTTCCTAACCAGTTCTCCCCCTATTCTCTCTCTTCCAAAATATTTCAAACATTCATTCCTGCCACTTTCTAGCAGTTGGTTTCAAAATAACTTCTTTCCACTCTTGCTTAGTCATTCTCTCTCCTCTTCGCTCACATTTTTCTTGCACATTCGAAAATCTCTCAGAGAAACTTCTATCCAAGCTCTGTTCATCCCTCTTCTCTTCCATTCATTCTCTACTTATTTCACTCTCTCTTAAAAACCAAAGTTGCGACCTAAATCTGTTGGAAGGAGTGATAAAAATGGGTGTTCTCTCACTTTTGGTTCTTTCCTCACCTTTTTGGAGTATAGAGTCACCTCCTGAAGTTGCAACCTAAATCTGCTTGGAAGGAGTGATTTTTGGCTCTTTCTCTACCTTTTTGGAGTATATAGAGTCAACTCCAGAAGAAGGAACACATACTTTCCAGGTAATGAAGTGATTTCACCTTGAAAGTTTTGTTTGTATTAAGTAGATACGTTTTTGTATCACATTTTGTCTATATGTTTGTTACAAGAGACAGGGAAGAGGGAGAGATTGAGGTAGATGATATGTAAAACTACAAGATGATTTTTGACATTTTTTTCTTCACTGGTAAGGAGGGATAGATAGAGGAAGGGAGAGAGAGAGAGAGAGAGAGATTTTCGAACTGCTATGTTGTTTTCTATTTGAGGGGATGAGTGAGGGAGAGAGAGACATAAAATAGTTGTTTTTTTCTTCATTAGTATAGGAGGGATAGATATAGAAAGACAAAGAGAGAGAGAGAGAGAGAGAGAGAGAGAGATTATATTTGAAACTACTATGTTTTTTTATCTATTTGAGGGGATGAGTGAGGGAGAGAGATAGAAAATAGTCATTTTTTTATTTGCTAGTATAAAGAGAGAGAGCGAGAGATTATATTTTGAACTGTTATGTTTTTTTTTGTTGAGGGGATGGTTGAGGGAGAGAGACTGAGATTGTATTTCAAACTGCTACGTTTTAGAAGTATTTAAGAAAGAAGGAAGAAAAAGAGATCCTAATTCAAGAGTTTTGGGAGGGAGAGAGAGAGTGATATGATATTGATAATGTTTTCTTTGTTTGTGGAGAAGCAAAGTAGGAAGAGAGCATATCGTAAACTAAGTATTTCAAAAAAATTCAATGTTTGTTTGTGTGAGGGGTACCTTGGAAGACTGACTGAGAGAGAGAAAAGTATTCTATGTTTTTTATAATAATATTTTGTTTGTTTTTGTGAGAGGTTTAGTTAAAGGAGAGAGGGAAGGAGGAGGAGGAGAGAGAGAGAGAGAAAGATTCTTGGATCACAATGCAACCCACTAATCGTGGGTGAGAAGGATGCAATGGACATCTCCAAACATTGGAAGAGAAGGATCTTAGACTTTGAAATTTCTCCTGGTAGTAACACAGTGACACAGGCATATATTCAACATGTCTTTACCCATGCAAACATATATGTGCATCCAAATGCATGACTTCCATATCGTAGGCCCAATTGTAAATTTTTCAAAGTATACTAGTACTTCATTTGCTTTTTAGAGTATTTGCATTTATTTTGGGGACTTTGACACAACTGTCTTATGGCTTGTATTTGTTTTACAGACTTATATCCATCTGCTTACAAAGAGCGGGAGCCTGCAGCATGCGTAACTAGGGTGTTGCATGTCCTCCATGTTGAAATTAGGAGTCTTCAGTATGAAGGTCGCACACCATCAGAATTAAAAAAGGACGGGATCTTCTTCTATGACTTAATGTTCATTGTGCCAGATGAAGAAGGACAGTATGGTAGATTAGAATCTCTTCCCTTGCCCTCTTTTGATAGTGTAGAATGGCCACTTTCAAGCATGGAGATAAGTGAATTATATAGAAATAGAATGTTTAATGATGTGAGAAATGCTATGAAGCCAACTACTAGTGGAAGAAATGCTAGGTTGGGCTGGTTTCTTCCATTTCCATGCTTTGTTGATTTCTTTGCAAGTTGTAGGCAATTAAGGAAAACAAAGATTACTTACACTTGCAAGAGCTTAGAAATGGACTGGCTGTCTAAGCTATTTGACAATGGATGGACAACAAGAACATGTCATGCTAAAGATTTAGTACAATGTCGATTGAACACTTCAAATATGACATTTTGGTGAGCAAATCTTACAATTCTTGTTTGTATAAAAAATGATCAAGATACTATGTATTAACAGATCCCAAATTTTGCAGGTATTTCATTGGAAGGCAAAATCTCTGCATGACTTTCACAAGTAGAAGGTTTAGATGGAAGAACCTTCAAGGGGAAGCAATGGATGATGATCTGCATGATGGGACTCATAGTCCTATTGTCGAGGTATCAATTTATCGGCAAGGACATCCTGATCTAATGTTGGAATTGGAAGAGGAGTGGACCATGCAATTTATCAAGGAAGAATTGCAGTTGGCAACAGCAAGCCCTCCCCAAGGCTATTATTTTAGACGATAATCTCGCAAAGCTAGATATAGGGATGAGACAAGTATCCTTTGTAAGAATTGTTGCCCCCCCCCATACTCTAGAGATAGTAGAGACATGATGGCACATATTTCATAATATCCAGTTTTTTGGATCCTTAGTGCTTCAACAATGCACTTGGCAATGAGGCATTGTTACATGTATGAACAGAAATCATATACAATACAAAGTGTTGTTTCATTTATTGTTAAGATTTTTTTTATTAAGTCTGCACCTTTAGATTGATGGCTCTCTATGGTCTATGATTGATAAAGCGATAAATATTTGTAACTTTAAATTTAGAGAGAGAGAGAGATAAAGAGAGAGAGAGAGAGAGAGAGAGAGGGAGAGAGAGGGAGAGAGGGAGAGAGAGGAGAGGGAGATAGCTAAGGGGAGAGAGAGAGAGAGAGAGAGAGAGAGAGAGAGAGAGTTTCCAAAGAAAAAACAATAATTGTAATTAAGAGCATTTTTAAGGGCAATGCCGATTTATAAAGTACACTTCTAAGGTCATTTTCACATTTTCAGTTTCCCACTCTTGAGTAACCTTGCATTCCACAGCCTCCTCTTTTGTCTTCCCAAGCATCCTTCGACACTCATGGCTTCCCCTAGAGAGGCCTTTGAACAGTGGATTTCATCCACTGATTCCCATGCCTTTGCAAATCAGGTTTATCCTATCTTCTGCAAGGCATTCCATCTTGAGTCACACTTGAGAGCTCTCCTTCTTGCTAATAATCCCTCTCTTCAATTTTTTGATAGACTTATCCATGGGCAATCTGTCACAATTGCTAACTCCCCTCACCAATGGGCTTCATTGGATATTTTGAGCTCTTTTGACCAAAGTGCTAACTTCAAGAAGACACTAGGTACGGCCATGGATAATGTCCCTATCTCTCTCCGTGAGTACGCTATTCCCATCAGGGATGATTCATCTTCCCCAATTCATTTGATCGAGAGAGATGCAACCCTTACCATTCTCCTTGCGACTAGCAAGTTGCAGAACTGGGCTAATGTCAAATTTTGGGCTTGCAGGGGTTTTTTTGGCATAAAATTGATGCACATGGTTGCTAGGGTCCCAGTGGCCTCCCAAATATAATTTTTTAAAGATAGGATTGTTCATCTTTGAAAACCCTTATTCTTATTAATTCTTGAAAATTTATATTTTATTAATTTATATAATCTTGGGTTTTGATATAAATTCTTGTATTGCAGGATATCTTATGGGTTGATGAGTATACCTGACGCAAGGGTGGAACCAGAGGGTCTTCTGGTGGGGGGATGGCATCGATTGGCCACTACATCAACAGAGTGGCTCAACACATTTTGGTGTTCCATCAACAATTATCGCCAGATGGAAGATGAGCATCATGAACTTCAGGGTTCTCAGTCGGATGGTGAAGATGAGGCCCATCCGTCCTACTGCCGATCATGTTGTTCTGATTAGGTGTAGTCTAGCTTTATTTTTGTTCTCGGACACACGATCCTGTCTACTACATAGTATTATAGCTATTGTAGGGCTAGCTGGCATTACAGATCCCTAGGCCCTCTCTGCTTCCAGCAAGCAAAAAAGGGATGTGAGCCAAGCAGGAAGAAGTGTAGACTAGAGTAGCTTATGCATTCAAGCTTTGATGATCTTTGTGATACTACTCAATGTAAATAAAGAATACCATTTTCAAATTATTTTCTCTTCCTATTGCAGAACATTGTTTCCTTTTCTATGTTAAGTAAAATTGAGTATTATTTCCTTTTGCATGTTCTATTGTGAATTGATGTTTATTATTTCATTTTGCTGTTGTATACATCATTAGAAAGTCTTTCGTAAGTAAATTGAGAGTGCATGTAAGTAAATTAATAGATTGCAAATATACTAAAAATAAATTTGAGATTGCACATACAAAGACAATTCTAAAAAAGACATTTTATTATATTGATGCCCATAGGCAGAGTACAAGGTGGAGTATACAAAATCCCTAAGTGCCCTTGGGCTTCCTAAGATGTACAATGAATTGCATGTCTGCGGTGGTCACCGTGACCCTTTTCCTATGGATGGCAACCAGCTGGGTGTTATCCATGAGGTCTACTAGGTAGGCCTCAGCTGCATGCTGCAGGGCAAGCAAGGCGTCTCTAGAAATATTCTAGGGAGCCTCCACAACTCCGCACCTATAAAACCGAGATGTTGGGCTAAGGTTGAGGTCTTGTATGACCTCCCGTACCACCCTTGCAAAGCTGGTCATCGAGATGAGCAAATCAATGGACTTCTGAAACTTTTTGATCTCCCGAAGTGCCACCGTCCCTGGCTTGAATCTGTACCGCCTCACTAGATGTGGAGGGCCTCTTTGACTTGCACTTGGAGCTCGGGCACCTCTCCCCCGTTGGTGTGGACCCTGATTGTCTATTCTTGCCTTGGTCCTCTGCTCTGTTCTTCGTTGTTCCTCTTCCTCACGCTCCTCCTCTGTGCTCTCTGAGTCATCCGTCTCTATCAAAGGATCTTCTTGTGCCTTCCTCTGTCCCTCTTTCTCCCTGTCTGGCTTCCAGATTGGCAGTTTCTCCCTTCGATGGGGATCATCGAGGGGAGAGGGGGGGAGGCTATCACTCTCTGTCTCTGAGTCTGGAGGTGGGTCTGGCTTTGCCAATCTCCGTGGTGCCTTAAACTTGGGCCTAGGGCCATGGGGGATGGAAAGAGTGTGCGAGAGAAAGGGTGAGGGTGTGAGAGATAGGGTGGAATTGGGGAGGTGGTGTGGGAGTGGAGAGCTCTTTAAACAAAAATGAGGGCGCATTCTTTTATATAGGGCCCGAAACCCTAATTTTTAAAAATACTTATTTCAATAAAAACCCTTAAAAAAAGTAAAATTAGTGCAACCTTTGAGCGAAATACTTATAATTAACATCCAATATCACAAAATTTCTCATTTATACTGCAACTCATGTCCATTATATGTTGGCTTTACTGCAAATCACATAACTAAAATTACAAAGTAATTCTGAAACTTATGCATAGGCATCCACATTGGAAGAGTCTACACCATCATTTTCATCTATCTCCACCCATATGTGCCCTTGTCTCTATGACGGGTTGCATGCCACCTTGCATGATTATGTCTTGAGTTCGATGAGTTGTATATTCTTCTTCAACATTTCGCATTAACATCTTGCACTGCATGGGACACTAAGGACTCTTTGAATGCTAGTGTTGCAACTGCTCTTATTTCGATACGCCTGTACCACCATTGAACCAATTGAACCATTGGGCTTGACTTAGTTCTACCACCCCCGTGTTGGGTCGCTCTATTATATGCACAACGTGCTTGCCAATGCGATCTTTCCATGCCCTAAGTGGACCACACTCCGATGCTTCCATAATTCCATGCCATGTATGGTGCATAAGCATATAAAATGTATTGCCAAATAGAAAAACAAATCAGTAAATATAGGACCATTCAATATGCACATCTCAATGTCCAAGTTAGAGATTACCATGTACTGTGTGAAATGATTCTTTCCCCAAGCTATCTCCATATTCCGGCTAAAAGTCATTCACAGCATTGATGAAACACTGTGCATCATCTTCTTTGAATCTTTTCTTTTGTAGTAAAGGTACCAAGCTATCAAGAGAGCTAACCACACTCGCACCTTTTCCAATCTTTTTTGTCTACATCAAAAATTAAAGTCAAGAAAGTAAGTTGGGGATTAAGTCAAAAAAATAGCATCACAATATAATAATTTCTTAGAGTGTGAATTGGTCTAAAGATTTATCATAGTAAAAAGACTTTGAAATGTAAGCTTAATTGTTAGCAAACCCAAAGATTGCAAGGGTCCCCAAGGGGATGTGTGTGTGTGTTTAAAAAAAATAGAACCTTTTAACAACACGGCACACGATGCTCAAATAAGGGTGGATACTATAAAGTACAAAAAATAAAAATTGTGATGTTGCATATGTTGCAATTTCTAGACCATGCCTCTATACTTGTTTAAAAAATATACTCGCGAGTTTCTGGTTTAGAAAATATGCTAGCTTAGGGTCTATAGAAAAAATTTCTTATTAGTGATTATTTAAGTAACACTAGCTACTACACTAGCGTATGTGAAAAACGAAGCAAGTGACTAAGCAAAAATAAACAAGCAAGTCAAGAAACAAAAACCAAAAAATTAGAAACTCTCTCTCTCTCTCTCTCTCTCTCTCTCTTATTTAAAACATGAAAAGCTAAATGGCCCTTTACACTTATGTATCATTTCTACAAAGAGGCAAAATTACATTTCTAACTTAGAAAGCACAAGCATACTCAAACAAACTCTCTTTTGAAACTAAAAGAAAAACGAGCTATTTAGCTCCCCGCTTTTTGTTTTCAGCTTATGTTCAATCATTCTAAACAAACCTAAGTCCGAAACACCATAGATTAAAGACTTCATATCTAAGAATGTGCGAACTTTTTTCATTATTTTCCTTGGATTATACCTCTTGTGTAATAGTAAAGTGATCAAATTACTACATTGAGTGATAAAAGACTCCTTAGTTGTACAAAGGCGGGAAAATCTATGGAATTGGGAAGAAATGACTCGATATTTTGCTAAATCAGAAATGTTTGAGTCAATGTGAGGCATTTTTATAATGTGTAAACCACTATATTCAGGTTGTTCACGTTTATCGTATATATCAAACTCTAATCCTATACTCTAATCCTATGGTAGATTGAGAAAGTATAAGATCTAAGAAAGCACAAGAATCCCCTCTTGAAGTGTTGTTCAGTTCACAAGAGTCACGAGAATAGATTCCTTCTCCAAAAGCTCTAGCATCTTTGTACATAAAGTCTTGAAAGTTAGGAACATCTGGTACAAATAAATCATCTATAAAACGCCTAACTTGACTAAGCTCACGTAAAATGATAGGGTATGTATTGATAGAAATAAGAGGTTGCATAAACTCAAAGTCATAAGTGAAAAGATAAAAGTTTGCTAAAAAGATGACACAATTAGTACCCATGGGGATTCCTATAACTTGTTGAAACAAAGAATCACCTATTGTGATGTAAAGATTATCTAAAAGAAAATCTATCCAAGAGCAAACATCTTCTACAATTACTACCTTTGTGTATCTTTTCTTTTTAGAATCTACGTCATGATCTTTATTTTTTAGCCACAAAAAGTCAAAGCATAAGGCTGTTTTCTCAACTTTTAGCACTTTGCATCTATCTTTGTCAAATCTCAGCTTGAAAACTTCAACCACTAGCTTTTTAATTCTAAACTTCAAGTCTTCCAGCTCAATCTTTGTGTAAAGCGTGGTAAAATCATAGGTTTGAAGGAGAATAGGAGACTCTTTTTCCTGAATGCTTCGAGAGGAATTAAAAAATTTTACAACAGAAATCACTCCTACAGAGTCATTTAAAATCCAGCCTGAGTTTGAGGGGACATCTGCCTCTTTTAATAAGTCCCTCCAAAGTTCATGGACACTAGGCAGTATGGCTTTGAAGCAGTAGCTTAGCCAGTTAGAGACATCTGTCAAAGTAGTCTCACAAGCAGCTGCAATAAATCTTGGCTTCTTTGGAGTTTTGTGAAACTTCCAAGCAGCACAAAGAAAAGGTATGCTTGGATTGCAAACAAACCCAGAAGACTTGCAAAAACTCTGATGTTTTGGAGATCAAATCCTTTTGAGAAACTAAGACAGGGGCGTAAGTTTTGGCAGACAAGTTCACTTCTCTCAAAAGACATTCTAAGTAAAACTTTTTGCAAATAAAAACAAAGTTATTGGAACATTTGTCCACATAAGAAATGATAAAATTCCTATGGAATTTTCGAAGAAGACTTTCATCTTCTTTAGAAAGAAGGTTACTTTTCTTTGAGCAATTAACCGAAGGGACTTCTTCTAGTTTCAAAGCAACTTTCTTCAAAATCATCCCTTTCCATTCTGATAAGATATTTTTAACTCCTAAACATTCTTCTAATTACAAAACAAACTTTGAGATTCCCTTATCGAAGCTTTTAAAAGGCAAGACTCTTTAAAAGAGTACAAACGAAATTTCGTGCCTTTCATGAAAAGGTCTCTTAGGTTACTAGAAAGCAAAATTGAGGTATCAGCTGTGACTACATGTCCTAAATCAACATCAATAAAGCTTTGGAATCTCTTACTTTTACAACAACAAGGTTCTTTAAGGATAAAAGATTTTGAATGCTCTGAAAGTCTTTTACCTATCACTCCATAGTTGAAAGCATTTTGTCCTAAAGTTTTTACATACTTCCAGGCTACTACTGGATGCTTCCAAATTCTTCTCACAAAATGAGGGAGAGAATCCATTACTTCAAGAGACTTCAAAATGGAGTTTAAGCCTATCTTGTCAAGTGAGGGAGAAGTAAAAATACAAATCAAGAGTTCCTTAATTAGATAGACTTCTTTGCTTTGAAAGGAAGCTTTTACTTTTAAGAAGCGATCCAACGAAGTTTTAAGTTGTATATAATGAAGCTTATTTACATTCAAATCCTCAAAAGAGAAGTTTTCCAAGGTGTATTGAAGTTTAAAAAGAACTTTGACATTATATTTTTAAAAAACTTTTATTGAGAAAAGACCCAGTGACATTAATCTATCTAGGTAGAGTAGTCTTCTTTTATAGTCTCGAGAAGCAAAAACTCTTGTAACTGAGGAAGTTAAAGGAACTAAAGGAGGAGGAAGTGGAGCAAGAGGAAGTGAGGGAGGCAACTCACGAATTACATGTGAGATTGCAAGAAAGCTAGGACAACCTCATAACATAACTTTAGTTTTCCATACGATCTTAGGTGTATGACTATGTTGGTAATGAGGAATGTTACAGGGCTTGATATGAGTTCTCCACATCAAAGGGTTCTTTTTAGAGATTCTTTTGTTTTTACGAAGAGTTGATTTTCCTTCCAAATTAAAATCTCTTGGGAAGAAAGTGTGTAAAGTTCTCATCCAAAACGATTCACGAGGACGAGCAGCCTTGTAAAAGTCCTTGGAATTATTAAAATGGCCCTCTATATGCTCAATGGGAAAGCAACGAAAAGATTCGAAACCAAACTTTGACATTCCTGCATATAAGGGTTTTGAATTCTCACTTAAGGAATTCTTCCTATGAACTTTTCTAGCTTCCCTAACATGTCCTTGAAAACGAATAAAAGCTGTCCTATAGGTTTGTCCTACATAAAGCATATTGCTACTATGTATGTTATAGACAATATAAATTACTTGCGTAGCATGAATAGGACTAATAGAAACAAAAGTCTTGAGATGCTTGTTTCTAAGACGTCTTAGTTTATTAAGAATTCTTATGTTATTATTAGTATAATGAGTGCTAACTAATAAAGCCTTAAAGTTAGACCAATTAATGTTACCTTTCCCAAAATCATGAAGATTATTCATGTTTCACCTAGATAAAAAGTTATACCTTTCTCTGTATATGTTTCTTCTAACTTTTTTGTTTTGATTTACCGAGCTAGACCCAACTAAATCACCTATAAAAGAGACAAGGCCATCACTAGAATTTTCAATGTTGTTCGGTGAGGTCAAACGATCCAACATTGGGGAACTTGCTTGCACTCTCCCTGCCCATCCCAAGGCAGTTTCTCCCTTGCTATATTCCCTAACTCTAGCAAGAGCGAGACTAGTATTTAAGGGGGGGCTTGCTTGCACAGTCGTTACTCGTCCCAAGGTAACTCCTCCCTTACTACTACAAGGGAATGTCACAAGAGCCAGATGACATCCCAAGAGATCGCCCTGTTGGTTTTCAAAAGGCTAATTCATCATAGCATGTATCGCTAATGCCAATATACCCCCAAACTGGCGATTACAGTTAGGGTTAGCCACGGCCCCAAGGCCACTATAAGAGCTTAATCAACCTAGAAGCACCAAAGAAAGAGAGAGAAAAAGAAAGTTACTAATAATTTAAAAAACAAATAAATAAATAATAAAGTGATATAAACCAAGGAGAGCAACTAAAACAAAACGCAAAAGCTCACTTTTTAAAGAAATAAAATTAAATTAAGAGAGAATTAAAAATTAAAAAATTTTAAACAAAAAGAAAAGAATTAAAATAATAATAAGAATAAATGAGAATAAGATTAACTGTTGGGGCTTCTGCACCCGCGTAAGATAAAACGATGTAGTTGAACATCTGATCACCACTTGGACGAAAACTCAAAGAATTTGCATGTCCGCTAAGGTGATAGAAAAATATACCTTTGTAAGACTAGAATAAGTCCAATCATACAAATTTAGAATTTTTGTTGTTCTAAAGATCAAAAATCTACAAAGAAAATAAAGAGAAAATGAAAGAGAAGAAAAAATAGGTAAACAAAAACTTTTATGAAAAACAAAAGAAAGACATACTTAGCAAGCAAAGCAACACTTATGTCGTCATCAGTGCCCAAGCATAAGCAACTATACTAGGTTTCTAAAGACCCGCGGAGTCTCTTGGACAAACCCAGTGCTTACTAAAATACGTCATATAAACAAAAGAGAATGAAAACAAGAAATAAAGAAGAAACGAAGCAGGTGACTAAGCAAAAATAAACAAGCAAGTCAAGAAACAAAAACTTCCAAAAAACTAGAAACTCTCTCTCTCTCTCTCTCTCTCTCTCTCTCTTATTTAAAACATAAAAAGCTAAATGGCCCTCTACACTTATGTATCGTTTCTACAAAGAGGCAAAAATACATTTCTAAATTAGAAAGCACAAGCATACTCAAACAAACTCTCTTTTGAAACTAAAAGAAAAACGGGCTATTCAGCTCCCCGCTTTTTGTTTTCAGCTTATGTTCAATCATTCTAAACAAACCTAAGGCCGAAACACCATACATAAAAGACTTCATATCTAAGAATGTGCGAACTTTTTTCATTATTTTCCTTGGATTATACCTCTTGTGTAATAGTAAAGTGATCAAATTACTACATTGAGTGATAAAAGACTCCTTAGTTGTACAAAGGCGGGAAAATCTATGGAATTGGGAAGAAATGACTTCATATTTTGCCAAATCAGAAATGTTTGAGTCAATGTGAGGCATTTTTATAATGTGTAAACCACTATATTCAGGTTGTTCACGTTTATCGTATATATCAACCTCTAATCCTATGGTAGATTGAGAAAGTCTAAGATCTAAGAAAACACAAGAATCCCCTCTTGAAGTGCAGTAACCCCAGAGCACTAGTTTCTACTATTCAGCCCTAACAAGAAGAGCTTGTGGTTCTTCAGAGGATACTTAGAAACAGTAACCCCAGAGCACTAGTTTCTGCTATTCAGCCCTAACCCGAGGGCAAAGCATATCTATTCATCATCTAATTTTCTTCCCAAAATCCCAATACAGATGAGAAGCTCATTATTACCTTTCGTACAGTTTAGAGTGTTACAGTCAATAGTGTTGCAAGAAAACCAAGTGTCGCCTAAACTTAGATATGCCAGCACTATGCCATGTAGGAAAGAGAATAACCATGATTACTAGAGAAGAAAAGGAACAGCCTATGCCTTAAAATCTGCACTATGGTTCACTGTTCCTAAGGTTACTCCCTGTTATATTATGAGTAAGCCAGTGCCATAGCAAGGAAGCACTTGATGTTAAGCAAGATATTGAAGTCCCTCCCCTAATTTTGAAATACACTAGCTGAGACCTATGTTAGAGATTAGTACATGCTTAAGATCATAAGGAAAAGGTGAATAGGCAACGCATTCACCTTCCGTTGATGTAGGTTCCCAACAAGGTCCTACCTATAGCACTGAGAACGACCGAGCTGATGTCAAACGGACTTCGCATTAACAAGACTGTCCTTCACTGTGCCGAAAATGGAAGCCTCTCAGATGCAGCAGTTGTATGACAATCAGGGAGTATATATATAGCGGGCAAATCTTACAAAAATATGGGCACACTGCTTGTCTTTGATGAGCATGTTCATACGTCATATCGTATACCAAAATTTCAATGTAATACCTACCATTCAACTGGCATGTGACCAGCTGTCTTGGAGTCGAAGAAGATAAAAGGCCTTTATTTAGGAACACAGGGCTGCAACCCTATCCTTCAATGCAGTTGCATTTGCACCAACAACTTCACTGATCGACTTGCCATCTCGATAAAATTTGAAAGTGGGCTAGATTCACAAGCACAAGAGGGTACAAAATCATGTTATAAGATTACAACAGTGAATCCTAGGAAGCAGATAGCCTAAGGCAAATTGCAATGAAGACTCACCACTGAAGTTATTTTTGCATTGGAGACGATTTCACTTAGTCCCTCCTAGCCAACCAAAGGCCAAGTTCTATATGACAATTGCAGCGAACAAGAGAAGCACCATAATGCTCATAAATAGGGCAAACTATTCTTATTAGAGATTCAAACCTTACCTGGTCAATATCCACCTTTAAGAATGTAGCCTTGTCATACTTCATGCTAAGTTCATCCACGACAGGAGATATCATTTTACCTGCAGGAGAAATATCCTTTTATTAATCCTAAACCCAATACACTTATATCCTTTGATTATAAAACAGACAGAGACACACACAGATGCACAAGCAACACACATCCCGTGCCCAAATGCACACACACACACACAGAGCAAAAAGATCAGAGAGAAAGGGTTTCTGATGAAGGTAAGGTTAGGACAAAAAACTTCAGGAAAAAAAAGTCAAAAAAGCAACAAATTGCAAAGGTCTAAAGCATTCACTACACTAAGCAATGACCCTCCTCAAACAACTCCTTCGTCTGTGCTCAACCTCTTGCTTGGTTGGGGCTGTTGCTTTAACTATACAGAAAGGACAATCATCACCACTAAGCACCACATTAGCTGCATTCTTTGACTCCTCTGAATCAGAGCTGGCCCCCTTCGTCTGAGCTGACTTCTTCTTTTTGCAATCCTCGCAACTTTCCCTTGCCTTTGCTCCCCTCCTAAGCTATAAGGGCTTTGTCATCGGATCCATCGTATTTCTTCTCCTAAGCCTTTTGCTACAGAAGCAATGGTATCAACTTCTCAAATGTAACTGGCGCCACCCTTTACCTTGCAATCATCGTGGTCGTGAAGCTACTATAGCCCCTCGGAAGCATGCCAAAGCAATAGCCTAGCCATCATGGCCGAATCCATCCTTTGACCAACTGCTGCCCGCTCATCCCTCACAACCTTCATCTTGGTGATGTGATCCTGTACTAAATCCCGCTCATCCATGCTCATACGATAGAGGTACGTCTCAAGGTCTAAAATCCTTGCTTTGTTGTTCAGCTTGTACACACCTAGAAGAAAGAGTTCGCCATTTGTATGTGAGGAATACCGCATCTGCCGTGGTGCCCACAATAATGACTAATGCCTCCGCATCATGAATTGCCAGGTCTCACTAAAATATGATGTCTAGTGGCTGAATTACCATGCTCTGTGGCCATGACGTGCACAAGAGCCAAAATAGATCATGCTCGAGGTGATTCTAGGCTAAGTTAAGCCAAAATAACATTGAATTGTTGAGAGAGAGTAACCAGGTTTATTTGCAATCAAGACTGCTTCAAGGACTTGCACTAAAACCAAAACTTCTTACACATAATCATCCGAATAATTCACTGCTTTGGGACAGGGCTTCAATTTCATTGTAAAAGAGCATCAAACTGGGCTGATCCTCCCTTGCCAAGCCTCACCAAAATCTAGGGCTGAAACCAGCCTCAACAACGTAAAGGGTGGTAGGATCCATGCAAATACAGCATATGCCTAGATGAATCCAGGAACATGCCCAAACTCATCCTCTAAAAACACAACATAGTGCAGTTTCAATCTCACGAGAGTCACTCATCAGATTGAAAACCATAAACTCCATCACACATAGCAGGGACTAGCTACTATGACATCCCCACTGACGTCATCAATGCCCAACAATGGGTGTAGACCATAGTATAAAAGTATGCTCTCACACATACAAATCCACACACCCACACATACTTGAGCATCCATTTATACAAAGTCTTAGTACTGAGTTTTTATCGGCACTCCGGAGGTGAAGGGCAAACTCAGCCATGACGAAGGCTAGCACTAAAGGAGAAGGCTAATCAAAAAGTAGTCCAAATCTCTTCATTCAAGCTACAACTGCTTGTGAAGTCTAAACGATTTCATTTTAGTCTCTCCCAAACGAGCATCTAAATCTAAATCTAGCTGATAGGGCAACGCACCATTTAAGATAGAAAGAATTATCGCAATACTAGCAGGCAGCAACTTGGACGAAAACTTCACAAGGTGAAATTTGCATGTCCGCTAATACGGCAAAAGCATATACTTAGATGAATCCAGGAACATTCCCAAACTCATCCTCTAAAAACAAAACATAGTGCAGTTTCAATCTCACGAGAGTCACTCATCAGATTGAAAACCATAAACTTCATCACGCATAGCAGGGACTAGCTACTATGACATCCCCACTGACGTCATCAACGCCCAACAGTGGGTGTAGACCATAGTATAAAAGTATGCTCTCACACATACAAATCCACACACCCACACATACTTGAGCATCCATTTATACAAAGTCTTCGTACTGAGTTTCTGTCGGCACTCCAGAGGTGAAGGGCAAACTCAGCCATGACGAAGGCTAGCACTAAAGGAGAAGGCTAATAAAAAAGTAGTCCAAATCTCTTCATTCAAGCTACAACTGCTTGTGAAGTCTAAACGATTTCATTTTAGTCTCTCCCAAACGAGCATCTAAATCTAAATCTAGCTGATAGGGCAACGCACCATTTAAGATAGAAAGAATTATCGCAATACCAGCAGGCCGCAACTTGGACAAAAACTTCACAAGGTGAAATTTGCATGTCCGCTAATACGGCAGAAGCATATACCTAGATGAATCCAGGAACATTCCCAAACTCATCCTCTAAAAACACAACATAGTGCAGTTTCAATCTCACGAGAGTCACTCATCATATTGAAAACCATAAACTCCATCACGCATAGCAAAGACTAGCTACTATGACATCCCCACTGACGTCATCAGCGCCCAACAGTGGGTGTAGACCATAGTATAAAAGTATGCTCTCACACATACAAATCCACACACCCACACATACTTGAGCATCCATTTATACAAAGTCTTCGTACTGAGTTTCTGTCGGCACTCCGGAGGTGAAGGGCAAACTCAGCCATGACGAAGGCTAGCACTAAAGGAGAAGGCTAATCAAAAAGTAGTCCAAATCTCTTCATTCAAGCTACAACTACTTGTGAAGTCTAAACGATTTCATTTTAGTCTCTCCCATGCAAATACAGCATATACAATAAATAGGCAAGCAAATTTGCAACACACCACAAATCACGGGGGTGCTAGAGCGCTCCTACTTAGAAACAAAGACGCCGATTGGCCCCAAATGCTGTAATCGCACATCCAAGTTCCCAACCAGCCAACACAGTTGTATAACTGCAAGGAAAAACCCTCAACAACTGCTGAACTCTGGTGCAATCAAACAACCAAACACTTCCCAGCGGGTTGCCACAATCTATAGCCTCCCTGGCCACTCCCGACAGCATAAATCAACCCTTCTTCGCGAGGAAAGAAATAACTAGCCAACAACCAACCTGGGAACGGCAAAAGCAAGCAAAGACAAGCCTTCTTCTACCTGGAATCCACAGAAGAAAGGTCACCTTGGCTAGAAAACCCAAGATCCTATAGAATAGCTAATTCTGCTCCGACATAGCCCCAAACACAGCTTAGAAGTGAACACCCACACCTGGAAAGTTGCCAAAGTCAGCTAGCACAGCCCGGAAGCGACCAGAATCAAATCGCACTCTTCTTGGATAACCTGCACAGCCCAAAAACTAGATCGCTATTTCCCTGCACAACCTGGACAGGCCAGAAATAGAATCACAATTTTCCCTACACAGCCTCGACAGCCTGAAAACTCCTGAAAACAAATCGCAATCCCTGTAGCAACCCGAAAATACCTGAAAACAATACCAGAACAGGACGCAATCACCTGGCACAGCCCAAAGGACCTGAAAACCGGATCGCAATTTGCAGCAAACACCCCTGGTAGAAATCGCAGTCTGCAACAGGCCCTAGATCTGGTGTGTTTTTCTCTGGCAGGTCCTGGATGTGCTGGTACAAGCCGTGACTCCTGACGTTTTTTCTTAGCAGGCTCCTGAAGCTCCTAGGAATCTGCAATTTTTACTCTAGCAGCTCCTGGCAAGCTTTGGCAGGTCACAACTGATGATCTGGCTCCTTCTGAAACTGATTTGGCCAACTGAACTCAAAATAAGAGCTCTGGGCTCCTTTTATAGCCCTGTGCTAAAAATAGCAGTGTTTAATTGCACCACTCTTTTGGCCCCCCTGTTGCACACTTTGGCCCTAGGAATTAATTGCCTAGTAACTAAGTGTACATTCACTATTTCCGAGGATCCACTAGGAATTTTAATTCCCCAAGTCCCGCCCCATGGTCGAACCAGAGGCTCAAGGCAGTCACGCGCAAATTACCGGAGTCGCAAATCAAAAGTCCCATAATTTCACGTCCTCGTGACAGACCCCCCTTGAAAGAAGACAAACGTCCTCGATTACCTGCAAACCAAAACAAAAAGAAAGAGTAGCAATGGAAAAATCAAAAGCAAATGAAATAACCAAAGCTGAAATAGAAAAATAACCAAATAACCGAATCTGAAAGACAACCAACAATGCCATCAACAGATCCACCAAGTCTGAAATGGGAGCGATCCAACAAACCAACCAAAATAGCCTGGCTGAACCGGCTTTGCCAAAACTCCCTCCTGTCCGGAAAGCATAGACTGAAAACTATTACCTTGAGACGGTCCCGAAATCGTGTTAGACTACTGCTGACCATAGGGGATTTGAGAGGGCTGATCCTAGAAAGTGACATGTGGTCACTTGTTAGCTTCAACATCCCCATCATCAGGCTTCCTTTTCTTCGGCTGCATCATCTTCTGGAAGCGAGGATCCTATGTGAACTGCGTGAAAGCACTCACAAAACTTTGCATATGTGCCTTGAATAACTCCACATCCTCCGCATCCGTTCGATCATCCTGATGCTCTGCAACATGCTAGGTCTCCTCTCCTACACCCTGGTCCCCTCCAAGACACTGAGACATCTGCTCCTCAATAAGGCTCACGGATCTCTCCCTGTGTGACATATTCACTGAATAGTATGCTGTCTTCTTCACCTAGTCAGTTGGACTTGCCCACAGGTTCCCCTCTTGAAGAAGTTAGGTGGATCCCGACAATGGAACCACTGAAACCAGTCTCAAATGCGTAAAGGGTGGTAGGATCCACGCAAATACAGCATATACAGTAAATAGACAAGCAAACTTGCAACACACCACAAATCACAAGGGAGCTAGAGCGCTCCTACTCAGAAACAAAGACACCAATTGGCCTTAAACGCTAGCGCCCCTTGCAATATTTATTTAACATTCATTTGAAGCCAAGAGGCTGATTACAAAGGTCTCTAGGAAGTTGCTCCACAGGCAAACCAACGCCCTCAAATTTCCCGTCCAGCCCACCCTGTAATTCCCTGCTCAACTTCAACGATGAACGACATCCAATCACTAGACAATCCTGTATCCTCAGCCAACCAGAGCATGCAACAGAGACTCCAATAGCATCCACTGTCTGACTCTTGCAATCGCACATCCAAGTGCCCAACCAGCCAACTGCAAGAAAAAACCCTCAACATCTGAACTCTGGTGCAATCAAACACCAAACACTTCCCAGCAGGTTGCCACAGTCTATAGCCTCCCTCGCCACTTCCTAACAGCATAAATCAATCCTTCTTCGCGATGAAAGAAACCAAAACGCAATAACTAGCCAAGAACCAACCTGGGAACGGCAAAAGCAGGCAAAGACAAGCCTTCTTCTACCTGGAATCCACAGAAGAAAGGTCACCCTGGCTAGAAAACCCAAGATCCTGCGGAGATAAGCTGATTCTGCTTTGGCACAGCCCCAACCACAGCTTAGAAGTGAACACCCGCACCTGGAAGGTTGCCAAAAGTCAGCTAGCACAGCCCGAAAGCCACCAAAATCAAATCACAATCTTCCTGGACAGCCTGCACAGCCCAAAAACTGGATTGCAATTTCCCTGCACAACCTGGACAGCCCAGAAATAAAATCGCAATTTTCCCTGCACAGCCTGGACAGCCTGGAAACTCCTGAAAACAAATCGCAATCCCTGTAGCAGCCCAAAAATACCTGGAAACAGTACCACAACAGAACGCAGTCACCTAGCACAGCCCGGAGGACCTGGAAACTGGATCGCAATTTGCGACACACCCCTGGCAGTAATCGCAATCTGCAACAGGCCCTAGATCTGGTGCGTTTTCCTCTGGCAGGTCCTGGATGTTCTGGTACAGGCCATGACTGGTGACGTTTCCCCTGGCAGGCTCCTGAAGCTCCTGGGAATTTGTGATTTTTGCTCTAGCAGCTCCTAGCAGGCTCTGGCAAGTCACAACTGATGATCTGGCTCCTTCTGAAACTGATTTGGCCAACTAAACTCAAAATAAGAGCTCTGGGGCCCTTTTTGCTGACCCAATGCACGATGAAGGGAGGAGAGAGAGGCTAATGGAGTATGGTGCTACCACTAGTCCGAGGTAGGGATAAAATAAATTCGAAAAATATATCGACCATGCTCCCTCCCTTGCTGACTGCAACTCCATTATTGTGATTGCTGCAGACTTTTAGATCCATGAAGAATGCTCAAGTCTCACTGTACCTGCCAAGACTCCCTCGAACCTTCTTCAGATCCAAAGGAACCATGGTGTTCTGATACCATTGTCACATGTGAGGACTCACAGCCGTGCCATGCTCGGGAATCCAAAGTGGCATGCGAGACTATCTATTGCACTGTGTGGAAGCATATTGAACGTGTATGCATAGATGTATGCAAATACAGAACTCAGGCACCAAGGACACATGAGAGCTTTCCTGTACACATGCTACAATTTACAAATCTTAGCAAAATGCCTAAGTGACTGACTGTACATGACTGCAAACGGGATACAAAATGGGTACAAATATGTATCGCTGGCTGCTGTTGATGCTGGATGACTACCGAGGAGGAGAAGCCCTGATCTCCAGGCTGATGCTGTGATCTATTGGCTGGCTAAATGGAGCAGCCAACTGAAACCGGCCTCTAATCACTCAGAGGGCAGTGGAACTAAACCTTTAATCACTTCAGCACTTATTTACAGCTCACAAAGCATATATCACAACCATTAACCATTGCATGATCACCATTTGGCATTTACCCATTTGTTCACAAACAAAACCACTAAAAAAGGGATGGAGGCTAGAATGCCCCTGCTCAACAGACATAGACAAGTGCACCCAATTGGCCCCAAACACCGTGGTGTTTTCCGTATTTCTTTATATTTCACAGTGAAATGATTACAAGTTGCATCTGAGAGACCTTCCCTGCAACTGAGCACGCAGCCCCAATTCACTAAGCCTTCGCAAGGCTTTCAAGCATAGAACACCATCACATAAGTGCACTTAACCCATAGGCTCAACCCAAAGGCATTCTCTTTTCCGAGTGCAATTCCATTGGCTGTCCAGATGCAATCACACTGCACCCCAGCTGCACTCTCTTTGAGTGGTTTCCAGATGGCATTCACAAAGCTTTTCAAAGCTCCAAAATAAAATCAGCAAAGTACCCAACCAAAGAATGACTCATGTAGCACTGCCAGGGCACCTGTGAGCCAAGAAAGAGGCGGCACACGAGGCCAACCAATAGCTTATGGCAAAAAGAAATTGCAGTAGCAAAATCACAACTCACCAAGCCCTGAAGACTCGAACAAAGTCCTCAATCGCCAAGAGGACATAGTAGCCAATGCCCAATTGCATTCTCAGCCAAAGAGGAGTGCAAAGGCATGAAGAAAGAGCATTTACAAGAGCCGACCAGCAAGAATTCCATTGAAAAATGCGAAAAGAAGCACTTCTATCGCGAGGAAGTGGGAGTTCTTGGGCTCAAAAGAAGCGTGCTTCAGAGAGGAATGCATTGAAAAGGTTTTGGAGAAGTTTCATCGCCGGAAAGTCCTCCAAAACTGAGAAAAACCAATCAACCAGCGCGTCGGACCACTCGAAATTCAACAGAAAGCTGTAGCTTTGCAAGAGGAGAGGCCCAAGAGGCAGTAGAAGAAAAAAAGTCCAGAAAAAGCCACTTTTGCAAATTCGACCAGCAAAAGAAGTGCTCAGCTTTGCCCGTTCTACCAAACGCACGGAGGGAAAAGCATATCACTACAAAGGGGAGGCAGAGGGGAAGCCATCGGGCCAAACGGAAGTCGAGGAATCCAAACGGGTGAGGAGTTATGAAGAAAAACGGAATTCAGCAGAAGGAGGCTGAAAAACCAGTCCAAAATCTCAACAAAGGGAGAAGATGAGAGAGAAAACCACACATGTGAAGTTTAGAAGGCCCAAGAAGGTCCAGGAATGGCAAAGGAGCATGTAGAAGGCACTAGAGCCACCTGGAACTCTAGGGGGGCCACTGAAGGTACATGGCCCTCTAGGGGGCCCATTAAAAATGCCACATCATCATTTCCCAACAACCACTCTTTTAATTCCTTGGAATGCCTTTGGGCCTAGGGATTAATTACGCTTATGTGCTAGGCACCATGCCGTGTTTAATTACACATTATTAAGCCCACGTTTGGACTTTTAAAACCAAAGTTGTCACGGTCTTGTAATACATTAAAGTACTTAGAATTTCACGCCCCCGTGACACCAACTGTAGGCGATGGGATCTGAAGCATATGGCTTAATATGAGCTGAAACTGATGGTTAGGGATGAAGCCCCTTTTATAGGGCCTGGACCAGCTGACTGGGTCAACTGGTGGACCGAGTCAACCGACCAGCCAACCTAGTTGGTCAGCAGGGGCCAACCTGGTCCAACCAGGCCAGGCTGGCCATTTCGCCTGCCTACGAACCTAGACACAATATCCTGATTCTGGAATAATGTTGTACATTATGCAATTGATGAGCTTAGTGTGTCACAATGCACCCTAGTTCAAGGGTGAATGTGACACTGCAAAACCAACACAGGTCAAAGATTGGCTGCTCCAATGTGCTAATACACTATCCATAATCATCGAGACAACTACAGATTCAGTTCTTCTGCACAATCGATTGGCACAAACCACTTGTTTGAGACCTGGAAGATACGCCCTATCAGCTAGAGGAAGATTTGTCGTTTATTCCTATCATCTTCAATGGGCTGGTGACTGTCCTATCAGCTAAGAAGATTTGCCATCTACTCCTACAAAGAAAGAGAGTTGAAGTTACAGAGCAAGGGTCGCAACGAGAAGGCGTTTACTACTTCTAGCAAGGGGAAGGTAATGGGAAGGGCCAAACATGAAAGATTCTTCAGAGGATAGAAACACTTTTGACAACGAAAATAAGAATACGAAAAAGTGCTACCATTGTGATCATCTGAAACCAGTCTCAACAACGTAAAGGGTGGTAGGATCCACTTAATTACAGCATACACAGTAAATTGACAAGTAAATATGCACCACAGAACAAATCACACGGGAGCTAGAGCGCTCCTACTCAGAAACAAGACACCGATTGGCCCCAAACGCTGGTGCCCCTTGCGGTACTATTTAACATTCATTTGAAGCCAAGCGGCTGATTACAAAGGTCTCTGGGAAGCTGCACCACAGGCAAACCAACACCCGCAAACTCCCCCTCCAGCCTACCCTGTAATTCCCTGCTCAACTTCAAACGGTGAACGGCATCCAATCACTAGACAATCCTGTATCCTCAGCCAACCAAAGCATACAACAGAGGCCCCAATAGCATCCACTGTCTAAACCACTCCTGCAATCGCACAACCAAGCGCCCAACCAGCCAAACACGGCTGAACAACTGCAAGACAAAGCCCTCAATAGCTGAACTCCGGTGCAATCAAACAACCAAAACACTTCCCAACGATTTACCTCAATCTATAGCTTCCTTGGCCACTGCCCAACAGCATAAACCAACCCTTCTTCACGAGGAAAGAAACCCAAACGCAATAACTAGCCAACAACCAATCAGGGAATGGCAAAAGCAAGCCAAAATGCAAGTCTCCTTCTACCCAGTATCCACAGAGCTAGGTCACCGGGGCTAGAAGACCCAAGATCCTGCAGGCAAAAGCTGATTCCGTCCTGGCACAGCCCAGAAGCAGCCTAGAATAGAACACCCAAGCCTGGAAAGATACCAAAACCAGCCACAACACCCAGAAAGCTCCAAAAATCAAGTCGAGATCTCCTGCAGAGCCTGAAAGCCTGAAAAAGCAAGTCACAGTTCAGCCAGAGCAGCCTGGTCAAGTCTAGAACTCCTGAAACAGTTTTAGAACCAATCGCACGCACTTGGAACAGACTCAAAGAGCCCAAAAGTAAATCGCAAACTGGAATAGACACCCTGGCAGAAATCGCCACCTGCTACAGGCTCCTGGATCAATTGCGATTTGCTCTCGCAAGCCCTCGACCACTTGGAGCTGGCCCCTGGGTAAAAACGAATTCCCCTAACAGGCCCTGGATCACCTGAAACTGGCCCCTGGGTAAAAACAAATTTCCCTGGCATGCTCTGAATCACCTGAAACTGGCCCCTGGGTAAAAGTGAATTTCCCTGGCAGGCCCTGGATCACCTGAAACTCATGATCTGGCTCCTCTAGAACTGATTTGGCCAATTGCCCCCAAAAGAAGGGCTCCCCCCCCCCCCCTTTTTAAAGCCCTAAGCTCCAAAAAGCAGTGTTTTCTAATTGCACCACTCTTTTGGCCCCTAAAAGCAGTTTTTTTAATTGCACCACTCTTTTGGGCCCCCTGTTGCACATTTTGGCCCTAGGAATTAATTGCCTAGTAGCTGGACACACATTCACTATTTCCAAGGGCCCACTAGGAATTTTAATTCCCCAAGTCCCGCCCCATGGCCAACCCTCGCGCCCCAGAGGCTCAAGGTAGTCATGCGCAAATTACAGGAGTCGCAAATCAAAAGTCCCATAATTTCACGTCCTCATGATATCATCCTGGACATGTCCAAGAAGAACGTAGATTAGAAAAAGGAGTCATCGGGCAAGAAGGAAGAGTCGGGACCAAAGAAAGTAAATATGGCACTCAAAAAAGTTCATTTTCATTTGATTACAAATGTTCAAACATCAAGGTATACATGAAATAGTTTGAAAGGCTAAGGACTTTCAAGAGCTTCTCAAATCTTTACAAAGAACCATTGAAACTCACATAGTTCAAGGTTTAGGAGGATAAGAACACATGTAAAAATGCTGCATATCAAGCACTGTGCACGTGCTACCTATCGGCTTGTACGTCTTTAGCCTAAGTTTATGTATGATTGTAACATTCGTCCATTTCCTAAGCTCTATATTCATCAGAAATAAGGGAGGCCGTAGAATAGAGCAAGAACATGTATGGAGGCTTTATTTGGGACTCAAGTTATGACAAACATCTTGCAAGATTATGAGAATTTTTTTCACATCTAGGCATAGCTCTCACTCTCACGTGCAAATATAGGCAACAAAATCCATCAAGCTAGAGGCTTTTTAGGCTAGTAATGATACTCTTTGGAGGACCTTTTAACAGATTCAATTGCCACATGGCACTACATGTGCCACTCAATACAAGGGCTCATGCCCTCATCAAAGAACATTGATGGCCAATTTAAGGGTGACATGAAGTCGACAATCCCTTAGTCCTCTTATGGACCGACCAAATGATCGTCCTTAAAATCTGACATTTAGTACGCTTAGCTACAGCATCTTATGATTGTAACAAGGGACTAACATTTTCTGACGTGCCATATGGAAGCGCCACATTATCTAGTTGTGGAAACCCTAATTTTTTTCTACATAGGTCTAGACTTGTCTTGTTTCGTGTGTTCCTCTCATAAACGCTGTACGTGCAATCCCTCTCACATACGATGTACATGCTGTCCCTCTCACAACTCTCTCCAATCACTTATGCACAAAAGATATACTCAGATCTTAAATGAAAAGAAGAGAATATGCCAAAAGAGAATACTTATAGAGTGCCACAGCCCGGAAGTTGTGGACTGTGAAGTTAAAAACACTGCCAGAAGTAAGCACAATGTGCAGTCTAGTGCTGGAAAATAGAGGGAAGGGCCAAGGTGACTCTGCGGTGATCCATGTATATATATACCTTTGTAAGACTAGAATATATCCAATCATAATAATTTAGAGTTTATGGTCATCCATGTACGCTAGTCAAGCAACACCATAGAAACATTCCAAGTGTTGACCACACACGCACATGAGAGCCTCTCTATTTGTAGGAGAGGGAGGGCCGTCTGCCCCCTCACCTGAACTGGCCAAACCAGCAGCCTGGAAGGGGCTGACGGAGGCTCACTGGCAGGTCAGCCAGATTAAGGGCCAGTCTGCGCCAACTAACCAGCTCCAGCTCCCCTGCATGTGGCCTATAAAAGGCACTGCTCAGCCAGTTATATCCAGCCCTAAATGGGCTCCAAAAGGGGGCCTTCTCACATGGACTGCACAGCATGCCAGTGAGCCTAATACTATCCCTCAAGGACATTACCAGCGCCACACATGCAGCCCAAAGTGGGCATGCGCACCTTCCTCCAAACTCACACAAGGAGTTAGAATGGGCATGTGTTCCCTACTGGTCAAGCCCTGATGTCCTCCTCATATGGGAGCTCCAAGGCGGTTTCAGAACATTACCTTTTCATCATGGCAAAGGACAGACTACGAGTGAGACGAATCTTTGTGAGAGATTTGTCAATCCGAACAACCTCACTTCAGCCCATATGCCACCTGCTTTGCGAAGTGTGCACGCTCTTTTATCCTATTGAGAGTAAGCAAATTCTTTCCACGTAAACTCTCCGCCCCCCCCCCCCCCCCCCCCCAAATTTCCATCAAGAGATATATAACCATGCATCACATGTTTGGTTTTTCAAATTTTTTTAACAATAAGCATGTGCAAACAAGTGGCACTTCGGATATGTATCCCATGTACAATGGATGCACAGAACAACACAACGCCATTGTCTTGGTGAGTGGAGAAGTCATTAAAGCATGTCCCCATTCTGTAGTTGAGGAGGAACAAAGCAGTAAGTTTAAAACTTATGCAAGTAACTTTGAATACATGTTTTCTTAACTTCAAACTTTTTAGAACAGAAAGTCAACGCGAAAAGACAAAAGGCTTCTGATTTCTAACTTACGCCAGCTTCAAAAACGTCCCATACCAAAAAAGTTGAAAGCTGAGGTCAATAGTAATCGTGAATTCAGTTTCTTGAAACCTATTACAAGTACACAGCAGTCATCTGTGGCTTTTCCCATGTCAATTATCTTTTGAAATGCGACCTCTTTAAAATCCAGAAATAAGCCAAAACCCTGAGCTCTCAGCATTCACGATTTATTCCTGTATTGGCTGCCATCAGCTCCCTTCAAACAACTAATTATCAGCAAAAGAGCGTTTTAACCTCACATGGTCCACACCATTTCGCTGTGAAATAAACCACCGCAACCGTCTTCTTCTCTGCAAATGATCCCGTTGTCAGACGAGGTCAAGTGTTAGTGGAATTTAAATTCACAGCTCCTCACTGATTTATAATACTCACCTTGTGCCAAAGTGAGAGCACTTAGATACTCTGTGTCCACCTTAACTGCAATAACGCTCGATGAGCTTTCCACACCTTCGCAGTAGCGACCATAATAAAGCAGGTTTAGGTTCATGAAAAATCAATATCTTGAATATTCTAGTTTGTGAAACGTTGGTCGTCCTAGTAAACTATCCATAACGTTCTAGAGCGACGCGCTCACGTAAGCAACATGATGGTGTAAGATATACTTCTTAGGACAAGACTCGACACTAAGACGTATTACCAAAGCGACCAAAACAAAATGCAGTTACCGAAAGGGGGACGAGGATCTGACGTGAAAGGTCTCGTAAGAGCCCAAGACGGTCGCTGGACAAGTGCGGTCGACCGCAGCGTGGGCGTGGACGTGGACGCGGATGCAGACGTGGTGAGACGAAAGGCCGAGAGGCTGCCTCGCCATCGCCAGCATGCTCTACCCGCCATATTCTATGAAAAAATCACTTCTGTTTACAAAGCCAAATACTTTTTGTCTCTGGGTTGGGAAAAGCTTGCGTTTGTGAGTACCTGGTCAATTTGACCAGGTTAGCGGAACCAGTTGAGTTCCGTCTGGGGTTAGTGATGCGGTTAGAGACATTAATGGAAGTGTCGGGGTTAGTTTAGGGTTAGTGACAGTTGTTATTAAGCTATTTAGGGTTCATGCGCTCTATTTGTGGTTGGTTTAGGTTTTTTGTGTAAATGGCGTGCTCGTGATGGGTCTGTAGTGTGAGGCGCTCCATTCGTTCATTGTTCCGTTTGTTCGTTGTAAGTTTGAAGCTTTCAAGTCTAGCATTTGTGTGTCGTCTCGTGAAAGTGATTAGCTCTGATGGAGGGGTGGCCGTTGTTTTCGGATCACGTGTTTTCCTCGAAAAGTTGAGCAAGTCCTTCGATTGGAAAGACGAGGTAGAAGAGACGAAGTGGATATTATTTGGAGTCCGATGGAATCAGACGTGCAACATATTATTGTTGCATGTCAGTTGCCAAGGGCAGATTAGAAGGGCCTTCCAGTGAGTTGTGCTGTCATGTAATGTATGGGTTGTGAGTGAAGTCGGTTGCAGACTTTGGTAGAAGGTCGAACTGTTTTAGTAGTTGTTATTTGTGCTTTTTGGTCGTGGGAGCTCAACTATAAAAGGGTGTGGGCCTGTACAGTATCTGTCTGGAGCACAGTCTCTAATGATTGCCTTTGGGCAAAAGCATTGTATTTTGATAAGTAATATTTCATTAATGTAAGATTGTCAAAGTATATGTATCAGCAACTTCTTAATGATATGTAATTAAAGCAAATTATTGAAGCAAGAGTGTCTAGCATGGATGTATTTCAATTAATTTTTTTTGTAATGCCAATCTAGTTTTTTTGGACATTATTGTAGAAGGAGCGCCTAGCATGAATATATTTGAGCATTGGTATAATGAAACCTGTAGCCAAACTATACAAACATGATTATATTAATTAGTTTTGCAATGCCAAAATAGTTTTTTTGGGTTATAATAAATGTTTTTATTTCTTCAATTTTGTTATAATAATTATTTTTATTTTTTAAATTTTGTTCTAATAAATGTTATGATCTCGGTTTTTTTTCATATTCACAACAAGTAGGCACTACTATACATGTCTGTACCCTCTGTTTTCGCCTGCAACTGTTGCTCAACATGCTAAATGTAAACGATTACTACCTTACATAGTATTAGTCTTATCAACAAGATGTGTGAAATTGTCAATTGAAAAATCATAACAAATTTGAGAATGTCAATTCTAAATAAAATTGTATAGCCTTAGGTATGTCAATAATGGTAATATTTTTTTTGTACTTTCTAAGAAATAATCATAATATCTTGTAGTAGAGGTTTTTTTCATTGAGGTAAAAGGTACTATTAGCTAATTGAAGTTAAGCTTGATTTCTTTGTATGTAAAAAATTATGAATTACTTGTAATTCTTTAAATTTTGTTAAACATTTCACTCCAATAGAAAGCTACTATTAGCTATTACAAGTGTATATAAATAATTACAAATTACTCCTAATTTTTGTAAAATAGTTCACTATAGCTATAAATTAGTTCTAAGTTTTGTACAATATTTAATTGTCGAACTTTTTGTTGTGGTTTTTTTGGCCCTAAAATAAACTATAAGCTTTTGTAGACTATGTACTTGTCTAATATAGAAAGAATTGAGGAGAAAAAACTTCCATTGTAATTTTGGCTTGCTTAATAGGATTTAAACATGACATGCAAGAGTTGTGCAAAAAAGCGTTGGTACTAATGAATCTTCAAAATCGAAGTTGACTACAATTATAAAGAAGAATCTAAAGCGTTAAAAAAGAGGAGAGAAGATTGTAATGAAACCTTGGTACTATGAAAATGCTAGAGCTTTAAGGTTATTCGAGTTTATAAGCACACACATGCACCTATATAGTCAAGAGTAGTCTATACATAGACAAGGCTCTTTCTTTACATAGTTGTTAAGAACAATACAGTATGAATGTATCTCTGATAATTTGTATAAACAAATGCTTTTATTTTGTATCAAATTATTTGTTGTATGCACAGTTTAGGAAATATATATATACTTAGAAAGTTATATAACCAAAACATTTATAATTTCCTCCGCTTATAGAAAGTAGATGGGATTTAAGAATATGAGGTTTAATTAGATATTGTGAATTCATAATCTACAAAGCAACTACATTAGGATTGAGATGTGTAGTTTTTGAATTAGGCCAAGATACTGAAGTTATAACAAATGTGAATATTTCAAATTCAAGTAGGTACTACACTAAGGACAATGTAGTAGTCCATGTTGAGTCTGATGGGGAATCATCAATTTTTGCTGTTGTGACCGTCGACAAGAGGAGAATATTGTACCCCGATTCTTAAAATGTGACCGGATTACAATTTTGGAAAAGATCCCCAAAGTGAAGGCACTCATTACAAGCTTAGATGGTGTAAGTGTGGAGGTTACACTGAAGGGCACATGGATCGATAAGAGTTACTGGAAGACAACACACAATTCCTAAAATCGGAATTTTTTGACCAGAGAATCGAAGGAAGGTTCTTGGTTAATATGCACGATTTGGTTGTTGCAGGCTTCATTCCTCTAAGGCATAATGGTGCTTGACGAGTTCATCAGTTCAGTTTCCTTATAGCAGAGTGGTAGCCTAATGTTTTCCAGCTTCAGTTTCTTTCGTTACACAGTTCAAGATTTCCATTTAGAGTGTTTTTTACCTACTGTAGAACGTAAGCTTGGTTATTTCATAACATAGTAGCATTCGTTGCTGCATGTTACTTTGTAAAAAACTCTTTCTTTATATATTTTATTTAAAAAACTGTACATAAAAAAAAGTTGCGTTTGCTTTCGTATTTATTTTTAATTCAAGCAAAGTTCATTTAGTAAACAATCTATTTTGAGAACTTAGAAGTAGATGTATGCATTCTATTATTTAAATAAAGGTAATGTATTTGTAATATTAAAGTCACCCTTACTTTAGTTTATTTACAAGATATTATTCATAATGAATTTTCTTTTCAGCTTCCAAAAAAATCCGACTTATGAGTTTCTAATTCTTATCAAATTGGTAAACATATTATTATCTTTATTGGAAAATTTAAAGCAACACTCTTACTTGTGATTAATCATACAATAGAAGAACAATTTTGTCCTACATATAATTTAGCACATACGTACCACAAATGTCACTTTAAATATAACAATAAGAAGTCTCTTGATTAACAGAAACTCTTCATAGAAGCTAACCAAATGCATTTCCCATAACAAATTAATCATATCAAACAAACACTTACTTTAGTTGCAAGATATCATTTCAAATACACAATTATTTCTATTTTACAGGTAATGCTATTTATTTGTTAGTACTTGTTATTAGTTTCTTAAAATCGTAACTATTTTCATTTGAAAGGTTGATCAAATATTACTATCCATATGACACTTTCCATTTAAAATTTCAATGCAGCACTACTCCATCTACTCGTTAAACTAAAATAAGCTTTCTTTTCACAGTATCACTATAACTATTATAGAATATCTATATATTCACTAGTATTCCAAATCCAATGAAACATTTCATTTCTTTGTATATTGAAAGATAGTCTGCAAAACTACAAATCAACTACTAACATGAGAACTCTACCATTTACAAAAAACATAATATGTTTTATGGCATTCTCCGCTTTTAAATACACACCTCAAGATATAGTTATATTTATAACCGCATTTATGTTTTTAAAAAGTGATTCTCATTTGTGTAATACTTTATTCTCATCATTAAATGTAATTATCAAACTATGATAATAAAAGAATCTCTCGACAAATCTTTGCCTCTTACAAACATACTCTTCTAGCAATCTTTAAGTAAACACACACACACTACGATCGAACCAATGAACATTACAAGTGCAGAGACTGCTCTAAACAAATGAAGATCGACTCAGAGTTCCCTGAGCTATATCCACAAAATAAGTGTATTTTCCTATGTATATCTTACATGCTAAAATTCCATATCACACCAGAAGCATTGGGAAAAGCCATGTACATGCAATACACAGAACTTTCAAACCGATCTGAATTTCAAACAGTAAAATGGGGTCAACAATTCTTCAAATTTACTCTTTCAACAGTTGTACCCGAAAATCAAAAGCATTACCTAGTACACCGAAGGATTGTTGCATGATAACTGTTACTATTGCATCGAAGACCTGTTCTTGCATCTTTTCTTCTACACATTCAGTTTTGAATTTGAAATACATCATTATTAACAAAATCAAATTAATGCTAGCACCTAAAATAACAGAACCTACACATGAGCCGCAAAAACTACAGCTTCTCCTAATAAGCCCAAAAATGCTAATTTTCCCATGTACAATAGAAATAACAACACCAAAGTAAACTCATTGGACCAAAGACATGGGTGGTATTTTAGAAAACATGATTAATCAAAACACACTCACTTCTATTGCTGTTGATGCGATGGACATCTTAAAGCAAAAATTCCCATAAGCATTTATTCGTAAATGACACTATCAAACGTAAGATTTTGGACATTAAAAAGATACAAAAAAACTCCACGACACAACACAAAGATGATTATAACAACCAAGACACTGATCAACACAATCAACTACAACATCACAATGAGACAACAACACGCTTGTACTAGAAAAAACCTCAACTCACAACCAAAAATGACAACACGCAAACGAAAGAGAGCATGCATAATAGATGAATGTATAACATTACAAAAATACTTAAAAGAATTTGGAACTCCTTCAAAATTCGTAGAAAAATACATTACCATAATTTGAGACACTCCAAAATACGAATGTTTATCATGTGAGCGTATACTATTTAGAAAACAAACAACATACGCAAAGGAAATCACACACGCTTGGATAATGGTCAAGAGAGCAAAATGTTCCTTTCAAAAAAAAGAAACAACGTATTTGCAGAGAATGCAAGGTGGCGATAAAACTAACTAGCATCCCAAAGTATTTTGTTCCTTGCCAAATAAAGCGAAATATAGAGTTGCTAAATGTGGTAATCCTTAACGACATTGAGGAACAGTTAGTTGCTCCAAGAATAGCATTTACTCAAATAAGAGAACTAACACATGGTGGCCAGTATAGAATGCATGGTAGCATTGTAAATGTCATGGTTGACACAAGTAAAATTCAGCATATATTACCAAGATTTATTAACAACGAATCATTAATAATACTTGGAATTAAAAAGAAACTATAATATAAAAGCGCATACTTGATTGGGAAAGTCAGGCCAACTATTCTTATGTGAGCGTTACATACACTTGTTCAACTACCACTTTACAAATCTAACAATGTTCAAATCAACCAACAGTGGGGACGGAACATTTACAAGAAATCCTGCGCTCACAACAAAATATAGAAGAAGAGGAAAACGACGACCAACCCTATCCAAATGATGGTGATGAAACTTATACAAATACTCTGAGATCCATAACATCATTATAGCTAAACAAGTCATAGATTATGGAACTAACATCAACTACATAGCCCCTTGCAAAAACAATAGACCGTTGGGCCTATTTCAAGACAAGAATAGTGAAGAATCAAATTTCCCTATGCTTTTCTTTGGCTCAGAAAGACATATTCGAAATCCTCGACTAACATATCAAGACATCGCAAAATGGGAATTGACACACAAATCCCTCAACTTTTCACAAAGTATACCCAACCTATTTTTCAAATGAATCAAGGTTCTCATTAATCAAGTAATGAAATCCATTTGGGTACGATTGCGCAAAGGTGCGCTACAAAACAAAATACTATACGCTAAAGATGTTTCAAATGATACGAACATTGAATCCATTTTAAATTCCAAAATTGGGTACAGGGACTTCGAAAACTTATGCCCCTCTCCGGAGCACAAAGAAAAACTCAGGAAGGATGCATTTGCAATGATGAGGCAATTAGGTCCTCCGTCTTTGTTTATGACATTATCATGTGCTGAAAGAATGTGGGAACCCTTAATAGAATGTTTGCATGACATATATTGAACTAACAAAACAAACAAAATATAATACAACACACAAACGCTGACACAAGGGACTTAATAAGAAAAAATCCAACAATTTGTGCAAGGTATTATACTCATAAAGTCCAAGAATTCCTCAAAGTAATAATGAAAGACGATGAAATACTCGCAAAAATACATGATTACTTCGTCGAATTCCAAAGCAGAGGAAGCCAACATGAACATGGAATCATATGGATAGAAGATGCACCAACATATGGAATTCACGACAATAATGACATCACACTTTTCATTTATAAGTACATAACATGTGATAAAAACCTACTACCACTAAAAATCAAGGACATCCAAACACACAAATATACATCTACATGCCACAAGAAGAGAGCCATCATTTGCAGATTCCATTATCTGAAGCCTCCACTACATAAAACAATGATTCTAACCCCTTTAGACACCAATGATCTCCACATTAACAAAGCAATGTACACAAAAATTGCTACACATTTACACTGTATAAATACCAAAACAAATATCACATTTATCGAGTGGATTGATAATATCAAAATAGACATATCAACATATGTGCTAGCAATACGATCACAGATAGGAAAATCAACACTATTCTTGAAGAGACAACCAAAAGACATTTTCACAAACGCTTTTAATCTGAAAATGAGTTTCCTATGGCAATTAAATATGGACATACAATACATCATGGACCCATATTCAGCGACGACATACTGCACCTCATACATTACAAAAATGGATGACACAATAACAAAAAGTCTCTAACACATAATTAAAACTTGCATACAAGAAGACTGTGTAAGATTACGGAAGATGGGAAACACTTTTTTACACGCACAACAAATGATTGGTGTCTTTCATTACTCTGTCTTTACCCTTACATACAACGACAAGGAGTATCTACTTTATAAATACAAACAAAGAAGAAAATAGAGCACTCATCCTCAAGCGAGAAAGACAACTGCAACACCTCCCTAGTGTGACACTATCATCAATAAATACACAAAAAGAAAAAACATGGATGACAATTTGTGTCACAAAACATTATGAACACTTTCGGCTACACCCTTCAATGCCATCATATCACAACAATATACGGGTCACAACTAGGTCAAATTTGGACTAGCATACCTAACAAAAAAAACGATAGTGGATCCAGCATATGCATATTGGTTAGACCATTCTATGGTCTACATACATGTCGATAACTAACTCCCTCAAACAACCCACCATCAATTCAACAAAAAACCAAACCTTAAAAAAACTAAACGAAAAAAACATTCATCCACAGACCCTAAACCATACACCTTCTGCTGACCTTATACCAACTCCACCCTTCTCAAAGCAAGGCCTTAGTGGACCCTCCACCTTGTTTTAATTTGAATTTTAAGTCGCAGCATTTTTTGTCTGCCATAGGTAGGTCTAAGTGAAGGCGATTCAACAAGAAGCAAAAAACGCCTTTTTTTTTCACCAAAAAATCTCTATTTTTTATTGATCCACTTGCTATTTTTGGCTTTCCATGGGTAGGCCAAGATGGGAAAAATAAAATCATTCTTATTATTTATGCACTCTTACGTGTTAATTTGTGGTTGGTACACTTGTAGAGTATTGATAATTTGGGGTCCCCTTTATGACTTTTAGGCCATTCGCATTTACTCCTCTTTGCATAGTCTTAATCTCCTTCTTCCTTTTCACCCTAGGGCCTCCAATTTTATGCTCTCTCTTAGCATTTCACTCACACACAAGCAAGCCTAATGAATTATAGATATATCATTCACCTTGTTATTTTATTTTTTTGTGAGAAAGAACAATTTGAATTAAATTAAATGGAAAAAAGGAAGTAAATACAATTCAGCTATACTCCTAATGCAAGTAGACGTGCTGCCAAGTCCACAGACTCACTATGGTTCCCAAAGTAAAGAAGCACATCTAAACAATCTTGTTTCAACGGCTATAGAAAATCTTTTGGAAGAGGAACCTTCTTAAACACCACAGAGTTCCTTAACTTCCTCAACCCCTGCAGTATGGTAAGATGAAGTAAGTGCCTGTGGGTCATTCATGCCAGCTCTGTCCCCCAAGAGAACTAACTTCCACCGAACCCAAATGCAAATGTGAACCCTGTCTAGCCACTGAGGAACCATACACCAAACATCCTTAGCTAGAGCACAAGCCCGAAAGAGATGAAAGTGACTCTCAAACTGAACTTTACAAAATGGACATTATGTAGAGAGATTCCCATTCCACTTAGCCAGTCTGTCATCATGAGTTGGCAGCTTGCACACCATAATTCTCCAGGCAAAAGAATTTAGAGAAGAAAACGAAGTTAAAGACTGTAACTGCTTTAATCTTAATCCCCACACCCATAGCAAATCCTAAGGAGCAAAACACAGTTTGGTAGCATGAGGAGAATCAACAAGAAGAGGAAGTGGAAAATCTTTACGTGAGAGCCAGGAGAAATCCTTCCCCACATGATTGCCCCAACCTCGAAGATCAACAGCCCATAAACAAACAGCTCTAGTAGGCCAATTATCAAGTAGTCTCCCAAGTGTAGAAGATAGAAACGTTTGTTCAGAAGCTGATAGTAGCCGATATTGATGCACGATTTTTGGCAATGGTAAAAGCTTGGCAATAGAAGAATTCCAAATAGAGCTTCAAGTAGTGATACCTTTGAAATGCATTTGCAAGGAGAGCCTGGGTTTAATTTGTACCGGAGCCACTCCATTACAAAACGGCCACCTATTCACCCAAACATTTAAACCTAGAGCATGATCTCTAAGGCATCGCAAAGTAATTACCCACTCCGCATCGCCCACTATACCCCGCCAAATTAGCAAGAGTTTTTGAAAAATGTCAAAATGGGGAACATGGACTCAAAACAGTGAAAGCAAGGCCTCTCGCCCCGTGAGAAGTCGAGCACCCCAGCTTCTTCAAGCCAGAAGCAAGAAATGATTGCCCATGGTTGCCTAGAATGCATCTTGAACATCCATTTGATACAAAAGTGTGGCACTTAGCTTTGAAAGCTTCAAGTCCTAACCCTCTAGCCTCCCAGACTATTGACTTCCTCCAAACAAATAATCCGACCTTACCAGCTCGGCAACGAGTCACTATGCCCCGCTTGTATGTACCAAGCAAATAAATGCTTGGTACAACCTTCTCATGTAAGAATGCAACAATGGCCCCTCATTCCAAGTTACAAGCGCATTGAACGATATTGAAGCATGCCTTCTTTTAATAAGAATTCCTTTCATGCTGATCAAAGAGTTGACGTACGATGGACAATTCATACTACAAGGTAGTGATGTTAGTATCTTCGTAGATGTCAACATAGCGCAAAACATTCTACCAAGGCTCATAGCTTACAATGCTATAGTGTTGGTTGTAGAATTCAAGGACAAGCCCGTGCTAGGATTTACACAACGCAATAGTTGTAGACTTCAAGGACAAGCCCTATGCTAGTAGCCCCATCTGAAGGTTTTTGACCTTTGAGCATCTTTAGAGACAAGCACTGCGAAGAGTTAGCCTTTCCAAAATTGTTCTTTGGGCATACACACATGTATGAACTATCTCCTTGAACATCATACCAAGACGTAGCAGAGTGGGAGTTGCGGAATAGGGACCACTGGTTTGCACTGTGCATAGAAAACATCTTCTTCAAAACGATGAAAATAATTGTACGGCAAGTTCTTTCATTGTCATGGATCAAAACATAGAAGGGGCGACTCTAAGGGCGAAGGTTGCAAGCGAGATAGTATTATTCACTATTTGTTTCTTGTTCATACACTCAAAGCACATATGCATTTCTCATCTACTCATATCCTTAATTGCCTTCATCCCAATTTATTTATATTCCTTGCATCATGTGTGTGATATTTTGAATGGAAAGGAAACTAAATTTAGTGGTAGCATTTGGTGAGTGTCATTTTCTTGACACCACTGAAGGTAAAATGTAAGAGAGGGAGGTGAGGGAGGGAACATGAAGGGACCTTAACCAATTTGGAGAGAAAATTTCAAAGCATAGGGTATTTTAATTGTTTAGAACTTAAGTGCAACTAGGCCTCTAGTCAAAACAAGAGAAAATTAACTATGCTTCTTGTCGATGTCCAACCACATTCAACTGTACAGAGGCTTTTTTAGGTTAAAGCTCAAATGAAAGAGGACACACGTGGATATCCCCATGTAAAGGAAGCAATTAGAGGTGAGAGAAATATAGTCACTTAGTTTGCTCATAGATCGTGTTTTATGTTCTAACAAAATTAATCTATCTGACTAACTACAATCCTTGATTTTAAATTTGTTGCATTCAAGTTACTATGGAGAGTGATTTGTATGGATTGGCATACGTCAAGATTTTTTTGGTGACATTCATAAGGATGTTCAAATGCTTGAATATTGAAGCTTACAAAACTTTTCAAACACACATTTCTTTACATAAACATTTTTTCTTTTTGGTCTTTAATGATTAAAGTTATTGTGAAAGATTCCCCCCTTTTTAAGAAAGTAGCCCATGAAAGCAATAATGAGCAAGCTATAGTAAAATCCTTCTTTCATGATTGAATATGGTTAAGGGGACATACATGCACTAACGAGATACACCAATATTGTATTAGATCTCTCATGTCTTTAATGGATATTGCTCCATGACCACCTTGGTTGATAGTGGCATGGTGGTAACTTTGGTAGTTTTTAGCCTCCCCCGAGAGACACAGAGAGAGAGAGAGAGAGAGAGAGAGAGAGAGCGCATGTGTGTGTGTGTGTGTGTGTGTGTGTGTGTGTGTGTGTGTGTGTGTGTGTAGTTGTGACATTTCCTCTTCTAAGTATTGACCTACAGTCTACCTGAAGAGAATAAGAAGTATTGAGAAGTGCAACTTAAAGTAATGGAAAAGGAGTGGAAGAGAAGTACTTGAGTGATGTAGGTAAACAGTATGGAAGCAAATTGGTTTAATAGATATATGGGTAAGTTGTGGTTATAGTAATATTAGGCAAGTAAAGGAAGTGGACAGTTATGACAATAATCTAGGTTAGAAGAGTTTTATATAAAAAGGGAAAGACTAACAAGGTAAGTGTAATAAAACAGTATTGCTCAAAAGAGAAATGAAAGGAGTCAAAAGGCCAAAAGCCATGATGACTTAAATGTATTGTTTGGGAGGTGGGATCCGTAATCAAGGGTGAGCTGTTGAGAGTTTTGGATTTGGAGTGTGACATCCGATGAATAATTCTGCAAGGACAAGAGAAGGATTAGAAAGATGTTTATTAGAAAAAACAAAACAAATAAAGAACAAGTTAAAGAAGGGAATCAAGAAGCCAAAAAGGCCTTAATGACTTAAGTGTACTATGTGCAACCGTCCGAAGTTGCAAGGGAAACGACCTATGTGTGGAAGACTTGACAACAGCCCTTTGCATAGTGAAAAGACAAAAGAGCAAAGCTAGACAATGGAATAGGACTAATTGCATTAACGGAAAAGTTTGTACAAGTCGGTGAATCCTTGTTTATAAAGGAAACCAGCAGTGGGCCATTTTGTAGAAATGACTTTGTGGAAAGTGTATAGAAGTTGAGGTTGGTTAAGTCTTGGCAAGCATCACTTTTATTGAAGAGTGGAGTCTGCCTACCTACCACCATCCAACAAGAAAACATGGTAAGAACCAACTTAACTTTGATTGGGAAGACAGGTGTCATAAACACCCCTTCCTTGTTATCGAGGTCACAATAAAATAGTAGCTTGAACACAGACTTAAACAGCTCGATGATCGAGTGGTATTAAAGGTGTAAAAAGGTGGGTTTATAACTTGTGGAGTGGGGTGAGTCAATTGAGGTGAATATGGTAGGGCGAATTAACTTGAGGTAAGTAAGGAGGGAAAGGGAAAACGTGCTGGAAAGAATTGGTCAAAGTAACGAGAACATGGAAGATGGAAGATAAGGGGGAGGGAGAATTATATAAAGGAGAGAAGGGGGAGGAAAAAACAAGCAAGGAAAACAAAAAAGAAAAAAGAAAAAATCGAAAAGGGGGAGGTAAAATTAAAGTTATAGAAAGAGTAAGGGGAAGGAAAGTGAAAAATAAAGAAAGAGAGGGGGAAATTATAAGGTGAGTTTTAGAACTAATTGTAATGAAGTGGGAACGATAGTGAATTGGGGGTGGGGGGGTATAGGTTAATGTGTGATAGGTGAGAAAGAGAATAAGTAAGAGGAGGAATTTTGGAAGGAGTTTCAAAAGGAGAGGAGGGGGAAGAAATTGGAAAGAGATCGTTTAAAGCATAAACAAATAGTGGGCCGGGGGGGTGGGTTAAGGGAGATAGATAGATTAGGAAGAAATAGAGAGATAGGTTAGGAATTATAAAGAAATTAAAGGGGGAATTTGCAGAAAATTAAGGGTAAAGAGGGAAAGAAAATAGAGTAAGGACACATGTTGAAAATATCAAGAAATAGAGGGGGAATTAGAAATAGAAAGATAAGTTAGGATTATTTAAAAAATAGAGTGGGAAATTGCATAAAATTAAGGGTAAGGAGGGAAAGAAAATAAACTAAAGACACATGCTAAAAATATATAGAAATAGAGGGGGAAATTGAGGGAAAATAAGGGGGAGGGGGGAAGAAAATAGAGTAAAGAGGGGGGTTGGGGGGGGGTCAGGGGAGGGGAGGGGGGGTTAACGTAAATATGATGGTGGGGAAAAAAGGGGTAGTGAAAGACCTGAATGTAGTGTACATAGAGACAACTGAGTTTCTGGAAAATTGCGCAATCAAGGAGAGAACGAGGGTTACGGGATGTGATAGTGAAGGCAGGGTCCGGTAGCACTGCAGAGACAAACAGCTCAAGTACGCGAGCCGGCACCAATAGCAACAGGTCGCAGTCACATAAATCGAAGAGAGCTTGGCCCTAGTAGAGGGGACGCAAAGTACGCACACTGCACTAAAAAGGTCAGGGACCATGGTAGTAATGAGGGGAGTGAAGGTGGCTTGAAGGCCAAGCTGCTTATAGTTCTAGAAGGCGATGGCGGGCTACGGGTGTAGTCAAGAGAAAGCACAGGGAAATTGAGAGCTTTGTGAGGGTGTGCATTCGGTGAGGGGGGTATAAATAGATGGAGAGGCCAGTGGGATAAATTGGGAGTTCTTAGGGGAATTTAGGAGTTCTTAGAAGGGAGTCCCTCATATTCTCATAAGTAGGAGGGAAGGGTAGAGCGAGAGTGAGGGAAAAATGAGAGAGAGAGAGAGAGAGAGGGAGGGGGGGGGGGGGGGGGGAGGCAGTTTAAAAAGGGTTTTCAAAGGATTATAAAGGGAAGAAACTTAAGAGAAAAATTAGAAGAAACTTAGAAACTAGGAGAAAATTTAAGAAATTAGGAGAAAATTTAAGAGGAAACTAGAAACTTAGAACAAAATAGAGAATAACAGGAAAATTTAAGAAGAAACTAGGAAATAATTAGGGAAAAGAGGAAATAATTAGGAGAATTTGAGAATTCACGAAAATAAAGAAAACTAGGGAAAAGGGGGGGAATTAGGAAAAATATTTAAAAAAATTAGGGAAAAGTATAGGAGGAAAATTAGAAAAAAGTAGGAACAAATAAGGAGAAAATTGGGCAAAAAATAGGAAATATTTGGAGGAAATTAGGAAAAATTAGGAGGGAGAAAATAAGGGAGCTTAGGGGGAGGGAAGATAGTTTAAACGGGTTTAAAGAAAACTAGGGAAAAGAGGGGGAATTAGGAAAAATATATAAAAAATTAGGGAAAAGTTGAGAAAATTTAGAAAAAAGTAGGAACAAATAAGGAGAAAATTCTGCAAAACATATAAAAATTTTGGGGGAAATTAGGAAAAATTAGGAGGGAGAAAATAAGGGAACCTAGGGGGAGGGAAGATAATTTAAACGGGTTTTCGAAGGATTATAAAGGGAAGAATAATAATTTGTGTGTGTGTGTGTGTGAGAGAGAGAGAGAGAGAGAGGTTTTCAATTAAAAGGAAACTGCATTTAGTGGTATTATTTGACGAGTATCATTTTCTTGACAATGTAGAAGAAAAAATGCAAGTGAGAGAGAGACCATGAAGGCCCTTAAGCAATTGAGAGAGAAAGGGTCAAAGTATGAGGATTTGGAATTCTTTTGAACAAGTGCAGCTGAGCATCAAGTAAAAAGAGCGAAAATTTAACTATGCTTCTTGTTAATGTCCCTCAACCGAATTCAACCATGCATAGGGTTTTTAAGGGTAAAACTATAATGACATAGGACAGGCGTGGATAACCCCCCATATAACAGAAGAAGTTAGAGGAGGAAAGTATAGACCATGTTTTATGTTCAAACAAAATCATTCTCTCACTAACTTCAATCCTTGATTTTAAAGACGGCATTCAAGATACTAGGGAGAGTGATTCGACTGTGCATTGGGTTAGCTCAAGCTTGTTTTGGTGATATTCATAAGGATGTTACAAATGTTTGAATATCGAAGCTCAAGGAAGATCTCTCACACACACATTTCTTTACATAAACTTTTTTTCTTCTTGGCCTCTAATGATCCAAAATTAGTTTGGTGATGGTGCAATGAACACTCCACCCTAAAAGTTTACGTGGACAATGTTATCTTGAGGAGCTTCCCACCTGATAATTCTCCAAAAGTATATATGATTGAATTTTAGCATGCATTTCAATTTCAAGAAAATGTTGAACTCCAAGCTCCACCATGGAACCAATTGTGAATGCAAAAACATACATAGATGGGCTTTAGATCCATGAAAAGGAAGGACCTATGAGGGGTCCTTGGAATTTTTGCCCACCTATATTAAAAGGCCATATACCTTCCAAGCTATGCACATAATTAGTAAGCTAACGAAGACAAAAAAGATATTTTCCATGGTAGCTCTATCACATTTGTCTTCCCTTTTTTAATAAGACATGAGCACTGTCAATTGCCAGTTAAGAACATCTTTGCTTCTAGCCTTCAAAAAGGGAAAATATTTTTAGTTTTTAAGAGCTTCTCATATGCTATGCCCATGTAGTTTACACTATCTTCGAAAAAATAGTTTCATTAAATTGTCGCACGGACAACTGCATCACATTAAAAATAGGTTTTTTTATGGATGCCAGGGTAAACCTGGGACTACCAACATAGAATACAAGGACTTCAAGTCCATAATGTAGAAATGAGATATACTGTAAGATCTTAGCTATCCAGCGTTTACAAAAGTAGGATGAAAATCACAGCCAATTTTGCCAGGCCCTCTGCTCTTGTTAACCACCTTCAGATGTCATGGGCTGCTGAAAAAAAGGATTTATTGAATATGGGGCACTATTGAGTCAAAAGGAGTATGATTGGATTATATACTCCACAGGTGTCTTTGTAAAGACAACATTGAACATGAGATGTGGACAGCGACTTTGCTGCACTATGCCCTCAATACTGAATCTTTGATCAAGGCTGTTCATAATCTCATATGCTGCAAGTTACATAATGTCGATCCGCCCCACAGGATCAAAGTGAAAATAAGGGTGTCTTCAAACCAACGAAGGAGTTTTTGGAAGAAAATGAGCTATCGTATTTTCTGTCAGCATGGTCCTCCGCAATTTCCCAATGTAGCACTTAATGCCAGCAGGCCAAAAGCATATAATAACCTCCTGTCTTTGGGCGGATCAAACTTCCATGGACATCACAACACATGCCACTGCTACAAGGAATAGGTATAGATTGGGAAAGATGAATTGACTTTCATAATTACATTGCCCTCTGGTTAACAGCAGAATCTTCGAAAAAGGGCAATGACCAGGACGCATAGCTATTAGGCATACCCATGGAAGAGGTATATAATAAATGCAGGAAAAGGGTGAAAGGAACAGTAACTTCCCCCGAAAAATGCTACCTTTGAAACGGCTAGCAAATTGTCCACCAAAATCCAGTCAGAAACCATTAGCATAAGGATAATCTGCTTCCCGATCATACATTTGGGTGCAGCAGCATCATCACCATGCTTGAAAATGCTCCTGATTGATATGCTCCTGGTATTTCTTCGGACTCGATGTAACCTTGCCAAGCTGCAGCCTTAGATGAGACTAGGATACTATTATGTCAAAGCAAGATAAAAAGCATCCGATACTCCCCATGGAAATCCGAAAGACCTACAGATCCGCCCTTCGTTCTTTCCTGGTTGGAGGGGGTGGGAGAGCCCCACCTGAAGCTCCTATTCTCCGGCCTGTTTGCACATCCAGAATAAAGTATGTGCACATATTCAAGCTTGGCTACTGGCTCAAAGAATGCAAGACCATTAAGTACAAAATATAGATTTACATACACTAATATGTTGTCTACTTTAAAGTAAATTGCACCTCCAGGTTCTTCCTACCTAGGCGTTCAACTTACCAGAGTAGGGAAGGCCTGCACCCCAATGTGACCCAGTCTCAGAAACGAAATTTGAATGGTCCTGTGTATGTGTTCCAGGCTGAGATGGAGGCTCATAAAATTCAAAAACTGCCGGATGACCATTTCCCAGATTCAGTGTGTTAAACCCAACAGGAAGACTAAAGTTGCCACTAGAATGCATTACTTGAGGATGCTCTGTTCTGCCATCCCTCTTTGCTGAGGAAAGCAAGCCATGGCCCCCTGCCTTACCGTTTATCATTAAATTATTTGCATGTACATGATGCGGGAATGCCTGGTCAGCAGGAGAAAATATACTTTGAGCATAAAATTGATAGTTGATTTTCTGCTGTGTGCTTGTGTGTGTCAACTGTTCGGATAAGTGCAAATTGGATGGGTGATACGCATATTGCCATTGCTGCTGCTGCTGCTGCAAGAGCTGGGCTGGTTGCTGTCCTAGCCGACTTGGAGAAATCTGCTGAGAATGCTGACCATGATGTGACGGCTTGGGTGCATTCCATCCATAGCCTTGCAATGACTGTGTACTGCCATCAGTATACAATGGCACCCTACTTAACCTGCATAAAACC
Source organism: Dipteris shenzhenensis (assembly GCF_047967505.1). Taxonomy (NCBI): domain Eukaryota; kingdom Viridiplantae; phylum Streptophyta; class Polypodiopsida; order Gleicheniales; family Dipteridaceae; genus Dipteris; species Dipteris shenzhenensis. Next base: position 558,075 of record NC_141626.1, read on the forward strand.
TTTCTTCAAAACAATTCTTTGTTCCAACAGAACTTAATTTGCCTGGCAGATGAACTTCTTTGAAAAGGAACTTTTAAAATAGTAAACAAGGGAAGATTTCAACTCATCCAGATTGCAAACTATCTATACCTGACTGCTAATCCACCCTGCAAGTGCATATTATGGTTCATTCTTCCACTTGGATCTGCACCCAGAACTGGTGCCATGTTTAAAGAACTTGGACCTTGTGTCCCTTCAATTCCTGCTGGTACAGCTGAGATATTGCTAGACACAGTGTCCCCTCCATCATTTTGCAAAAATTGCTCATCACTGCAATCCACAAGTTGCTTTAAAGTCAGAATGCATCTTAAAATAATAAAAACAACCTGTTGGCATAATGAAAGAAAAAGAAACACTTGCATACCTGTAATTTGGATCCCAATCACCAGGATTAGGTGGTGGAGATGTGTCTTCACCTCCACCTGATGTTGGTTGTGTCTTAGACATTAATGCACCCAATGAACCAGTTGGATAGCTCAACACATTTGAGTTTGGTATTTGAGCTCCAGCTACTATCCCATTTCTTTCTCTAGCCTGGGGTGTATGATGAGACCCTTGTATTGCAGAATTGTGAGGTGAACTGGGATAACTGCTTTGCAAAGTGCTCTCCTTGTAGGAACTGGGGCTAGTCTCACCATTTCCAGTATACGGATTTTGATAACCACCATGCCAAGGAAGCATTGGATTTTCTTGCCCTGAACTACGACTTCCACCACTGGTGGCATTTGCTGCAGATCCAGGTGAGCCCAAGCCCCTGCTCTTGTTATAATGGCCTAAAGCAGCAGCTTTACCTAAAGAAGATGCAGCATTATTACCACTGCGTGCAGGCGAAGTAGGTCCATATCTGCTCGGAGAACCAGTTGAAGGAGATCCAGGGGAGACCTGGAAATGAGGGCTTGGTGGGGTAAAATTTGAAGGACTTGCACCCAACGACATTGGTATGAAAGAATTGCCTGATGGACTCAATCCCAAATGTGTGTGCCCCATCGCGCCAGGAGGCACATGACCCATTCTGCGCCAAGTATCTGGACTAATTCCAAAACCTGTATTCCCTACAGTTGAGGGTGTTCGATGATTCACATAAGATCCTAAAGCATCCCCATAACTCCCAAAACTACTTCCCGGTCCAACGCCTCCATCACCAAAACTCCCATAACTTCCAGCACTGCCGTAACTGCTCGCGCAAGAAAAAGGAGGCCCAGAATATTGTGGGCTACCATATTGAAAAGGATTGCTTGAACTAACCTGTAACAGGCCTTCATTAGACCTTGCCGAGGAAAAAGAGCAGTCCAGTATGTACGTAGGTAGGTAGGTAGGTAGGCAGGCATGGGGATGTGTGTATGGATGCATGCACGCATATATGTGTAGTATGTATGTTCACTTATTTATTAAGTCCACAACCAGCATCAGATTAGAATAAATGCTATGGAATATTTCCTGTGACTAATCATAAGCTATAAGAGTGAAAATATTGGCGGGAAAAGTTTGACTGACTTTTTCAAAAAGGTAAGGGCATAGATTTATAAAATTTATCATGCTCAAATTTCAGTAGAAACAAAAGATAGAATTCTCATACTTGAGGTGAGAGACCTGCACAAAACCAATGACCTGAGACTGGATTATGATCCACAGTGATTCCCTGATGAATGGGCTGAAAAGCAATAAAAAAACTCAATATGTGTCAAATACCCACGTCAGAATAAATGGCAAAGCTTTCATTAGCCCTCCAAAGAAGTAACATAGGCTCACCGGCCTTGGAGTTTCTGGTGGAGGCTGAAATGAACCCCTAAACGGCTCCTCTGTAACAAATGGATGCCGTGCAGCCTACAGAAGACATAGGGAATATTATTATCAGAATGGAATCCTCTTGGCTAAACTAAAAGTACACATTATATACCTTTGTAAGACTAGAACATCTCTTGACTAGGACATTATATACCTTTTGTTGATCTAAAGTCCAAAATTCTACTAAGAAAATAAAAGAGAGAACGAAAGAGAAGAAAAATGAGCTAACAAAAAACATTTTTGAAAAACAAAAGGTAGACATGCTTAGCAAGCAAAGCGACACTTATGTCATCTTCAGTGCCCAAGCATAAGCAGCTATACTGGGTTTCTAAAGACTCGCGGAGTCTCTTGGGCAAACCCAGCTTATTAAAATACATCAAATAAACAAAAAAGAGAAAGATAACAAGAAATAAAGAAGAAGGAAGAAGGTGACTAAGCAAAAATAAACAAACAAATCAAGAAACAAAATCGACCAAAAAACAGGATTAAAATCTCTCTCTCTCTCTCTCTCTCTCTCTCATGTAGAGAATGAAAGAAAGAATTTACAGAACGAAAGTAATCATTGTCTAAGAGCTAGCCAAAACATTTAACACCAGACCAGCAAAGCCCCTGAAGAAAAAGCGAAAACCTATAGTGACATTTTTTTCCCAGAAAAAAGGGACTTCTATTAATGCTTGAAAATAAACCCCAGTGCTTTCAGCCCTCAAAAGGAGCTCAAAAACCAGTAATTACAAAGGCAAGGCTGTTAGAAGAAAAACAACCAGCCTGTTCCCAAGGCAACGGCTCACTGCCTAGGTTGCATATGGAACAGGGGCTAACAGCCACAGAGGTTGTCTATACATCCAACGGATATCTCCCGCGGAAAGAGTGTAGAAAATCCCTGCAGGCCAAACCTTGCAGAGACAGTCCCGCCTTTCGGCAGTCCCTCTCGACCCTGGCGTACCGTGCTCCCAAGTAGCGTGCAGAAAATGATATCCTGCCAGATGGCCACTAGGGTAGCTGCCGGGAGTCGTCGGCTGCCCCCCAATCACCTGACCGCAACAAGCAACCCAAATGTTCCAGGTGGTGATACTAGCCACCGTCTCCCAGACGCTATCCTCTGGTGAGAACGTCGGTCATGAACATGTGGGTGGTGCTGCGTCAAAGGCCTCTATCTTGGAGACCTGTTGGCCATGGATACTTGGTGACACCGGGTCAATGGAAAAGGCATGCCTGCCATCTGTTAGCCATGCTACCACCCCCCAAGTGAAGTACCTCTGATCTGATGTGTGCTGGCCAAAATCTGAAAATCACCAGCCAGATTCCCTGCGCAGCCCTGCAGTCCCACAGGCAGTAGGGGATCGTCTCCAGTATTCCCTCGCACAACAAAGGCATCTGCCATCAATGCGCATCTGCTCCAGCCAGGGACCAATGGGCAGCCCTCCATGAGCCATCAACCAGATCTCCGTGGCCTCAAGCTGGTCCAGAGGCGAGGGACATCCTGCTTGACCAAGTGGCGCTCCCTCGACGGGGTCCAAGCTGCAGCCTCTAACTGATCCTGACGGCCAATGCGAGTCGTGTACGAAAAGGACACCTTCTCCACTCTATCTGACTCTCCCACTCATACAGGCCAAAACCACTCCCTTGGGTCACACTGCAAGTCACGAGGAGGCCGGCCCTCCCAAAGCCAAAGGCGCCAAACTGCTTCCTCTGATCCCACGAGAACTATGTCTGGGTCTATGTGCCAGGCCTTCCCTAGACAGCCTACTACCCTAATCCGTTGCCACTCCAGCTCCTCCAAATCTCCCACCTCCCCCCCGTCACTCTCCAACTCAACCTGTCACGATCTGTGACGTATTCCTTTCTCTATTTATAGACTTATGGATGGTTTGATGAATGGACACTTGTGGAAGGGTATGCCCTTTCGACAGGACACTTCCTATAAGGCACAACCCTTGCCCTTTCGACGGGACACTTCCTAATGAGGCACAACCCTTCACAAGAGTCATCCTATTGAAGAGACATTCCTATTGTAATGTACCCTCTCATCAAGGGTCACACCCTTCACAAGGGGTACACACCTCTTCATGCACACACCCTTTGGAGTACACACCTTTTCATGTGTGACTCTTCACTCTCTATATAAGAGAGGCCCGATTGTATGGATGACACACTACATCCACCCTACAGACATTCAAGCAATACAATTATTCCTTGTTCTCTGCTATCTCAGTCTCCTTTCTGTTCCTTAGCACATTTCTAAATATAGTAAATCTAGGATTTCTTACACAACCTAAAGGAGACCACCTAGTCCCACCCTGTAGAAGCAGCAGCAGCAAGAGAGGAGAGTCTCCTGGAAGTAGCATATCCTAAGGGGCACCCCTATCCATGGGAATCGACCGGCCTAGTAGTGCGGGGTCCAGGGTGACTCAAGCCAGCCCCTCCCACCCAGAGTCTGGTATCGCTGCCTCAATCTTTGTCATCCGGGTGTCTGCCCCTCTCAGGTGAGAAAGCGCATGTGCCCTAGCTGCTGCCTCTCATGGAAGCATCCTCCAGACCCCAAACGACCTCGCTGGGCCGTTGTTCCACTGTGCCCAACCAATGTGCGTCTATTGTCCTAGCATACGCCCCTCCGAGTCTCGAACCTCTAGGTGCCACGTAAGTGGCTAATGCTCAAACTCCTCCCTACAGGACGGGCTGGCCCGAATGAGTCCGCTGGAAAGGTGTAGCCAGACTCGAAAGAGGCTCCTCATCAAGGGGGGGCCCTTCCCAGTGTGAGGAGGGCCTCCGAAAGATCCATTTGTGTGATTGTTGCCACTGCCTCCCTGTACCGAGGGTGTTCCCTAGGAGCCTACGCTGTAAGAGGAGTTTCCGAGACTCTATGCCCGGGGTGAAACCGCGGACAACCAACTTGCCCAAGAGGGCTCTGCTCTGCATCTCCGAATCAATGACACCCAAACCTCCTCATACCTGCAGTAGGATCACTGTCTGCCAAGCAACTATGGCTCTTGTGTTCCTTGTGCCATCCAAACCTGCCTAAAGAAAGTTTCGCACCAAGCGGTGCAGCTGCCTAATGCAACCTCCGTGGAAGCACCAGCAGGAGGCAATGTACCAGGCCGTGGCGAGGACCTGATTTACCACCAGTGCGCGTTTAGCTGAGCTCCAGTCAGGAGCTTTCACCGCACACTCTCTAGCACCGAGGCAATCTCTGCTGCTCTGCTATAATATCTAACCGAACCTGGCAGCCAAGGTACCTCATAGTTTGCCCCTGCGGAATCCACTGAAAGCCAAAGTCTAAACCCCAATCTCGAACCTCCTGAACTGCCTCTGATTCCGTGAAGAAGCCAACGGATTTGGTCCAATTGATTCTAGCCCCGGACTCTTTGCAGTAAATGGCTAGAGTGACCCTAATCGCCTCTAGGCTCACTATGGTACCCTTGACAACTCTGAGTCTAGAAGCTCCTCCTCCTGCCTGAAGGGGAGCCGAATCCCTGTGAGACTTGTCGTTTGGGAGTGCACAAAATATCTCAGGGCCTTAGCTACAAAAAGAAAGAGAAAGGGAGTCAAAGGACAGCCTTGTCGAACGGACCCGAAAAAAGAGGAGGTCTCCCCTGTGTGACTACCAATGATCGCCTGGCTGGAGCTCCCCGCATAAAGAGCAGATACTCCTCAAATCCACCTGTTCGAGAAACCCAGGCTTTGCATCGTGCCCTCCAGGAAGACCAATCCAATCTGTCATAGGCCTTCTCGAAATCCAAGAGGAGAACAACGAGCGACTGCGACACCTCTTTGGTCCAATCCACTGCCTCCCAAAAAGTGAAATTGTTGTCCAGGATGCTCTGCTCTTGCGCAAAACCTATTTGCATGTCAGGGATAATGTCTGGGAGGTGGGGCCGCAACCGCAAGCTCAAGACCTTGGCTAAGATCTTGTAAGTAGTGTCCAGCAGTGTGATCGGTCTACACCCGACCTGCCCCCCCCCCCCCCTTTCGAGATCGAACAAATCCAACCTCGACTCAAGGACTATGGGAGCAAGCCAAAGTCGAAGATCTCCTGGCAAGCCAGGCAAAGGGGCGTGCTGATAAGCTCAAGAAGCTCAAGAAAAATGTTGGGGTCAAGCCATCCTCCCCTTGGCACTTCTGGGAAAGGGAGGGATTTAAGGGCCTCCTTGAGCTCCTGGTCCGTGATAGGAGCCTCCAGATGTTGCTCAGGCTCGATGTGACCGCTGAAGGCATGCGCTCCTAAACTGCCCCCCGAGCTATCAAGATCACAGGGGTTTCCTTTGCCTGAAATAATTGTCGATAGGAGTCCATGGTCATCTCTAGGAGCTCCTAAGGATTCAAGTACATCAGCCCTTGTACATCCCGCGATCTCTGAAGCTGTGTCCCTACTGAGACAGTCCCGATCGTACGAAAAATTGCCTAGTCGTCCTCTCCCCCTGCTAAACCCATTTAGCCCGAGATGAATGATACATGAACTCAGCCCTCCAAACCTTCGTGGCATGTAGAACTAATCGTGCGGCCTCATGGCGGTTTTGGAGCCACTGAGAGGGTGCAAACTGCTATCAGAGTCTCTCTATGGAGGCTAAATTTTGCCTCAGAGCTCTGTCACGCTCTTGGAGGGCCTGCCTTTGACGTAGAGCCTAGGACTGGAGCTCCGTGTTGCTCCTCAGAATCGCCTCTGCAACCCATACTCGCCAAATCCCGCGACTGCCTCGAGGACCTCCTCTTCCTGCAAAAGGTGGTCGGGGATGTGAATCCCCTTTTGAGGGAGTCCAAGACAGGGCTGCTCGAGGTGAAGTGCAATGGGAGAATAATCTAGCATGGTGGTACCTCCTAGGATGCCTGTGGAGCCACCCTTGTGTAACGCCCAATCCCCCACATAAACTCTATCAAAGCGCTCTAAAAGCCATCATGTCTCGTCTGCCTCAAAGGAGAACTGCAGACTGCCCAGAGCTCTCATAAACTCAGCCTCTCACCAAGGGTCCCTACCCCTGATCGCAAAGATGAACTATTCCCAAGTGCTCCTCTCCGCGGTCGGCATCTCAGAGAAGGAGGCTCCGCCCTACTTGTCCTCCGTATACTCTAGGTTGTTAAAATCCCCTCCAACAATCCAAGAGTCAACCTCTGGAAGACAATATGCTAATCGTCTCCCGAACGTGGGACAGTGCTGTCGGCAAGCAGATGCATAAACGTTCACGATCCCTAACCTCGACTCCCTTGAACGAATGCGCATCCAGAATACCCAACTTCCTATGAGCACCCCTTGATTGAAAACCTCCGAGGCAACTGAGGCGCAAGGCTGAAATACAGACCCCTCCACTCCTACCCCGTGCTGGGGACAAAACCTCTGGGGCTCTGCCTGGCAAGAGGTGATGGCGGCGTCCAATGACCACTGCTGAAAACATGTGCTCCTGAATCAAAGGAAATCCAATGTCCGGCTTACCACTGCCCTCTACAACTCTTGGCGGAGTATAAGATACTATGGCTCGCTCCGTGTAACCCGTGCATATTCCTAACTCACCATGGTCCAACTCATGGGGAGGGGAAAATAGAAAACAAGGCCCACCTGTGCTTGGGAGCCTGTTCCAGGAAAACTACCTTCTGCGACTTCGAGGGGGGTTTGGAGGGTGAATAGTCCGTATCTGTCTATCGACGTACCAACGTGCCAATGCCTATCTTCTGTGCCCACTCCAGCATGAATGAGACGTGTACCCCAAACATCTCAGCACACTAATAGTATGCAAGATCAAGTTTTACCTCAGAAGGGAGGCGGATCACTCCTACTGCCAAGCCGCAGATCGGCTGCAAAACCCAACTGAAAATATACTACAGCACCATAGTCGAGCCATAAGTCCAAGCCTGCGGACCCATCCACTTGTCAATCATGCACAACAACTAGTCACTCAGCATGGCATCAAATAGCTCTGGGTTCCACTTCTCCGCCCTTGTGGTCACGAACAAAAAGCCCCAAACCGGTGTGGGAGCCCACCACGCTAATCAAACCCCCTTTATAGGGCTGCAGGATCAATGGCGTAATCTCCAATGGCAAGGGGTAGGAATCTGGTATCTCTAGGTAGTTCCAAGGCCCCAGTCCCCAGAAATCTCTCGACAATGGACGCCCTGACTGAAGCTAAGGAACTGAGAATGACTGGGAGGACGAGCGCCCTCCATGCTAGAGCCCGTCTAGAAGCCGAGGGCTGAGAAGGGGTGGAGGTAGTCTACTGTGACGATGAGGAGGCCGAGGAGAATGCGCCCTTGTCCTTGCCGGAAGGCAGAGAATCCTGGACGGGCTTGGAGGGGGGGGACGGGAGGAGGGCGCAATTGACGGTCTTGCTAAGGCGGAGGAAGGAGAGGCGGAGGGGAGCCGGGGGGGAGGGGGGGGGTAGTGAGGCTGATCATAGCAGGAGGGACGAGACGTGGAGGGGGGAACGAGGGTAGATCGGGAGGGGTGGATCTGGGGAGGTAGCAAGAGGGGAGACGGAGGCAAGGCTGGATCTCCCTGTTGTTCCAGTGAACTAGAACGCTGGGCCTCGTCTACTACCATGGTCAGGCACTCTGTCGGGTCCTCAGTCATCCGAACGTCGGGCAAATGTTGTTGGCATGCGTGCGTTGCGGGCACTTGACCTCCGCTCTAGCAGGATCCCCTGTAGGAGCCTGGGCCCCTGCCCCTACGGGGGTGGATCGCCTTGAGGGAGGTCCCCTGGCTAGTCCTACATGGATGCCTCCCGCTCTGCTCTCTCTCTCTCGCTCTCTCTCTCTCCTTGCGTCGAGCGCACTATCTGCGGCACTTACAAGCCCACTCGCTAAGCTTTTTCTTGACCATCTTGGTCCACTCTCCCTCTGAGAGTGTCACCCAAGGGATCTGGGACGACGGCGGCCTGCTGGGCTGTTGGTTCCTAGTCTCCTGGAGCTCCCGCTGCTGGCTCTGTCGGACCTGCAGGGCGGTCTGAGACTACTGCTGCTGATGCCAACGAGGGAGGCTCGACCTTTCCGCCTGCAGTGCCTGCTAGTGATCTTGTTGAGGGGGGGACCGTCGTAACCACAAGGACAATCCCTAGCCAAATGTCCCTGCTCTCTAGATCAAAGGCACTGACCTGGTAAACTTGACACCTAAATCCTATGGCGGAGCTCACCCCCTCAAGGGTCTCAAGGAGGATTCACTCCGGGAGGGACTCAAGGTCCTCTACCCCCATTCTGAGTCTTGGGACACCATCCTCTGCTACCACCATAGCAGCTGACTCCCAAGCGGACTCTAGTACTGTGCCAAATGCTCTGCAAATAGAGGGACAATCTTGGTGGGGAGCCCTGGGAAGCGGATCGTCACCGAAAAGCGAGGCACATGATCGTCAACTCCATGTCCTCTACTGTGAAGCCACAATACCAAGGAAAAAGGTAAACAAGGTGCGGGCCAAGGTAGATGGGGCTCTGCTCTACCAGTGCCAGGGTGGTGTCGGGTGAGCGAAGCTGAAGAAGAAAGCCTCCTCGTCCGTAGATGGTGACCTCCTGAATATGGTCTCCCTCTAGCGCTAAACTCGCATGTAACCAATCTCTGATCGGACTCCTGGAAGGTGTGAGCCCTACTATCCGACCCACTACTGCCTTGTTCGTGAGGGATTGAACTGCATTCTTAACCTGTTTTTTGTCCTGAGGAGGAGAGAAACCTTAACTGCTGGGGGAGTCAAAGATGCTACCATTGAGCCCTTTTGGCCAGACAAGTGTCACAACCAAGGTTTCTTTCTCCGAGGCGTCCACAATTAACCCGAAGCTCCGTCAACAATTAACCCGAAGCTGTTGCTCCTCCCCGGCTGCTCCATGCTGCTTTTCCCTGGCTCTCCCCTTCCTCTAGCCTCCGCCCTCAGCCCTTCCCCCTCCACTACCTTCCCCCGCCGTCAGCCTCTCTCTCCACCGGCCTGCTCCTCCTCCTCCAGCTGCGTCAACAATTAACCCGAAGCTGCTGCTCCTCCCCGGCTGCTCCATGCTGCTTCTCCCTAGCTCTCCCCTTCCTCAAGCCTCCGCCCTCAGCCCTTCCCCCTCCACTACCTTCCCCCTCCGTCAGCCTCTCTCTCTGCCAGCCTGCTCCCCCTTGCCGGCCTGCTGCTCCTTCTCCCGCTGCCCTTCTCCTCCCCTCCGGCCTCCCCCTCGCCAGCCTGTTCCTCCCTCCCCTGCTGGCCTGCTCCTCCCCGCCGGCCAGCCACTCCCTCCCCCGCAGGCCTCCCTCCCCTACGGACCTCCTCACCCCCCCGTGGCACTTCTGCCCCCCCTGCGGGTCTCCTCATTCCCCGCGCATCACTTCTGCCCCCCCCGGGGGCCTTCTCTCCACCCCCCGAGCTGTCTCCTCTCCGTCCTCTCCTAGCGCCTCCTCCTCTCCCTCCTCTCCTAGCCCCTCCTCCTCTCTACACCTACCTCCTTGCCTAGCCCTCCCCTCCTCCTCCTCTCTACTCCTACCTATCCTAGCCTCTCCCCCCCTCCACCTTTCTACTCCTACCCCTAGTCCTATCCTCTCTCCCCCTCCTTTAGCCTTCTTCATCCCCCTCTCTCCCCTCAGCCTTCACCCTCTCCACCCCTCTCTCTCTACTAGCAGCATTTTTAGTCAGATGGAGCTCAACAGTGTTCGAGCCGGCCTTCCCACCTCGATTGACGATGGCTCAGCCTTTAAGCCAATCCTCTCCCACTTCCACCGGCCGCAAAAATCATCATTTTCTCAAAAGACGAGTTGCAGCAGCTCAAAAAAGATACAGAGCAGGAAAGCTCGGCATCGCTCTTTGCTCGAATCCATGGGTCCCACCCTTCCAGGTTACAGGGCAGGGACTGGATGCTCGCCGCTCTACCTAGAGACCTCTCAGGGCTCATAGATGTTCGTTTGCTTGGGCGAGGTTTCTTCCAGATTGTTTTTGACTCCTCGGAGGTAGCACGTACAGTACTTCAAGCTAGCCCGTTAGCACTGAGCTCTAGGAGGATTTTTTTTACCCCTTTTTCATTGGGGTTTGATCCTGTCGAGGACAGCCGAACGACGTCACTCTTCAGATTTCCCAACCTTCCTCAGGTGTACCATCGACTTCTACATTCCATTGGAGCCGCCTTTGGGGTGGTTACTAAGATGCCCCCTCTCCTTGAGATGCCTTCTTCAACAACAGAGGCAGTTAGGTCCGATGGGGTACCGCGTGTTAGGGTCATTGTCTCTGACCCTAACATCTCAGATGACCACATTATGCTTCAGCGTCCAGATGGCTCCTTCTTTAGACAGAGAGTCGAGATTGCAAGGAGACAGGATCAGTTAAGGATTTGAAGGACCCTTTTGCACTTTGCTAGAGATTGCCCAAGGAAAAGAAAGAAGAAAAGACCTAAAAGATCCATGGGTGCGCCTCATAGCTTCACTCGACCTGGACCTTCCTCACGGCCAGCTCCTACCGCTTCACGCGCTGCTAGTGTGGGTCCATAGATTTAGCAATCCATGTTTTTCCATGTAAGCAAAGCCTATTCCCAAACTCTGAGCGAGATCCACAGAGCTCCTTCGCACTCCTGCGCTAGAGGTACTTGGCTGAGTTTGAGGAAGAGGAGGAGTTTGTACCCTTTACGCTCGGGGAGCACATCTTTCAGACATCTGTGGACAGAGTTTCACCCTCAGCAGGTGCAGGTGTGCTGTCCCCAGTTCACTTCCCTCCTCTTGATAGGAGGAATTTTTTGCAGGAGAGGGCTTTCTCCGCTAACAGGTCGAATAGGATCTTCTATCTGGCCTCCTCTCGCAGATGAGGATTGTCAGTTGGAACGTTCAGGGCCTCGGGGGTGTATCTCACCACTGCTGTAGACAGCTGATTCGTAACCAACTTCATCTAGGTGTTACTGGGGGACCCATGGATATTCTGATTGATTCAGGAACACAATTTGGATATCATGGATTGTGCCAAGTCTGGTAAGCTTCTTTCAGGCCATACTTTTTTATCACCCGCCTTAGGAACCAGGGGAGGTACTTGCATCTCAGTTTCCTCTTCTATACTCCCCTTGGTGATTGGACACGGGATCGTAGTCCCTTCCAGAGCTCAATGGATTATACTTTTGATTTGACTCAGGCGGATTTCTTCACACGTGTCCAAATGTCGTCTTGCAGGTTGCCACCAATTTCTATGCCTCCCTTCTTACAACAAATCTTGACACTCAGGCCACAAATGATGCTAGAGTGGTTATTTGGCGACACTTACGTGGGTTGGTGACAAGGGATATGACAGTCTCACTTGATGCACCCTTCACTAACGTAGAGTTCAAGGCTGCTCTCTCTGCCCTTCACAAGGGCAAGTGTCCTGGTTCAGATGGACTTACCCCCTTATTTTTTATTGCTTTTTGGGATCAGATTGGGGATCACATTACTTCAGCCCTGCAGGGTGTATGGGACTCGGGTGAGATGCCAGACTCACTTACGGAGGGCCTCATTCATTTAATTCCGAAAGGGATTGCAGGAATTTAGTGTCTCAGTGGAGACCGATTACTTTGCTGGGTACCTTGTCTAAAATCCTAGCTAAAGCTATCAGCCTTCACCTACAGCCCTTTCTTCCAGATCTTATCCATGATACGCAAACGGGTTTTGTGCATGCCAGGAGCATCTTTGATAACATCTTCTCATTTTGGGAGGCTTCGGATTGGGCCATGCATAATGGCCACAGGCTGGCCATTCTACTCTCGGACTTTGAGAAAGCTTATGACAGGGTAGACTGGGGCTTTCTGGAGGGCACACTTACTCGCTTTGGTTTCTTAAATGCATGGATCAGAGGGGTGTCAGCCCTCTACAGATCAGCCCACAGCCACGTTCTTGTTGGTGGAGTCAGGGGGGACACGTTTGAGATTACCAGATCAGTCCGTCAGGGATGCCACGCCACAAACACTGACTTCATTGAGGACGGCATTGGATTTGTTTTGCATTGCGGCAATCAATTGGAACAAATTCAATGGCTTTTGGATCAGTGATGAGGACACTCTAGACTAGGGAAATGACATAGGGTTCACTTGAATTCAGAGGGGAGTCTCTGTCATATATCTGGGATGCCAGGTTGGGGTGGGCATTTCTCCGGCGTAGCAGTTTGCTCCCGTGTTGGAGAGTATCAGGAGGAAACTCATCTTTTGGAGTTCAGCCAAACTTGACCTTGCATCCAGAGTTGTGGTTGTGAACCAGGTATTATTGGCCACTGCCTGGTTTGTTTGCTCATGTTGGTACAGATCTAAGGTTATATCGCTCAGCTCATGAGACCTATCAGAAACTTCCTATGGAGTGGTTTAGATGGCACTTCGGATGTTGTAGCCAGGGTGGCTTGGGAGACCCTCATTCTCCCCACAACAGGAGGTCTCAATATTATTGACCCAAACTTGTAGTGTATGGCCTTGCTTTGCACTTCGTAGTACATGGATTGATGCCTGGACAGGAGCCCTGGAAAGATTTTTTCTCACGCAACATTCATTCTTGTACCCCATCTCGTGGGGGAGATTGGATGGACAGCATCAGAGGGATCTTTACTTAAGCCCATCTCAAATCTCCCCCTTCCCCTCTCATGACTACTATTCTGAAAGCTTGGAGCTGCTTCAGAAACACTCTTCGCAGAGTTCCACCCACCTCTCGTGAAGAAATTCACAGGCAACCAGTCATGTGGAATGACTCGATTTTGGATGACCATGGCAGGCCACTTGGGAGTGTCACATTATATGCAGTGATCTAGATGGGAGAGGGGACTTGCTTCTACAGTAGGCGCCTGGCAGGCCTTTATGAGACTTCTAGAGGATCAGAGACTTATAGCAGTTGGCCACCTCAGAGGGAGTGCAGTCAGGATACAACGGATACAGGCAACCATTCCGCCAGAGTGGATTGACATAGATGCCATGCCGATCACAGAGTCCACTTGATGGGGAGCGTTGTCAGAGACGGGGCATTCCGTTATAAATTATTGCCCTACAGGATGCACATGAGAATACCCTAGTCTTTGATGTTTAGTCGGGAGGTAGACTTATCAGATCTTCTGATGATATTCTTTTAGAGGTTGCCTTTCAGCGTGTCAGGATTGCAGGTTTCATGGAGTGGGACAAGGATTCACAGTGGTATCTTGACCCCGATCCTCTTCTCCTTGAGCTGGGGTCTTGATGACTCTAGTTATATGGTGGTTTCCCTATTAGGTTCTTGCAGTGGGACCCAGGGGAGTGGGAATGGATTGATGAGGGGCACCAAGAGAAGAGCTTTCCCTTCGTTCTCTATACAGTTAGAAATGCCCAGAGGTTTCAGCTCAGTAGTAGAGGTTGGAAGCCCTCCAGAGCGCCTCATTGGGATAGTTTTCAAATTTTCGCTGTTGTGCGAAAAAAAATTTTGGCGTAGGCTCTAGAAACCCCTCAGGAATAGAAAGATTACTCTTTTCTTTTGCTTTCTATTCATGAAGGGATTGCAGTGAACCTGTGGAGATCCAGGTTCGGGGCTGATCCTACTTGTCCTCGTTGTCACATTGCAGTTGAGTCAGAACAGCATTGCCTTTGGGAGTGCAGATAGGCGAGCACAATCTGGAAAGGTGTTGCTAGGATTTTCATTATCTTTCACACAGTACCTTTGTATATGACCTAGGGTTCAGTGGCTTGGTTATCTCTTACTGGCCCTTAGGTGTTTTTCGAGGGACATGATCCAGATCCAGCTCTCATTGTACGGCGACACTCAGTGGAGTCTTGTTCCCTCCAGGATGTTCCTTTCACTCCTTTCAGAGCTGCTCATGCCTCAGTAGACAAGTCTTGGGAGATTCTCGCTAGCATTGCAGATTGGCATATTTGGAACGCCAGGTGTACAAAGGCTATGAAGGGTATCCAGGTTCACCCTTCCCATACTATGACCAGTATTTGGACCGACACAGTACATACTCTAATGGCCATATGGACGAGCATGCAGGGACCCTCCAAAGCAGCCAGTGCCAGGAGAGTTACTTTTTTCAAAGTTTGGAGAGGATCTCCTTTCTTCTCAGAGCCTCCCTCAGGGTTGAGGTGGCATTTTCAGCCTCCCCCTTGGTTTTTTATTAGCTCATTTTGAGCTGTTTTTTTCCTCATGCATTGCATGATGTACTCCAGCATTTGAGCTTGCTCTCACGGTTTTCATTCATACTTAATGAAGCAATTTTGTTGAAGAAAAAGGAAAAGGAGGGGCGGAAAAAGGCAAAAAGAAGGCTCCAAAAGAGAGCAAGCGGAGAAGGACGAGGGCAGTAGAGGGGGAGGACGAAGGGGATGGGGAGGGGGCAGCAAGAAGGTGGGGGGAGGAGATGGAGGCAAGGGGAAAGGGGGGAGAGGGGGGGGAAGAGAAATGGAGGTGGAGGAGAAGGAGGCGGGGGAGATGGAGGGAGGGAAGAAAGAGACAGGAGGAGGAGGAGGAGGCGGCGGGCGGAGGGGAAGGGGGCGGAAGAGAAGGCGGGAGGAGGAGATGGAGGCGGGAGGAGAGCTAGAGGCGGGCGGAGAGAATGGCGGGGGGAAGAGAGGCGGGAGGCGGGGGAGATGGAGACGAAAGAAGGAGGTGAGGAGGGGAGAAGAGAAGATGGTGGGAGGAGGAGGAAGAGAAGGCGGGGGGCGGAGATGGGAAGGAGGCAAGGGACGGAGGAGGAGAAAGCCGGGGGCGGAGATGGCGGGAGGCGGAGAAGGTGCGGGAGGCAAAGGAGATGGTAGAAGGCCCCTTGGGGAGGCTGCAGGTGGAGGAAGAAGGCAGAAGGAGCAGACGGCTGAGGCAATGGAGGAGGCAGAGAGCCTCAGGAGCAGGGCGCAGCTCAGCTCAGAGCACCTAAAGTGACATTACCGAAGCTTTGTCTGTGTTAAGAAAATACATTCAAAACCCAATTTCCTAAAGTACAGAGAGGCCTCCATGTCTGACAACAAGTGCTTTCAACAAGGATGGGATCTCTAAGCATCACCTGCACTACTCTACGCATACCAGAAAGAAAGAAAGAAAGAAAGAAAGTCTATTAACGTCCACCGGAGACCAAGAGGTCTATGGGACAACATGAAAGCCATCTAGTACATCAGCTTAGGGCGGGCGCAAGGCAGCTCCCAAGGAGTGCAAAAGCAGCTCCATTTATTTAGAGAGTACCTATATTGTAGCCTAGATAAAACATACACACGTATATATAGTTGGCCTTACATCAGTTT
Source organism: Dipteris shenzhenensis (assembly GCF_047967505.1). NCBI lineage: Eukaryota > Viridiplantae > Streptophyta > Polypodiopsida > Gleicheniales > Dipteridaceae > Dipteris > Dipteris shenzhenensis. The sequence goes on from NC_141626.1 coordinate 574,017, forward strand.
AAGACTGAGAGTCTTTTGGTTTTGATTTAAACTCTCTAATGAGTGCTATCCCATCCCGATAGACTGCCCATTTACCATCCTTCCAGGCAGCCCGAACCTTTGCTAATTCCTTTGCCTTATCCTTCAGTTGAGCCTTGGTGAGTTCCTCGGCTATCCATATCTTCGTCCCTTTCAGCTTGTGAGATTGTCGCATAACTTTTATACATATGTCTCGTGAGTTGAATGTAATGATAGCATGGCCATTACGTTGACCGATATGAACTACTCAAGCTTCACCGTCATCATCTGGGTTGTCAGGATTGTCATCGGCATCTGCTGTCCAGTCAACAGTAGGCATGGCTGTTTGGACATGTGCTAAGGTATCACTAAAAGATTCTTCTTTATACCATCCATCTGGAAGCCCCCCAATTCTGATTTTCAAAGCATTATCCTTTCTAGCTGCATGTTCTTTAATCTCTTCCTGAATATCAGCTTTGTTGACCTTTGCATCAAACTCCACAGTCACTTCTTGCTTGGCTGTCTGCATTTCAGTATGAACTAGATTCTTGACTGCAGAGACTAGTTGGGGGGTAGGGGGGGAAGCATTGCATGACTTTATAACCTCGTCAATGACTTCCTTCTTACCAGGTCCTTCCAAGACTTGAATTCTAGCTATGGCATCCGTTAGCTGCATCCTCAGGTCTCTCACTTGATCCTGTACGAAGTAAATTTGTTCATGATATCCAAGAATTGGTCGGTCAAAAAGACCACCTCGTTCATATATATGTGCATACGGGGAAGGCGTCCTAGCTGCCACTGTGGAGTATCTGGCTTTGTTACTGGAGGCTGCTGGAGTGGAAGGGGTTTTTGAAGAGGAGGAAGGTAGGCTGGGCCATGCTTTGCTGGCCATATCTCCTGTTACGCCCTGGCTGAGCTAACCCCCTAGTTGGGCTGGGGGTTCAGCCCAGCTAGGGGTTCCTAATTCAAGAGCTTGCTACAACCAGCTAGGGGAGCAGGGAGCAGAAGCGGAACGGGAGCAAGAGATACGGGCGTACGGATACGGACGGGAGCGGGAGCAGGAGCAGGTACAAACGGGAGCAAGTACGAACGTGAGCAGGACGGGAGCAGGTACAGGTACAGACAGGAGCGGGAGCAGAAGCAGGTACGGACGGGAGCAGGAGCAGGAGCAGGTATGGACAGGAACGGGAGCAGGTACGGACAGGAGGGAGGGGGGGAGGGGGCTAGCAGAGAGGCTACGAGAGGGGGGGGCTAGCAGAGAGACTACTACGAGAGGGGGGGCTAGCAGAGAGAAATTCCAAATGCCCCACAGATGCACATGGCATTTTATTCAGTTTGGATCCAAGTCTAGCACTATTGAGCAAACATAGCGATTAAACAGAAGTGGTAAAAGCTTAATGAAAAAATCCAGTCCCTAAAAGGCAAACATTCTAGAGACATACTTGAGATCCATCACAAATGCGTTGAGGCTGATAGACAATAAGTACCTGTTTGGGGGTCCACCTTTTTGAAGGATCCAGGTTAAACAAACCTTTGAGAAAATCCACAAACACAACTCGTTTATTGCTCTCTGCAAGATGCAAATAAAGGTGTCAGAGATTAGGGACTGCTAGAAATGTCTCATAAAATAGCTGGTGTGGTGTAGATAAATGCAAACCTCTGTCTTTTTCTTCTCGACTCATACTCTTCTTCATATGATACTTCAAAATTATCTCCTCTAAGTTCCCAGAGCAATAATGTTTCCCAATAGCAGGTTTTTCCTTCTCCCTCTGCAACCAAATTCTTCAGTGGATAACTTATTCCAAGAAATGAAGAGGGAGAGTGTCAAATTTTCATAGCTTGAAACGTTCCATTGGATCAAATGCTAACACTCACTGCCTCATATTCAGCTAGGCTTAGGAATATATAAGCAGACTGATGCCCTTCTGTAGAATCATTATGGCGTGTAGGTGCCCCTGCATGCTTAAAATACTTTCTTGTGTCCTTTGCATATCGTAAAATATGATCAGGTGGCTGACTTCTGCAGGAAAATGTCGAGACTTCAATCTCCAAACTTCACAAGCAAGACAAACTTTAAGATTTGACTTGTTGCTCGTCAATTAAGTGAAGGGACACCTTTTAAAAGAAGTGTCAGGAGAGCACTGCCTGCAGGGCAGTGCTAACAAACACTCTATGAATCGTAATTAATAACAGTTAACGACGTCTGACCAGATTAGTTTTGAAAAAGACATTTGCAAACATAATTTTCTCATCCATTTGCAAACAAAGACAAGATTTGAGTCTGAATACTCAAACATGAAAGATGTATATTCCTTCACAAGATGAGAATATATCCAAGCTTACACAATTATTTATTTTCAAGAGAGAAAACAAAGAACAATATGAGAGAGAGAAGAGGGGGGGGGGGGGGGGGGAGAGAGACAAGAAAGAGAAATTAGAAGAGGCATGAAACAAAGCTAAATGCAAAAAACAAAAATGGCCTATGAAGCAAAGCTAGGCTTATGTTCTTATCAGTGCCCACACATAGGGTTTCAAAAGATTTTTGGAAAGGGATGAAGAAGTATTTCAAGATCATAATCAATGCATATCAAAATTCTTTTAAATGCATGAGCTAATAGTGAGTACGCCCATTCAGACCAGAATGCATGTTGATATGGTAATCAAGTGGATGCTATAGTTTTAGGCTCATATAATCATTATATTCACTGATTGATGCTCCTCTACTGAAGCAGCCTGAAGATGACACAACAGGTTTATAAGTGGCATTGCTGAACCTTCCTGGTGTGGTATCGTAGAGACCTCCCTGCAGGAATCACAAGTGAGGTATTTACTCACTATTCCAGAATTTTGAGTTATTTGCTTCACTTTATTCCCAGTCACAACCCTGTCATCCACATAGAGTACTAAAAGCAGCAAATCTGTCCACATAGGGTAGCCTCAGTAGTAGGGCTGTTCTGAAAGCCAAGACTAAGCAAATGAGCATGTATCCTGGAATACCAAGCCCGGGGTGCCTGCTTTAATCCATAGAGGGCTTTCTTTAAGCGGCGTACCTTCCTTTCAGAACCTTCAACCTCAAAACAAGGAGGCTGGGTAACATAGACTTCTTCTTTTTTTTTTTGCAAAAAAGAGACTTCTATTAAGTAAGAAAGAAACTCGCTAGAGCAAGCTCTAAGCGGAAATACATCATGCTAAGCATGTAATAAAAACAACTCAAAAGAATGAGGTAGAAAGAAACCAAGGCTGAGGCTGAAAATGCCAACTCAACCCTATAGAAGTCTCAGCAAGGAAGGAAGAGTCTCTCCAATCCCTGAGAAAAGTTACTCTCCTAGAGGAGGCTGCTCGAGAGGATCCCTGCATGGTCGCCCATATGGCCATCAGAGTGTGTACCGTATCTATCCAAGTACTGGCCAAGATCTGAGAAGGGTGAACCTGAGAACCCTCCATAGCCTCAGTGCATCTGGCTCTCCAAATGTGCCATGCTGCAATGCTAGCTAAAACCTCCCATGAAGAGTCAACCGAGGAATGAGCAGCCCTGAAGAGAGTGGCCGGAACATCCTCTAAAGAGCACGACTCCACAAGGTGTCGTCGCATGTGTAGAGCCCAAGACGAGTCATGTCTCTCGAAGAAAACCTGGGGCCCTAAAAGAGTGAGCCAAGCCACTAGGTCATATAGAAGGGGAGGCGAACAAAAGTGCTGAAAAGTCTTGCAATCCCCTTCCATATGATTCTCGCCTGTCTGCAATCCCAAAGGCAGTGTTGTACTGTCTCTGAAGCAGCAAGGCAACGAGGGCAAGTAGGGTCAGCCCCAAACCTCGATCTCCAATGATTCACTACTATCCCACCATGAATAGAAAGCCAAAAGAAGAGAGTGATTTTTCTATTCCGGTGGGATTTCCAGAGCCTCTGCCAAAAAAATTTCTGCAAGTCTGCAAAAATCTGATAATTCTCCCAATGAGGAGCTCTGGTGGGCCTCCAACCCCTTAAGCTGAGCTGAAATTTCCTGGCATTACTGACCATGCAATGAAAGAAGGGGGTGCCTTTCTCTCGGTGCCCTTCATCTATCCACTCCCATTCCCCAGGGTCCCACTACAAAAACTTAATTGGGATACCTCCATAGAGCCACAGCCTCCATGAGCCCAGGGCAATGAGTAGTGGGCTTCATGGATCCATGCTCCATGAAGCCCACTACCCTGACTGGCTGAAACGGTACCTCCAACAATATATCATCCGTGGACTTGAACAGCCTGCCCCCCGAAGAAACATCAAAGACTAGGGCATCCTCATCTGTGTTCCGTAAAGCAATTACCTGCAAAGGAATGCCCGATCTGGAAAATGCCCCCATCCAGGTGGAACAAGTAATAGGCATGTCATCTGTGTCCACCCAATCCAAGGGCAAGGCTGCATCAATCTGTTGAATTCTCCCTGCACTCCCTCTAAGATTATGAACCACCTAGGCCTGACGGTCTGCAGGCAGCCTCCTGAAGGCTTTCCATGCTCCCACAGTAGATGCAGGGCCCCTCTCCCATCTGAGCCACTGCATGTAAAGAGAAGCTCCAAGTGGTCTGCCATGCTCATCCAAAATACTGTCGTTCCACATGATAGGCTGCCTTTCAATCTCTTCACAGGTGGACAGGGGAATCTTGCAAAGAGTACTCCTGAAGCTGGCCCATGCTTTCAGTATAGCAACCATAAGAGGGGAAGAAGGAGATCTGACGTGGGCTGTGGTGAAAATCCATCTGGTATTGTGTATCCAATCATCTCCTGAAGTGGGTGTGCGAGACTGTATGCATTTGATAAAAAAGTCCTTCCAAGGCTCTTGTCCTAGCATAAGTCCTCTCACAACAACCTTGCAGAGTAAAGCTCTGCATTGTAGATCCGGGTCAATGATATTCAAACCCCCTTCTCTTGTAGGAAGAATCAAGGTCTCCCAAGCCACCCTGGCTGTAACATCAGTTGTGCCTTCTAGACCACTCCATAAAAAATTCCGTATGGGCCTCTTAAGCTGAGTGATACAATCCCTAGAGTGGCACCAACAAGAGCATACAACCCATGCTGTGGCAAGAAGAACCTGGTTAACCACCACCACTCTGGATGCCAAGTCAAGTTTAACTGAGCTCCAGAAAAGGAGCTTTCTTCTGATGCTCTCCAACACGGAGCAAACTGTTGTGAATGAGAGATGCCCACCCCAACCTGGCAGCCCAAATATCTGACGGAGACACTTCTCTGTACCCAAGTGAAACCAATATCATTACACCAATCCGGGGTGTCATCATCGCAAATCCAAAAACCATTGGATTTATGCCAATTAATGAGGTAAATCCAAGGCTGTCCGGAAGGAAGTGAGTGTCCTGGGGGAGGCATTAAAAAAAACAGCGGTGTCATTTGCCAACTCACTATCCAGGGGCTCTTCTTCCCGGCGAAGAGGAAGCCTTAGCCCATAAATATCAGCTTGAGATCTAAGGTAGATACTCATAGCTTCCGCCACAAACAGAAAAAGAAAAGAGGCAAGAGGACATCCCTGGCGGACTGATGTACCGATCTGAAATATGTCCCCTCTTACCCCCCCAATAAGCACCTGGCTATGGGCTGATCTGTAGAGAGAGGATACTCCTCTAATCCATGCATCTGAAAAACCAAAGCAAGAAAGAGTACACTCTAAAAAATCCCAGTCTACTCTATGGTAAGCTTTCTCAAAGTCCAAGAGTAGAATGGCCATCCTCTCGTGGCCCTGCATGGCCCATTTTGAGGCCTCCCAAAATGAGAAAATATTATCGAAAATACTTCTGCCATGCACAAACCCTGTCTGTGTGTCATGAATCAAATCCGGAAGAAAGACCTGTAGCCGCATACTGATGGCTTTCGCTAGAATCTTGTAAAAAGTGCCCAATAGAGTGATGGGTCTCCATTGTGACGCTAGATTCCTATTACCCACCTTTGGGATGAGATGAATGAGACCATCTGTAAGTGAGTCAGGCATCTCACCAGAGTCCGACATGCCCTGCAGGGCTGATGTAATGTGATCACCAATCCGCTCCCAAAAAGTAATAAAAAAAGAAGGGGTAAGTCCATCCAAACCTGGGCACTTGCCCTTGTGAAGGGCAAGTAATGCAGTCTTGAATTCTGCATTGGTGAAAGGTGCATCAAGAGAAACATACATCTCATCCTTCACCAATTTAGGGATACACTGCCAAATAACCTCTCTGGCATCATCTATGGCCTGTGTGTCCGGATCTGCAGTAAAAAGGGATGCAAAAAATTCTGAAGTTACACGCATGACGGCATCAGGATCTGACTGTAACACCCCGTCTGAGTCAACAAGCTGCGAGACACTATCTCTACTATGTCTGGGTCCATGAGTAGAGAAAAAGTGTTTGTTGACCCTGCCACCCATCTGAATCCAAAAGGATTCCCGTGCATGAAAGGCATACTCTGCTCTCTGATCCAACAATATCTGTATATGAGCCCTTGCTGCAGCAAGGCGCTCCTGAATCCAAGCATATGTGGGCCTCTTCTACTCTTCCCTTTGAAGGGACGCTAACTGCTGGCGTAAACCAATCTCACGTCTGAGAATCTCACGTCTCCTGAATCAACGACTGTATGATAATAGTCACTAAATTCTGGATAAGGCTGCAGCTACCTGAGATGGGCGGACAACTCCACCCTGTATGTGAGAAACCCAAATCTGTAAAATATCCTCCGTGAGGCTCTCCTCTGCATAAAAGGCATCCGGAATCCTGACACTAGCAGAGTGTCCTCTCCGATGAGGCTCAAGAATCTGCAACACCAATGGAAAATGATCTAAAGTGGTAACCCCAGTAGAAATGCATACAGATCCGCCTCTGTCAAGTGTCCAATCGTCTACATAAAATCTGTCAATACGTGCATGGATGGGCATGTGTACTCTCATGTTCGACCAAGAGTACAGGAGTGACTGTGGCATAACATGAAAGGCATCATCGAGCCAAGTGTCCCTGTCACAGTACCAAAAGAGAAAGGCATCGCAGGCTGCCCTCTCCAAAGAATGAATTCCACCCTGTCTGCCGCCCTTTTTGTCTGATGGCAACTGAACCATGTTGAAATCGCCACCAATGATCCAAGAATCTGCAATGGGGGCCCAAGATAGTAACTCCTTCCAAAAGGAGACTCGCTCCCCGCACTAGCATGTAGCCTAGTTGGTGGTGTGCCAACTCTATCTGAAGCCGTCCAGCCATCAGGCCACACATGTCCATTGAGCTCTAGAGGGGGAGATATTACCATGACCAACAACCAAGGGTAAAATAGAAGGAGAGACCGAAATGCAAGTACCTCCCCTTGTGCCTATAGCAAGCCATCAGAAGGTATGTCCTCAAAGAAGTTTGCCAGATTTAGAGTAATCACTGGCATCCAACTTGTGTTCCTGGATAAGAAGGATATCAATAGCACCTCCAGTGACACATGGATGAAGCTGATTCCGGATCAGCTGCCTACGGCGACTGTGGAACTCCGCCTAGGCCCTGTATGTTCCAGCTGACTATCCTCATCGACAGGAGAATGCTGGGTGGAAAGGCTTACCCAACCTAGTAGAGGAGACCAGCTTCCCCTGGGCCAAAACACTCCTACTCAGGGCAGAAAACTCAACAGGTGATAGGATCCCCACACCTACTGAGGGGGAGGCCCTATCAAAAGAAATCCCAATGACCGGGACTCCTAAGGTGAAGGGCACAAACTCCTCCTCATCCATGAAAGTTGCCGAGTCTACCAGTGCCGAAAAAGAGTTCCTGAGAAGCAGGTCTGGCCGAGGAGTGCGAAGAAGACCTGCACTCGTGGAAGATGGAGGAGAAGGACCTGCCAAGCCTCTATCAGCAGAACTGGAGCTAGGGGCTGAGGAGGCCTGTGGCAGCGCTGAAGAGGAATCTGGAGTCCTCATCTGTGCATGCATTCCCTCGGTCGTCCTGACTGTGTAGGAACAGTCTGTGGGGAAGAAGTATCAGTAGCCCCCTCATGATCAGAAACCAAAGTGACTGGGGCTGGTACTGGTGCATCTAAAGGCCCCTCCTGATGTGAAACTGTAGTGTCTAGAGCTGCAGCAACATCTACCTCTGGAGTCTGTATGGCGTCTGTCTGAAATGGATCAAAGGTCTCCTCCTGAGATAAGGGAGCCGCTCTGATCGCTCTCCATCGGGGTACTGGGTGTGCTGCGGGCTTTGGGCACCCTGATGCCCCTGGTGGTCTTGGGGTGCGCGAAGCAGGGCGCTTTGTTGCTCCTGGTGGTCCTAAAGTGCGTGGTACAGGTCGGTGGGGAGGTGCAGTTGGGACAGTATGTGAAGGAGCCGTACCAAAAGACCTCTTGGGTCTTTTTCTCTTCCTTGGGCAATCTCTAGCAAAGTGCCCAAGGGTCCTGCAAATCCTGCACTGGTCCTGTCTACCTGCAATCTCGACTCTCTGTCAAAAGAGAGAGCCATCTGGGCGTTGAAGCATGATGTGGTCATATGAGATGTTAGGGTCAGAGACAATGACTCTAACTCGAGGCACCCCGTCCGCTCTGACTGCCTCTGCCGAGGAAGAAGGCATGCCAGGAAGGGGGGGGGATCTCAATAACCACTCCGAATGTGGCTCCGATAGTAGCAAGAAGTCGATGGTAGACCTGAGGAAGACCAGGAAGTCTAATGAACAGTGATGTGACCTGACTGTCCTCCTCGACCGGATTGAAGCCCAAGGTGTAGGACAAAAGAAAAATCCTCCTCGAACCCAAAGCCAGAGGATTAGCTTTGAGAACAAGGGCTGTAGACTCGTGGGAGTCGAAAACCACTTGAAAGAATCCACGTCCCAAAAGTTGAATATCCCTAAGTTGTGGGGCGAGATCTCCTAGTAACGCCGCCAGCATCTAGTCTCTCGCCTGTGATCTGGAAGGGTGTGACCCAAAGATGCGGGCAAAGAGTGATGTGGAGCCTTCTAGTTCCACATCTTTCTTGAGCTGCTGCAACTCGTCTTCTAAGAAAATGACAGTTCTCGCGGCCGGTGGAGGTGGACGATGATTGGCTGAGTGGAGATCCATTCGCCAATCGAAGTGAAAGGGCCGATTCAAACACTGAAAAAGCTCCGTCCGTGAAACTTTTGCCCAGGATGCCCTGGAACACGGGCGCAGGAAGAAGGAGAACAGGAGAGGGAAGGAGAGAGAGGAAGAGGAGGAAAGGAGTCGGGGGGGGCTGCGGGGGGGGGGGAGAAGGAGGTAGGCTGCAGGGGGAGGCGGAGGGGAGCTGGCGGGTTAGGAAGGGAGGAGGCGCGGAGGGAGAGGGAGGGCGGGGGAGAGGAAAGGAAAGGAGGGGGCGGGTTAGAAAGGGACGGAGGGGGCTGGCAGGGAGGGAGAGGGTGGGCGGGGGAGAGGAAGGGAGGGGGCTGGTTAGGAAGGGTGGGGTGAAGGAGGGGGCGGGGGGGGAGAGGGAAGCAGGCGTGGGGAAAGGAGGGGGCAGGGGGTGAGGAGGGGGGCGGGGAGGGCAGGGAAAGCAGGCGGGCGGGAGAGGGGAGCATGCGGGGGTAAAGGAGGGGGCGGGGGAGAGGGAGGGAGGGAGGGCGGCGGGGAGGGAGGAGGGGGCAGGAAGGCAGGGGCAGCAGGCGGGGGGGGAGGGGAGGGCAGCGAGGGGAGGGAGGGAGCATGTGTATGAGGAGGCTTACCAGCTGAAACCTTGCCTTTGCCCTTGTCTTTATGATGTGCAACGAAGGCTTGAACACTAGCCATAGAAGCATTTCTGTTTGCACGGCTTTATTCCTCCTGTAGTAAGAGGGCAACCAACTGGTCAGAGGAATAATAGTTGGCATTGCCACCTGCAACCAACCTCAAAGTAGTAGCAAAGCCCTGGTAGGAGTCAGGCAAGCCATCAAGGGTATTAGAAACAAGCGGAGAATCAAGAACCACCTCATCAACGTTGGCCAACTACTCTTTCAAATCCTTCACTGGTAAGATAGACATCCATATTACCACCCTCTTCAAGCTTCAAGTCCTTCAACTGCTTGCGGAGATAGACAACCCTCGCCTCATTCCACACCTAATATAAAAATGCAAGCTGATCCCATGCTTGCTTAACTGTCTTGCAAGACCGGATATAAGGGATAATGACCCTTTTCACTGAAAGAGCAATCAAGGCATGTGCTTTGGCATCAATGCAGAAGAGAGGAGGGCAACCTCTCAAAACCAAAAGGCAAATTTCTGCTCAAGCTTCAAAGCTTTTTCACTGCAAATGCTTGGCTGTCTCAAGGTGTACCTGCTGCAAAGAAATTCCCATAAGGCCTTCCAAGGCAACACGAGGCCTTTCCACAATGCCAATGAAGCAAAGAAATGACTGCTCACGGATGATCCGGGGGAAACCGTCTGTACCACATCACATCATTCACGCCGAGTTTGGTGCTTCTCCACTCCAGCTAGATGCAGCCTTTCAGGCCATCACATATCTACACTGGGTTAGATCATATAGGGACTGCACATCAGGGAGACAAAGGTTGCCATGGTTGGCTCTCGATTCCTCCATGAGGTTGGCAACAGAGGGAGATGAGCGATGCTGGTATGCACAGACTCACAGATGGTTTGTGAGACTAGGGTTTCACATCGATAGGATACCTCCTTTTCAGTACAGTTTAGATGCCCCTCCGATACTCCCACTCACCATCTCGACCGGGCCACACACCAACCAGGTCATTCGAGAGGATCTCTTGCAGCTACACACCTTTAGGACCTGGTTGGAGCCGAGGGAGCTTCCAGTGAGCTGAGTTTCTACAGAGATTACTATCTTCGTATTTCGGAGGAGGGATTCCTCACACCACCAGGGTACACTGAGCTTCATATGCCTCACTCACTACGGATCTCCATCGGACACTTTCGGGTATCATCATACCGCCTCCGCATAGAGAGCAACAGAGCAGAGGGGATTCCTAGGGAGCATCACTTATGCATATTGTGCGACTGTCATGAGGTTGAGTCGGATGAGCATTTTATTTTCAGGTGCCCAATGTACTACGAGATCCGAGGTCGCTACCACTGCCTCTTCAGAGACAGCTCCGGGCTCCTTTCCAGATTCCTCGCCTACCCAGATCAGAGATGCCTCGCGGCCTTCATTCACGAGGGGGTCCGACACAGAAAGTACTTACTCAGGCGACGGGGCTTGGCCACATCATCAAACACCTCTCAGAGCAAGATCATAGAGTTCTTCCCATCGAGTGACATTGATCGTCCTAGTCTCTAGCCGCAGACGTGACAAAGACCCCAACCCGACGACCACAGCACGACACACGAGACATCGAGGGGGGACACAGATCACTCTGGGGGACCTCCCGTCATTGTTTAGACTCGGGATACGTCCCACAGGAGTCACGGTGGCTCTAGTCTTGCGTCGAGTCTCGTCTAGGAGACTGAGACGCACGGCACCCCTTGACGGGCACCAGCGTCCCATCACCGGCTATGCACCAACCAAGGCGACATGACATACGGAGGATTCCGCTCCGCTCCAGTATTTTTCTTTTCATCGTTACACTCAGATGTATTTAATTATGTATGATCAGACTTAGGATTCAGCACGGGTGATGATGCTCGTTTCAATAGCTCCACCCTTACTGTGATTTATCAGGTTTTCTTCCAGTCTCATAGTCCCATCGGTCTTCCAAAGACTCTAATAAAATTTCTCTTTTTCTTTCTCCTTCCGCCCCTCCGCCTCCTTGCAGCCTACCTCTGCCTCCGCATCTTCTCACCTCCCCGCTTCCATTCCTCCTACACCTTGCCTTCAACCGCTCTCCCTCCGCCCTCTCCTCGCCTTACCTCGTTGCCTCCTCGACTCCCACCTCGCCTCCCGTTCGTCCCCTCTTCGCCCCCCCTTCGCCTTCTCCTCTTTGAGGGCTCTCCCTCTCCATCGGTAGCCAACTGCAAGGGTGTGTTCCCCCGCAGCTGGCCCTAGGTTTCTTTCCCACCCTTAGGGCAGCCATAAGCGGTTTGTTTCTCTTCGAGGAAGATCTTCGTGGTGGCGACCCTTAGTCTGGCCAGAGGGGCTCTATGGCAGCACCCTTGATTTGGGATCCTGAACATGTATGCCCCAGCATGCATACAGCACCGTCCAACCTTTTGGAGGAGGCTTTCAGAGTGTCTTTCGGATGTAGATTCCTGGATTGTTGGAGGGGACTTCAACAACCTGGAGTTTGGGGAGGACAAGCAGGGCGGCTTCTCCTTCTCTGAGATGCCAGCAGCAGCAGAGCGGAGCACCTGGGAGCCTTCTTGTTTGTGGCGGAGGCTTTGGGCTACTATTTGAGATCTTAGGTAGTGGACCTCACAGGGTTGAGGCTCCCAATCAGGCAGAAGGAGAAGCTGCTAGACTCCGAGTTTGCAGATGACACGGCCTTGTATGTAGAGGGCACCACAGCGAGTTTGGAGAGAGTCAAGAGAGCCCTAGCTATCTATTGTGAGGCCTCGGGTGCGCGGATCAAGTGGACTAAGTCCATAGGTTTCTTCACAGGCTTTGAGGAGACACAGGAGATTCGTGAGTGGGAGAGCGACTCAGATGGATACCGCGGGGCTAGACGGCGAGATACCTTGGATGCCAGGTTGGTATTGACATTACAGCATAGCAGCAAATCGCCCTAGTCCTTGAGAGTGTTCGGCGCAATCTTCTCTACTAGAGCTCGGCCAAACTCTCCCTAGCAGGTCGTGCCTTAGTGGCAAACCACGTCCTTCTTGTCACGGCTTGGTATATTGCCTCATGCTGGTGTTTTCACAGAGGGTGCATTGGGCAACTCTGATGGTTGGCTCAAAACTTCCTTTGGGTAGGTTCGGAGAACACGAGGAACACTAGGACCCAGGTTGCTTGGCAGACGGAGATCATGCCGCAAGCTCTTGGAGACTTGGGTAAAATTGATCCGAAGATACGGAGCAGAGCCCTCTTGGGCAAGTTGGTCATTCGTGGCCACACACCAGGTGCAGAGTCTTGGAAGCTCCTCTTACAGCAAGGGCTCAATGCTCAGGCAACTCTAGCCGATATTGCAGCTTCATCGATTGGCTCAGTGATCCAGAAAGGTCCGTAGTACCTTGTAGAAAGCTTTGGATACACCTTCTCTATGCCCTTCGTCTCTCGGAGCCTTGCTTTCTTCAACTTGAGTAAAACCCAATCCCCTTCCTAAAGATTCACATTTCTTCTATGCTTATCAGCAGCCCTCTTATGCTTCTCTCAAGATCTTTCTATTGTTGTTCCGAATCTAAGCAAAATGTGTATCCAAGTCTGAGACACATTGATCAACTACCACTATCTCATCTTTGGTCCTAAGGATAGGTGGCGAAATCACCTTCCCATGGACCACTTGAACGTGCTTTTCCCGTGGAGCTATGAGTGTGTTGTTATAAGCAAACTCCACTAGAGGAAGGTACTTTTCCCATTCTGTTTTTTATTCAATCACATAGCACTTCAAAGATCGAGCATTGTGCATTGAAACTCAACACCAACCAAAGCATGCAACAGAGACCCCAAAAGCATCCACTGTCTGTGCCACACTTGCAATTGCACAACCAAGTACCCAACCAACCAGACACGGCTGAACAACTGCAAGACAAAGCCCTCAACAACCAAACTCTGGTGCAATCAATCGACAAAGCACTTCCAAACAGGTTGCCTCAATCTATAGCCTCTCCGGCCACTGCCCAACAACATAAATCAACCTTTCTTCACAAGGAAAGAAACCCAAATAAATTAACTAGCAACCAACCAATCAGGAAACGGCAAAAGCAAGCCTTCTTCTACTTAGTATCCACAGAAGATAGGTCACCGGGGCTGAAAAACCCTAGATCTTGCAGAGAATTCTGCTCTGGCACAGCCCCAAAAGCAGCTTAGAAGAGAACACCCACGCTTGGAAAGTTACCAAAATCAGCAGCAACACCCAGAAAGCTCCAGAAATCAGGTTGAAATATCCTGCAGAGCCTGAAAAAGCAAATCGCAATCCTGGAATCACCTAGAACAGCCCTAGAACAGGTCGCAGTCACCTGGCACTGCCTGAAAAACCTGGAGATGAAATCGCAATCTGCAAAAAGACACCTTGACTGAAATCACAATCTGCAACAGGCTCCTGGATCAGGCGCGATTTCATCTGGCAGGCCTTGATTGCACTGAAACTGGCCCTTGCTGATGGCGATTTTTCCTAACAGGCTCTGGAAGCTCTTGGCAGATGACGATTTTCGCTCTGGCAGCACCTAGCAGGCTCTAGCAGCTCGCAACTGATGATTTGGCTCCTTCTGGAACTGATTTTGGCCTTTTATCCCCAAAAACAGGGCTCTCTGCTCTTTTAGGAGTCCTGTGCTAAAATTAGCAATTTTAATTTCATCACTTTTTTGGCCCCAATGTTGCACACTTTGGCCTCAGGAATTAACTGCCTAGTTACTGGGCGCACATTCACAATCGCCAAGGGCCCACTAGGGAGTTTTAATTCTCCAAGACCCGCCCCATCGCCGGATCCTCACGCCCCAAAGACTCAAGGCAGTCACGCGCAAATTACGAGAGTCGCAAATCAAAAGTCCCATAATTTCACGTCCTTGTGACACACCCCAATCGCAATGGAAAAATTGAAAGCAAATGAAATTACCAAACCTGAAATAGAAAAATAACCAAATAACCAAATAACCAAATCTGAAAGACAGCCAACAATGCCGTCAACAGATCAACCAAGTCTGAAATGAGAACGACCCAACCAACCAACCAAACCTGAAAGGACAGCGTACCAATGCCGCCAATAGGTCAACCAACAATGAATTTGTATCTGTAGAGCCATGGTAACAAATAAAAATGCATTGCACATAAGATGCATCAAAACCAAGTGGCTCACACACCAATCATAGAGGCCTTCGCAGCGAAGATACTGTCGACAAAAACCAGTACCTCGAGTGAAACAAAATGCAACACCAAGTGTCCTCTAGATACATGAGCAGGTCTATACAAAAGGAATAAAAGTGCTAACTCCCCCCCTGTGCATCAAGTAATGCTATAGACATCTGCACTCTGCTGAAGTTGAATGAGTGCCACGCAAATAGGGCTCCAACTGGAAAGCCTCAAGGTAAAGCTATAACACTTGAAGAGTATCTGCTAACTCGTCCTCGTCCATCCACTTCGCATGCAATGATGAATAATTACAAAATTCATCAAGTAGCGTCGTGCAACTTTACCTCTTACCTTCCTTTCCCTATGTGCTAGAATCTGCTCAGGTACAAGGATCTCATCCATGTCTTTCACCTCTCGCTGGATCTCCGGAGGCAAATCCGTAGGCACATACCTTGAAAAGACTTAAGGAGACTCACATGGAAAGTGTCACGGGAGCATGAACTTCTAAGTACTTTAATGTACTACAAGACTGTGACAACTTTGGTTTTAAAAGTCCAAGCATGGGCTTAATAATGTGTAATTAAACGCGGCATGGTGCCTAGCACATAAGCGTAATTAATCCCTAGGCCCAAAGACATTCCAAGGAATTAAAAGAGTGGTTGTTGGAAAATGATGACGTGGCATGTTTAATGGGCCCCCTAGAGGGCCATGTACCTTCAGTCGCCCCCCTAGAGTTCCAGGTGGCTCTAGTGGCTTCTACATGCTCCTTTGTCATTCCTGGACCTTCCTCGGCCTTCTAAACTTCACATGTGTGGTTTTCTCTCTCATCTTCTCCCTTTGTTGAGATTTTGGACTGGTTTTTCAACCTCCTTCAGCTAAATTCCGTTTTTCTTCATAACTCCTCACCCATTTGGATTCCTCGACTTCCGTAGCCCGATGGCTTCCCCTATGCCTCCCCTTCGCAGTGATATGCTTTTCCCTCCGTGCGTTTGGTAGAGCGTGCAGAGTTGAGCACTTCTTTTGCTGGTCAAATTTGCAAAAGTGGCTTTTCTGGACCTTTTTGCTTCTACAGCCTCCTGAGCCTCTCCTTCTGCAAAGCTACAACTTTCTGTTGAATTTCAAGTGGTCCTACGCGCTGGTTGACTGGTTTTTCTCAGTTTTGGAGGACTTTCCGGCAATGAAACTTCTCCAAAACCTTCTCAATGCATTCCTCTCTAAAGCACGCTTCTTTTGAGCCCAAGAACTCCCACTTCTTCGCGACACAAGTGCTTCTTTTCGCATTTTTCAGTGGAATTCTTGCTGGTCGGCTCTTGTAAATGCTCTTTCTTCATGCCTTTGCACTCCTCTTTGGCTGTGAATGCAATTGGGCATTGGTTACTATGTCCTTTTGGCGATTGAGGACTTGGTTCGAGTTTTCAGGGCTTGGTGAGTAGTGATTTTGCTGCTGCAATTTCTTTTTGCCATAAGCTATTGGTTGGCCTCGTGTGCCGCCTCTTTCTAGGTTCATAGGTGCTGAGGTAGTGCTACATGAGTCATTCTTCGGTTGGGTACTTTGCTGATTTTATTTTGGAGCTTTGAAAAGCTTTGTGAATGCCATCTGGAAACCACTCAAAGAGAGTGCAGCTGGGGTGCAGTGTGATTGCATCTGAACAGCCAATGGAATTGCACTTGGAAAAGAGAATGCCTTTGGATTGAGCGTATGGGTTAAGTGCACTTATGTGATGGTGTTCTATGCTTGAAAGCCTTGCGAAGGCTCAGTGAATTGGGGCTGCGTGCTCAGTTGCAGGGAAGGTCTCCCAGATGCAACTTGTAATCATTTCACTGTGAAATATAAAGAAATACCGAAAGGGGCGCCATAGTGTTTGGGACCAATCCGGTGCACTTGTCTATGTTTGTTGAGCAGGGACATTCTAGCCTCCATCCCTTTTTCAATGGTTTTGTTTGTGAACAAATGGGTAAATGCCAAATGGTGATCATGCAATGGTTAATGGTTGTGATATATGCTTTGTGAGCTGTAAATAAGTGCTGAAGAAACATGGTGAGTGCCCATGAGCAAGAGAGCTTCACAACTCCTCAAAGGAGAAGGCAAGGAAAGCCTTAATGATCCAACTAGTGTACAACTACAGGGAGCACAGCAAATGCCTTTTGAGCAGGCCACACATGAAGCTACAACTGAGCTCAACGGTGATACTAGTTCTAGCAATGAGTCAGATGATGCTACTATGTTGAATGCACAGCTTGCAAGTGCAGTGACTGCTTTGACTCAGCTAACTCAAAATTTGGCTCAGGTTGTGCAAACAAATGCCAAGAAGAAGAAGAAATCAAGAAAGCACAAGCACGGAAAGAGTGAGTACACACATGCATCAGCTTCTCATGGCGGACCGCACACTCATGCATCAATTTCCCATGAGGGACATGTTAGAAATTACCCAACAGAGGATACACACAGCGGAAGACTTATAGTAATGCCCAGGAGCTCACACAGTGTGGTGTGGGGTGTGGAATCACAAACTTCTTTACTTATGTAGATTCAATAGATGTGCAGACTCATCAATAGACAATGAACTGGCCAGATAGAGAAACCACCAAAATATATATTTCCGTCCAAAACTATGGACACAATACAAGAGAGATAGATCCAGAGTCCCACCAATGGTGTGGTCCTCTGATCTTACCACAAGGTCCTTCTCCTATCTGCTGGCTATCTCTAGACTCGAGCCAGCGTGCTCCACCTCGAGCTTATGTGGACTCTCCGTCCTTTGACCTCAGCTCTTTGCTGCCCTAGAAGACAGCCAAAGTCTCAGCCTCACACTTGAGCTAAGTCTGCAGCAACACTGGTACTCCTTCAGCTTCTAGATGTAGGCCCCAAGGGTTGTGCTCTGCTGCTCCTTTCTGCTCTACTGGAAGCTGCACTATTGGATGTAAAATGAGGCCAAGGGCCCCTTGAAGTAACCGACCAGCCAGCCCTAAATGGGCCAGACAGTCTGCCCCAAAACCAGCCCTTTAAGGGCTCCAAAACTAGGGCCCTTTGGCCCACACTTCTAGGGCTTTTGGCCCTCCAATCTAGGCAAGGTCCCAGCCTATATAAGGCATGCCACTGCCCACTGTCAGCCCCATTTGCTGCTCCACCAGGCCTGCTGGTTCTGCCCTCTGCCAGGTTCTCTCCAGCCACGTGTGCAGCGCCGTACACTGCTGATGTCATCGCGCCCTGCCAGGTCAGATCTAGGGCTTGCTGTCCCCGCCATCTGCACTGTAATTCCCGCCATCTGTTGCAGCCTTCTTCTCTTGTGAGGTGCTGCCCATGTGGCAGCCCCCTCTCTCTCTCTTCTCTGCATCTTCTACCCTAGGTCTCCCTCCCCCACGCTCTCCTCATTTGGGGGCTTACAGATGGGGAGGTGACCTTTCCAACAGGACAGCCATAAAAAATGACTCAAAAAGTGACTTCCAAGAGAGAGGAATCCCCCAAAAGAGCACTTGAGAAAGAGGTACAAAAAGTACAACCAGTGCAACAGTATGAGCAGCCAGCACAAGGCCTTGGTTTGGGTACTTCTACTCCTCAAAATAATAATGTGCAGTCCATAAATGTGGCTCACCTCAGCCATATTTGAGGCAGCAAACTGAATATTTTGGTACAAATTCTATCTTTGATGCTATGTTGATTTCACCGCCAACTGGGCATAGAAAGCAAGCCATGTATGACAATGTGGGAATGCAGCCAGGCATGCAAGCCACAGCATATGCTCCCATGCCTAATGTTCAGCCAAGCATGGCTCTCCCTAGTGAAGGGAATGCTGCAAAAATACAGCCATCTTGGGACAGCCAATATCAAATGTATATAAAGAATTTAAGGATGGTGGTTCTCATGTCAAGTTTGAGACATATAATGGAGTATAGGACAGGTACAAAGCCCTCACATTCCTTCAACAGTTTGATGCTGCATTTCTTGGGGGTTTGTTTACAGAAGCATCCAAGATGAGGAAGGTTGCCACATTTTTGAAAGGCAATGCTCTTAAGTGGTACACCAACCTTATGCTTCATGGTGATGCACCTGCTACTTGGCTGGAATTTAAGCAAGTGTTCTCTTCTAGTTGGCTTACTCCAACTTTTGAAGTTGAAGTACTTTCACACTAGCATGACTTGTCATACAAACTTTGCAAGAATCTTGATGATTACACCCAGAGGTTTTGGGATGTTTTGCTGTCATTGAGCTCTTACAGGCCAATTAATTGAGAATGCAAGGACAGCATATGCATGGATGCAAGAGAAGAATTTGGGCTTTATGGACAGCAAGAAAGAAGACAGCAAACGGGCTGCCAAACACCAAGATAAGGACATCAAATCTGAAAATAAAAATTATGGCAAACGACCGTTTCAAAAGGGAGGAAAAGCCCAATTCAAAGCTGGTCAAAGGCGTGGACAGCCTAATAAACAGCCCCGTACCAAGTTATCTGATGAAGAGAAAAAGTCACTCATGATGCAAAACAAATGTTTTATATGCAAAGGAGAGGGACACCGCTCTTATGATTGCCTATCCAAGAAAAGAGACAGGTCAGATGATGATAAGAATGGTGATAAACAGGCTGATCGGAAGGACAAAAGGCCTAAACCTTCTGCAGGACTTCTTCCAGATGTGATTGGGAGTTTGCCACATGCACATGATGAAGAGGAAATGAAAAAGACCGAGATGTGCAAAGCATGGGGAAAAATCAAAAATCAAAATTGTTTGTTTTTCTTTGATTCTGGGGCAAAGGCAAATTTCATAACTCCTGATATGGCAGGAAGGTTTGGCATCAAGCTTGAGGAAATGGGGCCATTTGGCATGTGTGATATGGCCAACCCTGAACTCAACACACCTGTCACTCCTATCATTGGCAAGTTGAGGATGCATATCCAAGGATACCAGGATGCAGAGGACTTCTACATTATGCCTTTGCCAGAGTGTGATGCTTTGCTTGGGATGCCTTGGATGTACAGGGTGGGGGCTGATGTACAGATGAGAAACAAGAAGATTTCTTTAACTCATAGAGGCAAAAATCATGTACTTGATGTAAAGTTGAAAGGGGAGTCCATCCCTGTAGTTTCAATTTCTTGTATTTCCAATGTAATAAAGCGTCATATTTCAGCCTACTTGATTTTTGTCAAAGAGGACAGCCAACCAGTTCATGAAGGCTCTACTCTTTCTACTTTAGATAGAGAAAGGACTGCTTTTATTTCAGGTTTTTAGGATTGTTTCTCAGATGCACTTCCTCAAGAAGTACCTCCCAAGAGACCCGAGGATCATCAAATTGATATAATTCCAAGAAGCTTACCCCCTAATATACCTCCCTATCGTGTCAGTAAGGCACAACAGGAAGAGATAATGTCACAAGTGAAGGAACTCTTGGAAAAGGAATTAATACAGCCAAGTAATTCTCCTTACTGTTCCCCTGTGTTGCTTGTGCAAAAGAAGGATGGTAGTTGGAGAATGTGTATTGATTACAGGGCTTTGAATAAAGTCACAATTAAGAACCATTTTCCAATTCCACGCATTGATGATATATTGGATCAGTTGGAAGGTTCCCCAATGTTCAGTCGTATTGACCTTAAAAGTGGATACCATCAAATAAGGATACGGCCTAAAGATGTCTACAAGACTGCCTTCCGCACTTCATTTGGCTTATATGAGTTCCTTGTGATGCCTTTTGGTTTGACTAATGCACCTGCCACTTTCAATAGAATGATGGATAGAATTTTTAGAGCACACAGAAAGTTTGTGGACACTTTCTTCAATGACATCATTGTGTTCTCTAAAAATAAGCAAGAGCACAGGAAACACCTCACTATTATGTTTCAAGAGTTGAAAAGACACAAGCTGTTAATAAACACCAAGAAAAGTGAGTTCTTTATGCATGAGATTCATTTTCTCG
This sequence comes from Dipteris shenzhenensis, assembly GCF_047967505.1. Classification (NCBI taxonomy): domain Eukaryota; kingdom Viridiplantae; phylum Streptophyta; class Polypodiopsida; order Gleicheniales; family Dipteridaceae; genus Dipteris; species Dipteris shenzhenensis. The sequence goes on from NC_141626.1 coordinate 594,732, forward strand.
GTCATATAGTGTCAAAGGATGGAGTCAAGATGGATCCTGCAAAAGTTGAGGCCATAAGGAGTTGGCCAATTCTGAAAAATCTGCATGAAGTCAGAAGCTTCCTTGGGTTGTGTTCATACTATCAGAGGTTTATAAAGTACTTTGCAGAAATTGCTTCTCCCTTGCATGCTTTACAAAAGAAAGCTGTACCGTTTCGTTGGGGACCAAAGGAAATGCAGCTTTTGAAGAGCTGAAGCAAAAGCTGTGTTCTGAACCTGTTATTATCTTGCCAGATCTTGCAAAACCCTTTGCTGTAACTTGTGATGCATGTGGGAACAGCATAGGAGGCACTTTGACGCAGGATCGCACAGTGGTTGCATATGAGAGTAGAGTTCTCAAAGATGCTGAATTGTACTTGCAGACATACGAGAAGGAAATGTTAGCAGTGATACATGCTTTGACCACATGGAAACATTACCTTCTTGGAGCTAATTTTTATGTGCAGACAAATCATCAGTCACTTAGATATTTTCTCACGCAGAGAAAATTATATGAAAAGCACATGAGATGGGCTAACTTCCTCTCAATGTTTCATTTTCAAATTGTACATGTGCTGGGTGACAAATATGTCGTGGCTGGTACACTTTCCAGGAAACCACAGCCTCAAGCAGTCTCCAAGAAACCTAGTGTTTCAGCAGTGAGCATTGCTTACAACAATGTGTTAGATGTGATGAAAGATCAGTATGTTAATGATGCTGAATTTTAGCTTTCTAATGGTCAAAGGCATGATCACTATATGTTGAAAGAGGGTTTCATTTTGATGCATGGACGACTCTGTGTCACTGATCAGATGCGACAGAAAGTCATAATGGAAAGTCATGCTCCTCCATATGCAGGACATCGGGAAATTACAGCAACAATTACAGCAGTGGAGCAATACTTTTATTGGCCATCTTTGAGGAAAGATGTGAAAGAATATGTGAGAACATGCATGGTTTGTCAGAAAGTAAAGTTTGACAGGCAGAAGGCACCTGGGTTGTTACACCCTTTGCCAATTCCGGATAGACCATGGCAAAGCATAGCTATAAATTTTGTGTTTGATCTTCCACGTACTCCTACTGGACATGATGGATTGTGGACAATAATTTGCAGGTTTAGCAAACAAGCCCACTTTGTGCCAGTAAGAAAGAAAATTACAGTGATAGAGATCCGAGGATGACCAGCCTCTTTTGGAAAGGGCAGTTTGAAAATATGGGCACTACGCTGAATTTTTCGTCATCTTTTCACCCTCAGTCTAATGGACAATTGAGGCAAGAAAACTCTACCATCTTGGATATGTTTAAATGCTATGTCTCAGACCACAAAAGCAAATGGGAGCATTATTTGCCGTTGCTGGAATATACTTATAATAATATGGTGCACACATCCACATGTAAAACACCTTTTGAAATAGTGGAAGGTGCCAGGAAGATACCTCCCATTTTGCATACAAAAGAGAAAATCTTCGAAGCTGATTGTTTTGTGAAAAGCCTTAAAGAGGCTTACAAGAAGATCAAATATGCCTTGCAAAGAAGTCAGGACAAGCAGAAAAGAGCAGCAGCAAATAAGCACCGCAGGGAATTGGTATTCACAGAAGGTGATTGGGTTTTGCTGCGTTTTCAAAAGGCAAGGCTGAAAAATAAGAAAGGCAAGGAAAGGTTGTACACAAAGCTGAACATGCATTACTATGGTCCTTTCCAGGTTTCTGAAAAGATAAACGAGGTAGCTTACAAGCTGAAGTTGCCTCCGCATTAGAAGATACATAATGCCTTTCATGTGAGCTTGTTAAAGCAATATCATGGAGATGTTCCCGAGGATTTACATGATGAGGTACAGCCTGAAGTGGAAGAACAGGATGAACTTCTGGTCCCAGAGCAGATTCTGGCACACAGAGATAGAAAGCTCAAGGGTAAAGTTATCCATCGCTACTTGGTAAAATTTCAAAATTACCCATCACTTGATGCGAAATGGATGGAGGAAGGTGAACTGACAGATTCACCTAGGCTATTGCAGCTTTACCTTGATGCTTTCCAGTTAGAGCCGACTACGGTCCAGGCTCCTACAGGTAGTTCAGCAGAGCGAGCGGAGCATTACTTGGTGTACGAGAGGGGGGTAGCACCTCCACTCCCTCAGTACAAACGGGCTCACCATGATTTCATGAGGTCGCTTGATGACACTGTATGTTTCATCCGAGATACTGAGCTGACAGTATTTCTACTGTGAGACTTCATGATATTGATGCATCTTGACTATTGATCGCCGAGGATCAAATAGATTTGGAGCAGTGTATATGGATGGACGCATGCCTCTCCTAGCCATATTTTCACTATCTTTGTGCGGCTTTCTTGTATACTCTTTCATGGTATCCTCCTAGGCCTCTCCTCTTGCAAAGCTACAACTTTCTGTTGAATTTCGAGTAGTCCTACGCGCTGGTTGACTGGTTTTTCTCAGTTTTGGATGACTTTCCAGCGATAAAACTTCTCCAAAACCTTCTCAATACATTCCTCTCTGAAGCACGCTTCTTTTGAGCCCAAGAACCCCCACTTCTTCGCGACAGAAGTGCTTCTTTTCACATTTTTCAGTGGAATTCTTGCTGGTCGACTCTTGTAAATGCTCTTTCTTCATGCCTTTGCACTCCTCTTTAGCTGAGAATGCAATTGGGCATTGGTTACTATGTCCTCTTGGTGATTGAGGACTTGGTTCGAGTTTTCAGGGCTTGGTAAGTTGTGATTTTGCTGCTGCAATTTCTTTTTGCCATAAGCTATTGGTTGGCCTCGTGTGCCGCCTCTTTCTAGGTTCACAAGTGCTCAGGCAATGCTACATGAGTCATTCTGGGAGGAGGAGAAGCAGATGAGGGCAAGAGGAAGAGGAGGAGAAGAGTAGGGCGACACGCGTAGAAGGGAGGGAAGGAGCTGTTGTAGAAGGGAGGAGGAGGGGAGAGATGCTATAGGAGGGAGGAGGAGGGGAGAGATTCTGTAGGAGGGAGGAGCACAGGAGAGGGATCCCGGGTGGCCAGAGAAGGAGGGGAGAGGAAGGAGGGAGGAGGAGCCAGAAGGAGGAGGAGGAGGGGAGAGGGAGGAGGGAGGAGGAAGAGCAAGACGGAGGAGGGGAGAGGAGAAGGGAGGGGGAGGGAGGGAGAGGGAGAGGGAGAGGGAGAGGGAGAGGGAGGAGGAGGAGGGAGGAAGGGAGAGAGAGGGAGAGAGGGAGAGAGAGAGATGTTGAGCAGGGGCATTCTAGCCTCCATCCCTTTTTCAGTGGTTTTGTTTGTGAAGAAATGGGTAAATGCCAAATGGTGATCATGCAATGGTTAATGGTTGTGATATATGCTTTGTGAGCTGTAAATAAGTGCTGAAGTGATTAAAGGTTTAGTTCCACTGCCCGTGATTAGAGGCCGGTTTCAGAAAGCATTGTGAATCTTCCAATGGTCAGGTAGCTGTAAGCGAAATGCTTCATCATTAATCTGCTGAGTTACCTTGAAAGGCCCATAGTACCTCATGCTTAGCTTAGGGAATAGCCGAGTACGATCCCGTGTACTTTTCGGCCTTACTTTTTGAAAACGCAGCAAGCCATAAACACCTTCCTTGATGACAATGTCACGCCTGTGCTTGTCCGCTGCCTTTTTCCGCTTCTCCTCTGACTTTTGCAATGCTTGTTTCACCTTCTAATAAGCTATGTCTAAGCTTTCCACATACTTATCAGCCTCAAAAAATTTATCCTTCGTCTGCAAGATGGGTGGAATCTTACGTCGGCCTTTCCCTATCTCAATCTATGGAAGAATGTACCATGTTATTGTATGCATACTCCACTAATGGTAAAAACTTCCCCCACTATGACTGGTGCTCCGAAACATAGCATTTCAGCAAATCTAGAGCTGTGGAATTCGCCTCCTCCGATTGCCCATCGGTCTATGGATGAAAAGCAGAAGAAAATAAGAGAGTAATGCCCATATTCTCAAAAAGTCCCCGCCAAAACAAGTTGGTCATGCGCGGGTCTCTATCACTCACAATTGATGTTGGCATACCATGGTACTTGATGATATTCTGCATAAATAACTTCGTCATATGATCTGCCCCAATCTTCCTCCATACAGGAATAAAGTGCGCCTGCTTGCTGAAGCAATCAATGATCGTCCATATTCCATCATTACATGTAGGTATCCTTGGCAAATCAAATCCATGGCTATGCTCTCCCATGGTCCATCAGATATGGGCAAAGGACGTAACAGTCCAAGAATCTTCTTGCAATCATACTTCACCTTCTGACGGGTTAGGCATGTGCAAACATACTCCTCAACATCACGATGCAGCATAGGCTAATAAAAGAAATGCTCCACCGCCATAGCTGTAGCATCAATACCTCGATGTCCTGCATATGGTGGATCATGACCTTCTACCTTAGCTGCTTAGTTACACACAACCTTCTGTCCATTATTAAGCTGGTCATATATTTCAGCAAATTGCTCATATTCCGCATAGTAATCCTTCATTACATCCATTGTGATAAGCAATTGTCACAGCTGAAACTTATGGCTTCCTGGACAAAGCATCTACAACCACATTCTTCTTGCCTTCATGTACAATTTGAAAATGAAACATTGACAAGAAGATTGCCCACCTCATGTGCTTCTCGGACAGCTTAGTTGCGTCAGAAAGTAGCACAAAGACTGATGATCCATCTGTGCTGTAAAATCAGCTCCCAATAGATAATGTTTCCAAGTGGATAAAGCATGAAGTGTATACCGCCAACATCTCCTTCTCATAAATCTGTAAATATAACTCAGTTGGCTGTAAAATGCAACTCTCATAAGCTACAGGATGCCCATCCTGTGTGAGGACAGCTCCAATACTATTTTTACCACAAGCATCCACATGCACATGAAAAGACTTCCTCAAGTCAGGAAAAATTAGCACCAGATCTGTTGTAAGCTTGCGCTTCAGCTCCTCAAAAGAGTCATTCTCCCCTTGTGTCCACTGGAAAGGTCTTTCCTTCTTCAAAAGTGCATGCATAGGGGCTGCAATTTCTGCAAAGTGACGGACAAAACGATAGTAGTAGGAACACAAACCCAAGAAACTACGAACCTTGTGCAAATTCTTTGGTTGTGGCCACTCCGTATTGATTCCACTTTAGCTGGATCCATACGAACCCATCCTTGGAATCAATATGCCCCAAAAGATGAATCTCAGTCATGAAAAACTCACTCTTTTTGGGGTTTATAAACAGCCTCTGCTTCCTGAGCTCAGCGAACACAATCGCGAGATGCTCCCAATGCTCCTCCTCATCTTTCGAAAACACAATCATGTCATCAAAGAATGTACCCACGAAGGCTCTGTGGTCTAGAAAGATCCTGTCCATCATGCGATTGAAGGTGGCGAGAGCATTAGTGAGTCCGAAAGGCATAACCAAAAACACATACAACCCAAAAGAAGTCATGAACGCCGTCCTATGCACATCTTCTGGACATATGCGAACCTGATAATACCCACTCTTCAAATCAACGCAGCTGAAAACAGCTCCCCCCTTCAAATTGAATCAACCTATCCAGAAAGTCATCTATCCTGGGTATAGGGAAGCGATTTTTAATGGCGATCTTATTCAAGGCGCGGTAATCAACACACATACGCCAAGAACCATCCTTCTTCTGAACCAATAGAACTGGAGAGCAATAAGGTGATGAACTTGGCTGAATCAGCCCCTTCTCAAAAAGGTCATTTACCTGGGGCTCGTAATCTCCTACTGCGCCGCACTAACTCTGTAAGGTGGTTTATCGGGTAGACAACTACTAGGTATGATGTCAATCCCATGGTCCTCCGGCCTTTCTAGTGGAAGCTCACTCGGCAACTCATTAGAAAAGCAATCTGAAAATTCAGTTAGAAAAACAGCCCTTTGCTTTTCCAAACGGGAAACAGTATGCTCTTCATTTACAGGAGATCTCTCTCTAGCAAAAACCATGTACGCAGAAATACGACTTTTCATCATAGAATTAATGACAGAAGCTGTTACAACTGGGACAGGCTCCCCTTTTAATTTTGCATCAATTGCATGGGTCTTCGAAGCCCTTATGTGAAACTGTAATTTTTCTCTTCTTAGCTTCTATCACCGCATCCCAATGATGCATCCATGGCATACCCGACAAAGTGTCATGACCTGCAAGGGGCATAATATAAAAGTCTTCGCTATCCACGAAAGACTGAATATGCAAGCGCAACTTCCCTATGATAGGTGTGATAGGAATAGTGAACTCCGGGTTAGCCATACCAGCTTCACTGCTCGGTCCCAACTCCTCGGCTCGAATGCCCAATCTCGCTGCCATCTCTGGAGAAATAAAGTTGGCCTTTGCACCTGGATCAAAGAAAATAGGGGCTGTCTGTTCTCGAACTTTAACCCAAGCTCTGCAAAGCTCAATTTCCTCACCCTGGGGCTGTGCATTGTCTTCCCCTTCTGATCACCTTTGCCTGCGTCAACCTTCTCCTCATTCCACTTTGGGCAATCCGAAGACACATGACCTGGTTCTTTGCATTTAAAACATTTCTTTTCTTCATAGAGCGTTTTCCGCTCCTCTCGACTCAAATACACAGCTGCCTTTTTATTGTTTTGTTGCCTCCCTGCAACAAACGCAGCCTTCTGACGATTAGCCTTCTTCTCTATCGAAACCCAAATCTCTTGTCTGTGTCATCCTTCTTAAATTCCTGCTTCTGTTCACCTTTGAACCCAGAAGTCCTCTCCTGCATCAAAGCATATGCCGTGCTAGCATTCTCAATAATCTGAGACATATTGGAAACTTTAGTCTTCGTGCAGTAGTCTCTCAACTCCTTAGGCAGCCCGTAGTAATATTTCTCAACCTGCTCAGCGAAAGGAACAATCCGATAGGAGCTAACAGGCAACAAGGCTGCCTAAAACACATGTTTGAAACCTACCCACGTGTTTGGTGCCGTGTTTTGCATAAGCATAGTGGTCCACCAATGAAGTTCATTCCCCTTTAGAAAACTTGCAGCCCGGCGTATTTTAGATGATTCTGTGAAATACACTCCTGTGTAGGCTGCATCAAACTGCTGTAAAAAGGTCAAGGCTATCCTGCACCCCACTAAATGTCTCAAATTTTACCGCTGCACCAGCCTCTTTAAAGTCTTTCATCTTCCCTTGAGGTGCCAAATTATCATATATAGATGCCTGGGCAAAAGGGACAACAGCACTCACTCTATCTCCCACACTACCAGCATTGGGAAAAGCTGTATTATTCAGACCAGCACCCACATTTTGCATATTTCCCAAACCAAGGTTACCTATTGCTACAGTAGGCATACCACCTATTTGCATCCCTGGGGCTGCTCCAAGATTTGCACACATCATATTCTATCCCATGGGCTGTAAACTAGGCTAAAACCCAACTGTTTGACTAGTAGGCATACTCGGAAATTGGGCTTGTGGGCTGACCATGGCCTGAAATACTGAACCACCACCAAAATAACCTGGTTGCACCTGGTTTGCCATAATTCCTTGCTGTTCGGAAACCATGGACTGTGAGGGACATTTTAAAGACCAACCAAGATCATGTGAAGCACGCGAAAGACAAAATGGAGTTTGGGCAACAATATAGAAGTTTAAAAGTTAGAGAGGAGGAGATAAATACAATTTTTATGAGCTTTTCTAGGGTTTAAGTTTGGGCAAGCAAAGAGAGAGAGAGATTAAAGCCTAAGAGAAGGAGATTGTGCTCATCTAGACATCAATGAAAACTTTGAAAGAAATATTTTAATCAAAGGTATTATGGATCTCTCTTAATGCTTACGGAGTTAGCAGAATTAGCTTACCATCTTAACTTCCTTTTACTAAAATGCATAATTATCACATGCATTGAGGATTGAGCCAAGTTGAGGGGCAGTCCCTCCATATTGGAGATATGATTGATAGATGACTCACAAGAGTTTGAGACTAGGGACCGTTCAATCTAAAGATCAAAGGAGGCGATTGCATTCCTTTTCAGAGGCTTTGGCATCTTACCTTGCTATATCAAGTAGCGCAGTTCCTGTAATCTTAAGGTAACCAGCGGGTATTGTTAACGACCGAGACAACAAATTTAATGGCCATTTTTGAAGGGCTGTATTCATGAGGTTGAAAACTACTTTGAATATGAACACTGCGGATCATCCATGAGTGATGGCCAAACTGAGAGAGTCGATCAAGTCATTGAGGATATGCTTTGAGCATATGTAAGTAAATGGCCAAGTTTTCGAGGACGTAAACCATTCTTAAGGGGAAGGGAATGTTACGTCATTCATAATCGCAAAAGCCCATGGCTTCGTTATGGTGAGGCGGGAAACTAGAGGGCTCGATAGTGCTTGCATTAATGGCAAGCTAGAGGGTTGGGCTCTAGAGATAATCCTAGGCTTAGGCAATGGTATGGAGTGCATTGCTAAGGCCACAATAGGGCATAGATCCAATATAGACACATGGCACTCCAATAGGTCCCAACTGGTAAGCATTGGGTTGAGGGGAGGGTTCTAAAGGCTAAGAAGGACGAGGAAGGAAGAAACGTGATGAGAGTTCACGTAAAAGAGAATGAGGAGGAGCTTCAGAGAGACACCTCTTACTATGTGGATGTAAAAAAGGGTGAGTGGTGGACAGGAATTCAGCCCAAAGCATGCTAGGAAGTGCTCGAAATTGAGCAGGGAAGACACAAAAAACAGTTTCAGATAGGCACATCCATCCGAGTGATGTCCTATGATGTATGTGGGACCAACTCCACTGGTCGGCTATGGATAGACAAGAAGAGCTCGTCCAACAATCGTCAGGGAAGAATCAGTGTGATGGATCAATGTTGCTGGTCAACATGAACAAATTGTTGACGTCACTCCCTCCCCCCTCCCTCCTCTGTAGCCTCCAAGAGGAAGCTTGTCATCTGACAAGTCTCTCTACATGTCAAAGAGTAGAGAGGAGACGTTTGCAGTCCTCCTCTGAGTGCCACCCGAGGTGTCACGGAATTGTATTTATCCCAAGTAATAATGAGAAATACTTTATTTCGACTCGCTCAAAAAGAGTTGACTTTGGTCGACTCGAGCAAGTTTCCATTTTATCATTTCCATTTGTATATGTGCATAGAGGGGCGCTCACAGAGAACCAAGACTAGTCCATAGTACAATGTATGAATGCATTGGCTAACCCCTAGTGTGTGTGCACTCCTCTCTCCCTCTGTTCTACCTGATTTGGAGTTCACTTTCGTTGTTATTACTTCACCAATGAGAGTTACCAACATGTGCAAACTAGTCAAAGATCTGTGAATTGAGGTGTCAAGAGCTGCTTCCAAGGTTACAATCATAGAAGCTTCATTATAGCACAATCTCATTTAAAAAAACCCTTGGACTAGGGGAGCATGGCAACTCTAACACAAATTGGTTTTCTCTTAGTTGGGCACAATGGGACAATGGCCCAATCAAATCACTGAATCCTAAAACCAAGTAGCACAATTGCCAGCACAGATGCAGCTCAGAGGCGCGAGATGACAAACAGCACAACTTGACGCAACCATCCCCGAGGCTTGCTGCTACCCCCTGCATATGACAATACTAGCGCATATGAGATCCGTCTCAAAGTCAGATACATTACTATACATAGTGGTAGATGTCCCCTTTGTAAGATAATTTGGCTACCTTTGTGCCACTATTGGATATGGTATCTTTGTAGAGAATAAGAGTCATTGGGTGACAAGACAACAGATGGGCTACTGGCCCACCTCCAACTAGCCATAGGGTTCGCACTTTGAGGCAATTCTAACTATCAAAAGGCTGCTCTCCTTGAAAGGTGAAGTCGCACTCAAGAAATTGCCTAAGCAGACTCAATAATCTAAGCTAGTACCCTTATTCTCCTACGCCACCTGCATTGGCAAGCAACTCCAATTAACGCCCTCTCCAGGGACGTACTAGTGGGAAAGACATTGTCTCCAGCAACATGTTTGAACATCCCTTGTCTCTAGATTCTGAACACAATTGTGATCCATCCACTTGGATGGAAGATCTACTTCTTCTAGCTAAGGCCTCCCCATCACCCCCTGGCTTGAACAGATGGGATGAGATGGCACATTTTATTGCTGCAAAACAAGGTCTGTCTGACCACCTAGGACACCTTGAGATGCACACTCGAGGATTATTGTGCACCTGCATGTGTGGACCGTAGCGTTAACTCCAAAGGCTTAGTTCAAGGCCGAGATAGTATCGCTAAGATTTTTTTATGGCAATGGTGTGCAAAGAGATCATACAGGTCACTTCCACATAGTGCCGATCTTGCCTACCAAAGGATGATGGTTCAATAGGTTTCCAATGGACAGTCCAGACTATTCACAAATAAGAGACCTTCGGTGTTTTTCCCTGAAAAAAAATAGGTTTCCCTCCATCAACAGACTATTTCTAGTGAATACAGTTACTGGTCTATTGTCCAGCCATCCTTAAATCTTTCATATCTAGCCTCTGTGTGGAGTTTTGAGCTTCGTATATATGTAATGGAGACAGGAAAACAAACTTACCCAAGTATCTGAATGATACGGTGGAGGAGGTCGTACTGAGACTGAGCAGGAAACAATGGTATGCCCAAGAAGAGCTCTGCCGCAACACACCCAAAAGACCACATATCGATTGATGTTGTATATCTTAATCTTGTCAAGTTTCCAAATTGCTAGAGAACTCTCAAAAGGAACAGTTATCTATACTGTTCATTAAACAAGATTTGAAATTCATAACTGTTTCAACAAAGACTTCAGATTATAACTCGATGACTACATTGGATGTAGATTGGAAATATCTATTCACTAATGCAATCCATATACTCATCTTTTCTACAATGTTTACCACATCCAACGTTCATGGTGTGCATATACCTAGATGAATCCAGGAACATTCCCAAACTCATCCTCTAAACACACAACAAAGTGCAGTTTCAATCTCATGATAGTCACTCATAAGGTTGAAAACCATAAACTCCATCACGCATAGCAAGGACTAGCTACTATGACATCCCCACTGATGTTCATGGTGTGCATACTTGTTCCTCGATTGCGACTCAATTAATTGAGATTATATTTTCTAAGAACTTACACACCTAAGGAAATCTCAATAAACGCGTACTTTAGCTATTCATGAACGTGTTCAGCAAAAGATATTACTAGCATCAGTTTAAAATCAATGTCAGCCCTCAAACTCTATGCCTCAGTCCACATAAATCAATCAGTCCTTAACAGACTCATAGCATCACTTTTAACAACATTACCTAAGGATTCCAGCTGAACTCTCAGCTTTGAGGTGGAGCTTGGACAATAGCACTGTCCTGTTTGTTCATCACAATCTAAACTAAGTGCAGTGGTTGGAATGGGTTCAGCTGTAAAATAGCCGTACCACCATCTCTAAGAGAAGGCGGATCAAGTTGCTTCACTCCATCTAAAGAAATTCATCATTTCAAATAGAAGATACGTGTAAACAATTTTCATCCAAAAAGGACATGACTCAGTTTAGTTGCAATGCTCTTCAAACTATGTGTCACTTTATACCACTCTCCCAAGCAAATGCAATATGAATCCCAAGAAGGGAGCTTCTAAAAAGTTAGTAATTCTCAGTATACTGAGACCTACCTATGTAGGAGAGGTTACAAAACAGACTGTGATCAAGCATGGACTGTTGTATTATCAAGAAAATATTTCTAGATATGGGCGTTGACAAAATCCAGGCACAGATTACCTTGAAAAAACAGAGGGTCTATAATCTTATTGAGAAAAGCTCTTGTTACCTCACGTGGGAGCAATGCAGAGTCGATAAAGTGGAAATATTTATAGGTGGTGACATTACATGGTGTAGGAGATCCCCCACCTAAAGGTGGACCCTATCTAACAATAGACACTCATTTAGTACTAACTTTATTAATTGTCCTAACTAGGCACTACTATTCCCTTTAGGCCAATTAGGCTTTACTAACTAGTGACCACTGTCTAACATCCTAATTTCTAGCCTAACACAGCAAAAGGCTGGAATGAGTTGAGTCCATACAAAAATCCCTTGCTCATTTCTTCCATCTGAAAGCACTTGAGTTTGGCTTCTTACCCTTGAACGTAGCAAATGATATTCAGCACTATTTGTTATTACTACAAAACCTTAGTTCAAAGGGGCCTATTCAAACAGAAAAGCATCGATCAGATCTCAAAGTAGGATACTCATGGCCGAGAACAACTTCCGGGGAGCGATAAAAGCGGCTCTGTGTCAAATAACCACCAATAACAGCACATCAGCAATAAAGTTGCTCCTACATATTGCCAAAACATTTTGGAAGATTCATTAATTATGAATGTCATATAAGCTCTTGTACCTGGATATAAGAATAGACAGTTCGATGCTCCATACAAGCAGATCCAAAATCAATGAGCTTGAGTTCAGCTGATGCAGGACTGCAATGCCCAAGTTCAAATCCTAATTAGTATAACAATAAAGTAAATTGTTTTCAAGGCTACAAATGTACTAATTGGTAACAAAACAGCAAGCTTGCAAGTACCGTGTGGTGAGAAGAATGTTCTCTGGTTTAAGGTCGCAATGAATTACTCTTGCATCACGAAGGACTGCCAGGGCTGTTAAAATCTGCACATGGACGAACACAATTAATAGGTTTGGGCATGATGCTGTCTCGCCCTCACAAACACATTCCGTGCATGCGTGTGTGTGTGTGTGTGTGTGCGCATGCATGCACTAGTTGCTTTTCCACATAGACTGTCACGGTGACGTGAAAAGTGATGTAAAGTTTAATGTAACTCAGACCTAAGGTTAACCTTGGTTAAGTCTAGTAATAGTTTGGCCATGAGGGACTGGCTAGAGGAAGTGCAGACTTCCTATAAGTTCCTAGGGGCAATTTCTAAGTGCACCCACTAGGTCCTAGGGATAAGGCATAGGCATTTAAGAGGGGCTATAAAGTTGGGCCCAAGGACAACCAACGTTGTCCTTGGTATGGTGGTTAGGACTTTAACGAAGCGCCAAGTGGCATGCATGCAAATGCATGTGCTCCCCTCAACCTACCATCTCTCTCCCTCACCCTCCTGAAGCATATCGGGGTCTGCAGAGGGAGCCTGGAGCAGAATTCCATGCCGGCTTCACAGTTTGCTTGCCTTTTTTGCTGTTGGCTGCTCTCCATCACGCTTTTGCTGGGTTCTACGTCCTTTTCTACTGCTGCACATAGGTGCAGGCTGTAGGCACGCATCCCTAGGCTGCTTTCAGGCAGTCCGTACACATTGTACAAACAATTGGCGCAACTCCCAAGGTGACTGAACGGATTGCTAGGCACGGATCCTGAGGTGCTTGCAACAAGGCACGGATCCCAAGGCAGATCATCCTTTCTATATGATTCTCCTTGCCATTCGTGGCAGATCTGTGGCCCTAGCCTCTCCAACTCTTTTCTTGCCTTCCTTCCACCTTCTATCCGGTTCTCTCTCTCTCTCTCTCCTCCCGGAGGCTAGAAGACACCTGCACCCTACTAGGCGCGAGGACTGAGCTCGCCCCTCTGCCACGGACAATGGGTATTTGGTTTTTGTCTTCCATTTGATTGTTATTTCTTATTTTGAAGTTATCTGCAGTGTATTTCATGTGCTTGGTGTCCTTTCTGGTCCCCACAGGCTTAAGCAAGCACTCAAGGGTGTGCTAGGGAAAGGCCAGAGGGCCAGTGTGATGCATGTGAAAGCCTTGAGGCTGCTTTGAGCACAGTTTGCTAGTGGTTTGGATGCTTTAATGCCTTTCAGTTGAGTCAAGTCAGAAGTGGATGCCTAAGATTGCCTTGCCAATTGGATTCTAATGGTGCACTGTGGAATAGATGCCCTAAAGATAGTAGGAGGATTTGCAGAGAGGTACGGTACAAAGGTGAGCCCCTGGTGTAAAGCATTTCCATTCAGAATCATTAAATAAATACCGAAAGGGGCGCCAAGGCATTTGGGGCCAGTGGGTGTATTGTGTACTATTTCACTGAGCAGGGGCATTCTAGCCTCCCCATTGTTGTTGTTGAAGTTTATTTCTAAGTACTGTTAAGTGGTTGAAGTGATTAAAGCTTGCATTGTGGCTATTTATGAGGTTTATGACTGAGTAGACGAGGATTACAACCCTTTGGATTCCTGAAGGCCGCTTACATTGGTTCCATTGCCGAGATCATCACCATCTTTCTATAGAGGTGAGCCCTGGTAGTGTTGGGTGAAAGAAGCCTTCATTGCAATTTTTGCTATAGCCATCAATCTCAGCAAGCATGTCACACCGTGAGAGGTCATTGACCATATCGGAGCAAAAGGAGCAAGAGGAAGACGGGGCATCAGAGAGCTTTGGGAGGAGCATAGTATCGGTGAGGGTGATGAGGAGCAGGACAGTGGGGGACAGCCTCTTCCTCCTGAGCATGCCACCAAGGACTCACAAGATGAGGTAAATGAGGCTGAGGAGCTTGATCCCAATGCCCTTTTTCAGTTGCGAATGCAAAGTGTAGTAGGAGCCCTGTCACCGTTGCAACATACTTTCATGGAGATTATGCAAGCTCCTCCTAGCAATATTGCTCCTCCTAGAAGCAAAAAGACATCTAAGAAGAAGCAGAAGAAGCATAAGAAGACTCACAAGCACGCTCCCTCAGGCGAACAGCCACCAGTGCCCTCAGTTGCCCCTGGAATGGGTAATGCCAATAACTTTCACTTAGTGAATCAGGGACAGCAAGTTTTTCTGCATACTATGATGCATCAAGGGTATTTTGGAGGGAGTTCAATGTTCCAAGCAATGGTGGGACAGCCCACGGAAGCACCTATAATGCCAGGCAGTTTTGTAGGCAGCATGCAGCTTGGAATGCAGAATTTCCAGCAGCATATGATGGGAGGAATGCCCCCTGCTAATGCCAACATGATGTATGCAAATCTTGGGATGCAGCCCGGAATGCAGACAAGGTTGCCAAGAATGATGGGTAATACTTGGAATATGTCACAGATGCAAGGAGTGGGACCCGGAATGTTTAACCCCACCATGGGTGCTGGTGGTATGGCTCCAAATGCGGGATCAATGATGACTCCACCGTTTTTACAGCCCCCTGTTTATGATGATCTTACCCCCAAAGGCAAGCTGAAGGACTATAAGGAGGGAGGGGCAGCTGTGAAGTTTGAAACCTTCAATGGGATGCAGGACAAATTGAAGGCTTTGACATTTGTGCAACAATTTGATGCCACCTATTCAGGTGGACACTCCACGAAGTCTTCCAAAGTTCGAAAGGCAGCCACCTTTTTAAAGGGCAATGCACTCCAATGGTGGACCAATTTACTTTTATAGGGCAGAGCACCTACCACCTAGGTTGAATTCAAACAAGTGTTCTCAGCCACGTGGTTAACCACCGCTTTCGAGGTAGATATCATGACCGCTTGGTACAAGCTAGATGCAGCGAATTGCAGGAATTTGGAAGAATACAATAAGAATTTTTGGGAAGCCTTGTTGCCAGTGAACTCCTACAGGCATGTACCGGCTGTCCGAACAAATTGAAAGGTATTGCTGCGGGCTGCCAAAGGAGATTCGGGACTACTGCACAAAGACAAAGGTCTCCAACATGTCTCAGTTGAGTGAGAATGCCACTACGGTTTATGCACTCATGCAAGGGAAGGTTTCTGGGTTTAGAGGTAGCCACCAGGAGGCACCAAAGTCAAAGGGCAGCAAGCTGGAATCTCCTACTGAGCAGGGTGAGCATAAGAGAAGAGGAATGATCATAAGAATAAGAAGCCTAAACCTACTGCTGGTCTCATGCCAGACTTGATCAGGGTTGTTCAAAATGTGGATGCTACAGAGTTGTGTCGGGCATGGGGCAAAATAAGAGACCAAACAGCTTTGATGTTTTTCGATCCGGGAGCCAAAGCCAACTTCATTTCTCTAGAGCTGGCTGGAAAATTGGGAATAAAGGCAGAAGAGATGGGTGCCTTGTGTGATGCGGACATGGCTTGCCCGTGAGCTCAGCCAATCAGTTACTCTAGTGATAGGCAAGCTAAGAATGCACATTCAGAGCTAAGTGGACACGAAAGAGTTCTACATTATGCTGCTGAATGGTTGTGATGTGTTACTGGAAATACCCTGGCACTTCCATGTTGGGGCTGTTTTGGATACGAAGGATAAAACTATCACAATCACTCACCGTGGCAAAACGCATGTTCTTGATGCTAAGCTGAAGGGAGAATCTATTCCTGCTGTATCTACTTCTGCCATTGGCAATGTAATGAAAAAACACTTTTCAGCGTACTTAAGTGTTTGCATCTGAAAAGCAGTCAGTAGAAGAAAAGTCTCATTTCTCTAAGCTGGAAAAGCAGCAGACAAACTTTCTTTTTCAGTTTAAGGAGTGCTTTTCTGACTCTCTTCCTCCGGAGTTGCCCCCCTGAAAGGCCAAAAGACCATACGATAGACATAATCACTGGTAGCAGCCCACCTAACAGTGCTCCTTGCCTCACAAAACGAAATTATAAACCGGGTCAAGGACCTGTTAGAGAAAGGCTAATTCAGCCCAGCTCTTCACCCGTGCTTTTGGTCCAGAAGAAGGATGGGTCCTCGCCGATGTGCAGTGACTACCGAGCCCTCAATAAAATCACAATTAAACAGATTCCCTATACCTAGGATAGATTATATTTTGGATAGGTTACAAGGATCTAGAATGTTCAACCGTATTGATCTGAAGAGTGGTTACCACCAGATCAGAATTAAGCCAGAGGATGTGCAAAAAAACAGCATTCCGTACCACAGTCTGTATGAGTTTCTTGTCATGCCATTTGGGTTAATGAATGCACCTGCCACCTCTAACAGAACGATGGACATGATTTTTAGAGAACACCGAGCCTTTGTTGGCACTTTCTTTGATGACATCATCGTGTTCTCTCAGGATCAGGCTGAACATAAGAAGCACCTGGCAGTTGTTTTTTAGGAGCTTCGAAAGCACGAGCTACTTGTCAATGACAACAAAAGTGAATTTTTCATGCATGAGATCCATTTTCTCAAACATATTGTTTCTAAGGATGGAGTCAAGATGGACCCCGCCAAGGTAGAGACTCTCAAGAATTGGCCACATCTGAAGAACATCCATGTGGTACGTAGCTTTCCGGGCTTGTGCTCGTACTACAGGAGATTCATCCGATATCTTGCAGAGATTGCATCGCCGCTCCGTGCCTTGCAGAAGAAAGGGGTCACTTTCAGATGGGATACCACCGAGGTTGCAGCTTTTGAGAAGCTGAAAGAGAAACTTTGCTCCGATACTGTTATACAATGCCCGATCTTCGCAACTCTTTCGCTGTTCAAGCTGATGCATGTGGGAACAGCGTAGGCGCGGTACTTATGCAAGACAACAGAGTGGTGGCATACGAGAGTAGAGTTCTCCAAGATGCTGAAATGAATTTTGGCATCTAGGAGAAAGAGATGTTGGTTGTCATACATGCTCTTTCAACCTGGAAGCATTATCTTCTAGGTGCTGATTTTTATGTTCAGACCGATCACCAATCCTTGCGATACTCTCACTCAGAAAAAGATGTCCAAGAAGCACATGAGTTTCTTTGTTTCATTTTCAGATTGTGCATGTGCCTAAAAAGAAGAATGTGGTTGCAGATGCACTTTCCCGAAAGCCCACCCAAGATGTAGTGTCCATTAAGCCGCAAGTTTCAGCCGTTACCATTGCATATCATGATGAGCTTGATGCCATGAAGGATCAATATGCCAATGCTGCTGATTTTGCACAGATTTATGATCAATTGGTCAAGGGCCA